>NC_063055.1:23499498-24212832 GCF_018812025.1 Megalobrama amblycephala | reverse complement strand
GAGTCTTTGGCCACTCGAGCTATCCTCCTTGCCATGCATTAAGACAATATAGACACGCGTCTTCTTCCATGCACATTCATTACATTTACTGTTGATTGGAACTTCTTAATTATTGCCCTGATGGTGGAAATGGGATCAAAAGGATAAACCATGCAGATTTATTTTCACAACCTTCTTTGATCATATTTACCAAGGGTGTCAATTAAAATGCCCATGACTGTGTGTGTAAATATATATGATGTTTTATTAACAAAGTTCGGGAGGAGCAGGTTCAGGGGGTGGTGGCCCAAAATGTCACTAAGCACAATAGTCATGTTATAGTCCATTTCAACATGAAAAACTACAACTAGCCAAATTAAAGAAAAGTGACAATGATTTGGAGCAGCATATTATCATATTTTACAAGACCCTCACAAAAAAATCCTAGAAATATTACAATTGAGAATGGGACTACAGGAGCCACTGTTTTAGGATGGAGGTGAATTCACATGCTGACTCAAGCGATATGAGGCATATAGTCAGATCTTCTTCTTTTTTTTTTTTTTTTTTTTACGTTGGCAGCATGTTGTGCTATTGCATTTTGTGATTATTTTGTATGAAATATTGAAATGTATAAATAAGTGTTTTGGCACACCAGGCCGAGTAGTGCTATGCATTGTTCCACAATCTGGTTTTAATTCTGGGATGTTCAATTTTTTATTTTATTTTCTCATAACAGTGGAAAGAATTTAAAATACTCTGTTGTTTTTAGTCATACTACAGATAAGAGTAAAGCCCCATTCACACGCAGCGACAAATAACAGAATCCCAGTTGAAGAGATACATCTGAATTACACTATATAAATATACAATACAATATACAATTTTTAAAAATAAAACTAAGTGAAAATTGCAACTGAACTTGCCAGCCAGTGCAGTTTTGTTCTATGGAAAAGAGCAGCTGTGTTCCACAGGGGGGAAAATCATTTGAGTTTCCAGCAATACAAATGTGACAGTTTTCAGTTAAAAGCAAACAACTTGTGGAAAGCATGACAGTGACTGAAATACTGAAATAACCAAACTTACATGCATGTGAACAAGTTATTTTTGCCACAGTGTTTTAGACAAACACCTTCCTTTACTTACAATAACTTACCATACACACTAATGTCCAAAAGTCAGTACGAGTTTTATTTTAAAGAAATTTATCCTTTTATTCAGCATAGATGGATTAAACTGTTTAAAAGTGACAATAAAGACTATCCATTTAAAATAAATGCTTTTCTTTTGAACTTTCTATAAAAAAGTTTTTTGGGAGTTGCATTTAAAAGCATGTTTTGTGGTTCTCATTCTGGCTTCTGTGGGCCTCCCATTCCTTTCACATTTTGGATGTTTCCCTTATCTGACATACCCGACCTGCTCATTTGTAGAGAGCTCCATAACCTGAATTGGGTGTCAGATTAATGAGACACCAAAAATGTGCAGTGCTGGGGGGTCCCTGGGAGCAAGACTGAAAAACACATTATCACACTGCTCAGATCTTCATGCTCTCTCAGTAAACACAAATCCACTGTGCAAAATGAGTAAATGCAAACCTATGTGACCCTGTACCTCAAATGGAAGAACATGGTAACACGGTCATGACTATCAGAAAATGCATATACTGATAAAAATGATAGCTTGAGTGCACCATAACTGATAATACCTGCCATGTGCAATAAATCTTGTTAAATTTATGGCTCTCCACAAATTGCAAATATTCCTGCAATTAATTTCAATCCTCAATAGCAAAAACTAATTAAAAAACAACCTAGATGCGAAATTGGTTATGCTTTTGTCAGGTCTCATACTTTATCCGAAGACCCCTGTTGATCCTGTATGCATAGTTTTATCTGTCATTGTTTTCTGTGATTTTTTCCAAACCTTTTCATCTTCATTGTCATCTCACCCAAAAAAAATAGATTTCAGGTCACACCATAATACTCTTTGTTCTGGTGTTGTGTCTTGTGTGAGTTATAAATAACTTCCTTTCCTCCAGAGGAGACTGAGGCTAGAAACTGCTTTCCCAACCTCTTCCTCACAGTGTAAAAGCATACAGTACAACACCCAAGATTTCACTGCAGGGGTGGAGGAACAACCCCACCACCTCTTCCAAAATAAATCACCTTTGCCCTGAATACTGAACATCTACTACCTAGTCTATATGTACCTACAGTAAATGTAAGAAGTCTTACGCCATTATGAAAATTTGCCTTTTTGATGCAGTTTCAGACAGGCTTCAGAAGAGATAATTTATTCTGTTTTAGTAGGTCAGGCGTAAACCTACTAGAGGTGCTACCCCTACTTTAGAGTGAGTCCCCCTGCAGCACAACATAGAGAATGACAGTTAATTAAAACAAATCTCAAACTCAGTTTTCACATCTCACACTATTCTGATGAAATTGAGTGTGCATAGATTTTTTTTTTCTTGCAGTGTTTTTATGGAGTGCAGTGTGCTGCTGTCTCCACCCAGCAGCAGACAAGGCTGCATTCTCATTACCGTTTTATGAGGCCCAGGGCACTATAGTCTGCAGAGCTAGTGTCAGAACCAAGCTGCTATCTAAAGTTCCCTTTCGATACTACACTCGTACTGCATCGAACGTCTTATTATACATAAGACAAGACACATATGGGGAAAACTCCTTTTCTACAATTTCTGAAGCCTTTTTCATTTACACAGTGAAAACGGCATGGCCATTCATTCGTAGAGTGAAAGTAAATGAACCAATGACGGCCAATGGGGAGCCAATGGTGAGCGAGCCTGCTCGAGACCGCCAAAAGGGGCAGGGTATCGGGCTATATGGGGCTGTCTCACCATGGCAAATTGATTCATTCTCCTTCAGCGATGCTGATATCATCTCTCTGCTTGATCTACCAGACTTGAAGCCGTCTTCACCTGCAAGCAGCTGGAATTCGCCGCTGATCAGCTCACCACTCTACAGCAGTTTGATCAGTTCGCTCTCCCTGCTCGCCGCTCTCTATTCTGCTCGCCGCTCTCAAGCAGCTTGCCACTCTCTAGCAGCCGCTGCACATGAGCAGCCTGCAGCTCTGTACAGCTCGCTGCTCTCATGCAGCTCTGATCAACACGGCGCTTCTCAGCCGTCGAATCAGTTCGTCGCCCTCAAGCAGCTCTGTTCTCCACGCCGCTCTCAAGCAGCCTGGTCAGCGCTTCGCTCACGATCCGCCTGCAGCACCGAGCTCCCGCATCCCGGCGTTTCCTTCTGTTTCCAGTTGGAATCTAAAAGAGCTTATTTTTAACAAAGAGCAAATTTCTGCAACATTGTAGCAAATGTCGCGTCATGGCTGTGGCACATGCAGAGCCCCTCTGCATGCCGATGACGGGCACAGTGAGTGCGTGCGATGTCTGGGTAAGACCCGCGCAAAAGCCGTGCTCACTGAGATGACCTCCTCGCGGATCTTTTTTCTTAGAGAGTGACTCCGCCCCTCGCACCCTCCCGTTTTCTTCCTCTCAGGAGCCTGTGAGGAAAAAACAGCAGGCCAGAGGATCTTAGCGCTCGGATGAAAGTGAGCTCAAGTTGGCTCAGGTCCCGCATGCCTCACTTTCTCCACACAGAGAGGTTTCCCGCATCCATTTCTCCCGCCCAGACCAGCGCCCCTCTGCTATCGCGAGTGTCCTGGTCTCGTTCGGGGGATCTGATGAAGAGCCGCTGGATGACAGCATGTCTTTGGCGGCCTCGGATGTCGGGCTTGCCTCATGACCCCGCTCCCTTGCCGTCTCTGAAGCCATCGACACGGAGCTCACTCGTGTGCTGTCAAAGGCTGTTGAGCAGCTTGGTTTGGAGTGGTCTATACCTGAGGAACCCACAAGCAGCCGCTTAGACGAGTGGTTGCTGCCTGGATGCTGCCTCTGCGGGCAGCGCCCTTCTTCCCGGAGGTCCACGATGAACTTACGAAGTCGTGGCACGCCCCTTACTCTGCCCGCCTGCATCCTTCTGCCTCTCACACTCTCACCTCCGTTAACTGCGCTGGGCAGAAAGGATATGAGAAGCTGCCTCCTTTGGACAAAGCTGTGGCTGCACACCTGTGCCCGCCTGCTGCCATTGGATGGAAGACAAAGGTCGTCCACCCATCCAAGCCCAGCCGCACTACGTCGGCCCTCGCTGGACAGGTGTCCACCATGGCCGGCCAGGCAGCTTCTGCGCTACATTCGATAGCGGTACTCCAGGTGTACCAAGCAAAGCTCCTGTGAGCCCTGCCATCGACGGCACTCGCGCTCTGCTAAGCGCCACCCCCCTCCGAAGTGACAGGGACCTCGGCCCAGGATAGTGCTGGACCCTGCGCCTCAGAAGTCGGCCTTATATCCAAGAAAGGAAGAGGAGGAGGTTAAGTCCCACTGTGGCAGGACCAGCCTTCAAAATGCCTCACTCAGTTTTCCTGCCACCGCGTTCAGTTCCGGGTGCTTGAAAAAATGTGTTTGTTGCCTGCACAGAGCCTGTTCAAAAGCCCTGGCGAATATAGCGTTATAGCGAATACAACAAAAAACAAACTCAAAAAGAGAGCAAATTTCCTCTTCCACCCCATACACGCACCACAGTCCCTCACAGCGACTTAGAGCCAGAACCAATTCAGCCCCTCGCCATGCGGGCTGAGGCCTGGCAGGCCATCCCCGGAGTGTCAGCTTGGGTGCTGAACATAGTAAATCGAGGTTATGTACTTCAGTTCGCTCAACGGGCCCTGTTATTCAACGGAGTGGTCCAAACCTCTGTGGAAAGCAAGGATTTTGCACGTTCTGGCCCAGTCGGAGGCGGAGCTGATATCTCACAGATCCATCATCCTCAACCACTTGGAGTGCTTGGGGCTCAGGGTCAATTTTCTAAAGAGCTCATTATTTCCCAGCCAGTCTCGTTCCTGGGGATAATTTTAGACTTGACCCGCATGAGGGCCGTGGTCACTCCAGAGTGATCTCTGGCCATTCAGCAGCTCACGAAAACCTTTCTAAGTGGCAGAGAAGCCCTGGGCGTAGTGTTTCAGAGGATGCTATGTCTAATGAGTTCAGCATCTCCAGCTCTGCAGCTGGGCTTGCTTCGCATGCGCCCTCTGCAGCGCTGACTGAAACCACGGGTCCCGTCCCAAGCCTGGCAACCTGGTCATTGCTCACTCAAGGTGAACCAGGTGTGCATTGCAACCCTGGCCCCTTGGACGAATCCCTGCTGGTTCGAGCAGGGCGTGGCAATTGGGACGATGACCAAGAGGATGGTCGTCTTCACAGATGCGCCCAGAAAGTGAGCTTCAACCGTCTGGAAATGATGGCAGTATATCAAGCTCTCCAAGCCTTCCTCCCTCTCTTGGTGGGACACCATGTCTTGGTCAGATCGGACAGCATGACAGTGGTGTCCTTCATAAATCACCAGGGCGGGCTCTCTTCAAAGCCCGCATCCTGGAGTAGGCCCAGTGCAACCTGCTCTTGCTAAGAGCAGCACATATTCAGAGAGTACTGAACACAGGGGCAGACACGTTGTCCCGGAACAACCATCCCTTGG
This sequence comes from Megalobrama amblycephala, assembly GCF_018812025.1. Taxonomy (NCBI): domain Eukaryota; kingdom Metazoa; phylum Chordata; class Actinopteri; order Cypriniformes; family Xenocyprididae; genus Megalobrama; species Megalobrama amblycephala. The sequence continues at coordinate 24,207,313 of NC_063055.1, read as the reverse complement.
AGGAATGGTCGCTCCATCCCCGCACAGTTCAGAAAATTTGGGATGTATTTGGGAAGGCAGAGGTCGACCTCTTCGCCTCAGAAGACAACTATCACTGCCCAATATATTTCTCAAAGACCAAGGGTGCGCTGGCCCACAACTGGCCCAACCTCCTCAATTATGCTTTTCCCCCGATCACTTTGATTCCCCAGGTTATCAGACGAATCAGCGAGGGTGCTCACAAGGTCCTCCTGGTGGCCCCTCTGTTGAGGACCCATCCATGGGTCTCGGACCTGTCTCAGTTATCACCCATGGAACCATGGCCAATTCCTCTGAGACGAGACCTCCTCTCTCAACCGAGAGGAACAATATGGCACTCCAGACCCGAGCTGTGGGATCTTCATGTGTGGTTTCTCAATGGGAGCCTGCTAGCCTCCCAGAGAATGTTTTAAACACTATCTCACAAGCTAGAGCTCTGTCAATGAGACGTCTCTAGTCTCTTAAATGGTCCGTCTTTGCCGCCTGGTGCACAGCCCGGGGCGAAGACCCATGGACTTGTGACATATCCCAGATATTGTCCTTTCTTCAAGACTTCATGGACAGAGGCCGTACTCCCTCTACCCTTAAAGTCTATGTCGCAGCTATAGGAGCCTAACGACTCCAAGGTCATCCTGAAACCAAGACATGGACATGTCCCAAAAGGTCCTATCCACACCCTTTATGGTGCAGATGATTGTTCTCTCTGCTCTTCCTCCATCCCAGGATAAACAGGAGTTGAACCTACTCTGTCCTGTCAGGGCCCTGAGGACTTACATTGACCGTTCCGCCTCTTTTCATCAGGCGGAACAGCTTTTTGTCTGCTTCGGTGGCCGCACGAAAGGTCTTCCGTCATGAAGCCTGGGTTTTCCAGAGGGATAGTCGACGCTATAGCACTTGCTTACTCCTCCTTAGGCCTTCAATGCCCTTTAGGTTTGAGAGCATAGCCTCCACGTGGGCATGGTCCTGTGGCGTTTCTATCGCCAACATCTGTGCGGCGGCTGGCTGGGCCTCTCTGTCCACATTTGTCAGGTTTTATAATCTGGACGTTCCTGCGCTTCAGACACAGGTCCTTTCTGCATAAGCCTCGCTGCTATAACCAGCTTATGGTTTTCCGTTATAACCCCGATCATGTCCGGGTGTAACTTTATTCTGTGCCCCCTATATGCACCCTGGGCCTCACTGGTGCCTTGGCTTAGAAGCTTGGGAGGAAGACTACAGTGTTTTTCAGACCTGTTACTTGGGCTATCCTGTCTTATGGGTATCTGTCGCGAGCCCATTTCTAGTGCTCTGCCCCGATGCTCGATCATCCCCCTGCGTAGGACGGTGTGATGGAATAACGTCCTTATATGCATCTTGTCTTATGTATCATAATACGTTCGGCGCAGTACGAGTGTAGTATCGAAAGGAAACGTACTCGGTTACTAACGTAACCTCAGTTCCCTTAGATGCGGAACGAGTACTGCATACTTTGCCGCGCTACTCATGAGACGCCTCATGCGTCGCTTCAGGTGAATTTAATCGATTTGCCATGGTGAGACGGCTTATATAGCCTGATACCCTGCCCCTTTTAGCGGGCTCGAGCGGGCTTGCTCACCATTGGCTTGCGTCTTATTGGACTGTGTTATTGGCTGTGCCGTGCCGTCATTGGTTCATTTACTTCATGAACCAATGGCTGTGCAGTTTTCACTACGTGAATGAAAAAGGCTTTAGAAATTGGAGAAAAGGAGTTTTCCCCGTATGCGTCGTCTTATGTATAATAAGACGTTCAACGCAGTACTCATTCTGTATCTAAGTGAACCGAGGTTACGTTAGTAAACCCTGATCCTACTTGCGTTTCCATTCCACCGCCAACAGTACCCTTACTTGATAGGCTTGGTGTATGCCGGAAAGTAGCGATGATGTCATTCTCGCATGAAGTGTGAAGTGACAGTAAACAACAATGTAGGACATACAGCAGCTTTGTTTGCGCAAAAGCTGAAGGCTGCAAGGAAAAACAGCAGAAAAATAGACATTGTGTTGCAGCAGTATTGTGTTGTCTTTTTTGTTTGTTTGTTTGTTATTGTGTTGTCATTCCCCTTGTAGCAAGTGCAAGTGACGATTCTCAGTCAACCAATCAACATTCTGCAGTGAGTGTAGCTCCACCCTTTTTGTACCGGTACTATTGGTACTATAGTCCTAGGTACCTCAACAGAAGGGTCCCAAAAACGTGATACAGTACGGTTCAGTATTTTGGTACCATTCACAACTTCTGACAATGGAAACAGAAATAATTTTACTAAATAAAATTACTGTACTGAACTGTACTGCTTAGTGGAAACAAGCCATTAGAAAGTACATTTCAGGTAATTTCCTGGATTTACACAATTCACCTGGACTTTGTTGTTCTAGTAATCTGGTCAGAAACTAGAGTGGAGGTAGTGGCGTTACTAGGCTCATTTTAGGAGGGCTTCAGCCTCCTTAAAATATCCACATATCCCTCCTAAAAATTGCGATTATCTCTGTAATCTGTACAATAATTTATTATTATATGCTAAAATTTCTTATAGTCATCTTATAGTCATCCAAAAGCAAAATGTGTGAAAGGAACTATGAAATGGAATGGAAATGGCAAATGAGCTATAATGAGTGCCACAATAACCACAATTGCAGGGAAAAAAAAAAAAAAAAAAAAAAAAAAAAAAAAATATATATATATATATATATATATATATATATATATATATATATATATATATATATATATATATATATATATATATATATATTGTTATGATATAGACACGGAGGCAGAGATAAAAGCTATCCAGGTGAGCTTTATTGAACAATATGTGGTAAACAGAGTGATAATGGCTGTTATCAGGTTCTTGAGAGATGAATGTAAAGTAATACTGTCCTTGTATGGTTTGTGGATCCAGGAGTAGAGCTGAGATGGAGGGAGGCGTTGGAGACACTCACACACACAGAAGGGTAAGCACACGAAGGAACCAGGAGACGAAGGAGATGAAGGAGATCGCTGGAGTAGGTAAGTATGTCGATGGGGAGTCCTTAAGGTAAGCATATACATGAAGTAGTGCAAACGAGACCGGACAGTGAGTGTGTGTGAGTGTGGTGGCTTTGTAGTGCTGGTGATTGCAGAGTGAATGAGATGCAGGTGGCGGTGATTAGTACGCTGGTGATTGGGTGCGTGGGTACTGTGGTGAGGTGGAGCCTGGCGTGTCTGTGACAGTACCCCCCCTCCCACGGCCCGCTCCTGAGGGCCGCGGACCCCGACGTCGTGGTGGTCTTCCCCTGGGTCGCGGGGCAGGTCTGTCTGGATGGTTGGTATGGAAGTTCTGTAACAGAAGAGGATCAAGGATATCATTCCTGGGAACCCATGAGCGTTCTTCGGGACCATAGTCCTCCCAGTCCACGAGGTACTCGAGTTTACCACCACGGCGCCGGGAATCCAGGATCTCGTGGACCACGTAGGCTGTGCCGTCGTCTAGGAGAAGTGGAAGGGGGGGCTCGGCGGCTGTCACGTCAGGCTCTGTGGAGGGAACAACAGAAGGGTGGTGAGGTTTGAGTAGGGACACGTGAAATGTAGGATGGATTCTACTATACTGTGCCGGGAGTTGGAGACGATAGGTGACGGGGTTGATCTGCCGAAGAATGGTGAATGGGCCAATGAAGCGGGACTCAGCTTTTTGCAGGGCAGACGCATCCTGATGTCCCGGGTGGACAGCCAGACCTTCTGCCCCGGCTGGTAGACAGGAGCCTCGGAGCGTCGAAGGTCGGCTGCCATCTTGCGTCTGCGCAGGGCCCTCTGCAGCTGGTGGTGAGCTGAGTCCCACACCCTCTCGCTCTCCCGGAACCAGTAGTCGACTGCAGGAACATTGGAGGGTTCCCCGTCCCAGGGGAACATCGGGGGTTGGTAGCCGAGTACGCACTGGAAGGGTGTTAGTCCAGTTGAGGCTTGGCGGAGAGAGTTCTGTGCGTACTCGGCCCAACCCAGGTACTGGTTCCAGGAGTTCTGGTGGCCGTGACAGAAGGTACGCAGGAAGCGGCCGATCTCCTGGATCTTCCGTTCCGTCTGCCCGTTCGACTGAGGATGGTATCCAGACGATAGGCTGACGGTCACACCCAGGAGGGAGAAGAAGGCTTTCCAGACGTGGGAGACGAACTGGGGTCCTCTGTCGGAGACGATGTCTTCAGGTAATCCATAATAGCGAAAAACATGATTAAACATTAGTTCTGCAGTGGCCATGGCGGTAGGTAGACCCTCCAGGGGTATCAAACGGCAGGACTTTGAGAAGCGGTCCACCACCACCAGGATGCATGTGTGGCCGCCAGACTCGGGGAGATCGGTGACGAAGTCCACTCCCAGGTGTGACCAGGGTCTCTCAGGAACGGGCAGAGGAGAGCTTGCCGGTGGGAAGATGGCGTGAGCTCTTGGAGATGGCGCACTCCCTGCAGCCCTGCACGTACCTCCTGACGTCGTTGGCCATGTTGGGCCACCAGAAGCGTTGTTTGAGCAACGAGAGGGTCTCATTGACCCCCGGGTGACCAGTGCCAAGTGAAGAGTGGATGCTGTGCAGGAGTGGAGTGCGACGTGCCCGTGTGATGTATTGCAAGCCTTGGGGGCAACCCGGCGGAGTGCGTGTGGAGGCATTGGAGGAGGGAATAGTTTCTTCAGACCACTGGATAGGGCTCACGAATATGGACTCCGGCAGAATAGTATCAGGCTCTTCGGACTTCTCCTCAGGAGCATAGAGGCGAGACAGAGCGTCAGCTTTAGTATTCTTAGAACCAGGGCGGTAGGAGATGGAGAAGTTGAATCTAGAGAAGAACATGGCCCAGCGAGCTTGGCGAGGGTTGAGTCTCTTAGCGGCCTTCAGATATTCGAGGTTTTTGTGATCAGTGAGAACTTGAAACGGGTGAGTAGCTCCCTCCAACCAATGCCTCCACTCCTCAAGGGCAAGCTTGACGGCCAGGAGTTCGCGGTCACCGATGTCATAGTTGACCTCCGCCGGGTTGAGCTTGCGGGAGAAGAAGGCGCATGGATGGAGTCTACTTGGTGTCCCCTGCTGCTGTGATAGGACCGCTCCCACTCCGGTGGTGGATGCGTCCACTTCCACGATGAACGGGAGATCCGGGTTAGGGTGGACGAGGAGGGGAGCGGTGGTGAAGGCTCTTTTCAGGGTTTCAAAGGCGTTGGTGGCTTGTGGGACCAGGACAGAGACTTGGGCTGGTGACGGAGTAGGTTGGTGAGTGGACTGACGATAGTGCTGTAATTCTTGATAAACCGGCGATAGAAATTGGAGAAGCCTAGGAATCTTTGGAGTTCTTTGATGGTAGTAGGAGTGGGCCAGGACTGTATGGCGGAGACCTTCCCCTCGTCCATCCGGATGCCACTGTGATCAATCACGTACCCCAGGAACTGGACGGAGGGTTGATGAAATGAGCATTTTTCAGCCTTGAGGAAGAGATGGAACTGCCGTAAGCGCTGGAGGACCTCCGCAACGTGGTGGCGATGTTCGGCCAAGCTCCGGGAGTAGATGAGGATGTCATCTATATAAACCAGAACGGACTTATGGAGAAACTCCCGGAGCACCTCGTGGATGAAATCCTGGAATACGGAGGGGGCGTTGACCAGGCCATACGGCATCACGAGGTATTCGTAGTGTCCTGTGGGCGTGACAAAGGCGGTCTTCCACTCGTCCCCCTCACGTATCCGGATGAGGTTGTACGCGCTGCGGAGGTCCAACTTGGTGAACACAGTGGCACCGCGGAGATGTTCCAGGGCCGCTGGGACGAGGGGAAGTGGATAGCGGAACTTTATGGTAATCTTGTTGAGGGCACGGTAATCGATGCAGGGCCTCAAGCCTCCGTCCTTCTTTGCCACGAAGAAAAAGCTTGAAGCAGCAGGGGAAGTAGACGGGCGGATGTAACCTTGTTCGAGTGCCTCCTTGATGTATTCCTCCATGGCCTTCTCCTCCGGTATGGACAGGGGGTATATGCGTCCCCTGGGCACTGGTTCACCCGGCAGCAGATCGATGGCGCAGTCCCATGGCCGGTGTGGAGGAAGCTTGGAGGCGCGTTGCGGGCAGAAAACGTCACTGAAGGGGGCGTAGTCCGCGGGAACATCCACGGAGCGCTTCTCAACAGGGCTCTCGATGGACGTGGCGTTCACGAGAAGAGGCTTGGAGAGTGGAGATTTCGGAACAGGAAGCGCAGGGAAGCAGTCTGGGAAGCAGTGATCGCCCCACTTCAGGACTTCGCCCGTGCGCCAGGAGATGTTGGGGTTGTGTAGTTCCAGCCATGGGCGCCCTAGAACCACGTCAGCGGTGGATTCCTCCAGAACCAGCAAATGGATGTGTTCAGTGTGCAGGATACCGATGCTGAGTTGAAGTGGACCCACGCAGTGACGGATGTGTCTGCGGCTTAGGGGTTTGCCCGTGATGGAGTGGATTTGATAGCTCGTCGGTGAAGGAGAGATCTTGAGGTTGAGTTGTCTGCAGAGGGTGCCTGAGATGAAGTTTCCGGCTGACCCTGAATCAAGGAGCGCCACCACTGGAACAGAGATGTTAGCAGCAGTAAGGGTTACAGTTGTAGTGAGTGGTTTCATTTTCTGAATGGAGGGAAATATTGCACTCACCACGGGTCGAGGAGGACGTATTGGGCATGTGGAGAGATTGTGCCCCATAGTCCCGCAATAGAGACAGAGATTCAGGGCCAGCCTTCTTTGTCTTTCGTTAGGGGTGAGACGAGAATGATCAATTTGCATGGGTTCTGTGGCTGGTTCTGGGGAGCTGACGGGTTCGGATCGACGGAGGAGGTTGGTGGTGGATGACTGGCCCTGGTGTTCTTGAATACACGACTGCATACGGGACCCCACGCGGATGGCGAGTTGGATGAAGCGTTCTAATCCCATGGAGTCCTCGTATGCAGCGAGATGCAGCCGCACGGAGGGTTCCAGCCCCTGACGGAACGTGGTGATGAGGGCTTGCTCGTTCCAGCCGCTGGTGGCGGCTAGCGTTCGAAACTGCAAGGCATATTCGTTAACAGAGAGATTTCTTTGCTTTAGATTGTAAAGTTTCTCACCAGTCGTGGAATCAGTCAAAGGCTTCCCAAATACTTCCCGGAAGTGGGAGACGAACGCCGAATAGGATTGGACGACTGGTCCTTTCTGGGTCCATAGCGAATCTGCCCATTGCAGAGCCTTCCCTTGCAGTTGTGAAATAATGAACGCTATTTTAGCCGTGTCTGTGGTGTAGAGGTGCGGCTGCATCTCCAGGACCAGTTCACATTGGAGAAGGAATCCGCTGCATTCCTCCGCCGATCCAGAGTAGGGCGCCGGTTTGGCCATGGGACTGGCGGTGAATGCAGGTGAAGGAGCGGTGCTGGTGGGTGCGGAGACAGCCGTGTTGGGGGATGACGATGTTGAGGGCTGTGGTGTGAGTGCTCGACGCAGCACGTCCACGAGCTCCTGGAATGGATCGCTGGTACTCATGCCGTTAAGTTGTTAAGGTCCGGTCTTCTGTTATGATATAGACACGGAGGCAGAGATAAAAGCTATCCAGGTGAGCTTTATTGAACAATATGTGGTAAACAGAGTGATAATGGCTGTTATCAGGTTCTTGAGAGATGAATGTAAAGTAATACTGTCCTTGTATGGTTTGTGGATCCAGGAGTAGAGCTGAGATGGAGGGAGACGTTGGAGACACTCACACACACAGAAGGGTAAGCACACGAAGGAACCAGGAGACGAAGGAGATGAAGGAGATCGCTGGAGTAGGTAAGTATGTCGATGGGGAGTCCTTAAGGTAAGCATATACATGAAGTAGTGCAAACGAGACCGGACAGTGAGTGTGTGTGAGTGTGGTGGCTTTGTAGTGCTGGTGATTGCAGAGTGAATGAGATGCAGGTGGCGGTGATTAGTACGCTGGTGATTGGGTGCGTGGGTACTGTGGTGAGGTGGAGCCTGGCGTGTCTGTGACATATATATATATATATATATATATATATATATATATATATATATATATATATATATATATTTGTTTAAAATATTACGTGTTTAATTAGAATTAAATTAATTAAATTAAAAAAATTAAATTAAAAAAATTATTAGCCCCCCTAATATTGAAATCCTAGAATTGTCCCTGAGTGGAGGTTTGGCAGATTAGCATGGCTCCATTAGCACTTGTAAGTACAGTATACTGTAAATACCGTACATCTGGTTCTAAAAAAGCATTTTTCTGCCATTGACAATCAATCATTCAAAATGATCCATATTGACCAAAATTGGTCAATAAAAAACAAGCAACACATATATCACTAACATTTGATAATATAGGAGATATTTTACAGCAACCAGTTTATTTATTTATTTTTTACACAATTTGGCTGCTGTGTAGATAGAAATAATATATATATGTATATATATATAGTACAATAAAATTATATATATATGCTTCTGTCAAAGCCATAGTTTGGCATGATTTCAAATGATTTAATTATAATTAATGTATCGATTAAAAAAATGTCTTGTAAAATGCCTTGTTATTTACTCTTAAAAGTTTGTAAAATGTTGTGATTAATCTTTTAATCTGGTTGTTTTGTTTCATGGCTGGGAAGTCTTTACTCAAGACTTTTCTGAAATGCCAGTGGATAAATACTGGAAAAATATCTTCCAAATAACCCATGCTGCAAAAAACAGGGCAGTATTGTAAGAAAACCTAGATTTGCTCGTGGTCACGTGAAACCTGCACATCCAAAAAAAAAAAAAAAATAAATAAATAACCTTTACCCCTTAGTACCCTGCTGGGAAGTCATGCGTTACTGCCATGGAAAAGAATAGGAATGCTAACGGGTTTCTTTCTCCATGTATTATAGTGTTCCTTGTCAGATACATTTAACAGTGATATGACTCTATTCTGAAAATGTTTGTAACCTTGAGGAACTGCATCACCATAAAAAAAAAGAGCATCAACTGCCTATAAAACTATTTCTTAGAAGAGCCGTCTCAATCTGTGTTCTGCTACAGTGCATTTTGACTGGCCTATTGCTGCAGAAAGCAGTTAACGTGACAGCTGTTGAGATGAGAAATACTATGCAAAGCCTGGGAACACTTGTCTTATCACATCCAGTGAGAGATTAAAGTGTCACACAACTGTGTGTACTCAAGAGGGAGTACTTGACAAACACTGGCTGGGAACCCATGACATCACCAAGGGTAATCACTAAGGAACGCACTCTCTCACCCATTCTCTCTCTCTCTCTCTCTCTCTCTCTCTCTCTCTCTCTCCCTGTGGCTTTCACATATCAAATCAGACCTGAGGTAGAGGTGCTGAGTCGTTGCTGACTGAGTGCAGGAACAAATGGTGTAGAACATGTTTTTGTTTCGTTTCATATAAATTGCTATGTACTCATGGCCTCCAGACAGAACCATTAGCATTACAAAATCACAAATCAGCTGGAGCCATGGAGCCTGTTCCATTAAAGAAAAACTCCACAAGCACAACTTTGACCTTTATGCTTGCCGATATGTTAAAAAACAAACAAACAAACAAAAAAAACCCCAGATTTTTATTCTGTTAGACAGGTGTAGGGGGTCACCTACAGCAAAACAACATAACGTAAGCCCAGTGTGTAAGAAGAAACACTACGTATGTAAATAAGGCATCAAGGTCACATATTACTGAAGTGAAGCTGCATGGGCATCTCTCAGCACATTAAAAACTGTTAAAGGTAGCATCCAGACTGGCCTGAAGCCCTGCTGTGTTAGTGGCATCATAGCAATGAAACTGACAGTTGTGCACACCCTCCATATTCCAGCCCTACTGAAAAAAGAGCAGCACTGCATGACTTCAACCAGCTTCTTTAGAACAAAACATGCATGCTGACCAACTTCACCAGTTTACCATGCTATAACCATGCTATAAACAATCAAGTTTTGTATGGCTATGCTGGTTCACTAGCTACACAAGCACCAAACCAGCCAGACTGCAGTTAATATAATTAAACAATGAAAAATAAAAATTGATATAGACAAGAGGGATAACTTTGCATACTGTACAGCAATATGCGTGAGCCGTGATCCCTGATTTGTGAACAAATAACTCCTATGAACAGGTTCTTCTTAAAGGATTAGCTCACTTCAGAATGAAATTTTCCTGATAATTTACTCACCCCCATGTCATCCAAGATGTTCATGTCTTTCTTTCTTCAGTCGAAAAGAAGTTAAGGTTTTTGAGGAAAACATTCCAGGATTTTTCTCCATGTAGTGGACTTCAGTGGGGTTCACCGGGTGGAAGGTCCAAACTGCAGTTTCAGTGCAGCTTCAAAGTGCTCTACGCAATCCCAGCTGAGGAATAAGGGTACTAATTTCTTTTCGACTGAAGAAACAAAGACATAAACATCTTGGATGACATGGGGCTGAGTAAATTATCAGGAAATTTTCATTCAGAAGTGAGCTAATCTTTTAATGAGTTCAGTCAAAATGATTCACAGATAAGACATTTGAATCAGAAACAGTGAATCATTCAGAAATTCACAGTTCACTGAGTCTTTGAGACTTTATATTAGTCTACGCTTCACCGTTTAAAAGTTTGGGGTCAGTACGATTTTTTTTTTTTTTAATACATTGAACTTTCTATTCATCAAAGATTTCTGAAAAAAAAAAAAAAAAAAAAATGGTTTTCACAAAAATATAAAGGAGCACAAACACTTTTTAACAAAAATATCTCTAGAGCACCAAATCAGCATATTAGAATGATTTCTGAAGGATCATGTGACACTGAAGACTTGAGTAATGATGCTGAAAATTCAGTTTTGTCACATTAATAAATTACATTTTAAAAATATATTAAAATAGAAAACAGATAATAAAAAATGCTCACTCCTAGGTAAGCATAAGAGACTTTTTTCAAAAACATTAAAAAAATCTTCCTAACCCCAAACCTTTGAATTGTAATGTATGTACTAAATTCTAAATTCATATGACAACATGAAATTAAAGGTACGTATTGCACTCACAACCAAGTGTTAATATATTCTAAAACAAATGGTGTATCTGAAGTACAGCTGAATTATGAAAGATTCAAATCCTGTTTAATTTAAAATCCATTTGCCTCAATATGAATGGGCATGATGCATCTTGCCCCTTCATCAGGTTCCTTGAATAAATGCATCCGAGTGTGCATGCCATTTATTGACTGCACTGCCGGGAGATGAAATCTGATATTGAATTTGTACTGAATCACAGTGAATTATTGACTACTTTATTTTTAGGCAGTGGCGCATTTATAATTAATCAAATAATGACTGCCCATGTTTTTATGCCCTGGGTTCTGATGCAATTTCTGAGGGTCTGATTTTAGAGGCGGTGAACTTGAATGAATGAGAGAGACAGGCATTGTCGCTGCTGCAATATAGCAGACTTGTTCGAACAGTGAATCAAGCGCGGGAAGAGAGCGTCCGGCGCTTGGGAGAGGAAAACACTTCACATATGGATGCACAATTGTGTCAAATGCAGGTTTCAACAGACTCTCAAACACACTCACGCAGACAACACACAAATGTCACGTACTAAATGCAAGAGGACCGTCCCAGAGGGGGCTTCATTTTGCAACACTCTGTTTAGCCAGGCAGACAGAAATGCCCCTTAAAGATCAAGTCAGTCACTTCTGATGTTGATAGATGGCAGACTGAAAGAAGCATCTTGGTCTCTCAGGCCTGTCTGTCTGTCACGCTTCAAGTGTTCTGATTGCAAATCTTATAGTCTCATGCCCTACCTTCACTGACATCTGATGCATATTGCACTCAAAAACCAATAGAATTCACCAGTTCCGTTCAAATTGACGTCTATCCAATTTTAAATCTTTAAAAGAAATTCAGTTTTTTTGGATGCACCTAGTAACAAGTAAACTAAATTTCTGCAAGCAGAATATTTTACTTTGTTCAATCAGTATCCAGCTTTATGCTGTGGTCATGCAAGATGACAAATGTAAAGAGAAACAGTGCAGAGTCAGACGGTTAGTGAATGACTGTTCATGGGTCCTTTAAATGCTGCAGTGTTTCTGATTACTGGAGGTCAAGAGAGTGACCATGACCCGACTGACCACTGCATTAAGAGCTATTACCCACTTTAAACATCTAAAACCGACTCTACAGCAGGTAAAATTCTGTAATGTGAAAGTTTTAATGTCACATCCTATACAACCTCTCATGGCCTGTTTTCTCCTGCACTGTTCTAGGACATGAACAGATGGCTGTTAAATCTTTTAACATGCAAGAAACACTTCAGACATGTAACTTATATAATCTCAGCTTCTCAATTCTTTCATCATGTTTGAGTACTATAGTCAAGGTTAGACAGTTCTTGATGTAAATAACATCATGAAACATCTGTTCATATTCATAATCATAACAAATAGCTACAGTCACACCTAATTGTGTGTCTGTTCAACATAATAATGCAAATAATTACACAGGCTCAAGTAAATAATATAATATAATATAATATAATATAATATAATATAATATAATATAATATAATATAATATACTATACACTGCGTTCCAAATTATTATGCAAGTGACATATCAGTAAGATTTCAGTACAATAAACATTCAGATTTTAGTTTTTCTAAGAAAATGTTTGTTTGTTTATTTATCCATGTCTTTTTAGATAACTGGTATCAATCTCAGACAAAATAATTTGCCAGGTCTATGGAAACCCTACTTAGAGGTTGTTTCACATTATTAAGCATGTCACAGTTCTCATGCAATATGGGGAGGAAGAAAGATCTTTCTGAAGATGAAAAGCATGAAATGGTGCAATGGTGTGCAAAAGGCATGAAAACAACTAATATTGTGTGAAACTGAATGGAGATTAGCAAATTATCATAAGATTTGTGAGTGATTTAGAGCACAGCAGAACTTGGTCAGATAAAGGCTTATAAAGGAAAGTTCCTGTCAAAAAATGAATTGTATTAAAAGGGCAGCTATAAAAAAGCCAGTGTTGAGCAGCAAACAGGTATCTGAAGCTGCTGGTGTCTCTGGAGTCTCAAGAAGCTCACCATGCAGGCTGGCAGTTGTGCATAAAGATGCATTTTAGACACCACTAACCAAACCTCACAAAGAGAAACATTAACAGTGGGTGTAGAAATACATAAAGACTAAAGACTTAAATAGTTTTATTTACTGACGAATGCCATACTACAATGGATGGTATAAATGGATGGATTTCTGGATGGTTGGTGAATGGCCACCACATTCCAACAAGACTGCGATGTCAGCAAGGAGCTGGTGGGTTATGATTTGGGCTGGAATATTGGGAAGTGAGATGGAAGGTCCCTTTAGGGTCTCTGAGGGTATTTAAATGACTTCATCAAGATGTGAAGTTCATAACTGGCCATTTTCAGCTATGGTATAAAAAAGGGGATAGTGCCTTCTGAAATACAATGCACTATGCACTATCCCATGCTGCAAAAAAAACACCACAGCAATAAAACTGTTTGAAAATGTATTTCTACACCCACTCTAAATGTTTCTCTTTGTGAGGTTTGGTTAGTGATGGCTGAAATGCATCTTTACGCACAACTGCCAGCCTGTATGGAGAGCTTCTCAAGACTCCAGAGACACCAGCAGCTTCAAATACCTGTTTGCTGCTCAACACTGGCTTTTTTATAGCTGCCCTTTTGATACAATTCATTTTTTTGACAGGAACTTTCATCAATAAGCCTTTCTCTGACCGAGTTCTGCTGTGCTCTAAATCACTCACAAATCTTATGATAATTTGATAATCTGCATTCAGTTTCACACAATATTAGTTGTTTTCATGCCTTTTGCACACCATTGCACCATTTCATGCTTTTCATCTTCAGAAAGATCTTTCTTCCTCCCCATATTGCATGAGAACTGTGACATGCTTAATAATGTGAAACAACCTCTAAGTAGGGTTTCCATAGACCTGGCAAATTATTTTGTCTGAGATTGATACCAGTTATCTAAAAAGACATGGATAAATAAACAAACAAACATTTTCTTAGAAAAACTAAAATCTGAATGTTTATTGTACTGAAATCTTACTGATATGTCACTTGCATAATAATTTGGAACGCAGTGTAATATAATATAATATAATATAATATAATATAATATAATATAATATAATATAATATAATATAATATAATATAATATAATAACCCTGGATTCCCTTAGATATTTGCAGAATCATCTTCACCCTACTAAATACATTGGCTCAATATTAAATTCAATTCAGTGATTCCATTATCTGAAAGAGTATCCTCCCATGCATATATTCTCTCTTGTGTCTGATTGCCCATTACTCCTATCCTCCAATCAAGAGGCTCCTCTGTGTGCTGTCTGACCCCTAATTGGACCCAAAGGGGAATTAGGGTACACACAACTGAGTACCAACAGCCAACAAGCTTTCTAGAGAAGAAAAAAAGTTCAATTGACTCTGATTAAACATTCACCTACTGAACACATACACACAGCATCTTCAGCTCATAACTTTTGAAAAATGTTTGAAGGCCTCTTTTTAACCAAAAAGGAGTAAGTTATCTGTGTTCAGTCTGATTCACGTCAGCCTGACACCCACAACCTTTCGTACGTCATATTTGTGGAGATAAGCTTTTGGCAGTGTTGGTGCTGCAAATATATCGGCCTCATATCAGCATCACAGATTGCTCCTCCCGTCTCAAGACGAGGCTGGAGTCTCAGACCAAAACCTGAATACTGATTCATAATATAAACAAGAGCCTGGAAAGGTCAGTGGGTATGGAAACAGAATTCCTGAGTTCCAGCTGCTGTTTGAACAAATATTAGTTCAAACAGAAGGAGAATCAACTTAAATTTGGACAAAATCAGGCTAAGGAATAACATTAATCTTGTGATTAATAATTTTGTTAATTAATTAATTAATTAATTAATAATCTGCTTTATTTCTCAGAACACTATATTACTCTACCATATAAATGCATTCATAATACTGTATGTGAAAAAAAGACTCCTGTACTCCATGACGACAATATGACGAAAAGTGTTTCGGATATACTTGGCATTCATGAAGGCAAGTGTGCAGTTCTCTGACCTTGCTTTGCAATATTGCACAACCCTGAATAAGTCGTTATCCCAAAGGATTGAATGAAGACCTTGACCTTGGTGTTTACCTTCCAATTGCTGTGTTACATTCCTTTATGAGCTAGACACTTTACCATTGTATAGTGCATAAAAAACACAATGTCCTTTTTACACTTGTGTCTAATCAAACTGTTTCGCTCAGGACGTCTTATAGCTTCTCAGCTGTTTGCAGTAATTTACATATTTTGAAACCCGTTGTTCTATCACCCTGAAGTACTGGGATCACTCTTCTGTGTCTTTTGCTGACGTAATTGGACAGACAGGCAGGTACCCCTGGAGTGTAGTCCTGTCAAAGTAGGGTGAGAGCTGTGATCTCAAGATCTTAACATTCACTGCTTTGGGTCCATCATGAATTCCAATAATGCTTCAAAGCCTCAGAGAGCCTCCTTTCACCCTACAGCAACATGGCATACATTTGTATTAATTATCCATAGTTACTGTGTATGGTGGCCCAGATGAATAATTCAGAGGCAGACTTTGCAATTTCTTTTCTCTTAATGTATTTACATTTACCTTAAAGTCCCTGTAAAGTCAATTCTGAGAATTCTTTCTAAACACTTTATAAATGTCACAAATGTATTGCTGAAACACATTACAAAGTCTGTGAATTGAGTAATGCTTAATAGGCCAATTTCACACTTCCGGGTTTTTGGCTTCCGGAACGATCCACGCAGTGTAAAAGTTTTTCCGGTTACAGTGATAGATAGCCTCGATCAGAACCAGCTCGGGAATCAAAGTCGTTTTACGAATTAAATGTCATGAAAATGTTTGAACGGTCTTGGTGAATTATTGGTGAGACTACAGAGCTCTCATTAAGAGCTAAATGTAATAAATAATTCGAAGTGATGGCGGTTAAACTGGTTATTCTTCGTGTCTGTTTGGCGCGGCTGTGCATTATCGCGCTCCATGTGCCTTAAAGACGGTCCCTGCTTCTCAACGTGCATACTATCCATCCTAAATAGTAGTCTATGTGTAATATTCAGTACTATTTAGGGTGGATAGTATACACATTGGGATGTATAGAGTGTTTTTAGCGACGTACTGGGGAAATGATCAGCTGGCAGCTCCCTTGTCCCGCAAGCCTAATCCTGATTCATGAAACAGGACCGCTAGCTCGCACCCTAGGTATTTCTGGATATAAACACTTAAGTTTATCACTCATATTTTCCTGTCGTCATCATCTTAAAGTGTGTATTATACACAGTATTACTGTGCTGTTGCAACATAAATGCAAAGACTGATAGTTGTGTACAGTGTGGTGTTGGAATTAATTATGTCTTAGTTTAATAATTTTAATCGATCAGGATTAGTTATAACATATGCTTGAATGTGGGATGTAATGCCATATGAGATTAACATGCTAGGCTATATATTTTTTAAACGTATTAAACTCACGACAATATTTTGTATCTCACGACTTTTTATCCCCCATTAACGAATATATTGGGAGTTCATTTTTTTTATTAATAAATTATATCAATAATGTTCGTCGTGCGTGATACGATCGGGGAAATTGCTGAATGAGTAAGTTAGCTGCGTAGCCTTTACTGTATGACAGCTGGTAATATAAATCCACCTGCCGGTAAATTCGAGCAACGGTCTGAGTGGCCGTATAACAAACAAGTAGAAAATAATTTCTTTGTAGATTATACAACAGCAACTTGGAAAACAGACAAAACAGAAAAGATAAGAAGCGATATTTGAGAAAAGTGCATATCAATCTAATAGCCGTAGACGCATAGCGGAACTAACTTTACCCTGCGTCACGTGATTTCCGATTCTTGTGAAAAAGGCCTATTGTGAAGTTAGAGCGTTAAACAGTTTTTCACCAAGTCTCTGCTCAGGATTTTTTGGGAGGAGCTAAAACGGGGGTCAGATGACGCACATCGTCCCCCGAGCATGACGCACCGAGCGTGGCGCCGCCTCTACAGCGGTTCACTCGCTCAATCTCGAGTGTCATTACAGTCATACAGCCCTTTGTACATTTAGCTAGTAATGCCTTCGTCACGCAAATGCATATTACATGGTTGTTAAAATATACAATATGCTCGGTCTCCTTATTTAAATTTCCTAAAACGATGATATGAAGGATTCTAAAGTGATCGTTCTACACCGGATAATTTTACAAACTTTCATCAGACAGCTGGGATTCACAGATAATCCGCTGTTTTTGGTGAATGTGACTGAACAGACCTCGGCCCCCCTCCCGCCTCGGACTTCCTACCGTTCCACCGATAACCGATGATATATGGGGCCGGACAGAGTCTCTCCCGTCCCGGCCTTCATCCTCCCGTCTCGCGGCACCGTCATTTGTCGACTCGACAACAGTCCGGCAGTACGTGCCCACCAATGAGTGTAAGTTGTCGTGTGTGCTTATGTTATAATAAGTAGGTAGTCCACAGTAACTCTACTAAAATGTGCAACCCTCTAACGTGATTCTTTTGTTTATATGCATCAGTATGTTTGACTCATTAGACAAGTCAGTTGAGACGGCAGCTCTCGCGAGTGGGTGTGGTTTCAGCGCCGACAGCGGACACGCCCCCAGCGTTTGAGAGCAGAGAGCGCTGCCTGTTTTTTCGAGATTTTGATAACTTATTTCATTTACTTGCAGATTTTTTTAATCATTCAAATTTGGCTGGGTGGTTAATAACACATTTTTCTGTGGTGTGACAAGCTCAAAACACATACTTTAAAATGACTTTACAGGGACTTTAAAATGTATGCATTTAGCAATTGCTTTAATTTAAAAGTGACATAGCATTGAGGAACATCGCAAGTAATTTATCATAACAGACAACAATATTTGCAGCACACATTACCAAGTTTCAAGTATAATCTAGAGTAGTACACAAACTAGAGCAGAAGTGAACTGCAGAAAAGTAGAGAAAGAAACCACTCATACAGTATTTAGGTCCACATAAAATTTTCACATTAGTTGTGCTGATTGTGAGTTGAACATCTGAGGAATTCTGCAGAATGGATTTATAATCTTAAAGGATTAGTTCACTTTTAAATTTTCCTGATAAATTTACTCACCCCCATGTCATCCAAGATGTTCATGTCTTTCTCTCGTCAGTCGAAAAGAAATGAAGGTTTTTGAGGAAAACATTCCAGGATTTTTCTCCTTACAGTGGATTTCAATGGCTACCAACAGGTTGAAGGTCAAAATTACAGTTTCAGTGCAGCTTCAAGGGCTTTAAACAATACCAGATGAGTAATAAGGGTCTTATCTAGCGAATCGATCGGTCATTTTCGAAAAAAATACAACCGTTTATGCTTTATAAACAAAATATCGCCTTGAACGTACTTTCCGCTTCCGCATTCTTCATAACGCTTACGCTGAATGTCCTACGCCTTCCCTATTCAAGTTACGGAAAAAAACGAAACTGGCGCTGCGTTCGTTCCGTAAGTAGAATAGGGACAGAAGTTATACAGAAGTAATATGCTATTTGTACTAAAGGTGAGATGAAAGTGGAAGTTTAAAGGTGTTGTAAGCAAATATTCTAAACTCTGTCAGAGGTTTTCTTGCCATTCATGGAGTCAGGTGTGATTTCTCAGGACATCTATTTCAGTGAGATCCGCTACATTTTAGGACCTTTTATAGTCTGATAAAAGGTCCTAAAAAGATTTATAAAAAAAAAAATTGAGGGAAAAAAAAGTCAGATGCCTCACTGGCAGAAGGATTATAGTGTGATTATGCAAACTCTGTGAGCCATCTGGGCTAGTCTAAATCTGGCAGACAATATTGTTCTGATACTGCTGAATAGCTAAAAATACTCCACAAGTACCATCAAGAAAGGGGAATTATAATTCTTATTTATACATTTGTGCTAAAAATTATTCATACCCTTACTAAATATGACCAAAGAAGGCTGTGAAAATAAATCTGCATCGTTAATCATTTTGATTTTTGATTTTAAAAATCTACAAAAATCCAACTTTTCATTGGAGAATAATGATTTTAAATGGGGGGAAAATCTCATTATGAAATAAATGTTTTTCTCTAATACACATTGCTCAAAATGAATCATACCCTTTTATTCAATACTTTTTGCAACCTCCTTTTCCCAAGATAACAGCTCTGAGTCTTCACCTATAATGCCTGATGAGTTTGGAGAACATGTGACAAGAGACCATTCCTTCATGCAGAATCTCTCCAGATCCTTCAGATTCCCAGCTTCATGTCTGTGCTTCTTCTCTTCAGTTCACTCCACTCATTTTCTTTAGGGTTCAGGTCAGGGGACTGGGATGACCATGGCAGAAGCTTCATTTTGTGTTCAGTGACCCATTTTTGTGTTGATTTTGGATCATTGTCCTGTTGGAAGATTTAACCACAGCCCATTAAATTACCTCTTTTTTATCTGTTGGTATTTGATAGAATCCATTATTCCATGTATCTGATCAAGATGTCCAGGACCTCCGGCAGAAAAATTGGCCCACAACATTAAAGATCCAACAGTATATTTCGTTGTACACATGGGGTACTTTTTACCCCTGTGTGCACCAAACCCATCTTAAGTGTTTGCTGCCAAAAAGCTCTTTTTTTTGCTTCATCTGACCATAGAACATTTGAAAAATAACTGACACTACTGGAACTTCAAACGGGATGGGTTCTATGGTCAGATGAAACAAAACATTTTTAGCAGCAAACATTTAAAGGTGCTACAGAGGATCTTTTCGTCGACTGAGAAACCAAAGACTGAAATGAGCGCATGCGTAAGAACAACCCCCCTCCTTCACAACTCATTTTGAGGGAACGCCTCCCAAAACTCGTGCACGAGTATTGGAACACGAGTGTTTACCACCGGCATTCGCTGTGTCGCGTTAGTGGATTCATTATGTCGGACTCACCGCAGGTAACTCATAATCTGCAGTTATTACTCCTGTCTCCTGACAAAAACATTGCATGCAGCACCTGTGGAGTGTGGAAAGTTACTGGAGTGTGCAGCCGCGCACTTCTCTCACAAGGAACGTCATGGCAGTGATTGACAAGCCAGAGGGCCAATCCGCGCATGTATCTCACAAGGAACGTAATGGCAGTGATTGACAAGCCAGAGGGCCAATCGTTTACGCGATGATCACGTAAACGATTGGCTGATGTTTTTAAGGCCCTACCTCGTGCACAGATGATGTATATTAAAATTATTCCTTTCAGTGCACCTAATAAATAGTCTTTTATCAGTTAGTAAAGACTAGTTAGTTTCAAGTAATATTGCAAAAATGTATAAAACAAAACATCCTCTGTAGCACCTTTAAGATGGGTTTGGTGCATACAGGGGTAAAAAGTACACCATGTGTACAATTAAATATACATATACTATAGTAAAAGTATGCAAATTTGACATGCTGTCTGAGGGGAGGGCTCCAAGTTGGGACTTATAAATATAGGAAATATTTATAAGTGGGGAGTTGGGGTGGTGGAGGATGCTGGAAAACTGTTGTGGGATAGAGGCTGCTCAGTTATATATACACTTCCTCTCATGCTAATTAGGTTGATTATCAAAATGTTCTCCTCCTGAACTTTGTTAATAAAACATCATTAATCACTCACACTAATTATGAGAAAAAGAGAAAAATATGAATACAACTCTACAGTATATTAGTCACTCACACTGATTATGACAAAAAAGACAAAAATATAAATAGGAGAGAAAGAAATCCAATTTTGGATGTGTTATAAAAAGATAAAGGACATTAAAGTCATTAAATATTATGAAATATTCAGGCAAATACTGATGAAAGGGTATAAATGAGAAGGCAAATAGAGCGAGAGGTAGAAGAGAATAAAAAATACATAAAAATGAGCCTTTTAGTGTTTGAGCTGATTGAGGTAGAAAATCTCTCCTGCTGAGTCAACCTATTTGCTACTAAATCTATTCCAAATGAGAACACACTGTGAAATTATCTGTTTCTGCACTATACCTGAATTACCTGCTGTGCCTCCCGATAACAGAGGATTACACTCACTCCCACAATGCAATGGGGCAACTCTAGATAAGCACCAGTAGCCACTGGACTTGAGTGAGCAAGACTAAATTAAGGAGAAAACTAAAAATAGATCTGTGGATGAAACAAACCAGTCAAGTAACCTTATAACCTTGTTTAATCCCCGATGATTGCTGTGAATTTAGTGAATGCATAAAAAAAAAAACTAATTTTCACTCACTTCTCCATATAAAATGGCCATGCAGGATGATATAATTTGCAGTTTCAAGGCTTAATCTGTGTTACAAGACAACATGCCAGAAGCAGCCTGCCTTGAAATTAAACATACAGAAGACTTATGCATAAGACTGTTACAAATATCCTCAGATCCTGCTGAAGTTTCTTTGGTAAAATGATTAAACTGAATCAAAAGTAATCTGACTAGCCTTGCTGGAATATAAACCGCACGATGAGAAGGTTTAAAACAAGTTAAATGTGAAGGTTCTATATTTGTACAATGTTAATTGGATGTTACATGCACAACCATCAAAAGTTTGGGGTCTGTAAGATAATTTAATATTTTTGAAAGAATTGTCTTATGCTCACCAAGGTTATATTTATTTAATCAAATATTCAGTAAAAACAGTAATATTTTGAAATATTATTACAATTTAAAACAACAGTTTCTATTTTAATATATTTTAAAAATGTGTGATGGCAAAGCTCAATTTTCAGCAGCCATCACTCTAGTTTTCGGTGTCACATGATCGGAGCACAAATGAATCAGTGTGTCGAATCATGATTCAGATCGCGTGTCAAACTGCCAACGGATGAAATCATGTGACTTTGGCGCTCCGAACAGCAGATTCGATACACTGATTCATCTGTGCTCCGAATCTTCCTGAAGCAGTGTTTTGAAATCGGCCATCACTAAATAAGTCGTTATTTTGGTTTTTTTTGGCGCTCCAAAAATATTCTCGTCACTTCATAATATTAATATTGAACCACTGTACTCACATGAACCGATTTAAATATGTTTTTAGTACCTTTATGGATCTTGAGAGAGGAAGTGTCCATTGCTCCCTATGGAGGCCTCACGGAGCCATCGAATTTCAACTAAAATATCTTCATTTGTGTTCCGAAGATTAACGAAGATCTTACGGGTGTGGAACGGCATGAGTGTAAGTAATAAATGACAGAATTTTCATTTTTGGGTGAACTAACCCTTTAAAATAGGTCGAATTCTCTACTCTTTATCTACATCTTCGCCAAACAAATCAAATGTACAAAAGTCAATAAGCAGAGTAGAGCAATTCAAGTAATGCTTGAGCTGGCACTGCAACTCCCTGCAGGCTTACACAAAGCCCTTAAAAGAAAAGTGCTCAATATCTTGCAAAGTACGAACTAAAAAGAGTTTTACAGCCTGGTTTTACAAAAGAACACTTTGTTCCATAGAAGCATTCTCTCTAGATCTTCAGGAGACTTTGAAGAGGCACTTTAGAGAACCCATAAACCATTAGGCTGATCTGAAGAACCTAGATTATAATATAACATCAAGAATTTATGTTCCCTATTTACACACAAGATACAGCAAAAAATGGTTAACATTTACATCTAAATCTTCAGTTTACAAAAAAGGAATTCAACTCCAAACTTTAGGTATAAACTGCTTAAACAATCTATATGGAGTCAGATTTGTATAGACAGCATTTGTGTGTCTGTCACTGTGCAGATCTTGTGTCAAGCACGGTAGACGTCTTTATCTTTCCATACAATAGGTGAGTGGTTCGCTCCAGTATTTCATGTTTCTTCATAAAAGCCTGTATTGCAAAAAAATAGTGCAACTCTTTGTAGAGAGAAGATGCATCATAGTCATATAATCTTTTAACATGTAGAGGAAGAGCTACTTACTTTGGTATTAAATGGATAAAAGACATCAGCTTTGTGTAAATCCTTGATCGCATGGTACCTAATCACCTGCATCTTTATAAATGAAGGCTTATAAATGATGGCCTTCAAATCAAAAAGGGGAGAGACAAACAGAGTAAGATCATTCTTAAGATGAAAAGATATGACACACTAAAAGAAGAAAAACAGGCTATTTGGATGCCTGGTGGATAACAACAACAAATGGCATGTGAAATGAAGTATCAGAGACAGGACAATGGTGTGATTGACATGCCAGCCTAAGCTCAGAGATGCACTGTCCTATTCCACTGTGGCTCAATAGACCACTGACAACAGCTCAGGAGGATCTATTTGTTTTCTGGTTCATGAAATGAGCTGAGTGCAACCAAGCCATAAAGACAACAGTCTTGAAAGAGATAGTGTGTGAACGAGTAATATTGAGAACAGACATTGCCAATATGTGAAATAAGCAGCTAAATTGTACCTGAATCTGACTTTTTTCCCAGATGATGTTTACACTCTTTAACAACCCTGTGCCCGCTTCCTCTGAAATCACAACTATGATGCCAATACAAGGTACAAACAACATAACATTATCAAAACATTATCATTTACATTCATAAAACAAATCAAAGCTAAAATAAAGAAACTAACATTCACGTAAATGTTTCATTATCCTCCATAGTGCACTTTATAAAAATGCAAGATTTTGGAAGCAGCAGCAGTAGTGGTGTTTCGTACCTGAATTAATCAGAATATATCTTTTTAAACGAAAAGGTTGTGAATGATTCAATGACTCACTCAAAAAAACATCTGATTAGTTTCTGAATACATCAGTGAATGATTCAATAACTATAAAAAAAAAACTATAATAAAGATCACTTGTTTTATTCCTGGATGAATCAAGGCTTTTGAATGAATCATTTGAATGAATGAACAAATGTTCAGTGCTGTACTTATTGCCACTTACTGGAGAAACAATGTAAAATGCAGAAAGAGTCACTGAAAATTCATTGGACTAAACAGAACTGACAGTCTTTGAGAGTTTTATAAATGTTACGGACCTGAAAGGCCATTTTAAAGGGTTAGTTCACCCAAAAATGAAAATTCTGTCATTAATTACTCACCGTCATGCCGTTCCACACCCGTAAGACCTTCATTCATCTTCGGAACACAAATTAAGATATTTTTGATAAAATTTGTTGCCTCAGTGAGGCCTGCATTGCCAACAAGACAATTAACACTTTCAATGCCCAGAAAGCCACTAAAGACATACTTAAAACCGTTCATGTGACTACAGTGGTTCAACCTTAATGATATGAAGTGACAAGAATACTTTTTGTGCTCCAAAAAAAAACTGAATAACAACTTTATTCAACAATAGTGATGGGAGAGTTCATGAAGCTTCAAAGCTTTACGAATCTTTTGTTTCGAATCAGTGGTTCGGTGCGTGGAAGTCATGGGTTTTCAGTAAACGAGGCTTCGTTATGTCATAAGTGTTTCGAAATTTCAATGGTTCGCGTGACTTTGGCAGTTTGATTTATGTTCCGAACCACTGATTCGAACTGTTTTAAATACATCTTTAGTAGCTTTCTGGGCATTGAAAGTGTTAATTATCTTGCTGGCAACAGAGGCCTCACTGAGCCATCCGATTTTATGAAAAATATCTTAATTTGTGTTCCAAAGATGAACGAATGTCTTATAGGTGTGGATCAACATGAGGGTGAGTAATTAATGACAGAATTTTTGGGTGAACTAACCATTTAAGGCCACATGCTTTGATGCCCTTTATGTTTTTCTTACTTTAGAATGTCTTTTTATCGGACAGCTCCAATATCTGGAAACAGAATCCAGGAAGGCCAAATCAAATCCCTCTCTTTCTCTCTCTCTCTCACACACACACACACACACACACACAGAGAGAGAGAGAGAGAGAGAGAGAGAGAGAGAGAGAGAGAGAGAGAGAGAGATCGTTCAATGATTGCTGATCTTGTAACTCTGCCTATGTCAGCAACTTTATATGTTGGTACATTATATCCTCTCACTGCCTGCTCCAATGAACTACAGATTCCTCTCATTTCTATTATAATGTAATACACAAGTTCATTTAGAAAACAAGCCTTCACACTTCAATTACTGGGGATGTTACTGTAACTCCAAAACAATCTGCTTGAGATCAGATGAACTCTGCTATTTGAAGAGGTATTTGTAACTCCTAGCTGACACTGACCCTAATGGTTCCAAAAATCAAACACAATGTTTCTCTGCTGACTATGCCCACAAGGCAGCTGTTTCAGGAAAATCAGCAGATTTGGTTGTTAAGAAACTGTCAGTTGTGGTTAGGCTAGCTATATATAGAGCTGTTCAGCCGTAGGTTCTGTCGGGAATGTCTAATAGGTTTTTAAAATAGTGTTAAGATGTTTATAAATAAGAAAAGGTCTATGGTTAACATTACTTGATAAGAAACTAAAAACATTAAGAACAAACTTGCCCATGCAGTCTTTCCACGTATAAAAACACATCTCTGGGAGTCATCAAAACAGATTTGTATTGTTTTTCATATCTCACAACATCCTTTTGATTGTCTTCTTTGAAGGATGATGCCACACTAAATACTGAAACAGCCATGACTCCTATAGAAAATGATTTTTTAGAAGTAAATTATAAGTTGTATGTGAAAATACTGTACTGCATGGGTTAGATGGACGTGTTTGACCATTGCACTCAAGTCTTTTGCAGCATTTTGCACATGACATGGTATTCTAAAAACACTGCGCTCAAGTTAAAAGTTGTTGTAAAACTTCAAATATCTCTATTAATTTATGCACATCCATGTTCTTGCTTTCTTCATAGTAAAATGGCAGTGACACACAACAAAAATAGTATACATAAACTGGAAATTGTAACGCATGAGCACACAAAAAAATTCCCATGCGCACATAAAAAGTTTCTCATACGCATGCAAAAAGTTTGCCTACCCGGCTAGCTCAGTTGGTAGAGCATAAGACTTTTAATCTCAATGCCGTGGGTTTGAGCACCACGTTGGGGCATGTGGAGGAAGTTGTGGCCTAATGGTTAGAGAGTAACAGCAGGAAATGTAGGTGGGGGAGTGAGTGAACTCTCATTACCCACAACTGAAGCACCTAACCCCCAATCTCTCCCGGTGCGCCACACCAAAAATGCCTGCCCACTGCTCTGGGTGTCTGTGTTCAATACTCACTGATGTGTGTGTGCACTTGGATGGGTGAAATCAGTCAGTTTCTCGTGAGCATGCAAAAAGTTTCTTCTGCATGCAGAGAACAAGCTGGGCTGACAGGTAAATGACATAGATCGTAGTGCAATCATCATCCTGGGCTCAGTTCCAATTTATTCCCCTCTGGTGAGGAAGAGTAATTTATGGGAATCATGTGAGGTCAGTCGTGCAAAGAGTTCGCGCTTTCTGCAGTTGCCAGGGGAACAGACTAAGTGTACACTTCAGGCTCGGAGTATGACGTGTATCCTTCATGCATTGGGATGACATGGTAGATGTATAGTCTGCATTCAGATGCCTGTAGACAACTGATGATGTGATCTAAGAATCCCTCTTTACCACATTCTGCACAAAGAGAAATCTTGGCAGCGCATTTGTCCTGTGGCATTAGGCTCAGAATATCTACAGCTTGGATTCTTATCGCTTTGACTAATTCAGGCCATTATGAGGATGTTTT
This sequence comes from Megalobrama amblycephala, assembly GCF_018812025.1. Lineage (NCBI taxonomy): Eukaryota > Metazoa > Chordata > Actinopteri > Cypriniformes > Xenocyprididae > Megalobrama > Megalobrama amblycephala. Next base: position 24,180,605 of record NC_063055.1, on the reverse strand, counting down.
TGCAGAAAACGAGAGGTTAGCTAGATATGAAGCCCTCAGAGCTTATTCAAATCATATAACACACACTCTCTCCATTTTCCCCAGAGAGAAAACGCTGTAATCAAACAGTGGGTCAGAAAGCAATTTGTAAACCACAATATTGAATGTGCCGTAATACAAACATCACCTTATTTATTTAGATGTAATCTTTAAATCTATCTTGAGCAGCACAAAGCAATCTTAAACTAATACATAATTCATTTCATGTTCCAATCACGATTTCTTAAACGATAACAGTTAAAAGTTTTATTTCCCAGAGCTATGGATGTGCCACTGCATATTTTAGTACGATTCACCCACAGCCACAAACAAAAAACATGTAAAATATTTTATCTAGTGATGGAGCCAGGATATTTTCATAGGGGTGGCCTGGCAGGGGCCAGCGACCAGTCTGGGATGGCACAGAAATCTTCAGTATCCTATTCAAACATAAAAAATGAGTTTGACTATAAAGTACTGGACTGTTTTAACACCTACAACACAACTGAATACAATTAATAGTGGTGAAATAGATTAAACACTGAATGTTTAACATTAAATTAGTTGCCAAAATAAATTAATTGCAACAATTATATCATATTTAAATTAAACTCATTACAAAGAAAAATATATTCTCTTTTAAATCCCCATATGCAACAAATGTGAATATGATAAAGGCTACAGCATGCAAAACAAATGCCAGAATGTAATTCTATATACAATTAAATGCTATCCATTTCCATTTGTACTCTGTTAACTAACACAAAAGGGTGCCTGTTTTCTAGTACAAATGATCAGGACTCTCATTTGCATTAAATTACAGATAAAAATTACATTTAATTTGTGCCTTACTCACATTGTAGTATATGGATTTGAGGGCAATGTTCATAAATGTGCATATACAACATATACATATATATATATATATATATATACAGTACAGTCCAAAAGTTTGGAACCACTAAGATTTTTAATGTTTTTAAAAGAAGTTTTGTCTGCTCACCAAGGCTACATTTATTGAATTAAAAATACAGTAAAAAACAGTAATATTGTGAAATATTATTACAATTTAAAATAACTGTGTACTATCTAAATATATTTGACAAAGTAATTTATTCCTGTGATGCAAAGCTGAATTTTCAGCATCGTTACTCCAGTCTTCAGTGTCACATGATCCTTCAGAAATCATTCTAATATGCTGATTTGCTGCTCAATAAACATTTATGATTATTTTCAATGTTGAAAACAGTTGTGTACTTTTTTTTTCAGGATTCCTTGATGAATAGAAAGTTCAAAAGAACAGCATTTATCTGAAATACAAAGCTTCTGTAGCATTATACACTACCGTTCAAAAGTTTGGGGTCAGTAAGAATTTTTATTTTTATTTTTTTGAAACAAAATTAAAGAAATTAATACTTTTATTCAGCAAGGATGCATTAAATCAATCAAAAGTGGCAGTAAAGACATTTATAATGTTACAAAAGATTAGATTTCAGATAAACACTGTTCTTTTGAACTTTCTATTCATCAAATAATCCTGAAAAAAAATATTGTACACAAATATTTTGTACAATTGTACACATTAAATGTTTCTTGAGCAGCAGATCAGCATATTAGAATGATTTCTGAAGGATCATGTGACACTGAAGACTGGAGTAATGATGCTGAAAATTCAGCTTTGCATCACAGGAATAAATTACTTTGTGAAATATATTCAAATAGAAAACAGTTATTTTAAATTGTAATAATATTTCACAATATTACTGTTTTTACTGTATTTTTAATTAAATAAATGTAGCCTTGGTGAGCAGACGAAACTTCTTTTAAAAACATTAAAAATCTTAGTGGTTCCAAACTTTTGGACTGTACTGTATATATATATATATATATTTTAAACATACCGTTTTTTTGTGTGTCTCTCTTTAAATGTAAATGAGCTGCTGCTCCCGGCCCCCTTTCCAGAAGAAGGCGGAGCTTTAACAGTTTGCACTTTGGTTGCTCAATAACAACAAAGCTGGAGAATCTCACGCAGCCAAAATGACAATTGTCAGTATTCAGCCTGTTGAATACACGTAGTCCCTACCTACCACTTGTTGTAGTCCTTAAACAGAGGATTCTTTAAAAGAAAATATCTCCCTGTGCATTGAACTTTGAGAGTCGTAACTTTGCAAACGTTGTTTATGCTAACTAAAGTTAAAATGTGAAATCATAATCAACCACCCCTTTAAGTTTTGATGCTACTTTAATCATCTCCACATTTAATAATGTTGTATTTACCAAACTGTTTTTCAATTTCTCTCTCTCTTTTTTTTTTTTGTTCTTTTGTTTGTTTTGCGCCTGGCACGTGCACACCTGAAAAGTCTCCCATGTGCTGTGGTTGTAAAGAGACTGTTCTACGTCTAAATAAACTCACTTCTGGTCAAGATAAAAAAGACAGAATCAGCTAAATGAGTTCTCTCTCAAAAACAACAATCCATCCTGAGAGTACTGTGCATCTCTTCAGATCTCTCAGATCTATTCCACATACATATAATTTCCAGCAGAAGCTACAGCAGAGGTTGAAGAGAAAGGGAGGTGTATCTCTAATTTGCAATAAATAATGCAACATCATGTCCCCATGTCGCTAAAGGTGTTAAAACAAACAAAGATGTGCATTCACACAAAAACACACACACAAATCAATGATTTGTAGTAAAAGGGCGACAAAGGTCATTCAGGATGCAACATATTCTCTCTGTTTATTCTGTCAATGTTCAGATGCATGTTATTAATTAGACCGCTAAATGAAGTAAATGAAAGTGTATTCATAAAAATAGCAGGTGGTAACAGGCTGAGAGCTCTGCTTTTCTTATTAGTGGCCTTCAGCAAACGTAAATCGCTAAAAGGAGTGAGTGCCAGAGAGAAAAATTAATTTCTCTTTGCTAAAAGGACACAAGCTTTAATTAAATCTGAAATTAGCTCTACACAGATGATTTTCATTTCTGAAAAATGAGTTTTGGCCACTGTTTAGAGCATTTCACCTCTCCCAAGGTCATTTTCATTTTCATATGTTGTTTTCCTATAATCTCATTTTTTGTGAGGATCAGATGGTTTATCTCAGCTATTGCTTTACACCTGATGCATCAGGGAATTACAGCTTCAGCAGTGTATAGTGCAATTGGGGGAGGGTCCCCCAATCTCACTCACTAGGATACCTGCAAATGCTGATAAACCACCAGGTGGTGGATGCATTTAATCTTCTTCTCTTCTCTTCTCTTCTCTTCTCTTCTCTTCTCTTCTCTTCTCTTCTCTTCTCTTCTCTTCTCTTCTCTTCTCTTCTCTTCTCTTCTCTTCTCTTCTCTTCTCTATTGTAGGGGCCTCTGATCACATTAATAATCATTTTTTTTGTCCAAACAAAAACCGCAACCAGTGTTTTCCAGGGGGTCTTTCCTCATCTTCTTTGTTTTGTATCTCACTCAGAGCACAATGTAATTCCCAACACAATCCTCTGTAAAACAGATCTGACTTATTTATTTTTTTCAAAAATGGAGAAAAAAAAAGACATTTGAATATTTGCTAGTGCATGTGAAAAGCAGAGGGAAGGATTCAAAAATGAATTGTTAAATACCTGAAAAGTTGAAGTTAAAATTCTTCTTGTTTAACACAAATTTGTGGAATTCATGCAGGTTGAGTGCAGATGTCATTAAAGGGTTAGTTCAATTCTTCAACAAGAACAAACCTCTTCTGGAAGCTCAAACGTGCTGCGAATGAACCTCATTGGTTACGCAGCACGTTTGAGCTTCTGGAAGAGGTTGTTCTTGTTCGTCATTAAGGTTAGGTTGAGCTTCTGTTTATGTTCGCTGATCAAGTTTTATATGCGAGTAAAAGCCTAAATTAAATCTGTTGAGAAAATTTGGATTAAACCACTCAATTCATATGGATTAGTTTTCCAGTCTCTTTATGAAAGGAAATCTGACAGCATTCTGTCATCAAAAAGTTCTTCATTTGTGTTCTGAAAATGAACAAAAGTCTTACAGGTGTGGAACGACATGAGGGTGAGTAATTAATGACAGAATTTTCATTTTGAGGTGAACTAACCCTTTAAAGCAAAAGGGGAACAAACCAAATACAAACATATTCTCAAATTCATGTACATTTTTGATGTACTTTGCAGTTAAATTGTTATGTTCATAATCTCACAGTTAATGAATGTGTGCACATATTTATTCTGTATATCAAACACAGATGTGTTTGGCATATAATATTTTGAAAATAGTGTGTGTGTTTGATGTTCTCATGATTTCTTCCTCAACAGAAATCCTCCTCAATATACTGTCTGACTCAAAAGAAACAGGAAATCCAACAAATATCTTTCCCGTCATATCCCAGACACCTTGTAGCCCTTTAACTTCAATCTTTATCCTGTCTTCTCATCTGTTTTTCAAACTAGCTTCCTAGTTCTCTATTACTCTCTCTGCTATCTAACTCTATCATCTCTCTATCTTCCACTACTGTCGCTCTCTCTGTGTCTTTCTCTAATAATAGCTTCCTCCCTGCTGAACGTCCTGCAGATCATCTGTAGGGTCCACTTCTCTCACAGAAGTGTAATACTACTCATCTGCTTCTTTGGCAACACACAACTCCACTTGCAGCCAGGAACTGAAGTGGAAGTGCACTGTTCTGCATGGCATTGTTCATCATCTCAGCCATTATTCTTCTGCTAACAAGTTTCTTAAGCTGCCATGAGACATTTGTTAGGTTGCTCCCATTCTGTTACATCTGATCAGTTTTTATTGCTAATAAAACGAAAGGTAGGACAGCAAAGAGGTGGCGCGCCTTCGTGGGTGAAAATGACTAATGAATCTCTTTGCAGTGTGCTACATGATGCCTCTCATTCCTCTGACCAAACTGTGCTTCATACAAAAAAATGCTGATGATTATAAGAAATTCTGAGCAAATGCCACTGAAATGAATGGGGATGCTAACCAATAGCTTTTGCCAGACATTATAGACCTTAAAAGTATGTCATGCCAAGTTAAAGGTGTAATAGGACATTTTCGGAGAGGCTAGCAATAGCAAGCTAGTTTTCAAATCATAACATCCTACCCTCCCTTCAGAGCATCTCCGAAGCCACGCCTCCTCCAAAACACATGAAGGCACACACACACACACACAGCTACTCTCAGCAAAGCTTCAAAAGAGATGCTGTTAAACTACCCCATGTCTCAAAACACATAAATTTACAATAATATGGACGTAAACGACTTAGATAGCTTGTACCTGACTGCTGCAGATTCATTTCTGTGTTGATACTCTCGTTCTGCAGTTTTTTTTTTTCTTATTTTCAAATCTCCCTCTTGCTTGTTCTCTCTCCTCGACCATCATACGGCCCCTAATGCTGATTGGTTACACATTTGTTGTTGGTATCGGCCCAACTAACTTCCAAACAGTGTATTTGAAATAATCCAACTTTAACTCTGCATAGCATGAAATGCACTGATGAGATATGATGTCTGCGCGAACAGGGTGCACGAGAGTATGTAAAAACATACGTTGAAAGCCAGGTAGGACATCGTATTATTTCATTCGGACTGAATATAATGATTGGATGAACATTTTATGGCCCTACTCCTTCCACAGTCAATATATATTTATAAAAATACATTTACACCATTTAACGCAGTGATTGCTATCAGGATATGAGAAAACTTTCAACCAGCATAACAAAAAATGTTTATGCAGAGAATCACCTATTGCACCTTTAAATCTGGGTAATGAGAAAAACATTTGCGGCAGGCATTGCTTACGAACTTTATCTGATGAATGAGCACAGTTTATTGTGTTTATTTGACCTTATTCAAATCGGTGTAAGACTGTGCATGTAAACACATTCATTCTAAAACGTAAATTTGCTCTTTTTCGACTGCAGCAGCAGCTAAATACAATATTTGATTTTCATGAATAGACTGAGTGAGCGTCTCCATGTGCGTGTATGTGCGTTTGTGAGTGAGAAAAAGAGCAAAACAAGAAGAAAGGAACACTGTAGATGAGGCAACATTAAAGAAACAGACCTTAAGGCAATAATCCTGCTTGGTGAATGGTATACGATAACGAAGCTCTGCATGATGACCTACAGCATCGCTCAGTCTCTTTCCCGCTGTCTCTTTGTGCTACTGAGAAAAACACGGCCCACTCATAGACCCCCAACCACGAATTCTATGAATCTCAGAGATGAAGTGCAGTAATAGCCTCGAAAAACCATGTCATCCGGCTTCCTGTTATGGACAGAATGAAGTGGAAAATTGGCCATTTAGAACAGAGACCTGACTGAAATTTCAATTGACTGGGTGAGAAAATCAAATCAAATATAAATTTAAATATACAAAATGATTAAAATAAACTAAATAAAAATAAAATAACTGACTAAAAAAAAAAAAAAAATCCCCATTTCAGTACTAAATTTACACACTTCACATAAAGATGTGCTTGGCATAAGGTAGAAAATGAGTAATGGTTACCGCAAAAAGACGTGAACACCCTTTGAGGCTGACTCTGACAATGCAGTCAAGAAAATGTTCTCTACAAAAGCATGTTTGAATATTCTCTTCTTTTCTTTTCCCTGCCATTTTAGCTTAATAAAATTTCAGCTACCTCATTTTCTTATCTCCCAGCAGTCTTGCTGAGGGGCCATCTGCTGATATTTCTAGCTTTAAAAATCTAGGAGTGTGATGACAAGCTGCTCTCACTCTTCGTAGAGAGAAATCTGGCAGTTCCACTATCCAGGCCAGTGGAGAGGAGAGCTGGCAGCTCTTCAAGAGGTCACGCTCTTCACAGAGGCTTCACTTTAAAAAGCGGAAAACTGGAATGTGTAATTAAACAATCATTTATAGTCACTGCTATATGTCAAGTCATCATCTTGAATCTTAATGTCAGTTATTATGGGAAATACCTCACCCTTTAGAGGTATTGCCAACGTAAGTTAATGCTTGTCCACCCTATTTTTCAACGTGGAATTAAGCTGTTTTCTGTGAATATATGAGACTTCCAATTTATTAGCCACTATAGGGAAATAACGAGAAGAATATCAAAGTGCAGTAAACTGTAAAACTGTTTGAGCTACAATCCGGCGTATTTATAATTAAGACAATACATTAAAATAATATGGTAAGAAATACCAGTTTGCAATATCAAACAGCATAATGAGCTGTTTTGTACAGCTAATAATAACTGGAAGAGAATAACACTGGCAGCGCCCGCTCTTACCTGAAAAATAAGGTGGTAAGCAAGCAAGAATGCAATCAAGAATGCTGTTGTTGTGGTGGAATCAGCGAGTCTGCCTTATGCCACGAATAACATCTGAATTGAGAGTGTGATATTGCTTTTATACAACAGTTCAAAAAGCAAAAAGTTAATACTGAGTAACTTACATAATACTTCCAAACAAAGCCGAAGTAGAATTCACACCGCACGGCTCTGAGCAATGCACTGGAGCTGTTGTGTTTTTTCCTCAATAAATCAGTATTTTTAATGAATCGGTTAAGTGAATGATTTAATGACTCACTTAAAAACAGTCACTTGTTTAATTCCTGAATAAATCTGTTTTGAATGAATTGGTTGAGTAAATGACTCAACTCACTCATAAAGACTTGTCGCCACCTATTGGCCTAATGATGTAACGTACAGAAAGCAATTCCCCACCACTGAAGTCCCGTTCACACCAGAATGGATGACTGTAATAATAACTCTATTTCTGGCATCCACATCAACAACGATAACATTCTGTTTATTTTAGGCACATGCTGCTTTCATGTCATCTCCCTTTTAAAAACACTCAAGCTCTTTAATGTCGGCTGGATTCTGATTGGCTGTCAATTTTTTAAAATTCTGATACAGATATTTTGTGCCAATTTCCCAGGAAGTGACGACTTTGTTCTCTTGAACACATGGGATAGAAACAATGCTTTATTTACAAATGTTTTATGCAATATTCCAATTTTGGATGGAAGCAAAGCTATAATGTACATCTGCAATCTAGGAATACAGCTCTGCCAATCAGAAACAAGGACCAGAACTGGGGTAACTAGGTTGTATATTTGATAATACTATGTATTGTCTAAGTGTCTGAAAAGAGGCATCATGCTTACTACTACACAGCCATAAAGCAAAATACAATCATAAACAACCACAACAAGCATTTTGTAAAACAGGTAAGGTCTTGATCACTTGTTTACATAAATATACATTTGCTTCTTCCTGTTCTAATTGCATGATTTTAGGGTCTGTGTAAGTTTAAGTGAATGTTCTGATGCTACAGCGCAGGTCTCTGAAGTGACATTTAAGAGTCAGTCCTTTATGACATGATTTGCTCTCGATAGTTGCTTTAAAAAAATGCGGGGGATGGTTGGTGTTAACGGGTCTTGAAAGGTGTCTTGACTAAGGAGACTGAAATAGAAGCAGCCGACATGAGTTTAATAATGTCAACTGCAACTGTGCAAAGCCCAGATGTTTGCTAAAGAAAACCCAGCAGTGCGGACAATCTGAGTGGGTCATTAAGGTGAATAAGCAAATACTGCTCTTGGTAAAGTGCTGCTCTCAAACTGTGGACATAGCAAATGTTCCTTAGGGAGGGATTGCAAGCGAGAGAAACACACAAACAGCTGCACATCTCTTTGTCTGCTTAATTACTACAAACCCTTAAAGCATTTTTAGGCATGCGTATATGGTTGATATGGCGCTGGACACAAAATGGCTCAGCCATTAAAAAATCTACACAAATGAATCTCAGAGGGATGGCCTTGCGGTTACACAAATGCTTACCACGTCACATTTTCAGCTGTTTCTTTTCAGGGACCTCACTCAATTCATGCCTCTGGGTGGATATTCTTGCAATCCTTGGGATATTCAAGGTGAATAAGGGACATATTTGTGCCAAGACTGCGGTCAGGTCGAGTAAAATGTAACAGATTTCTGCTTCATTTGACTAAATAAGCATAAAAGCATGTTAGATGGTCAGATTCTCTAGTCCGCGCTGTCTTAGTCATTAGTCATTGGGATTGTTACCCTACCATCAGTCTGGGAAGTGTTTGGGTGTTGTTAGTTTAGGCAAATTGTGTTTGTCTAGTATTGTTACTGCCACTGGCAGATCACATTTGAGCAATTAATGCATACGTTTTAACAAAGGTTACTAAACTTTTTCTTACAGCACTATTTTATGATCAATTTTTTATTGAGAAAAGTCTTTTCAGATTATAGCTGCATAAAAAGAAAATGCAAAAGATGGAATATACTGAATTTATTAAAATAACATTATAATAGTAAAAATAATTATTTATATTTTTACAAAAATAACATTTCTTTATATAAAAATACTCATTGAAATTATATTTATAATTTTTGCTTAAAAAATAACACCATCAGGTCCATCGCCATATATAACAATATGATTTGAGCTCTTTGTTTTATTCTCTGACCTCTCACTCCTCGCATATGACCTTTTGGCCTGAGCTCAATGCCAACAAACAGTTAAACAGCTTTGATAAGATCCTGAAAGATTTTCCATCGTAATCCAGTATGCAGAACAAAATAGACACCCTTATAATCTTGAGAATCCTAAGCAGTCTGTTTGTTTGATTGTTTGCTGATTGCTAATTTCTTGTCATCCCTTGTGTGATATCTATTGATGTGGCCCTGCTCGGTCGACTAGGGTTTTGCTACAGCAGTCTTAGTGCCAGTTGGGTACTATGTAAAAAAATGTTTGCCATCAAGATTTTCCAACTCCCAGGGACACTGAATCTGCTCCTATAGGACATAAAAAGGGCCTCACAACATATTCAGTCAAGTTATTTGTTTTATTGCAGGTATGGTTGAATAATTAGTGACTGCACAGCTGTGCATTGATCTTATTGATCTACTATTGACATTATGTCCTACCTAGAGCACACTGGAGAATTGCAGAATCCCACATGAGTTTATGTCATGAAGCACTGGCATACTGTATCTAATGTATTTTCAATGTGCTTTTTATTTCCTAATTAAACTGATTTTCTAAAATAAAAGTGTCCTTTTTTTCTTAATTTATGTTTTGCATTGTTTCATCTGTATGCATGTCAGCTGGAAACATTGTTTCAATATGAATGAACAAAAATTTGTCATGCCAATAAAGCACCTTAAAATTTAACGCTGCTATATAAAAGTCTTTCCAGCGAAGTCATGATTAGTCACATTAGAGGAATGTGGCACACCTTTCCTCAGAATCCACAGGATAAATCTTATGTTGTAATTCTGTGTGAAATGCATGAATGGATGCATGAATTCACCACCCATGATGGATGATCCAGAAATTTTTTCTTATGGAAATGAGACAGGCACTGCAGTTCAGCCAGCTTTCTCATGCCATGATTTTTTCTACTTGCTAAATCACCTGCATCTATCATGGAGGGGCTCTGTGCTTTGTTTCTGAGCTCACACTCAAGGAGAAACCCTGACCAGGATGTCAGATGGAGGAAGACTTCATTATGATTCACCCCAAAAACTGGAGATTTTTGTCAGCTACAGACAGAGGCTGATCCACAATACCAAAACACATAACATGTTCTAAAATCTGTAAAAAAAAATTTTTTTAAATATTATATAAGTAATTTTATTAACTATGATGTCTGTTGGTCATGTAAATAAATAAATAGTACATTAGTATTTTTTACATATATTTTTCTTTATTTACATTTAGCTAAAAGCCATTTCTGTCTATGGCAGGTTCAAATGTGACCATTTATACAATAATTTACTTTCAAAAATATACCTACACTGATAAATATTACATGGGGTAAAAAGTGGGACAGCTAGCCCTGTTCTCCCCTACTTAAAACTTAAACATCAAAAGGACCTTGCAAAGAGTGTCAGATACAACATTTTTGACTAACTACATTCATTTGTGAGATGACTGGAGCATACTGTGATTTTATTTACTCGTGTCTCAGTTGGCACATTAAGCTTATTGTAGATTATTAAACCTATTAGTCTACTTAGAACTATCTTCTATGGGGTGTCGTTTGAGCGTTTAAATTAGTCACTGCTTATCAGCCACTGTCACTTCCTAGTCCCCTCCACTCTCATGGGTGCATCTCATTTTATAGTGAACACTAATATTAAGCTATAAAAAGGGGCACGGTCAGCCTCACTCTTTATCGCGAGTTAAACTTTGATTGAAGACAAATACAATGATGAGAAAAGTAGTTCGGGCTCTCTACAAAAGAAAGTAGCCAACGCAGGTTGTCCCTCAGACATCCTCAAAGCAGCCAAAAAATAGGCGGTGCGGTGCTGGGGCTGGTGTTTTTTTCTCCTGTCAAAGGAAAACGGAATGACCACTGGGATTGGCATTTTCACAAAAGAATAATCTACACGGGTTAGCTGGGACGTATTTTGTTCTTTAAAATGCTTTAATTTGCTAAGTGGCCGAGTATGGGTGAGACAAAGGGCTCTACCCATCGACAGCTATTCTGGGGCACCGCATAGCACGGGAGTGTTGGAAACGACCCGCGCTCTGGACAATATCTTTTTTCACATATCCAGGGACAAATATGGTGCGCCTTTTAATTTATTTTCCTACTGTTTGGACATCCAGAAAACTGCCTGACAGTTGTAGGTGACACGAAGAAATGTATTTGTATGATTGTGGGCTGAATAAGTGGCGCGCGCCTGTCTCGCACGAGCGCAGGTGGATCCAATAAAGAGGCGTTGTAGTAGCCTAGCTAAACGAGGTGAAAACGTCAAAACTAGTCGATATTTTCAGCATAATATAGTAATAAGTCACTTTTTATGGTTTGTGAGGATTATTCTTCTCGCGTTCCATTTCCAAATGTAAATAGGCATGTGTGGAAAACCGCTAGTCTTTTGAGGGGCAACGCTTTAATGGGAGGATTTTTCTCTGGACTACTACAGTTAATCAATTTAAACATCACTTTCACTGGAACCCATTGACGCGTGGATATTCATCGTCTTATCAATTCCCTTCGAGCAGAAGAATGCCCGAGGACCTCTCCGCGGCCAAAGCCCTCTACATGGGCATGGAGGTGGTGATCGCCGTGTCATCCGTGATAGGAAACGTGATGGTGGTTTGGGCAGTAAAAATTAATAAATCCCTGAGAGATACTACATTTTGCTTCATTGTTTCTCTGGCGCTCGCGGACATTGCAGTAGGAGCGCTGGTCATACCACTAGCGATAACTATAAGTATCGGACTCCAGACTCACTTCTACAGCTGTCTGCTGGTGGCGTGCACGGTGCTGGTTCTGACCCAAAGTTCTATCCTTGCATTGCTCGCTATAGCCATCGACCGATACCTGAGGGTCAAGATCCCAACCAGGTAAAGTTATCATTCCAAGTCCCTCTGGTGCAGATTTCCTTCTGCTGTATGGCTACGTTATGTTGACATATATATATATATATATTTAGTAGGCTATGGGATGTGTGTGTGTGTAGTGGGGTCCGAATAAAACAATGAAAAATAATGACGTAAATGGAAGAAATATTTCCATTTTCCTAAAATGTAAGCAAATTTGTGACGTGCACTTTCCTGGAACACAAACGATGAAAATATTGCATTAATAGTTAATTAGTTAATTAATTATAAAGAATAATCATCATCATCCAATAAGCCCCACTGTCTGGCCATGTTTTTAAGCAACATGCAATTTTTGTTGCTTAAGAGGTACAGATGGAAGAAACCACGTGTACCTGAGCTGATGACATAATATGACTCATACATTTCTACACTGCTTACACCATATATTTGCAGAGCTTTCCATAGATTTTAACAATTCATAGAGAATGTGTCTTTACGTTAGCAGTAAGTACCATGTCAAAGGATCTGAACAGGCTCTTATTTTCATTTTTCAGAACAGGTATTATATTCTTTGGTATATGTGGTATAAGATTATTTTTTGGTTGTTAGCTCCTTATTTTTGTATTGCGCTTATCACTTAATGTCAAGTGTCAAAGAGATCATAGACAACATTCAAAAAACATGAACTGAGTGACTTCATCACAACAATTCACTGTTAGACTGCTTAAAAGCTGCACCTGGCTCAGTATGCACATGGGCTTATTTATTTCTTTAGGGCACAAAATGCATACACTATCTGCTTTTAAGTTTTAGCTACATCCCATTTACAGACTCTATGTCTGGGTTACCCTTTCTCCCCAGAGGAGCTAAATGCAACATACTCAGCTATGTAAAAGCCATTCTATTTTTAAAGATGCTTTTTGTGTGGAAAATATAGTTCTGTGCTCTTTTTTTTTATTTGTAATACATCAAACATTGGAGTCCTGTGTTCAAATCCCAGATGAGTTTATTCCATAACTTTGCATTTAATTTGTGATTTTGCTTAATTACCATGACCTGTACTAAGTATATGCCAAAATTAACATAAAATCCACCACTTCAACACTTTTGTTAGGTGGCTTGTGGGCAGACACATAGCAAAGGTGTGAGGGAAATATAACACGGGGGCTATACATGAAAAAAATTACCTCCTACAAAACCATTTATTTTGAGAGGGGAAAGTGGAGAGCAAAAACAATCCCATGAAACTGTCGCGAAAGAGCTATAAAGAAGTGAAGTGTGTCTGAGAAGTGTATCGAGTTGCTGCCGTGAGCGAAGAATGCCTGTCGGCTCTGTCTGTTGGATCAGCCATTGTGCACAATAGATGAAAACACAAGATATCAAATAGAAGGCCTACAGTGGGGTCATTAGAGAATAAGATCATTAGAGAAAATAATATTTAGCTTATTCTCATTTATATGAATTGTTTTACATTGCAAATTATATTATCAGCATAACAATTTGAGTAAAAAGTTGAATATAGTGTATCATCTTATCTAATATTTCTCACTGATAGCAGCATTCGATCTAGCCTATATGAATTCCACAAGTTCCATCTGTTATAAACCCAGAATAATGGAAAGGTGGGCTTAAAGGGTTAGTTCAACCAAAAATAAAATTTCTGTCATTAAAGGTGCTAAAGAGGATGTTTTGTTTTATACATTTTTGCAATATTACTTGAAACTATCTTTACTAACTGATAAAAGACTATTTGTTAGGTGCACTGAAAGGAATAATATTAATATACATCATCTGTGCACGAGGTAGGGCCTTAAAAACATCAGCCAATCATCGCGTAAACGATTGGCACTCTGGCTTGTCAATCACTGCCATTACGTTCCTTGTGAAAGACGTGCGCGGATTGGCCCTCTGGCTTGTCAATCACTGCCATGACGTTCCTTGTGAGAGACGAGCGCGGCTGCACGCTCCAGTAACTTTCCACACTCCACAGGCGCCGCATGCAATGTTTTTGTCAGGAGACAGGAGTAACAACTGCAGATTATGAGTTACCTGCGGTGAGTCCAACATAATGAATCCATTAACACGACACAGCGAATGCCGGTGGTAAACACTCGTGTTCCAATACTCGTGCACGAGTTTTGGGAGGCGTTCCCTCGAAATGAGCTGTGAAGGAGGGGGGTTGTTCTTACGCATGCGCTCATTTCAATAACTCACTAACAGTCTTTGGTTTCTCAGTCGACGAAAAGATCCTCTGTAGCACCTTTAAGTACTCACCCTCATGTCATCCCAAATCCGTAAGACATTCATTCATCTTTGGAACACAAATTAAGATATTTTGATGAAATCCAAGGGTTTCTGAACCACACATAGGCAGCAATGTAATTGCATCTTTTGAGGTCTAGAAAGGCATTAAAGACATCAGTTCAGACGTAAACATGAAAGCTCTGCACTGCGTTCACTACGTCAGCTGCGTAAGGGACTTGCATAGAAGAGAAGAAATTGTTGAATTGTTATTTTTGTTTTGTTTTTGCGCACAAAATGTATTCTTGTCGCTTCATAAATTTAAGGTTAAACCACTGTAGTCACATGACTATTTTAACAATGTCTTTAATGCATTTCTGGACCTCAAAAGGTGCAATGACATTGCTGCTATGTGTGGTTCTGAAACACTCAAAAATATCTTAATTTGTGTTCCGAAGATGAACGAAGGTCTTGCGTGTTTGGGACAACATGAGGCCAAGTACTTAATGACAGAAATTTCATTTTTGGGTGAACTAACTCTTTAAGTAAAATATACTAAAGTTCGTGGTCTACTGGGCTGAACTAATGCAGAATGTTTCATTGTTACAATGTTACAAATATTTTTTATTATTTATTTGTTCCACTCTTCAAAAGTGCATATGGTTCTTATTCTGTATAAAGTGTAGTCATGCATCACAACTTTCCAAACGCAACCATCTATTTTTGTACAATCAGAAAACTGTTAATTTGTTCATAGCAACTTAAGAACAGAGGAAACAGTGCTTCTCTTGGACCTACATATGCATGAGTGAAAACAGTAATAGGCTATACAGACATCATGTAAAAGAGTATGAATATTGAGATGAAACAATTCATCATTAAAGGGTTAGTTCACCCAAAAATGAAAATTCTGTCATTTATTACTTGCCCTCATGCCGTTCCACACCCGTGAGACCTTCGTTAATCATCAGAACTCAAATTAAGATATTTTAGTTGAAATTCGATGACTTTGTGAGGCCTCCATAGGGAGCAATGGACACTTCCTCTCTCAAGATCCATAAAGGTACTAAAAACATATTTAAATCGGTTCATGTGAGTACAGTGGTTCAATATTAATATTATAAAGTGACAAGAATATTTTTGGTGCGCCAAAAAACCCAGAAATAACTTATTTAGTGATGGCCGATTTCAAAACACTGCTTCATGAAGCATCGGAGCATAAATGAATCAGTGTATCGAATCATGATTCAGATCACGTGTCAAACTGCCAACGGCTGAAATCACGTGACTTTGGCGCTCTGAACAGCAGATTTGATACACTGATTCATTTGTGCTCAGATGCTTCCTGAAGCAGTGTTTTGAAATCGGCCATTACTAAATAAATCGTTATTTTGGTTTTTTTGGCACACCAAAAATATTCTCGTTGCTTTATAATATTAATATTGAACCACTGCACCTTCGTGTGGAATTCAGACAGCTGCAGAGACTTGAAAGTCTGCAATTACATCACAGGTACCTTTGTTGTGAAATCATTCACACAGAAGACAAGGAGTTTGGAGAGAGACCTAGAATCTCAGATAAAAGATGGTATCTTGGAGAAGATGTATTGAAGGACGAGCAGAAAAGTAATGCATTACAATATTGTGTTACTCCCTAAAAAAGTAACTTATTGCATTACTTAGTTACTTTTTATGGAAAGTAATGCATTACATTACTTTTGCGTTACTTTTTGTCATCTGGGCCAGGCTGTTTGTTTGTTTGATTGTTTCTTTGTCTCTATAACAACAAAAAGTTCTATTTTGGCAAATGTAATGGCCTCAGGCTGAAGGAATGCAAATTAACGCCTGTACAGTAAAGGGCAAACAAACGCCAAAGCAGTTCAAACAAACAAGCCTTTCAGCTGTGCTGCCATTCTTGAATACAGAACAATATGATGCAGGAGAAGTAAATGAGCAAATGTATGCTCCCATTTAGTCTAGAATAACCATCATTTTTACACAGTGTACACAATGCCTCTGCATTTCCAATTTCTCTCAACATGGGGACAGGAGAGGTGTCAGTCATTAAATGGAAAACATCTTGCGTTACTTTTTTGAAAATGTAACTCAGATATTTTGTTGTAAATTTAAAAGTGATGCATTACTTTACTAGTTAGTTACTTGAAAAAAGTAATCCGATTACATAACTCGCATTACTTTTAATGTGTTACCAACAAAATTGAGGATGAGAGGGAGTGGGTTCGATTGAAACGTGCTTTCTAGTGGTGGTACTTTGTCACAATTTGGCTCTTAATTAAAGTTAGACAGCAGGTAAAAGAAGCTGGCCTTGGTCATTCCAAGACTATACAACTGATTTCAAGTGATTTGCAAAGTGACCAAAATTCTGTACCAGTTTTAATTATACAGAATTTAGCCTTATATTTCTTGTAATATCACTGTAAAGCTGCTTTGAAACAACCTGCATTGTAAAAAGCGCAATATAAATAAAGGTGACTTGACATATTGTGAAGACATACTGTATTGTGTTTTCTTTACTGCACATTTTGCAATAATATTGCTAAAATAATAGTGCATAACTAATTCAAATTTTGTTCTTGTTTTGTAGTTATAAACGAGTGGTCACTCCCAAACGAGCTGGAATTGCAGTATTCATGTGTTGGACGGTGGCCTTCATAGTCGGCTTGACTCCCATGCTGGGCTGGAACAATTTACACAACCTGCAACGTAACAACGGCTCAATCGGCCCTAACCTCATCGTCACCTGCCAGTTTGAAAACGTCATCAGCATGGAGTATATGGTCTACTTCAACTTCTTTGGTTGGGTGCTTCCCCCGCTTCTTTTCATGCTCATCATTTACTCTGAAATCTTCTACATGATCCACAAACAGCTGAATAAGAAGGTGTCCAACCACTCTGAACCGAACAAGTATTACGACAAAGAACTGAAGCTGGCGAAGTCACTGGCACTAGTCCTTTTCCTATTCGCTGTTAGCTGGCTTCCTCTCCACATTATGAACTGCATCACGCTCTTCTGTCCGAGGTATGAGAAGCCCATGTTCCTCATTTATATTGCCATTCTGCTCACCCATGGCAACTCTGCCGTCAACCCCATCGTTTATGCTTTCCGCATCAAGAAATTTCGTACTGCGTTCCAGAGGATCTGGAAGCAGTACTTGTGCTGCAAGGAGGCTCCTCCCCCTGAGAGCCAGCAGAGCGAGAGACTGGATAACAACCACTATATCGCTGCGGCTGCTGTACCTCCAGAACCAGCTTTGGAACAGAACGTCTGACTGACATCCCAGCATCCTCTAAGGAGGTCAAACACCTTCTGCTGGATGGACGGCCAAAGCTGTCAAGCCTTGGTTTGTCCCTTTTGAATGTAAATCAGAGCTCACTACAGACTATTCTGGCTGAAATGTCCATTTATTGGAATGAGACAGCATTGCTCAAAAAGCAGTCAAATAATTTTAATGAGAAAACTCACCACAGGAAATCTTGCTTTATGAAGAAGCCCTGAAGGATGTTTTTATCTACAATGAGTTTGACAGTGCATATCATTCATTTAAATGAGAAAAATTCTGAAATATTTGCTCAAATAATG
The DNA here is from genome assembly GCF_018812025.1 of Megalobrama amblycephala. Taxonomy (NCBI): domain Eukaryota; kingdom Metazoa; phylum Chordata; class Actinopteri; order Cypriniformes; family Xenocyprididae; genus Megalobrama; species Megalobrama amblycephala. Next base: position 24,162,427 of record NC_063055.1, on the reverse strand, counting down.
AATCAAAGATTGCACACAATTGTTTTTTGTGAAGTTCTGTCATTAATATAGTTAATATGGAAACATCTAATCACCAGTTACTGGTTCTATATGAATGTATGCAGAACCAACATCAGAGCACCATACACTCTCAGGTTCTTGGATATTCTGCTTGTATTCTGAACCTTTGTGCACAATGACAGGAAGAGGATGTCAGAAACAGTGACAAGGTGATGGACACAGGTTTTACTTGTCCTATTACGGAGCGTCTGAGAACTGGTCTTTAATTATGAAGGACAAAAGTATGTATTGCAGGCAGCTGATACTGCATTTTACTAACAGCTGCAGTGAGGTTATCTTGCCTTTTAGCAAATTTGTGCGTGTATGTGTACGATTGTGCGCATGTCATAACAAAATTAGAATTGGTTGAGGAAATGAAGATGCACTGAAGTCCTATTTATTCTTTTTTGCTATGACCGGAAAACAAAAGTGGAACTGTCAGTAGCTAAGACTAAATCTAAACTATTTGAACATTCAGGGTTAATAAATGATCAAATCCAACAGTGTATTACCTTTCAGTATTTCGCTATACTTTTTCCAAAATCATAGTTATCAATTTTTAAAACAAAAGGGCGCATAAAGGATTGGAATGAGTGTGTTACACTACAAGGAAAACCTACTGAACTATTTTGGTTTGTCTTAAAGGGATAGATCACCCAAAAACAAAACAAAAATCTGTCATCATTTACACACATTTATGTTATTTCAAACCCATATGACTTTTTTTTTCTCCTGTATAACACAGAGGGGGATTTTCAGCAGAATATTCACACTTCTCTGAAAATACAATAATAAACTATTTTATAGAGTTTTCATTTTTGAGTCAACTATTCCTTTAACCCTCTATGGGGCTAATTATGAAAAAAACTTTATATTTTACATTTATTTAAGACTAAAATCATTTTCCAGAATTAGTATTATAAATCTGAATTTGACCTTTTTAGGGTGTTGCTGTCATTTACTGACTTTTTTTTTTTTTTTTTACATTGAAAATTATTTTCAGCAAATTGTCTGAAACTTCACACTCCTTCAAATGCATTTTCACTATTTGAAAAGTAGTGAAACGGTCTTAGTGTTTCAAAAAACATTTGTTAGTAACATTACATTTCATCTTATGCTACTATTTTATTTGGAACTTACATGTAAAAATGCAAAAACTTGCAACAAATTCAAATGCAATTTCACTGCCTGGAAAGTCAAGAAACCATGTCTTAAAAAGTCTTTAAAATGTTAGTTAAAAAAAAAAAAAGAAATGAAAATTTTATAATTTATTCACCCTTATGTTGTTTAAAAAATGTGAAGTGACATGTGGCCAAGTATGGTGTCTTATACTCAGAATTTGTGCTCTGCATTTTACCCATCCAAGTGCACACACAGAGCTGCTACAAGGGCACCTCAGTTGTGGGTAATGAGAGGAAGAGAGCACTGTACATTCACTTCCCCCACCTACGTTTCCTGCCGGTACTGTGACTCGGACATGCGCCCTTCAGGTTACAAGTCTGACTCTCTAGGCCACAACTGCCCCAACTGTTCCAAAGCTGTATGAGTTTCTTTCTTCCGTTGAGCTAAAAAGATATTTTTGCAGAATGTTGGTAACCAGATGGCAGCAATTGACTTCTATAGTAGGAAAAATAATTGCTGGTTACCAACATTCTTAAAAAATATCTTATTTTTAATTCAAAAGAAGAAAGTCATCCAGGTTTGGAACAACACAAGGGTGAGTAAATGATTACAGAAATTAAATTTTTGGGTGAACTATTGTAGCACAAGTAAAAATCAACAATACTCTTCTTTTTCAATGTACCACACACTATCCACACGTAACTCGATTTTGACCCGTTTAGTCATTTTTGGAGCATTGCTGCTTGTCAGTGTAGTGACGCCAATAGGCAATAGCATCTGACCATGTAGTATGGATGCTTGCATAGGATAATGTACCCAAATGCCTGACTTCCATTACATTCTATAACTTATATTGTTCATCTCTACCCTCACCCTCACTGCTTCTATCCTCCTTGATCCTCAACTTCTTCCTTTCTTACTATGATCTCATTTTCTGATTGCACTGCCATCACTATCATCAATACTTTCTGGAAAATGTACAGCTTTTCCTCTGTCTTCTATAAAACTTACAAACATCAACCTAAAACAGGCAAAAAGACTATTATATTGCCTGCCAGTACTGAAAAATAGTGCCAGCTACGCAGAAAATATGTATCCCCTTAAAGGACTTTGTGAATGACACACAGATCTTTTGTACTTTGAATTATTATTTTTGCAAAACGTGCATTAAAAAAGACCAAGAACTTTAGAAAGCACATTTGGGTGTATAATGATATTTAAAATATATATAATATAAATTATTAGGGGTGTAACCATAGACATATTAAATGTCTATGGGTGTAACTGTACACATATTCGTAACCGTTTCACAGGGCTTATTGCAACACCATTAACCACAAATAGTCGCAATAAGCTCTGCGTTTTGTTACTTAAAGGTACTCTAAGTGATCCTGGCTGGAGTAACCTCCTGTTGACGTTCGAAGTGTTGTCAAACAAAACAGAGGCTAGCTAGACCCTCCCTCCTCCTCCTCCTCCCCCTCCCCGCTGTGCTTCCTGAAACAGTCATGAACGCGCATTTAAAATCATTCTTGTCGGTTATTGGCTGGAGCATGTTTATTATGTTTCATGGTCCAGGCTGCGCCAGTTTGTTTTTATTGCCGTTTTTGGAGCTTGTGGCGACTACAGAGACCGTGTTTTTTAACAGTGTGTTCAGGGGGACAGGAGGCTAGCAGAAAGTGAGGAGATGTTTGCTGTATGTGACAAAAAATGTTTTGGCCTAAAAACGTGTGACATCACTTAAAGCACCTTTAAGATACAGTGCAACTTACTGAAACGGTCTCTTGTAATCGCTCAATCAGTGTTTCAACGGCAGAAAGACGTCAATAAATAATGTCATATAGCATTTACCTCAGAAAAGCCATTCAATGTCCAAAGTTTGTTAGTTCACCAGACAAATTAACTCTTTTGCTTAATATATGCACTGTATTAGCCCATATATTCATTATTTTACTTAATCTGTTAGTGATGTCTTTATTATTTAATGTATGTTTATATAAATCTGTCATGAAAATGACAGCCACTGTGTGGACATGATTAGGCTATATTTCAACAACGAATTGGAGTAAAACATAATTTTATAATTAGATTTTGAAGTTAATGCAAAAACTGCCTTATGTGCAGCTTACATGTTTGCATACAATTTGTTATTTGAGTGTTGATTATTATATCTAAAAATAAAAATTGATTGAATTTAGGCTAACAATTTGAGCTCAGTTGTTAAAGGGTTAGTTCACCCAAAAATTGAAATTCTGTCATTTATTACTCACCCTCATGCCGTTCCACACCCGTAAGACCTTCGTTCATCTTCGGAACACAAATTAAGATATTTTAGTTGAAATCCGATGGCTCCGTGAGGCCTCCATAGGGAGCAATGACATTTCCTCTATCAAGATCCATAAAGGTAAAACATATTTAAATTGGTTCATGTGAGTACAGTGGTTTAATATTAATATTATAAAGTGACAAGAATATTTTTGGAGCGCCAAAAAAACCCCAAATAACGACTTATTTAGTGATGGCCGATTTCAAAACACTGCTTCAGGAAGCATCGGAGCACAAATGAATCAGTGTATCGAATCTGCTGTTCGGAGCGCCAAAGTCACGTGATTTCAGCCGTTAGCAGTTTGACCAAAGAATATACACTAACAAGAAGCGACACTCAATAGAACGTTCCACTGCAACACTGACGCCCAGCAGAAGCCCTTACGGGTGTGGAACGGCTTGAGGGTAAGTAATAAATCACAGAATTTTCATTTTTGGGTGAACTAACCCTTTAACCTTTAATATTATAGTAGCATAATGTTCAAGTAAGGGCGTATTGTTAAAGTTTATATCATTAGCAGAGATCATTTTTTTATTCTTAAGAAACTTAGTTATAATATATTTTAATATATTTAAAGACAAAAACACAATTTGTTCAGTAAACCACTGTTTAATAATAATAATAAAAAGCAATTTTATGCTTAGTTTTATGCTTAGTTTCTCTCCACCTGCTGTACTGAACCTGTACCGAATTGTAACTTCAAAACCGAGGTACGTACCGAACCGTGAGCTTTGTGTACCATTACACCCCTAATATATTATATATTTTTTATATATATATATATATATATATATATATATATATATATATATATATAATGCTAATGTCTCCTTCACTTCCTTGTTGCCAAAAATGTCAAGCACATGGCAAATTTAATTTTCTATATTATGATATTAATGATTTTGTTGTTGTTGTTGTTGTTGTTTGGTTTTATGTCCCATAGAGGGTTAAAGTGTGTATTTTTTTGAGATGATAAAATGCTTTCTCCTATCCCAGCTATAAGTAAAGCAGGCTGATTTCCTCAAAAACACACCGTGGCTCCGGGGCACTATCAAAACATTGCTCTGTTTGTTTGAGCATCCTGACCAGCCTGACACCAACATCCTGACCGTGAGTTTGGGCGGCATTTACTCATGGGGGAGTTTAGGAATTTGTTTAGGAGTTATTTTTGAAATTTCATTTAGTCACAGTGGCACAGAAATTACACACGTCACTTGTCACACTTCTGTGGGGTTTTTGATCTCATATGTGGATGTAATACCAGGTCTATACTGACATCAAAACTGAACATGTATTTAATCTGTACATAGCAATGTTATGCACCATGTCCAAGTACATTTTGTTCATAATTGTTAAACGGTTGTGGAATTACAATCATTTGTACATGAAATATTTCTGAGTAAATGGGAACAACAGGCTAATTAATTCTACCATCTTGTTATTACTTCACTGCAACAGAGAGGTGGGAGCTTCTTGTCCCTGAAACCCACGCAGTTCTCAATGTGATCGAAAACAGGAAATATCAGTTTACTATCAATGGAAGTGGTTCATCATCATTCATCACTGTCAGCACATTTGCCTTAAGCTGTTTGTATCAGCTTTTGCTTGTCTTACACTAATGCAAGACAAAAAATAATAATTTAGAAATTACTCTGTGTTAAACAATATCTTGAGATCTCCAAATAAACCTCTATTGTGCCATCATTCCTCATGCATGAGCAGAAAGCAACCAAGTAATAACTGACGTTTCTTGGTAGAAATATCGCAGGTCCCAGGGGTCCACATGTACGGGTGGGGAGGCAGAGTTGCTTGGCACAGTTTTTATCTTTGTTGAATATCTCAAGTGGAAAAAAATATTGACCCAATTATGCTCAAATGAAAGCTTATGTTAAAGAACTATACATTCAATGTCTTGAAATATTTACTAAATTTTGTTCATTCAAGACTAAAGTTATGTTAATTTACTTATGGTTACACATGTGTTAAACATCAATAGCTTTGAGATGGTAGCAAAAAATAAAATAAAAAATGTGATATTGTGATATAACGTTTAATTTATGATGTTGTTATTTTTTGCTCCACCAGTTGCCTTTTTATCATATTATTCTGTTCTATTACTATTATTATTTGTGTATGTATCTGTATGTATGTGGTAAATGATCATAGCTTGTATGAATGAGTGATAAAAAGGAATAAATTACAAATGATTTTCATAAAGGATTTTAGCCATGCAACATCATTTATCACAGGCTTTCAAAGTTCCTAACTATGGGATATTATTTACACCACAGAATAAAAAAATAAAAAGGTAATTGCAACATTTAACCTCACAATTCTGACCCTTTTTTTTCGCAATTCTGAGTTTATATCTCACAAGTCATAAGAGATATAAACTGAGACTTTCGAGATATGAACTCACAATTCTGAGAAAAATTTCAGAATTGCGAAATGTAAACTCACAGGAGACTAACCAGAAACCACCAACCAAAGTTTCCCCAATAGTTTAACTCAAGATGTCCGTAGTCTATGCTTCGTCACGTATGTTGCTGATATTCTCTCCTACAGTGTCTCTGTTAAGAATTCCTAAAAGAGATGTGCTGATCTTCAGTACTCTGCGCCGTATCACAGTGTTATATTGACCGCTAGTGGAGGTAATGGGCGCTAAATATAAAATAAAGCATGCCATTAAAGGTGCAATATGTAGAATTTTCTGTCCGCTAGAGGCCTATTCAAAACAAAGGTGTAGCTTGATGACGGCAAGTTTGAGCGTGGAATCTTGGAACGTGTGGTCTTCACCTCAACGGCCGGTGGAAATAAATCGGGATAGGACTCGGCAAGAAATCATGTTCATGGATGCGATTATTAACGTTACTGTAGTATGAAGCAGAGCAGGACCGAGTGTTGTGGGAGCTGAACGAGGCTGCTGGAGCGACACACGCCTCATGAGCAGCGGGACTTTTATTATGCCACAATCGCCGGCGCCGCTTTCGCTTTTCCGGTAATGAGTATGAGGTAACGCAGCTCTGTTTATCATATTAGATACATTTGAGTGTCTTGAAAATGTTATAACGTTACTCTGTGCGTTCACTCGGCGGCTGCTGTGAGACACTTGTTTGAGACGCACTTGCAGTAAGATAGATCGATTTTAGAATATAGGCCCTAGCTATTAAATGCTGGATGGCTTGTGTTGATAAATGGCATGCAATTAATTTTAAAAAGTATTGTATGATGAAGAAAATTCTGTATTACTGTTACTAAAAATAAAGCTGCATCTGATTATGCTATGTTAGCTGCTTCACAAAATAGTGTTTTTCTCTGAGGCATGATAAAGAATGGTACTCGCAAAAAATCAAGAAAAATAGATTTAAACAATAAGACTAAACGTGTTGAGCTATATAACAATAGTTAGTTTTCTGTCTATAAATATATCAAAACAGTTCTTCCTTTGTCTATTAAAACGTGTAATATATTAATTTATTTATATATTATAATATAATATATTAATTATATTAATTGTATTTGGTGTTTCCATGGTTTCTACAAAATAAAACCATAACCGAGGATAACGCAGGTATGACGCAATTGACAGGCGACTCCTCACACGTCCCGGAGCCTTGGTTAAAATTGCAATTTTCTCACGATTTACAAATAGTTGGAAACATTTGGGAACATTTTTATATATTGTAATATATAACACTGGCCGAGGGGTTTTTGGATATTTTACATATATAAATATAAATCTATATCTCAAATATAACTCATTGATTTGACTAAATTTGAGTTCTTTTTTTTCTTTCTGTTAATTTTATCTAATTCAGGTTTTTCCCTCTTTATTTTACTGTATTTTCCTAATTTTGCAGCGCTTTAGTTCAGCGTTTGTTGTTTTTAAACGTGCTGTATAAATAAACTTGAACCTGAGCTGTAAAGCGAAAGTTAAGCGAACAGCACCGCCCAGTGGTTACATAATCAAATGAAAATAGAGCTGTATTATATGTGATGTTATTACTGCTTCTCAAAGGCAAGCACAAACATACATACAGAAAGAAAGAAAGAAAGAAAGAAAGAAAGAAAGAAAGAAAGAAAGAGAAACGAACTGAAGCTGCATTTTAAAAGCATCTTATTTGAAGTTTGAATGGCCCTTAATACTGTGATCAATACTCTTAAAAAATGTGTTATTTGCTGGAAGCAGCGGTTTCTATGGCAATGGTCTGAGGCAGCAAAAGACCCGAAATCATAACATTACTGTGTATATTTCCTGAAAATTATGTATATATATATATATATATATATATATATATATATATATATATATATATATATATATATTTATATTTATATAATTATTTACTGTCTTAGATGTTTTTGTTAATTTTTTTTATTTATTTATTTATTTATTTTTTTTTTTGCATGCTTGTTTTTATATCTATTTGTCTATTTTGTTTCAAATCTATTTTGTGTATCCCCTGTATGTATTGTTTAATAAAAATTAAAATTAAAAAAAAAAAAAAAGACCCGAAATCTGCACATCACGGAAGTCAGTGACGTCACATGAGCTCGTGAGCGACACGGAGGCGTGGACAATAAACGTATTTTTTGGCGGACAACCCAGCTGCAAATGCCACAGAGTGCTTTCAAAGCGCGCTGAAATCTTTTGAATTGGTAAACACATCGCAACTCTCGAAAGTCCAATGCGAGGTTTAGCATGGCGCTCATCTGCACAAACAGACAATATCATCACCTGCCCGGCTAACCGGCCTACTAAAACATTCGGATGAACACTGACTGGCAAGCATGCAGTTACATTTACTCTTTTTTAGTCTGAATTTGTGCCAGCATAAGCAAAGCGAAACTATAACCGCTATTTCTTTACAGCTAACGCTGTTTGTTACACTGTTACATTGCACTTGCCAATGCATATTTAATATTGTGTTTGTTTACTGCTAGAGAAGTGACGCTTTTCAAACACCAACAAAATCAGTGCAACTGAATACAGCTTTTGTCAACAACAAAAAAATCCCTTTTAGGAATAAGCTGTAGGTACCGCCTGAGCACCTCACAGAAGCACAAAATGAACGGAAAAGTCCTACCGGACACTCCCATAGCCGTAGACTGTTGGCAGCTCCGTAAGTGCCATCACGTCCGTCTGTTCTTTCTGTCTCACATGCACGCGGATCACACCTCTGGCCTCTCATCCACCTGGAGTCACAGGCCCATCTACTGCTCTCCTCTCACTGCCAAACTGCTCCAGCTCAAGGTGAAGGTGAGATCATGACTGGGGTCTGCACAAGGCTTCTGGGGAAAATGTAAAAGAATTGTTATATTTTATCATTATTTATCTGTGCTATTTTAGTACCATTTATATACTATTTTAGTATTTATTGATATTCTGTATTAATTTTTTTATTTTTATATCAGTTTTTATTTCAAGTTTTTAATGTGCTTTTGTTACACTATTTCTTTTATAGTTGTAATTTATTTCATTCAGTTTTAGTAATTGTAGCACTGCAACTTATTGCAGTTATTACATTTCTTCATTACGTTTCATTTATTCCAGTTTTTCATTGAATTTTCTATTTTATGTCAGCTTTATTTCAATTATTGAAAGCAATTTTTAATAGTTTTAGTTAACAATAACAACAACAGTTATATATCAAAGTTATCTGTAAATATGGTGTGATATTTATGATGAAAAAAGTCCCATACAAAGAAATTTGAATCGAATTAAAAATGTTTCTCTTCAGGTTTAAACTGAACATTAATAGTAAAGTCAACATTTTAAGCATGTGCTTAGCTTTAGTACAGTAACCACCATATAAAAGCCTGTTTTATTTCATTTTTACAAACAACATGTTTTCTATAAAATCAAGCTTTTTCTCACTCAGTATAAATTGGTCATTATACATGAATATATCTAACTGTTTTTATATTTTAGGAAGGGGTCCCTTCGCAAAGGGAACAATATATTTAGGGGTCATTTGCATAAAAACTTTTTGAAAAACTCAGAGGTCTAGAAAACAAAATGGATATAAACCAATGTTGAAAAGACCTAATTATCCATGTACACTTTTGTCAGCTAAATGGCTGAAACTGGCAGGAATTAAAAAATTGTGTCGTCTTGTTGTGATCTACAGGTCAAAGAGAAGTGGATCCGTCCCTTGGAGATTGGGGAAGCCCACATGCTGATGCTAGATGATCTTGGAAAAGAGCGGCTGACCGTTACTCTAATAGATGCCAATCACTGTCCTGGGGCAGTTATGTTTCTCTTCGAGGGATACTTTGGCACCAGACTCTACACTGGTGAGTGTGGGATGAGAAAATAAATATTATAAAAATGCACAATATTCTAATAGTTTTTCTTAAAGGGTTAGTTCACCCGAAAATGAAAATAATGTCATTTATTACTTACCCTCATGCCGTTCCACACCCGTAAGACCTTCGTTAATCTTCAGAACACAAATGAAGATATTTTAGTTGAAATCTGATGGCTCCGTGAGGCCTCCATAAGGAGCAATGACACTTCCTCTCTCAATTTCCAGAAAGGTACTAAAAACATATTTAAATCAGTTCATGTGAGTACAGTGGTTCAATATTAATATTATAAAGCGACGAGAATATTTTTGGAGCGCCAAAAAGACCCAAAATAACGACTTATATAGTGATGGCCGATTTCAAAACACTGCTTCATGAAGCATCGGAGCACAAATGAATCAGTGTATCGAATCATGATTCAGATCGTGTGTCAAACCGCCAACTGCTGAAATCACGTGACTTTGGCGCTCCGAACAGCAGATTCGATACACTGATTCATTTGTGCTCCGAATTTTCCTGAAGCAGTGTTTTGAAATCGGCCATCACTAAATAAGTCGTTTTTTTGCTTGTTTTTTTGGCGCTCCAAAAATATTCTCGTCACTTTATAATATTAATATTGAACCACTGTACTCACATGAACTGATTTAAATATGTTTTACCTTTATGGATCTTGAGAGAGGAAGTGTCATTGCTCCCTATGGAGGCCTCACGGAGCCATCGGATTTCAACAAAAATATCTTAATCTGTGTTCCGAAGATTAACAAAGTTCTTACAGGTGTGGAACGGCATGAGGGCGAGTAATAAATGACAGAATTTTCATTTTTGGGTGAACTAACCCTTTAAGAAAGTTATTTATTCTCACTGAGATTACATTTTAATGATTCAGTTATTGTGTTTTATCTCAGGTGACTTCCGTTATACCCCATCCATGCTCCGTGAGCAGTGTCTGAGGAACAACACTACCATTGATGTGCTGTATCTGGACAACACAAACTGTGACCCCACTCGAGCTGTACCTTCTCGTCAGCGAGCCACTCAGCAAATTAAAGAAATCATTAGGGCTCATTCTGGATACGCTGTCGTTATTGGTAAGACTCTCACACTTTCAGCATAAAAGTATTTCTTGTAATCCAATTTCATGTGTTTCAGTTCAGACTACAAAAAACAAAACACATTTTAGTCTGATAGTTAATAAGGGCCTACTGTAATGATAATAGGGATGTCATGATGAGGAAATATTCACACCGGTATATAAACTTGCGACAACCCCGGTATTACCGATAACACAGTGAATTACTTTTGAATGACACTCAGGATCTGTTGCACACCAAATCCCCCACCATCATCATCTCTCCTTGCTCTCATTACATAAGAGAAATTTGACTCCTGCTGCACTGTGCTGTATATGGAGCAGAGCAGACAGTTTCACTTTATAATTGTAGCGTCCAACTGAACTAAATGGTTTTTATTTCTATAAAAAATCAAAATGACAGTGCCGCGGTGGGCAAGTAATGTAATTGTGTACAGCCAAACACAGTGTAACACTGACTACCGCAGCAAGCCTAAATGATAACTGTAATGATAACTTAAGTTTTAATAATCATTCTAATCAGGGTTCCCACGCGCCTTGAAAGTACTTGTATTTCAGACACATGAATTCAAGGCCTGGAAAGTACTTGAAAACAAATATTGGTCCTTGAAAGTGCTTGAATTAAATTTGAAATACATTTTGTTAAAATTACAGCACCCCCCTTATTCCTAGTATATTTGTTTTGGAATATTATTTTACAATCAGTTACTGAGTGTTTTCCATTGCGGTACTTCTTCTTGCTTGTTATTAGGTGGGGTTTGGACATTTGAGCTGTGACACTTGCTGTGTCCGAAATTAACATTCTTATTGGTGTGTGCGATTTTGATTGTGGATTATTAAAAGTTCTCCACGATCTGCTTTTGAAGAAATATTGTTGTATTGTGCTATATCGCTTTCTGTCAGTTGCAGTCCTGGCGCCTCTTTCTCAACATACTGTGTAGTACAAAGTGACATACATTCACATCACGTTAACGCAGTGGTAGAGTTATACTCACGGAACACTGCAGTTATTCACAATCACAAAAGTTTATTATTTGCATGAGTTTTATAGCCAACATTTTATCTGCGTGATGGTCTGACACGTACTTTTCTGAGCGGATACACCCGGCGCACACACTCTAAAAGCCTGTCAAACACTGCATTTGCTGGACAAAGTTATAATTCTCATTTTATTCTGCTATATACACCAGGTTTACACCACTGTTTAAGTGTAAAGTGAAAGTAAATGTAAATGGTTGAGAGAAAATTGAATGTGTGTCGATAAATTAGATGCACACATGAGCCTTAAAAGGACAGACAACACATGCAACTTGTCCTTAAAGGGATAGTTTAACCAAAAATGAAAATTCTGTCTTTATTTACTCACTCTAAAGTTGATCCAAACCTGTATTAATTTCTGTCTTGTGCTGAACACAAAAGAACATATTTTGAAGAATGTGGGTGGTGCCCATTGACATCCATAGGATTTTCTTTCCTACTATGGAACTAACTGGGGACCAGCAACTGTTTGGTTACCCACATTCTTCAAAAAAACAACAACTTGTATGTTCAACAGAAGAAATTTAGGGTTTAAAACAACTTTTACGATGAGTAAATAATGACAGAATTTCATTTTTTTTTTTTTTTTTCCTAATTTCTTTAAAGGTGCCCTAGAATTAAAAATTGAATTTATATTGGCATAGTTAAATAACAAGAGTACAGTACATGGAAATGACATACAGTGAGTCTCAGACTCCATTGTTTCCTCCTCCTTATATAAATCTCATTTGTTTAAAAGACCTCCGAAGAACAGGCGAATCTCAACATAATACCGACTGTTACGTACACCCCTATACAAATATAGGGGTGTACGCCCCCAATATTTGCATATGCCAGCCCATGTTCCCAACATTATGAAAGGCATTTGACAAAGGCAGCCAGTAACGTCTGGATCTGTGCACAGCCGAATCATCAGACTAGGTAAGCAAGCAATAACAACAGCGAAAAATGGCAGATGGAGCAATAATAATTGACATGATCCATGATAACATGATATTTTTAGTGATATTTGTAAATTGTCTTTCTAAATGTTTCGTTAGCATGTTGCTAATGTACTGTTAAATGTGGTTAAAGTTACCATCGTTTCTTACTGTATTCACGGAGACAAGAGCCGTCGCTATTTTCATTTTTAAACACTTGCAGTCTGTATAATGCATAAACACAACTTCATTCTTTATAAATCTCTCCAACAGTGTGTAATGTTAGCTTTAGCCACAGAAGCCTCAAACTCATTCAGTCAAATGAAACACCCAAATATATAAATTGCAATTCTGATTTTTTTTTTCTTAGAATTGCCAGCTTATATCTATATTATATTGTATATATTCTGACTTTATAAGCTGAAAGTCACTTTTTTTTTTTCTTTTTAATTACGATCCATATAATTCTTATAACCGTGATATTTTTGCATATAATTTTTTACTCAATTATGCAGAATTTATTCTCAATTGCAAAATTTATTTTTACAATATTCTCTATATCTATATTATAATGTTTTTACTAAAGTAATATTCTCTCTATATTATAATGATTAATGATTCATAAAAAATGAAAACCAAAACTAGTGTGGAAAGATTGTTAACATTAGAGATAAGGAAGCTGCAAACGGTTTTAATATATTTCCAAAATTAATACAAATGTTTCTGTACCTCTTCTGGGTTAAAATGGATACAAATGCAATAGGAGGGTTAAAATGTTAAGTACTGTAGAGGTCTTTCATGATGCTTCATATGCTGGGATGTGAATTTGATAGGTGCTTGATATAAAATAAATGGTGCTTTAAAAAGTCCTTGAATCTGGTGTTCATAAAAGAGTGGGAAGTCCACAGCTACACAAAACGGTTTCAAAGAAATTATAACTATAACGACACAGAGGAATGATATTGTTGGGGGAAAAAATTCAAGATGAACAATAAAAACATTGAGAATCAAAATCCACATAACTTTAAAGAGCTTGAACATTTAAAGGTGCCCTAGAATTAAATATTGAATATAGTTGAATAACAAGAGTTCAGTACATGGAAAAGACATACAGTGAGTCTCAAACTCCATTGTTTCCTCCTTCTTATATAAATCTCATTTGTTTAAAAGACCTCAGAAGAACGTAACAGTAACAGTCGGGGTGTACACCCCCAATATTTGCTCATGTTCAAGCCATTAGACAAGGGCAAAACGTCTGGATCTGTGCACCGCTGAATCATCAGACTAGGTAAGCAAGCAAGGATAATAGCGAAAAATGGCAGATGGAGCAATAATAACTGACATGATCCATGATATCATGATATTTTTTGTGATATTTGTGAATTGTCTTTCTAAATGTTTCGTTAGCATGTTGCTAATGTACTGTTAAATGTGGTTAAAGTTACCATCGTTTATTACTGTATTCACGTCGCTATTTTCATTTTTAAACACTTGCAGTCTGTATAATTCATAAACACAACTTCATTCTTTATAAATCTCTCCAACAGTGTGTAATATTAGCTTTAGCCACGGAGCACAATCAAACTCATTCCGAATCAAATGTAAACATCCAAATAAATACTATACTCACATTATCCGATGTATGCATGCAGCATGCATGATGAACATCTTGTAAAGATCCATTTTGAGGGTTATATTAGCTGTGTGAACTGTGTTTATGCTGTTCAAGGCAAGCGCGAGCTCCGGGGGCGGGGGAGCACGAGAATTAAAGGGGCCGCAACCTATATCGGTGCATAGTTAATGATGCCCCAAAATAGGCAGTTAAAAAAATGAATTAAAAAAAATCTATGGGGTATTTTGAGCTGAAACTTCAGACACATTCAGGGGACACCTTAGACTTATATTACATCTTTTAAAAAGAAGTTCTAGGGCACCTTTAAAGACACAGACAACAAAAAGCCTCAATATTTTTAGGTGACTCTCTCTCTCCCATTGTACATACTTCTATATCGCATTAAATTGATCAAATGTGACAGTAAAGACTTTTATATTATCACAAAAGATTTCAAAAGATCTCAAATAAATGAACTTTCTAATTAATCAAAAAAAAAAAAAACTATATTCTTCAAAGAATCCTGGATAAAAAAAAAAAAGTTATCATGATTTCCCCCAAAAAATATTAAATGACTGTTTTCAACATTGATAATAAGAAGAATTGTTTCTTGGGCACCAAATATTATATTAGAATGATTTCTGAAGGATCATATGACACTGAAAACTGTATTAGCTGCTGAAAATTCAGCTTTACCATCACAGCGATAAATTACTTTGATTACTTTACTTGAGCATATTCATGCATTGACTAATTATTGTTATGTAGTTGTATTGACAGAAAACATACTGTGAAAGTGACTAAATTCATCTCACACTTTTGAGTTTGTTTGATATTATTGCAATAATTACAAATGAGTCTTATATCTGTTATTAGGTCTTTACTCTCTGGGTAAAGAGTCTCTGCTGGTGGAGCTGGCTATGGAGTTTAAAACATGGGTGGAGGTGGATAGGGAGCGTCTGGAAACCTTGCGAGTCCTGGAGCTCCCTGACGTTTTCACCACTGACTCTGGTGCGGGCCGTATTCGCGTGGTCTCTCAGTCTGTGATCAATGCCTCCAACTTGCAGGCGTGGAATAAAGTGCAGCCTACCATCGCTATATTGCCCACCAGCCGCCCTATGGTCTCCTGCCACCGTAATGTCTATGTGGTGCCATACTCGGATCATTCCTCCTACCAGGAGCTAGAGGACTTTGTGTCTGCCCTGCGTCCTGTCTCACTAGTGCCTATTGTGGGCAACTGCCTGCCTTATTTTTCTTCCCTTCTGAGCCCCCGCAAGAAGTCTAAAGAGGTGGTGATTCCAGAATCGGTCAAGCACTACATGATGACCAATTCTAATAATCAGGCCTCCACAAACGGCATAACAGGCGTGCTTCAAAGAACCTCACGTTCAGAGTCTCGAGGGGTGGTGTTTGACTCTCCGGAGCCAAAAATAACCCAACTTAATCACAACGACAGGGATTCGGATGATGCAGAGGGAGATCATGATACTATGGATGGGAATTCTGAGATGGATCAAGATTCTGACTGCGTTCTTCTAGACATGAGCACCAACTCTTACCACGGCCCATGCGGCAAGCGTTTGAAACTCGTCCGAGTTGCTTCGGAAGATGTTGTCACTATTGGCAGCAGCCTTCCTCCTGATGACAATGAATCCATTAGTACACTTAAAGATGTAGGATCACCTGATCGCAGCTCCATGTACGAATGCGAGCATGAAAGTCCAACAAAATCATCCAAGGAGAAGAGTCCTCAAATGGGCAGCACCAACTCTAGAGTGATGTGCTCTTCAATGGACAGCATCAGTATCCATGATCAGACCTGTGTTACCACTCCGGCTGCGCTCACACCCCCTGAAACAAGATCAGTGACCTCTGCCTTGACCCTCGTATTAGAGCGAGAGCAGTGGCTCCTTCAGAACTTCACCATACCTGCTGAAGAATGCAAAAGTGACCAGGTGTTGTGTGGACTTCATGAAAAGTATCGCATTAATCAAGTTGATCTTCCTAAACCACCAGGTGATCCTCTTGAAGCGGCTATAAAGAGATTTAAATCTAATTAAAGCAGTTTGTGATTCAGATCACATTTATGTTTATGTAAATGTTTAATTATTATGTATCAGTGCTGTGCCAATAACTAATTCTTCTATACATTGTATCCATTTGATGGTATTATTTTCACCACAGGAATACTGAGGTTCTAATGTTTGAAATACAATGTCATCATACCTTTGTGTTCAAATGTAGCATTACAAAGCACCTTATTGTGTTGTTTTTATATGAAAAAAAGAAAATAATGTTCTTATTAAAAGTGTTCCTTGTCAAAATTGGCTTGATTACAAATCATCTCTTTTGCTTATGATAAATCTTTTACTTAAAGCATATGATTTCATGTGTCGAATATTGAAGAAGCATCCAATTTTAACTTTTATTTAACGTGAGAGATGTTTGGCAGCCTCAAACAGATTGGTGCGCGATAGAAAATGTGCATGTTGTGACGTGTGTGACAGATCAAGGATTTTTAGATTATTAATTCTTGGTGGTATGTTTTAATTAGCATAAACTTCTTTGGCGTAAAGAGAATACTTTGAATTATAAAGGGAAGAACCTGTGACTGTATTAGCTGCTCAAAGCACTAAACATTAATTGAGAAAATGCCCTTGAGTAATACTTTGATTAATCTGTCACTTAATTTCTTACTGAATGTTTTCTTACGGGCAGTGGTTCTCAAAGTGTGGGGGAGACAGTGAAGCTTGTGTGCAGTGTATTCTCTTTTGTTTTATGTGTTTTGGGGCATGCTGAATTCTCTGAAAGCAAACAAAGATGTCCCTGCATTTCATTAATGTGGCAGGATAGATCTTAAAGGGTAGTTCACCCAAAAATGAAAATAATGTCATTTATTATACTCATCCTCATGCCGTTCCACACCCGTAAGTCCTTTGTTAATCTTCGGAACGCAAATTAAGATATTTTTGTTGAAATCCGATGGCACAGTAAGGCCTCCATAGCCAGCAATGACATTTCCTCTCTCATGATCCATTAATGTACTATTTAAATCAGTTCATGTGAGTACAGTGGTTCAATATTAATATTATAAAGCGACAAGAATATTTTTGGTGCACCAAAAAAACAAAATAAAGACTTATATAGTGATGGCCGATTTTTCAAAACACTGCTTCAGGAAGCTTTGGAGCACAAATGAATCAGCGTATCGAATCATGATTCGGATTGCATGTCAAACTGCTGAAATCACGTGACTTTGGCGCTCTGAACTGCTGATTCGTAATGCTCCGAAGCTTCCTGGAGCAGTGTTTTGAAAAATCGGCCATTACTATATAAGTCGTTATTTTGTTTTGTTTTTTGGCGCACCAAAATATTCTCTTCACTTTATAATATTAATATTGAACCACTGTACTCACATGAACTGATTTAAATATGTTTTTAGTACCTTTATGGATCTTGAGAGAGGAAATGTCATTTCTCCCTATGAAGGCCTCACGGAGCCATCGGATTTCAACTAAAATATCTTAATTTGCGTTCCGAAGATTAACGAAGGGTGAGCAATAAATGACAGAATTTTAATTTTTGGGTGAACTAACCCTTTAAATTTCAGTGTTCCTAATACAATGTTCCTCAATTGACATGTATAATGCATAATACTACTTTTATGTTATGTGTTCAAAGGGAAAAAAAAGAGTCACATGGAATGAAATAAAGGTGAGTAGATGATTGGAAGATGTTTTGTTTTCAGGTGACCTATCACTTTTTCTTGACCAAAAAAGGGAGAAGCATTGCTTTAGGCTGTATGAATTGAATAGGCTCTTGGTTTAACCAGAAGGTGGCAGAGTAGTTCAATGTTCTAGAACTCAGCTACATATATGGTTAACATGCAATAAATGCAGGAAAACATTCTAAATTAATCTTAGTGATTTTACAATTGCCAATAAAAGTTTGAGAAATGCTTTTTTTATGAAAGTAACTGATTATGTGCACCGCTGCAAAATTCTATTAATTTTAGACTCAAAATTTAATCATAAAATAAGCTACTATTCCGTTTAAACTGAAATAAGGGTTTGCAGTAATTTAACCTCCCAAGGCCCTGTTGTAGAGGGAACATTTACACCACTGAGAGTCTGATTAGATTAGCAGACATTAGAGAAGCAGCCCTTCTCAATCTTGTCATATGCTCTTGCCTCACAGATGAGTATGAGTCTAAAAAAAAAAACAGTTACACACCACGAAAATCCACTGATGCCTATGGAAAGAGATGCATTACAATTTAACTTTCAACTCTGACAGATTCATAGCCGTTTTATCAGATATTTCTGTTTCCTCGGATAATTTTATATGTTCGAATAATGGGCACCATCAAAAGTTTCAACTAAAAACAATTCCTCTATGAACAGATTATCCGCAAGGATTTGTCCCTGTCACTGATACCAATGCCTCATATTCAAAAAGATATGAATAAAATAAGAGCGATCAATGTCTAATATATTTCTCTCGTACCAGGGAAGTCAGAGGTTTGTGATTTAGTATTCACCAGCTTGAGATAAAGCCTGTAATACACATTTAGGTAGCCCAAACACTTCTATTTACCATTGTATCCACGTACTGAAGGATTGTGTGTAAGTGAATGGGCTTGCATGCTGCTCGGTTAGGAAATATACAACTAAAGCCAGGCTGTCCTAGCAGTGATGTTTAATTCACCTCCGGTTTCTGCACACGCTTACTCTGCTCATAAAGGATGAATGGTTTGATGTATCAGGGGGGCTCTTTGCATTCCAGATGAGGCTAAATCCACATTAAAACGCTCTCCAGACTGGGCTGATCCAGCACAGGCATCCTTACATCAGCTAACATCCTGGAATGACGGCCATCCGCTGGCTCAACTGCCACAGGGAAACAGACTCACCACAGCCAGCGAGAGAGTTATTGGCCTAAATGTGTAATTCATTTGGCCCCTCTGAGTTATCACTGAATGATTAAATGTTAGACTGGATAGTACAGTAATACCATTATCAACATCAAATCATGTTATTTTGTGCTTCAAGTGAAATATTTAGTACAGAACAAGTCGCAAATGGACAGTGACTGGGAGGTGACATGATCGGTTCACTGCTTTGTTGCTTGGCCACAAGATCATTGTTGAGGTACCGACATCCTTATGTTTTGGCCACACAATGTGAAGTTATTAAGTGTAAACAACCCTGCGTGACCATAGGGATTATCAGAAATAGATATTACTAGTAAATTAATATGTTATTTTGAATCAAGGATGACAAAAAAGTGCGGAGTTAAGAAATGATTATATTAACCCATATAGGCCTATTAGGCTTATATTACATTGCGCGCCATGTTGGTGTAACCCCTCTAACCCAGGTCCTTCTCACCCCACTCCGCGCGGGTCTCGAACCTGGGTCTCAGGCGTGGGAGTCGGACGCTCTAACAAGGAGGCTAAAGGCTGCAACCTCTAGCGTCAGTCGCTAGAGCATCTCTTGAGATCAGAGGAGTGAGGTTTTTTTTACTTGCACAGCAACTACTAGCTGGCCTCCGTTACATTGGCAATGTACCTCACTCCAATCCGGGTCACGGCACCAATGTAACCCCTCTAACCCAGGTCCTTCTCACCCCGCTCTGCGCGGGTCTCGAACCTGGGTCTCTGGCGTGGGAGTGCGGTTCCTCTCGTACTGAGCAGGATTACTATTGCAACGACACGACCATCAGTAGGGTAAAACTAACCTGTCTCACGACGGTCTAACAAGGAGGCTAAAGGCTGCAACCTCTAGCGTCAGTCGCTAGAGCATCTCTTGAGATCAGAGGAGTGAGGTTTTTTTACTCGCACAGCAACTACTAGCTGGCCTCCGTTACATTGGCAAATAGAAATCTGCTTTGTTAGAAAGTAACTTCTGTGTGAGCTCTGCTTCATACATCGCTACACTATTAACAGTAGACAATGGACCTTTTTGCCGGCAAAATGTTGCCTAAATTTTGAAAACGCTGTTTTCTCAGCCGCCTGACCCAGAGTCTATCAACCTTGGCGAAGAAAGCCTGACTTCTCTGTCCATAGGAGAAGCAGAAGACAAATAGAAATAAACGACGCATTTGCTCATGATCTACAGAAGGGCAGCGGGACAGATCTAATAGCTTCCTTGCACACCCCATTAGTCCTTGCTGGACACTGCCATTTAGGAGAGTCAGACAGGGCAAGGCATTTACACCAAGTGCCTTGAAGGGGGGAAAAATCTTGTTAAAATGTCACTGACCCCACCCGTCCTTTCTCATTAAAAAATGAATACTTCAGGTTCATTTTATTATATATTTTTAAGTTCAAATATTTTTACAAATCAGATTCCAAAAAAGTTGGGACACTGTACAAATTGTGAATAAAAACAGAATGCAATGATGTGGAAGTTTCAAATTTCAATATTTTATTCAGAATACAACATAGATGACATATCAAATGTTTAAACTGAGAAAATGTATCATTTTAAGTGAAAATAAGTTGATTTTAAATTTCATGGCATCAACACATCTCAAAAAAGTTGGGACAAGGCCATGTTTACCACTGTGTGGCATCCCCTCTTCTTTTTATAACAGTCTGCAAACGTCTGGGGTCCAAGTTTAGGAATAGGAATGTTGTCCCATTCTTGTCTAATACAGGCTTCTAGTTGCTCAACTGTCTTAGGTCTTCTTTGTCGCATCTTCCCCTTTATGATGCGCCAAATGTTTTCTATGGGTGAAAGATCTGGACTGCAGGCTTGGTCATTCAGTACCCAGATCCTTCTTCTACGCAGCCATGATGTTGTAATTGATGCAGTATGTGGTCTGGCACTGTCATGTTGGAAAATGCAAGGTCTTCCCTGAAAGAGACGACGTCTGGATGGGAGCATATGTTGTTCTAGAACTTGGAAATACATTTCAGCATTGATGGTGCCTTTCCAGATGTGTAAGCTGCCCATGCCACACGTACTCATGCAACCCATACCATCAGAGATGCAGGGTTCTGAACTGAGCGCTGATAAAAACTTGGGTTGTCCTTGTCCTCTTTAGTCCGGATGACATGGCGTCCCAGTTTTACAAAAAGAACTTCAAATTTTGATTCAAATTCTGACCACAGAACAGTTTTCCACTTTGCCACAGTCCATTTTAAATGAGCCTTGGCCCAGAGAAAACGCCTGCACTTCTGGATCATGTTTAGATATGGCTTCTTTTTTGACCTATAGAGTTTTAGCCGGCAACGGTGAATGGCACGGTGGATTGTGTTCACCGACAATGTTTTCTGGAAGTATTCCTGAGCCCATGTTGTGATTTCCATTACAGTAGCATTCCTGTATGTGATGCAGTGCCGTCTAAGGGCCCGAAGATCACGGGCATCCAGTATGTTTTTCCGGCCTTGACCCTTACGCACAGAGATTGTTCCAGATTCTCTGAATCTTTGGATGATATTATGCACTGTAGATGATGATAACTTCAAACTCTTTGCAATTTTTCTCTGAGAAACTCCTTTCTGATATTGCTCCACTATTTTTCGCCGCAGCATTGGGGGAATTGGTGATCCTCTGCCCATCTTGACTTCTGAGAGACACTGCCACTCTGAGAGGCTCTTTTTATACCCAATCATGTTGCCAATATGTTGACCTAATAAGTTGCAAATTGGTCCTCCAGCTGTTCCTTATATGTACATTTAACTTTTCCGGCCTCTTATTGCTACCTGTCCCAACTTTTTTGGAATGTGTTGCTCTCATGAAATCCAAAATGAGCCAATATTTGGCATGACATTTCAAAATGTCTCACTTTCAACATTTGATATGTTATCTATATTCTATTGTGAATAAAATGTAAGTTTATGAGATTTGTAAATTATTGCATTCTTTTTTATTCACAATTTGTACAGTGTCCCAACTTTTTTGGAATCGGGTTTGTAAGTATACTTTATGTAGTAAATATATAATAATATCAATGTACTAGTAAGTGTACTATATTCTAATACTACTTAGGACTAAATTGGCCCACTTTTTAGTGTATAAAATTATACTTTTAAGTATAGTAGTGTAACAGTAGTAAACTCTGAGTACACAACTAGATTTCTTCAAAAATCAATATTGCTAAACAAGTTTATAAGGCAGTATGTAAAACTATGTGAAAAAAGTATAGGCTTCTCAATCAAAAGAGTAAACAACTACAAACCATACTATGAATAAGTAGCCTATATCCCAATCAAAACGTTGTATCGACTTTTTTGTCAGTATGTCAAGTATACTTGAGTGTCATTTTAAGCATATTTCTCAGAAGTATAATGTACATTTCTGAGAAGCATACTTTCTTATTCTTAGTGAAAAAGAAGTATACTAATGGCACACATGAATAAAGTCTGATTAGATTACATGGTAAGACTTTAGAATACTATTCCGTCATTAATGAGTAACTACACAGAAACAAATGAGTAACGCACTACTAACATTCTAGTAACTACTATTAACTAACAAGACACTCTGATTAATAAATTAGTAAGTAATAGTGCTCAGTTGAATTAGGTAGTTCAATATTAACTAATCAATAACTACCATTTTTTTCATACCTCCCAGAGGACTACTAAGAACTACTATATACAGGTTCATAATTAATGTTAATAATGCATAATGTATAATTAATTCTAAAGTGAAGTTCATGGTAACCCACTAGTAATGACCCAAGTATTACCAAATCCTTCAGAAAGAATGACCAATTATTTGGATCAGTATTCTAAAGTGGTCGAAGCTGGTTCATTCAGGAATTAAATGCCACTACTGTAAGTTTATTGGAGGAAATGCAGAAATGTTGATTCTGAACTATTTGGCAGAGCAAAAATAGAAAAAAAAACAAACAAACAAACAAAAAAAACATTGTACTTATTTATAGAGTGGATTTAGAGTGGGTTTCTTTAGCAGTGGAGTTATCCAAGTCTGCTTAAATGCTGTGGGAATGGTACTATTGTGAAGAGAGGTGTTGATGTTGTATTTTTACATCCATATGGTACAAGATTATCCTATTCAAATCAATGTAATAAACTAGTTAGGTCAAAAGTAATCTAAAAGTAGTCAGAATTCTTACCTTAAATGTGTAATGTAATGTATTACATTACTAACTACAATGTAATTTGGAATCAGCAACCAACTACAATTTGTAAGTAGAATCTATCCGGCACTGCTTATTGAACTGTTGCATAAAATTAATCACACTAAAAATCACAATTGGGATTTGCTGTGTATCTCTGATAAAAATACAGTGGTGTTTTGCTCTTAAATGAAACTTTTCGAACTAATTTGTTGTCTTAACAATTCAATTATATTCGGAACAACAGCACACGTGTGATATTGCTCAAAACTAACTTTACAATTAAAATAATAAAAAATACTTTTTTGTGTCTTTAAAGTCATCATAGAAAAACGTTGAAAAGCCTACAAAAGCTATATTTAAATTTGTGATATAGCAGATTAAGGGCTAAATGCAGAACGAAATGTATTTGATTTTGATACTCTTCTGAAGACTTTCCTTCTCAGTTTGATCTCAGATCGCATAATTACTTATGGTCTCTGATCAGCATCTGCAGTGCAGGATACAGCACCATCACCCCAAGCATAATGCAGTTCTTCTCTTTCTAAGATTGGTATTGTCAGAATCAGAGCCTCATGTGATTTGAGTCTGCTTCCTGAAGTAGGCCATCCAGTGACTTACTGGGAAGATTGAGCCAAGTTCTGGTGGTGCTGCTGGAGGTTTAAATTAGGCATGGAGTATTTCATCAGCCCCTGTCGCTACTGAAAAAGTCTTTGATGTGCCCCAGTCAGGGTGTCCCTCACTTTACAACAAGAGCCAAGACAGCTTAATGAGAAAGAAAAAGAGGGAGAGTTTGTAGAGTAGAAATCTGGTCCTACTTTATATGTCTTTATATTAGATGTCTTTATGTACTAATATTTAAATTAATCATTTGATACAATTATTCTGTACATTTTTACATTGCACTTATATTTTAAAAACACCTGCATGTAATTACAGCTGTAATTATTTTCTGTAATTACATCTAAATTACACTGTTGACCCTTCCATTACACCTTAACCCACCCTTAAACCTACCTAAACCACCAAACCTGTCCCTAACCTTACCCCTTACCCCTATCCCTAACCTACCTTATCCCACCTCAAAAAGTGATTGCAATACAATATGAACATAATAAGTACATTTTACTTATTTTTTTTATGTAAGTACATAGTATTAAAAGACACTTAATATAATGTATGACATAAAGTCGTTATTGAAAATGTCATTAAATGCCAAAGCAGAGAATTTATTCAAGTATTAATTAGAAGAGATGCACAAAGCCTAACTTCTACTGTTTTACTGTTTACATATTTATTATTGCACCAGTGTTGTTATTTGTGAGATTTCTATTATCACACTGGAAATCAAGCACACTTCAAGAATTAAAACCATTTGTCATCTCCTTCAAGTTTCCGGAGGCATTCTGGTATTCCAAGCTGTTCACTTCATCTGCATCCAGTATGATGTGATAGCAGGTGGCCAGTGCACTAGAAAGTTGCTAGCTTTTCTATAAGCTCTCTGGAAAAACTCTCATCATACAGCCTTGACTCATAGTTTTCCTGTATTAAATTTCTATAATAAAAAATAAAATCAATGTAAGTAAAAATACCACACAATAATTAAGATTAGGGAGGTATTAAATGGTTAATTCACCTCAAAATGAAAATTCATTAAGTCATTAATTGAGTCATTAATTACTCGCCCTCATGTCGTTCCACACCCGTAAGATTTTCGTTCATCTTCGGAACACAAATGAAGATCTTGTTGATGAAATAGGAGATATTTCTAGGCTTAAATTAAATTTGTTCATCATAAAAAGTGATGGAGTCTTATAAGCATGCAACAGAACTTGTCATCCAGGCCACTGTAAAACCCAATAAGTTACGGTAACTCAAACCATTTGAGGAAACCGATTGATGTAAACCATTTAAGTTTTAAAACCAATAAGAGTACTGTAAAATCATATGCATTGAGTTAAATTCACTGGTTTAGTAAATCATTAAAGTAAACTCAACTTAAAAATGTTCATTTTATTCATTCAGTTTGAATTCAGGTAACAAATCTAAGTCTTAACAACTATATTGTTACTTAAATGGTTTGAAGAAACAGATTGCCGTAAATGGTTTAAGTTCATCATGTCAGGGTTCTGCCCTGTCTGTGTTGTCTTTGTTCCAGGTCTCTATGTTTGTGTTGTGTGTCAGCACATGGCTTTGTCTTTGTTTGGGTTTGCCATGTGCTCATCTTGTCCTGCCTCCTTGTTTGCTGTCTCCACGCCCCCTTGTCTAGTCCTCGTTTCACTAATTGTGCTCACCTGTTCCTCACGTGCTCTGGTCCCTTTATATTGTGCTTCCTTCCCTCATGTCTTTGCTGGTTTGTTGCGTTCATTGTGTGTATTGTTCTCTTAGAGCCAGTCAGTGATAGCTTTAGTATTCCTTGTCTGATTATTTTCCTTCTTGATAAATTCTAGTTTTTCTTGAGTTTTGTCTAGTTCTACTCTTTATTTTGCTCTAGTTCTCCTAAGCTTAATTTTTGATTTATCTCTTGCTTTTGATTTGGTTAACTAATAATAACTAATTTGGTTAACTTTATTTATTTTAGTTTCCTGCAAGGGTGTTCTCTTGCTTTATTTTGGGTTTGCTAGTTTCAGTCATTTACTTTTTATATTTTATTCTTTTTGTTTCTCTAGTCTTAGTTCTCTGCTTCAGTATTTGTTGCCTCATGTTTTATTTTATTAACTCTCTTGTGCCTTGCCTGTTTGTCTTGTGTCCTGTCTATTGTTTGAGTCTTGTGTCTGTTCCTGCCCTCCTCTGTCCTGTGTCCTGAGTTTTCCTGGCCACTGTTTTTGACTGTCTGGCAGCCAAGACTGGAACTACTTGTGAGATCAGCATCAAGCCTCAAGTTCCTCGTATTCCTGACTGGTTCTTCCCACCTGGTGCTGCTTCCCAAGCTGTCCTCAAGTCTTTTGTCACCTTAGACGGATTCTCAGTGGTCATCCTCCCTGCCTGTCATCGTGTCGTCTGCCCTGCCCTGCTGTTTGACTGTTTCACACCTTAATCTCCCTGTTGTGCCTTGTCTTTAGTGTTTTAATAAAATCCCCTTATTGCTCATTCTGCACCTGGGTCCTCACTCCTGCAAAACCCTGACACATCAAACTCAAAGTAATAAAGTTACATAAGACTAAGCAAAACCTAACATTGGCACAAAATGATGACAGAACAGGAGCACTTTAAAACTACGGAAAAGGATTAGGGCCAAGCAATAATAAAAAAATAAAACCATCTCGAGGTTAAAGTTGTTAAATTTCGAGAAACTCGTTAAATTTCGAGAAAAAAGTCGAAATAAAATGTTGAGAATAAACTCATTAAATTACGAGAAAAAACTTGTTACATTTTGAGAAAAAAGTCGAGATAAAATGTTGAGAATAAAGTCATTCTCATAATTTAACGACTTTTTTCTCGTAATTTAATGTCTTTATTCTCAACATTTTATCTCGACTTTTTTTCTCGAAATTTAACGACTTTTTTCTCGTAATTTAATGACTTTATCTCATAATTTAATGACTTTATTCTCATAATTTAATGACTTTATTCTCAACATTTTATCTCGACTTTTTTCTCGAAATTTAACGAAATTTTTCTCATAATTTAACGAATTTGTTCTCATAATCTAACGACTTTTTTCTCGTAATTTAATTACTTTATTCTCAACATTTTATCTAGACTTTTTTTCTCTAAATTTAACTTTTTCTCGTAATTTAATGACTTTATTCTCATAATTTAATGACTTTATTCTCAACATTTTATCTCAACTTTTTTCTCGAAATTTAACGAAATTTTTCTCATAATTTAACGAATTTGTTCTCATAATCTAACGACTTTTTTCTCATAATTTAATGACTTTATTCTCAACATTTTATCTCGACTTTTTTTCTCGAAATTTAACGACTTTTTCTCGTAATTTAATGACTTTATTCTCATAATTTAATGACTTTATTCTCAACATTTTATCTCGACTTTTTTCTTGAAATTTAAAATTTTTTCTCATAATTTAACGAATTTGTTCTCATAATCTAACGACTTTTTTCTCGTAATTTAATGACTATTTTCAACATTTTATCTCGACTTTTTTTCTCGAAATTTAACGACTTTTTTCTCGTAATTTAATGACTTTATTCTCACATAATTTAATGACTTTATTCTCAACATTTTATCTCGACTTTTTTCTCGAAATGTAACATTTTTCTCATAATTTAACGAATTTGTTCTCATAATCTAACGACTTTTTTCTCGTAATTTAATGACTTTATTCTCAACATTTTATCTCGACTTTTCTCTTGAAATTTAACAAGTTTTTTCTCGTAATTTAACAATTGTTTCTCGTAATTTAATGAGTTTATTCTCAACATTTTATTTCGACTTTTTTCTCGAAATTTAACAAGTTTTTTTCTCGAAATTTAACAACTTCGAGATGGTTTTATTTTTTATTATTGCTTGGCCCCAATCCTCTTCCGTATAAAACTCAGTAAGTTTAGAATACTCAAAACATTTAAATAAGCTAACTCATTTTGTTAAGTTAGTAGAAGTTTAGCTTAATACAATCAAATTTTGAGTTCGCACAACTTTTTTCTATTAAGTACAATGAACTTTCATTATTGAGTGAAACAAACTCATTTAATTTAATTAATTTCACTGTTCAGTATAGTTAGGAAGGGCCTGTTCTTCCATGTGCAGTGCAAACCTGGATCGTGCTGCCATTGCAATGTGGTCTTTGAAGTTCAGCTGGTCATCAAAGATTACCCCAAGATTCCTGGCTGAACTCCTGATGAACCAGCAGGATGGTGAAACTGCTGTACTGATTAAATTTAAGTGAGTTGACAAGATTCATGAAATAAAAAAATAAATACAATGTGTAAAACCGAGAAAACAGATTATTTGTCATCCCACCATGCTATGAAAAAATCCAAATTATGTTATACTTGGGTGTCAAACTGTAAGGACAACAAAGTGTATTGAAAGTGCCAGCTGTTGACAGTTATATCAACTTCGTTCATTTTATTTTAGGTTAGCTTGGCATAATTTCAGTTATTACCTTTATTTAATCATGCAAGTCAAGTCCATTGAGTCGGCTTATGATGATGCACGAGGTTGTTCTGTTTTTCCTCTGAGTAAAGTGAATGTGTCGTGGCAAACCTCTCAAATTTTCTGAGCAGAAAAACACATTTAACTGCTCGCTGCACTTGCAAATGAATTCTGTTGTTGGCTAAAATATGCCTGAAATGAACACGCAAATTGGATATTTACAAAAATCCCTCGCTCATGTATTTTTGATTGTGAATATGCAGATTTTATTCTGTTTTATTCTCTTTCTGTCGTTCGGGGGAATTATTTTGATCATCTCTGAGCATTGCCGAAGGTCTTGTTATGTATGTATTGTTGAAACTAGATGAATGTCAAAGCTGCACAATGAACACTAAAATTATTTAAAAATGTGCAGCCAAACAGGTGCAATGAAATGTGTCTGAGGGCTGGAGTTCTTCTAGACTTCCGATGCCCCAGATTTCAGATGACATTTGTGAAAATGTTCCCTGGTTTCTCTATTTCAGGCTCGTGCTTTTCAGTGACTGTGTTTTAAAGCAGGCTGGCTTAAGGCAGGTTGACAAAGAGCATTAGTGTTTCCAGCACGTTGATAACCTCAGACCTGTCTTCCCTTCAGCCATGTGTCTTGTAAGGGGACCGACATCTCTACTGCAATGGAGACAGACAACAGATAAAAGCCTGATACAAGCAAACAAAATTAAAAATGTTATAATAGCGCATCAATCAGTAGCACCCTTTAACGGTTAATACTTAATTTACCGGCATCTATTATTAGGCTATCCTTAGTGTTTGCAGACATAACTTGTACTTACATATTTCCATATTTCTCAGAGTCATGCCACCACCACCAGTGTGACGCAGACCATAACAGTGGTTGCATCCGAAATCGCAAATCTACTACTTAGTAGGCGAAAAACTTAGTATATGACAAAGAGTCCTCAGTACTCATTATCTAGTGTGCTTTACTATCCTGTGACAAGAGAGGATTTATGAATGGCAGTGAAACGGTCACATAATAATGACAACATGGCGAATGCACGCCCGGATTACTTTCATACTGTACACATTCATAATATATAGAACATACTTTTTTAGATGTCGTTAAGTAATTATTTATTCAAAAGTACCTACTCAAGAGAGTATTCAGGTTCAGACGCAGCCATGTCTTCTGCATTGCTTATCAGCAGCGGTGCTCCCTGCGCACTGCACGCAAATACAGTGTGCCTTGAATAATTATGGGCTATAGATTCACTAACATGACTTTTATGAGCCGGTTCTTTTAATTAATCGTTTAAAAAAACACACGGGGTGCTTCTCAATCAGAAAGCTGCGTAGTAAGGTTGCATCTCTGCCATTTATTTTTCCCATTTTGGGTGTTCTATATAGCAAGCTTTTATTAGCCTACTACTATTGCCTGTGTTTTACTAATTTCCTGTGTGATTTTAATTTCCAACCTATTTTGGGGTTCCCCTTTTGACCCAGAGCCATGTAGAGCTGCCAAAATGACCCAAACTGGGTTGTTTTTAACCCACCAGAGTATTATATAAATAATCACATAAATGTACTGCATGTATTTTTTACAGTAAATGGCTGTAAAGTAATTTCACAGTATTAATAGCAGAATTACAGTATATTGTTGGTCTCAATTTGAAGAGTCCTTTAAAGGCTGCCTTCATTTCACATCCTTCTTTTGGCCTGTTTTGAACGATGCATCAAGTGCATCCTTCGCGTCCTCTAATCACCCACAATCCTTTGCACACATTCCTATTCACAAAAAAGAATTATCAGAAAATGAAGCAGCACCAAAGAATATACACTAACAAGAAGCGACACTCAACAGAACGTTCCACTGCAACACCGGCGCCCAGCAGCAGCCCTGCGTTTCCGTCATTTTGGGGTGAAAGCTAGTGAGTTTCTATGGCAATATCAGCTGCTTTGTTTAAAAAAAAAACTACATTAAAGCTAAAAATCCAACCTGAATGATGACAACACAGAATAAAATACTATCACTAGTGATCATCAAATCCTTTTAACGGTTTATTTTACAGACTTTGTGTTTAAGTCTTCCACTTTTTTCACAAAACCTTTGCTATAGAAACCCAGTCAGTTTGGGTTAAAATTCTTTGAAGTTCAAGTATTAGCATTATAAACACTGAATTAATAACAACATATGAAATTAAATTAAGGACAGAAAAATTGGCAATGTTGGACAATAAATATATGAATATAACAGCTTGATTTTGCAGTGTTGTCTAATGTCTGTTAAAGCAAAAGTGTCCAAAAGTGTGAATTATGCGATAACGGACACAACAATGCATCATGTGTTATAAGATCGTTATGTTTGTAGCGTGATCCATTAAAATGTACAATATAGCCTATTTCAGTTCAGACCTATATATTATTACTCCACTAGGTGTGAAATATATTGTTCGCTGCAAACATGATGATCTTAAATGTATTAATTATAAATTTACATTAATAAATGTGTAAAGTTGCTTAAAATGGAAATACTCAATAAAGTAGGCAAACTACCTTACCTCAGATGGTTGAATGGTTCGATACCACAACTAGTAAAATAAAACATATATAAGACAATACAACATTTACTGTAGGTGCCATAAAATTTACTGATGATTTAATTTGAAAAATGTTCAATTGCGCTTCTGATTTGGCAGTGAAATTCGCCGATTTTGGGTGCGTAAGATGTGAAGGTCCAGTTGGCATTTTCACCCCAACTCACTTCATTCAGTCTGTCACTGAATGAACTCACTTAATCCACCAGGGCAGCGTTTCCCAAAAGCATCGTAAGCCTAATTGATCGTAGCTCCATTGGTGTAATGGTTTATTTTAGGCTTACAATGCTTTTAGGAAACTCTACCCAGAGCGGTATGCATATGACATATACATAACTCACTGCAGGTTCCATGATGGCAATGCACTTTAGGAACACTTAGGCTAATATTGCTTGCTGTGCAAGAAAGCAAAAAAAAATTATTTCTCTCTTTACCTGGAACGGACTTGTGATGCTTTTGTTTATGGTTTTTGTTCATGATTCCTAATTTTTATACATTGTCATAATGATTATGCAACGAAACTAAGGAAAAAATATAGCTGCAAGCAGCAATTACGGGGCCAAGCACAAAAACGGCACAAGAAGCCAGCCAACATGGCTGGGAGCATCAGACTAACTGCAACATTGAGCAAGTAAAGACCTATTAAGATCATTTTAGGCAAAAGAACTGAAAAATGATCAAAAATTAGGATTTACTGGTTCATCACTTTCGACCAATAGGTGGCGCTGTGACCAAATTAATGTGGTATGGTCAGAGTGAGGTGACAATGACACTTGCAAAGTTTGGTGTCAATATGCCAAAGCATTGCAGAGATAGATCTTCAAGAGTCATTTTTGCATCATACCTCAAATTATTTGCTCTGGTATACAAAAACGGTTTGACTTAACTTGAAATCCATAACTTTTTGTCGGCATGGTCTGAAGATGATACGGTTCAATTTTGGTGAAAATCAGAGCAACGGTCTAGGAGGAGTTCGAAAAAGTAGGTTTTTTAAGAAAAACAATATGGCGGACAGGAAGTTCAGCCGACTATGTCAAATTTGATATCTATGTTCTCAGCATGACCCAAGGAATCTACTAAGACCAGTTTCATTACAATCGGTTAATATAGTCAAAAGTTATTAACATTTTTGTAAATCTTGTTACAACTTTTGACCACAAGGTGGCACTGCGCCGAAACTTTTTGAGTATTGTCAGGGCATTGTGCCAAAGACCCATACCGAGTTTCGTAATGATATGTTAATGCGTTCGTAAAATACAGCGTTTTAGCACAAAATTCAAAATGGCTGACAACCAAAATGGCCGATATGGGAAAATTGGATATCAATCGACTCGGCATGATGCCCCGAATCTAACAAGACCAAATTTAAAGACAAACTCATCAGAAGTTATAAGCAAAAATGTGCATTTTTCATATCTCTGCACCAGTAGGTGGCGCTGTGCCGAAACACGGCATGATGCCTCAGGTCATGCTTGTGATGACATGTACCAAGTTTGGTCTGAATACGATAAAGCGTTACTGAGATACAGCCTTATGTCCATTTTCACAAGCACTACGTACAATTAGTTCGCATCTTTTTGTCGGCATGGTCTGAAGATGATCTGATTCAATTTTCGTGAAATTGAATTCGAATCGTCTTGACCCAAGGAATCAGAGGAAAAAAGAATTTTGTTTCTAGCCCTTATGGTTCAAAAGTTATTAGCATAAACATAAGTGCAAATTTGGACAGCTGGTGGCGCTAGAGGGATTGCGTTAGAGACTCCAAATCCGCTATGGACAAAGGTCAGACTGTCCTCTAACTGTGTGCCAAATTTCACAACTTTCCCACAAGCGGTTCTATGGGCTGCCATAGACTTCAAGAGCGGAAGAAGAAGAAGAATAATCGAAAAGAAAAAGAACGCCAACAGATACAATAGGTGCCTAAGCACCTTCGGTGCTTGGCCCCTAATAAAAAGTTTGGGAACCCTGTATGAGCATAAACTGCAGACTATGACTATAGTCCTTCTCTGTCCATCACTGTGGATTGTTTTGCTGTAGAATGTCTCTGTCCCAGATGGTTTTGGATATACTTTGAATCTGTTTTTCCACAGATGTTTTTTCTCTGTTGGGAACCAGTTGTCAGTGAAAGCCATTGCTTTTGCTGGTTCTTCAGAGCAATTTGTGGAATTAGCACTCAAAACCGATACGGTGGTCTTTGAAGGGACCATCAATCAGCCTGTCAGAATTGTGAGTCTCCATCTCTCCTGGTAACATTGAAAAATAGCTTTTGATTTCAAAGAGTTCCACTCATTATAGAACAGCTGAAAGCCTCAAGAAGCAGGACGGCAATTTAGCAAATGCATTTTTGTTCGAGGGAGAAAACAAATAAACTCGGTATCAGTGATATATCTCCTCCTTCCTTCCTTCCTTCCTTCAATTCAGGTGATGCAGCTGATGTGACAGAAGTGAATTTTATTAAATGCTGCAGGTGCTCTTGAGGAAGGAAACACACCAGCTGGCCCCAGGGAGCCCACTGATTGGACGGTGAGTCCTCTTCTTTGCTGCTGTTTGGCAATGACAAACAGACTGTGATTAAAGGACAAGTCTGAACAATACTTGTCACTTAGTTAAAATTCTACCCATCTCCTGACTTAGAGTTTACTTTCTATTTGCATCAGGACGGCCCTTTGAAGTCAGTCAATTTCAGCCTAAACAGAATCGACTACACACTAAATAGCAATCTTTTAGCAAGTAAACATAATGAACATATAGACTGGAACTTCTGCAGTGTTAGCGTAGAAAAAAACAAAACCCTTTTAGGAGAGGAAAGTCACCCATGTACACCATCTAAATACAGTGACCAGAGAGACTATAGTGACTAATCACTCATAATGAATCTGACAAACCCAGAGGAACTAAAGCGAATAGACTTATGTAAATGCACACCTGTCTCTGGAGGGCCCAGCCGTGGCATCTAACATGAATTAATGAGAAAAGTTCTCTGCTCTCCCATTAAAGGCTGCTTCGGTTTGTAATAGACTGTAACAGTTTGTAACTGATGGATTATTCATGAAGAAGAAACTCATGCATACAAAAAAGTTCTCTCCGATGTTCAAGAAAAATGTTGTCATTGTTTTATTCTTTGTCATTTTTAAGGCAATCCATTACAAATTTCACACACCACGGGAATGACAACAGCAATGTTCTATGTTCAGTTTGGAACAGCTCACCATGCATATCCACTGAGATAAAGAGAGGTAAAGAAGAAGAGAAAAAGGGAGAAGGAAAATGAATCCAGCGAGGATGAGATGCTTCATGCTCCGTGTTCCGGTTATGAGATGAGCGGCGGAGGCTTAACGAAAAGCAACAGGTCACTTTGTCACTGAACCTGTTGGCCATTTTGGCACAATCATGCATATCTCACAGAGGGAATGTTAGCACTGGACAAGGGCCACATCTTTAGTACATAATTTACACTTTTTCATACTATTACCTCTTTGCAATAATTTTGTGAGCTACTTCACTATGACTTACTGGCTTTATTATAGTGGGATACAAAAAAATAGTATTTGCTAAATTTACACCATGCTATAAAATAACCCATTAACATTCTCTGGATAGTGATATACATGTGTTTCAGGAAGCTTGTAGCTTGTTTTTCGGATTTACGAGCCTCCTAGCAGCCATGTGTTCATGAATATTAAATAGGATTTAAGGTTACATTTATGCTAGTAGAAATTACAGGTTTACATCTGGAAAGCAGAATTAGTAGAAAGAAAAGAAGAAGAAGAAGGAAAAAAACACTTAAAAACACCAAAAAAAAAGAAAAAAAAGAAAACAATATCCAGTGAAGAGTAAATAAGTCTTTCAAATCAATACACCTGTTAACACTCTTAAACAAACCCTTTCGCCCAAAGCTCCCTTTGTCAGACTTCATCTTCACCTCCTAACTGATTGACGGATCACTTCATTCTCAGTAGCTAAAAGTGTGCTAATAACTCACGGTAAATCTTATTACCTGTCTTATTACCTGGGAACAGATTTACCAAATGTAACAATCTCTGCAAAAGAAGTCATTCTTGTTGTAAAAGTGGGGTAAATAGGAGGAATTCTCATTTTGTAAACATCTGTGCTTAAAAAGATAAAAAAAAAAAAAAAAAAAAGCAGTTCAACTTCACAGTTCATAATCTACAGTGTGTAAAATAGAAGTATTAACAGATGCTTGCTCTAAAACCAAAACATTGTTACAACTTGGGACAAACAAGCAAAGACATCAAGAATTACTGGACAAGAAGAAAATGTATCAAAACAATGAATAAGAACAAGTATAAACAGCCCTGCTGTCAAAAAAAGAAGAAGAAAAAAGTCTGTATTTACAGATACATACCCATTTGTCTATGATAAGGAATGGACCTTTGACAAAAGAGGCTGTATAGGCTACCTTTAGTGTTTCTAATGGTAAATAAGAGTAAATCTAACATTTTCTGAGATTTAACTAAATATTTTAAGTCTTTTTAAGGTAGTAAAATTGAAAAGAAAATCAACATGAGCTTCCTTAGCAATAATATATATAAAATACTGTTTCTAATTTATGCTTGTTATCAACCATTAATGTAAACTTACTGTTTGTAAGGCAAGTTTATCAATTTAACTGTGTTCGATGCTTATCTACAGTAATTATTATGCCAATGCTATAAATCATCCAAACATGTAAACAAAATGGCATTGTGTTTGCACAGCGAGTAATGCAACTTCAACTGCATGCAATGTTTTTTTTGTTTTTTTTTAATCTTTTGAAACCACTAAAATAATTCCTGTCATGGTGAAAATAGAAAAGTGTTTTAAACTCCAGGGAGAATCCCAGAAATGAAAGGGCAAAGGTTTAGCGTGGCTGGATACGAGTCAGACAGTGCTATGAGAAAAACAGCAGATGCTGCCTCATCTCCAATCATCTTTAGCAGCGAGCGGCGAGGCATCTCTCATGTTTCCCC
The DNA here is from genome assembly GCF_018812025.1 of Megalobrama amblycephala. Lineage (NCBI taxonomy): Eukaryota > Metazoa > Chordata > Actinopteri > Cypriniformes > Xenocyprididae > Megalobrama > Megalobrama amblycephala. The sequence continues at coordinate 24,126,259 of NC_063055.1, read as the reverse complement.
CTGATGGGTTGTGTGCGTTTGAAGAACTGCTGTACAATATCAAGATATACCGGCTCCAGAGCATTAAGGAACTGGAGTGGCAAATTAAAAAGGAAAGTAAATCTGGCGTTCTTAAGAGCTGATAATTTGCCTGAAATTTCAGTCTACGTAAAGTGTGAGTAATGAATCTGAATCTGACTTTTCTCTGATTCACATTTACAAATTTTACAGCATTAAGAAAATATTTGTGCTTTCTCTGACTTTTACACTGGAATTTTCTGATTTAAAGTATGTAAATACATTTGATACAGTGTCTTAATGCAATGTACAATTGTTTTTACCTGGATTTCATGCTTTAGAATAGAAAATCTTGTTTATCATAGCTCTGAAAAGCTATAAATGGGAAACTGCAATGGGAAGTATTACTTTGTACTAAAAAAGACTTTGCCCAAAACCCTGTGTAAAAATAAAACCACAATTACACGAACTATCTACAAATTCTACAAACAAATCAAACAATTCCACTACATAGATTACCCATACAGGGTATAATATTTCAAACAATCACTTATAATTTCACTATATTTTAAAATCACACTTCCTAGCGTTGCTCTTGTTTACCTCTTCCGGTGGATATAAAATATATAGGAAGATTCTCCTAATATAACACACAGTCCTCGCATGCTGACACACAAGCGTTTTTGTAGATGTTGAGATGTTAAATAAGCAGAAAATTGCATTGCTTGCGCAGATGATCTGGCACAGTCACATCCAAACTATAAATCTGTTGACTAATTTATGAAGAAATTATGGGGGAAACAAACTCACAGACCAGTAAGAACCATCCATTTCAGTTCAAAGGTCAGAACACTGATATAGTTTTCAATTTCTCCAGTGTATGAGATCCAAAGACGGAGAATTGAAACCATCCGTTCCTCTGGACGCCTTATACTGAATCAGTCGTATTGGCTTTGAATGAGATCCAAATTGGAGGTGACATAACAAGCATGGCTGTTTTCTTTCGGCCGGCTGGGTAAACTCATATGGTGGGGGTTGGGCAGAGCCCAGGTGGGCTGTAGTCTGGTGGCGTCTGGTTGGGCTTGATGCCCCTTGACTTCATATATAAGATTAACTGCTCTGGAATCTCAGCCAGGACATCCTTGGCAAGTCGGGCCATACTCAAGACATGGTTTCCTGTCCGGTCCATATAGTCTCTGAATGGTACGAACTGCAGGCACAGACAAGATTAAACAGTAGTTACAGGTGTTTATGTACTCCCTGAGTCGTTTATATGTTTTGAAATTTCCATGTAAGCAATGTAACGAAAACCTGGCTGTTTTACAAAAAATACTCCGGAATCATTCTTTATTTATAGGTTGTGCACAGCTTGTTTGTTATCTTGAGATATTTTTTTCATGTGTGTTGTCGCAGTGTTCTCTCAATCTGAGATGCCTGTAAATGTAGGTCACCAAATGTTTTTCCTTAAGAAACTTACTCAAATAGTTATTATATTACTTTTGACACTGGTTAGGATATATATATATATAAATTAATTAAGCAAGTGACATATCAGTAAGATTTCAGTAGAATAAACATTCAGATTTTAGTTTTTCTAAGAAAATATATGTTTGTTTATTTATCCATGTCTTTTTAGATAACTGGTATCAATCTCAGACAAAATAATTTGCCAGGTCTACTTAGGTCTATGGAAACCCTACTTAGAGATTGTTTCACATTATTAAGCATGTCACAGTTCTCATGCAATATGGGGAGGAAGAAAGATCTTTCTGAAGATGAAAAGCATGAAATGGTCCAATGTTGTGCAAAAGGCATGAAAACAACTAATATTTTGTGAAACTGAATGGAGATTATCAAATTATCATAAGATTTGTGAGTGATTTAGAGCACAGCAGAACTCGGTCAGATAAAGGCTTATTAATGAAAGTTCCTTTCAAAAAAATTAATTGTATTAAAAGGGCAGCTATAAAAAAAAAGCCAGTGTTGAGCAGCAAACAGGTATTTGAAGCTGCTGGTGTCTCTGGAGTCTCAAGAAGCTCTCCATGCAGGCTGGCGGTTGTGCGTAAAGATGCATTTCAGCCACTCCAAACCAAACCTCACAAAGAGAAACATTTACAGTGGGTTTAGAAATACATTTTCAAACTGTTTTATTGCTGTGGTGTTTTTTTGAAGCATGGGATAGTGCATAGTGCATTGTATTTCAGAAGGCACTATCCTCCTTTTTATATCATAGCTGAAAATGGCCAGTTATGAACTTCACATATCTTGCAAAAGTCATTTTAATATCCTCAGAGACCCTAAAGGGACCTTCCATCTCACTTCCCAATATTCCAGCCCAAATCATCACCCGCCAGCTCCTTGCTGACATCGCAGTCTTGTTGGAACGTGGTGGCCATTCACCAACCATCCAGAAATCCATCCGTTTAGACCATCTATTGTAGTACGGCATTAGTCAGTGAATAAAACTATTTAAAAAATCTCTATGTAAAATCTAAAGTCTCTATTAAGTCTATGTATTTCTACACCCACTGTTAATGTTTCTCTTTGTGAGGTTTGGTTAGTGATGGCTAAAATGCATCTTTACGCACAATTGCCAGCCTGCATGGTGAGCTTCTTGAGACTCCAGAGACACCAGCAGCTTCAGATACCTGTTTGCTGCTCAACACTGGCTTTTTTATCTGATTCTGCTGTGCTCTATAATCACTCACAAATCTTATGATAATTTGATAATCTCCATTCAGTTTTCACAAAATATTAGTTGTTTTCATGCCTTTTGCACAACATTGCACCATTTCATGCATTTCATCTTCAGAAAGATCTTTCTTCCTCCCCATATTGCATGAGAACTGTGACTTGCTTAATAATGTGGAACAGCCTCTAAGTAGGGTTTCCATAGACCTGGCAAATTATTTTGTCTTAGATTGATACCAGTTATCTAAAAAGACATGGATAAATAAACAAACAAACATTTTCTTAGAAAAACTAAAATCCAAATGTTTATTCTACTGAAATCTTACTGATATGTCACTTGCATAATAATTTGGAACGCAGTGTATATGCACACACATGTACATTTATATACAAACATAAATGCATAAACATACAAATACATGAAGATTTGTACCTGTACAATATCCCTTTCCGCCAGCTTTCCTCTGGAGGATATTCTTACATCGTCGCCATCCAGTTCTACCATGGCTAAAAAGTGAGAACATCATGTTATTTGCCCTCCAGCCAGTAAAACTCAATCTTGAATCTTTCGCCCCACCATGACACCAACATTTACCACTTTGCTGGAACATTATGAAAGGCCAAACACAAATACTAATGGCAGATGGTGTGACTGGCTAATTATATTGAACAGCTGTGAGAGCTGTGAGTTGACATCTGCTTATCAATCCGAAACCCTAAACCTTCCCAATTAGGTGAGTTTTCATCCAGAAACTCTACTTTAAATGCAAAATTTGAAGTTGCATTCATGCCTTCAAGATTTAAACCTCCATGTGGGAATGCTAATATTAGCTTTCATTTAGTGGAGTTGATAGTTATATATTTACATACAAATATAGTAAATAAAGTAAATAAACAGAAAAGAAAATGGAATATAAGATGAAGATATAAAGATAAAACTAAATAAGATTAAGAATGAATCTTTACAAAAGTGTGAGATTAGTTTAGTTTCTTACCATCAAACTCAGCCTGGCCAACTCCAACAATAATGATGGACATAGGTAGTTTTGCCGCCTGAGAGGAAGAAAACAGAGAAGACACATTCTATCTCATGATAAAGAGTTTACATGCTCTGATATGATCCTACAAAAAACATGTATGAAAAATTACTCTGATTTATACTATAATGGTTGACTGACTTATTTGCTTTTAGATTAGATTATGCTTCATTTGAGTCCAGGAGACACACAGGATTGAATAGTCAAAAGTTGCAATAAATCAATCAATCAATCAACCAACCAATCAAATCAAACCTGAATAAAATTAGATCTTCCGTACATATGTTCTGTGTAAAGAGGTCTACTTATAGTATCAGCATGATTACTTCCAGGACAATTTAACACTCATTTCCACCTTAATAAGAAATAAAGATCTCATTATTGTAATGTTATGATATATTTAAATGGTAAAGTATTTATACATCATGGTATTGTTTGTAATACAGCGTTCTGATTTAAAAAAAAAAAATTTGTTTATTATTTTTACTATTCTGAGAATCAGAAACTAGCAAAACAAAAGTATTTATACATCATGGTTTCATTAAATTACAGTAATCTTACTGTATCATTTTGCTGTTGTACTGTGACGAGAATCTAATGTGAATCACAAAACAAAAACTCAATTCATTTGCTTTATGCAAAATACAATTTCTTATTATTTTTCTGTTTTGGGGTCAAATGTGAACTGGACATGTTTTTGTAAGATTCACCCTTACAGGGTTTTAACCATATAACAAGCTTTAGCTTGATGACAATAAAATGTAATCATTTTTATACATTTAACACACAGCTTGTTATAGAGATAACAAAATAATTTTTCTTCTTTTTTTTTTTTTTCAGAACACGTTGAACCAGTCAGGTTTGAAAGGACGTTATGACTTTGACCGTGATGGTTTGAAAACAATATTTTGACCCAGCGTGATTTTTCCTCACACAGTGACGTGAAAAACTATGCATTATTCAGGCCCTCCTGGATCAACATTCTCTCTCCTGTGCTAGTTTTCCCTGTTCCTGATATGATGCCTGACTGACAGGTCAAATCCCCTTTATCAGAGAAGTAAAGAGTGAGTCTATATTGAGCAAGCTCAGAGGAAGCTTATGAGTGACAACGGATAACAAGAAAACCACAGGATATTCAGAGAAACAAAACTCACTTTCTCCCTAAAGCGACTTCCCAGTGGTTTGAAATGAAAAGTAATTGCATATAATGCATTACACATGATCCCAGCAGAAACAAAGGAAATACATACAAGGGGAAAACATGATTTCTATGTAATGTAATCTGAAGAGCTTATAATGAAATATACCTATAATATACAGTATCAAATATATAATGAGAGAAATATTAAAGGCTCCTGAGGGTTTGGATTTTGAAAGTACTTTCCCAGAGGGCCTATGAAAGCCTGTTGAGAGGAATGAATAATTTGTTGAATAAAGCTGGCTGGACACACACCCTCAGTCACACTGATAAGTTTGTGGGCTGTAATGGAGTTAGAATTGGAATTTCACCGGGGGCCACACACTAAAACACATCACACAAGATGAAAAAGAGCCACACACACACACACACACAGAGTACAAACAAACCCCAAACTGTGGGGCCTGGAGAGCTAATCAAACCAACGAGTGATTTAGATCATTAATTACTACGATTCAGAGATCGATTTCTTCAGTAACCCTTGAGCTTTATGTGGGAAACCAAAAGATGGACTCTACAAATTGTGAGAATATGAACAAATACTAAAACAGAATCAGCTGATTGCTTATTTTAGAATTTCAGACATAAATGTAGAGGAAATCAATATATATATATATATATATATATATATATATATATATATATATATAGTATATTTTATATTGATTATCATGGTATGTTTCTTTATTTCTGAAATACAGTCAGCTCTACTTTACTACATATATATACACACACACACACATTATATACATTATATACACATTATATATATATATATACACACATATATATACATACTGTATATATAAACACACATACACACTCACTGGCCACTTTATTAGGTACACCTGTTCAACTGCTCGTTAATGCAAATATCTAATCAGCCAATCATGGCAGCATCTCAATGCATTTAGGCATGTAGATATGATCAAGACAATCTGCTGAAGTTCAAACAGGGCATCAGAATGGGGAAGAAAGTTGATTTAAGTGACTTTGAATGTGGCCTGGTTGTTGGTGCCAGATGGGCTGGTCTGAGTATTTCAGAAACTGCTGATCTACTGGGATTTCATGCACAACCCTCTCTAGGGTTTACAGAGAATGGTCTCAATAAGAGAAAATATCCAGTGAGCGGCAGTTTTGTGGGTGAAAATGCCTTGTTGATGCCAAAGGTCAGAAGAGAATGGCCAGACTGGTTTGAGCTGATAGAAAGGCAACCCAAATAACTTCATGTTGCAACCGAGATATGGAGAAGACCATTTCTGAATGCACAATATGTGGAATCTTAAAGCAGATGGGCTACAGCAGCAGAAGAACACACTGGATGCTATTCCTGTCAGCTAAGAAACTGAAGCTACAATTTACACAGGCTCACCAAAATTTGACAACAGAAGATTGGAAAACGTTGCCTGGTCTAATGAATTCAATTCCTGCAGTGACATGCAGATGGTAGTGTCAGAATTTGGCGTAAACAACATGAAAGCATGGATTCACCCTGCCTTGTATCAAAGGTTCAGGCTGCTGGTGGTGTGGGGGATATTTTCTTGCCACACTTTGGGCCCCTTAGTACCAACTGAGCATTGTTTAATGGCCTCAGCCTACCTGAGTATTGCTGCTGACCATGTCCATCCCTTTATGACCACAGTGTACCCATCTTCTGATGGCTACTTCCACAAAGTCACAAAACTCAAATCATCTCGAACTGTTTTCTTGAACATGACAATGAATTCACTATGAATTAAGGCAGTTCTAAAGGCAAATGGGGTCCAACCCAGTACTAGCAAGGTGTACCTAATAAAGTGGCCAGTGAGTGTATACATACATACATACATACATACATACATACATACATACATACAAAATGCAGACAATAATAATTTTATCCACTTTGTGTTGTGATGGGGATGGTATTGGTCCCAGGCTGTTTTTCGTCAACCAGTCCATCCCTGTCTGTATGCATTGTGCAGACAGCACACTGAGTGCTTGGTGCCAATGGGCAAGGATTATAAAAACATATTTATGGGGTTGGAAGTAGGTCAGCATTCCCGGAAATGCTCACGGGGGACAGAAGCGGTCATGTATTGAAAGAAATAGAGCTGGGAAGATGAGTCTAAACAAACACATTTCACACACACTTCATGAATTCACTGCTCTATTTCCTGTAGGTCTTTCCTTCAAGCACCTCACTCACAATCTCTATCGTTCACTTGTTTATTTTACCTCTCCCACTTGTTTCTCCCTGTTTTCTTGACTTATTTTATACCAAATACCTCTCCCAGCCTTGAAATAAGTGCAGATTACTGTGAATTATGTGATGTGACACATTTACAGCTATAGCCTATAATAAACTATGTGAATTACAGTGTTTTCTTGTCTGCGGAGCCACAAACCCTCTTGCCTCTTCAGTGTATTCTTAGATTTTCAGTGGCTGCTTGAACACGCTCACATCTGCTGGTAACGGCGAGGATAAAGTCATTTAAAAGATTTATTAAATATTAAGTACAAAATTCTTACACATATACTGCACACTTGATTCTTATAATCATTATTTTTGTCATGTTTCTCAGTAAATACTGAAAAATTTCTAAGATCATGTACTGTCTCTTCAAGTTTATTTTTCTATTTGTTCTTTATTTTAATTTTTTTTGTTGTCTCAAGCATAAATTTAACAAAGTTTAATTAAGTTCAACTTAATTTGTCTATTCTTGTTCAAAAAATTTCCATGATCTAAATTAGTTACATAAAGTGACCATTCAGTTTTCTGAATTAACCTACATTTCGCTTCAGCTACTCTCAGAATATATAAGAGGCCAAATTGCTGTAAGTGCAGAGAATCACAGAGTGAGAGGATGCAAATGAGAAATACTTCAAAGTGCTCATTTTTATCTAATCATTTCAAAAAGACCAACAGAAAAGAGCACAAGAGTGGAATTCTCACAGCAGACTTCAATAAAAAAAAAATCACTTGAGGCATAGAAATGAATAACAAAAAACACATGCATTGTTCGGTCATTCAGAGCGCATGTTACCGTGTGACCGAAGACCGAGATCCAAAGCATCAAGGGTAGAGGGTGAAGAAGAGATAGAGCAGCAGGCAAGATCTTAAAAGGAAGGTGTGGCTGTTCTAATAATGTGACTAAACAGTCGCAAATTCCCTTTAAATCCAGTCTGCTGGGTAACTATAGCAACGGTGACAGACGAATCCCATTAGGTGTGGAAGAGGACCTCCAGAAGACCCAAAACGCACCTTAACTCTTCTTAGGCTTTGCCTGGGGGACTTTTGTGATGCAATGTTGCACCAGAGTGTGATGATATAAACAGTTTTTAAGGACAGAAAGAGAGAGAGTGAGGTCAAAGAAAACTCACATTGACTATGGCTTCTTTAGTCTGAGCCATATCTGATATCACTCCGTCTGTGATGATGAGAAGCACAAAGTACTGTGAGCCATCTTGAACCGCTGCGCCATACCTGTGTGCACACACACACACACACATACAGTCCTCTTTTCATATTAACAAACATATTAGCAGAACATTTTATGATCCAAATTACCCAAATGAACCATAAACCAAACATGAAAATATCTTCATGCTGGTTCAATTGATTGACTGTGTTTTAACATCGCAGATGAATAATGAAAGAATGAGCATAATCATTGAACACTTAGTATTCAGTGCTGAATCTCATGCATATATATATTTGCTCAGGGATGTCCCTGTGCTATTGACACAGCTCTTCTGCCTTCATCAAAATCCCTTAATGCTCTTTGTGATGCAAAACACCTCTTGGAGGTCCACACTTGGTCACAGCAACAAGAAACATACATAGGGTGCTTGTTAAATCATCTAGGTATGTTTATTTACACAATAACTATACAATCACATCAGCTACAGTATTCAAGAGTATAGAAGCCTGTGTTTGCCTCTGAGTACAAAACAAAAAGGGCAAGTCTGATTTTTTTATTGTAATTGCTATTTCTTGTAATAGTTACTTTTTCCTCACAGTTGCAACTTTTTCATATTTCCAACTTTATATCTCACAACTGAGACTTTGTTCCTCACAGTTGCGATTTTATATCTCACAATTGCGACTTAATGTCATAATATGGTTAATATGGCTCTTATTTTAAAGGTGCCCAAGAATGCTTTTTCACAAGATGTAATATAAGTCTTAGGTGTCTCCTGAATGTGTCTGTGAAGTTTCAGCTCAAAATACCCCATAGATTTTTTTAAATGAATTTTTTTAACTGCCTATTTTGGGGCATCATTAACTATACACTGATTTTTTCAGCGCACCACCCATTTAAATCGCGTGCTCCCTGCCACAGAGAGCTCTCGACTATATTACAGCGCATTTACAAAGTTCACACAGCTAATATAACCCTCAAATGGATCTTTACAAGATGTTCGTCATGCATGCTGTGTGCATACATCGAATCATGTGAGTAAAGTATTTATTTTGATGTTTACATTTGATTCTCTATTAGTTTGAGGCTATGCTACACTGTTGGGCTAATGCTACACTGTTGGAGAGATTTATAAAGAATGAAGTTGTGTTTATGAATTATACAGACTGCAAGTGTTTAAAAATGAAAATAGCGACGGCTCTTGTCTCCGTGAATACAGTAAGAAACGATGGTAACTTTAACCTCATTTAACAGTACATTAGCAACATGCTAACGAAACATTTAGATAGACAATTTACAAATATCACTAAAAATATCATGCTATCATGGATCATGTCAGTTATTATTGCTCCATCTGCCATTTTTCGCTGTTGTTCTTGCTTGCTTATCTTGTCTGTGCACAGATCCAGACGTTAATACTGCCTTTCCTTGTCTAATGCTCGAACATGGGCTGGCATATGCAAATATTGGGGGCGTACATATTAATGATCCCGACTGTTACGTAACAGTCGTGTTATGTTGAGATCCGCGTGTTTTCCGGAAGTCTTTTAAACAAATGAGATTTACATAAGAAAGAGGAAGCAATGGGGTTTGAAACTCAATGTATGTCTTTTCCATGTACTGAACTCTTGTTATTCAACTATGCCAAGATAAATTCAATTTTTCATTCGAGGGCACCTTTAATCTTTATCTCACAGTTATTTTTTATTTTTTTACTCTAAGGCGAAAACTAGCTTTCATACATCAGTACCTGGGACAGCCTGAAAATCAGTTACGTTATATGGGGTCCTGTTGTTCTGATATAAATGTCGTCATTTCTGTCTGTGAAGATTTGGTTTGTTTGAAGGGGTCCTAATTGATTTGAGTCTGTCACAATAAATGTTTTGCTCGCTTGAGAAAAGACTTTGATTAATACAACCATTTTCTATTTATTTCAATCCAGAAATCTGTTTCACTACTGTGTTTTTCTACTGATTTACGCAGGATGAGTTTTCGACTGTTCCAGCACGCTCATTTGAGCGTTGCATTTTTCTTACCTCGCTACATGGTTGATAACAGGAGCAAAATTGGTAGGGCCGTACAGCTGGACAGTCTTCAGGCTCTGGTGGTAAGCCTCAAGGATGCCCTCCATCCCGTTGCAGTATGGGTTATCTACATTACCATTCTTCAAAGAGAGCATCAGAGATCAATCAATAACTATGTCTCTACTGTCAAGGTCAAATCAGCAGATTAGATTTATCATAACACTCACATTTCTCAAAATATTTGCAGTTATTCATTTGAATATAAAACTCTACAGTATAAAGTACTTGATGTTTAATAGGGCGTCTACACACAGTGATTTCAACTGCGAATCCATTGATTTCAATGGTGATGGTTCATCTCAAGGACATAAAGGGAAACCGCAAGGTTTTTGCAAAAGTGTCATTCAACCAAAAACTGGTTCTTTCACGGTTCTTTCTGCATCCTCACAACCCATTTTACTCATTCATATTCATCAAACGCACCATCAAAACTTTCTCTAGTGTATCACCCTAAGGGATCTCAGAATCTGTTCAGTATTTTATGATTCATCATGAGATAATTATTCATGCTCTAAGGACAGTGATATTCGAAGAATCAAGGAGTGAAGCAGTAAGAATGAAAATGAATAGTCATGATCCTAAGTTCCAGCACATGGAAAGAGAGAGGGGAAGGAGTAGTAGCTGATGAAGGGAAAAAAAGAGAAAGAGTGAGCAAAAACTAATTAAGAGACTCAAAATGCTCGACGAGATGAGGGTTTGGCATACGCACTTCATGAATGCTTGGGTAACGTTAATGAGCAGGAGTGTCAAGAGAGCCTTATTTATGCATTACACATAGATGTAACCGAGCATTACTAATTACAATATCATCAACATATGTGCAAACAACTAAATAAATACTTCAACCAAAAAACAACCATACACTACCTCACACATAAAATTTCACAAACTGAGTGTATACACGGCACGTATTTAGGACTCAAGCAGAAATGACTCTGGATATTTGCCAGCTAGCTGTGAAATCCACATAATCTATCATATCTAGGAACAGGTACCAGGGGAAATTCATGGGAAACCCGGCCATCAGGAGGAAGTTTGGCTCCAAAGCCCAATGCAGGAAACATCTTATCGCTGTCATAGTCCTGAATGATCTCTCCCACGGCCTTCAATGCCATGGCATACGCGTTCATCTGATAGGGGTTCATGTAGTGTAGGGAGGTAGACTGTGAAGGGTTCCCTAGAGTTTAAAGAGAGAGAGATGGATCATAAATTAAAGGGTTAGTTCACCCAAAAATGAAAATAATGTCATTTATTACTCACCCTCATGTCTTTCTACACCCGTAAGACCTTTGTTCATCTTCAGAACACAAATTAAGATATTTTTGATGAAATCCAATGGCTCAGTGAGGCTCAGCCTCTATAGACAGCATTGCCACTGAACTTATCAAGATCCAGAAAGGTACTCAAAACATATTAAACAGTTCATGTGACTACAGTGATTCAACCTTAATTTTAAAAAGTGACGAGAATACTTTTTGTGCGCCAAAAAACGAAAAGACTTTTCAACGATATCTAGTGATGGCCGATTTCAAAACACTGCTTCGCATCTTTTGTTTCGAATCAGTGATTCGGATCGCGTGTCAAAATGCCAAACTTATGAAATCACTTAACTTTGGTCTCACTGAGCTATCGGATTTCATCAAAAATATCTTAAAGGGTTGGTTCACCCAAAAATTTAAAAATCTGTCATTTATTACTCACCCTCATGCCGTTTTACACCCGTAAGACTTTCGTTAATCTTCGGAACACAAATTAAGATATTTTTGTTGAAATCCGATGGCTCTGTGCGGCCTGCATAGGGAGCAATGACACTTCCTCTCTCAAGATCCATTAATGTACTAAAAACATATTTAAATCGGTTCACGTGAGTACAGTGGCTCAATATTAATATTATAAAGCAACGAGAATATTTTTGGTGCACCAAAAAAAGCAAAATAACGACTTATTTAGTGATGGCCGATTTCAAACACTGCTTCAGGAAGATTCGGAGCACAAATGAATCAGTGTATCAAATCTGCTGTTCAGAGCGCCAAAGTCACGTGATTTCAGCAGTTTGGCAGTTTGACACGCGATCCGCAACACAAGTCAAGTCAAGTCAAGTCACCTTTATTTACATAGCGCTTTTTACAATGCAGATTGTATCAAAGCAGCTTTACATTGATAACTGGTACATAGTTTTTGCTGCACAGCAGCTCTTCAAGAATATTGTCAATGCAGGCAGATCAAAGCACTGTTGAATAAATGTCAAGAATACTGTTGAATATCAAATGTCAAGTCAAATGTCAAGTGTCCCCAACTAAGCAAGCCAAAGGCGACAGCGGCAAGGAACCCAAACTCTAACAGGTGACATCAGGTCACAAAAGATTCATAACACTCTGAAGCTTAATGAAGCAATGTTTTGAAATCGGCCATCACTAAATAAGTTGTTATTTTGATTTTTGGCACTCCAAAATATTCTCATCGCTTTATAATATTAATATTGAACCACTGTACTCACATGAACCGATTTAAATATGTTTTTAGTACATTAATGGATCTTGAGAGAGGAAATGTCATTTCTCCCTATGAAGGCCTCACAGAGCCATCGGATTTCAACTAAAATATCTTAATTTGTGTTCCGAAGATTAATGAAGGTCTTACGGGTGTTGAACGACATGAGGGTGAGTAATAAATGACAGAATTTTCATTTTTGGGTGAACTAACCCTTTAATTTGTGTTCCGAAGATGAACGGAGGCCTTATGGGTGTTTAATGACATGAGGGTGAGTAATTAATGTCATTATTTTCATTTTTGGGTGAACTAACCCTTTATGGTAAAATCTGATTCAGATATGTTAGCCAACAGCATGGAGAACAAACTCAAAACAGGAAACAATCAACACTGAAAAAATTCTTACCATTGGAGGCAGTGAAATCAATGGCCACTGTGAAATGGATCTGAGTGCTAGAGAGAGAGCGAGAGAGAGAGAGAGAGAGAGAGAGAGAGAAAGCAAGACGGTAAGAATATCAAATGAAAGCATTTAAATCTGAGCCAACATTTTCACACATTTCAGATGTGAGAACCTGACGGTGAAGCTCAACAAAGGTGATGGATCCTGATTCCCCCCAAACCGTGGCACAGATAACATTTCCAGCTTCAAAACACTCCAATGTTTCCACTCCTGCTGTTCGAGGGGTTGGTGCAATTACCATCTCCAGCCCTGCATTGTGCCGTCTCTCTCACCTGACAGGCAGACAGCCAACCTCCCGCTCACCAGCCAGACATTCCTCACAATCATCTCTGCCTGGTGGGCAGATCCAACATCTGTGTAATCCCACTTCTTTTTCCTCATTTTTTTTAATTAGAGCAACAGTGAAAATGGTCTCAGAACAGCTTTCCACATACAAAACTGCCAAAAATCACGGATTCTCTCATAACTCTTTCTGTATTGAAATCTGCATTGTCCTCTAGCCGCCAGTCTCTCTGCAGGACAAGCATTTGTAATTCAGGACTAAGCTGGAGTTCCCACTGATTTCAGTACAGAAACAGAGTTGTGAAAGAATCCCTGATTTTTTGGCAGTTTTGTATGTGGAAAGCTTGTCGACTGCTGTTCTGAGACCAGTTTCACTGTTGCTCCAATTACAAAACTGGGTGAAAATTTGAATTGAAATATATATTTATTTTAAATATTATTATTTGTTTTAATTTTTCAGTTTCAGAGTATTAGTTTATTCCAGGCTTAAGATACATTTTGGTTGGACATAGGGTAGTGCTGTTCCCAACATAAAAATGTCCCCGTCCTGTTCTAACTGAATTTTCCAGTCAGTTTTTCACTGTTATAAATCATACAGACAAAATGGCATGAAAGCCATTAAAATAAAATAAAATAAAATAAATACAAAAATTTAAATAAATAAGCATAAATTAACATACATACAGTGGGTACGGAAAGTATTCAGACCCCCTTAAATTTTTCACTCTTTGTTATATTGCAGCCATTTGCTAAAATCATTTAGGTTTAAGTAATTTTTTTCCCTCATTAATGTACACACAGCACCCCATATTGACAGAAAAACACAGAATTGTTGACATTTTTGCAGATTTATTAAAAAAGAAACTGAAATATCACATGGTCCTAAGTATTCAGACCCTTTGCTGTGACACTCATATATTTAACTCAGGTGCTGTCCATTTCTTCTAATCATCCTTGAGATGGTTCTACACCTTCATTTGAGTCCAGCTGTGTTTGATTATACTGATTGGACTTGATTAGGAAAGCCACACACCTGTCTATATAAAACCTTACAGCTCACAGTGCATGTCAGAGCAAATGAGAATCATGAGGTCAAAGGAACTGCCTGAAGAGCTCAGAGACAGAATTGTGGCAAGCCACAGATCTGGCCAAGGTTACAAAAAAAATTCTGCTGCACTTAAGGTTCCTAAGAGCACAGTGGCCTCCATAATCCTTAAATGGAAGAGGTTTGGGACGACCAGAACTCTTCCTAGAGCTAGCCGTCTGGCCAAACTGAGCTATCGGGGGAGAAGAGCCTTGGTGAGAGAGGTAAAGAAGAACCCAAAGATCACTGTGGCTGAGCTCCAGAGATGCAGTCGGGAGATGGGAGAAAGTTGTAGAAAGTCAACCATCACTGCAGCCCTCCACCAGTCGGGGCTTTATGGCAGAGTGGCCCGACGGAAGCCTCTCCTCAGTGCAAGACACATGAAAGCCAAAATGGTGAGAAATAAGATTCTCTGGTCTGATGAGACCAAGATAGAACTTTTTGGCCTTAATTCTAAGCAGTATGTGTGGAGAAAACCAGGCACTGCTCATCACCTGTCCAATACAGTCCCAACAGTGAAGCATGGTGGTGGCAGCATCATGCTGTGGGGGTGTTTTTCAGCTGCAGGAACAGGACGACTGGTTGCAATCGAGGGAAAGATGAATGCGGCCAAGTACAGTGATATCCTGGACGAAAACCTTCTCCAGAGCGCTCAGGACCTCAGACTGGGCCAAAGGTTTACCTTCCAACAAGACAATGACCCTAAGCACACAGCTAAAATAACGAAGGAGTGGCTTCACAACAACTCCGTGACTGTTCTTGAATGGCCCAGCCAGAGCCCTGACTTAAACCCAATTGAGCATCTCTGGAGAGACCTAAAAATGGCTGTCCACCAACATTTACCATCCAACCTGACAGAACTGAAGAGGATCTGCAAGGAGGAATGGCAGAGGATCCCCAAATCCAGGTGTGAAAAACTTGTTGCATCTTTCCCAAAGACTCATGGCTGTATTAGATCAAAAGGGAGCTTCTACTAAATACTGAGCAAAGGGTCTGAATACTTAGGACCATGTGATATTTCAGTTTTTCTTTTTTTAATAAATCTGCAAAAATGTCAACAATTCTGTGTTTTTCTGTCAATATGGGGTGCTGTGTGTACATTAATGAGGGAGAAAAAAATGAACTTAAATGATTTTAGCAAATGACTGCAATATAACAAAGAGTGAAAAATTTAAGGGGGTCTGAATACTTTCCGTACCCACTGTACATACATAGGTCTCACTCATAAAGATTCTATGTAAAGCTGTGTGATACAATATATATTGTGAAAAGTGCTATACAAATAAAAAGTAAAATCTTTTACAGAACAAATTCTAATACTTGCATTTTTTTTTTGTTTAGTTTGCATTTGTTTATCTCGCATTAGATCATTTTTCCTTCTATAAACTAACAGAGAGCACTGAGCCCACAGAAAACAAATGGCAAATCTGAACACCTGCACAACAGAAATGATTATATGGTAGCAAACAACTTTTTCTGCTGCTGATGGGAGTATAACACTTGCACAGACAACCTTTGAAGCACCGAAAAATATTATAATGACATCTAATATCTGAATCTCAATGGAATTCCTCTTTTAGCATGAACTCTTCATGAGTCTGCTGCGCTCTCTGTGCAAATGAGAAATGAGCTCTGGACGTGAATATAATGTTGGGAAACATGGAGTATGAGGTCAGTGAATATTTATGAATCATTTCCACACATACAAAGAAATCATTCTCTGATGCAAGCGTGTAAAACACAAAAACGAAATGTTGGAAAACATTTAAATGAAGCCTCTTGTCAGCAAGCAGCGGCTATAGCTGTCATTCATACACAATCCCTGCAGTGAGATGTTTTCCTAAGAGCTGATTCATCAGTGATGGGTCATCAGAGAGTAATTATATATTTTAAACATTCACTTTACATCTGTAAGCATGACCACACATCTGTTAATGAGTGATTTTGGCCAAATCACATTCATAGGCAACGCTAGGGTATTGTGCTTATGCAAAGACCTTGGGTAAGCACCAAAATCTGCTTACTTTTTATCAGCCCTTGTCTTTTTTTTATTATTTAACTCAGCACAACATAAACAGGAAGGCGGGGGAGCAGCACAATGGTGATTAACAAGCTCTGTTTATGCTCCTTTATCTTCATTTCTTTTTTTTTCGTCCATCTCAAGTTTTTTTTTTTTATTATTATCACTGATGTCTTCAGGCACAAAGCCTGGGCTGGTGCATTAATCTGCATTATACCGGGAACCCAAACAGCTCCTTTGGTGGAGAAACCTTGGAGAGCTTTTGAACCAGAGCTTTTATATGAAGAACATTTATCTTAATGGTAGAATTTTGAATGTCATCTATAGGAGTGAAGAAAAAAAAAAACAGCAAGAAAAGAATGATATAAAATGATGGGATTGTGCCTGTCATATTAGCAACAGAGAGAGATGACAGAGAGACAGAGAGATGTATTTTACATTCATGATGAATTGACACTTTCAATCCAATAAATACAAAAAAGACCTACAATTATATACAGTATATCTTGTGTGTGTATACACACACATACAAGATATCTGAACATATCTTGTTAATGCACAAATGTGCAATTTGATCCAAGAACACACATATCTGCAATGCGGCAGTTTTGTAATTCCTCGCTGTATGTTATGAATATTTTGTTGTGTCTTTAAGGCTGTATTTCCCTCGTGAGTTCTTTAATGACATTTGACACAATGTCTCACTCTGGACCAGGATGAAGTGGAATCTGATGAGTTCAAGAGACCTCTAAACACATAATCACCTATAAAAAGCACTTCACTCAGATTCACTAAACAAAATAAGCAATAAAAGCATCATAAAAGCCCCTTTCTTTCTGGCAGCTGACAGTATTTTCTGATCTATGGAGTGATAAAAACAGATATCCAAAATCCCCTCTGTAAAAACCTTTAAATCTAATGTCAACTAAATGAAACAAGAATTTTGAACCTGGCTTTATCCAATCAGATTTCTGTTTTGCAAATGTATGCAAATTAGTGCATATTATTAGGTATGCATCATTTGCATATTTAAACATAGCATTTCAGAAAAAAAAAAAAAATTCTGTTAAATTTACGGTAAAAAATTTATTTAATTAACTGATATAATGTTAATGTTGTTAACCAACCTATTGAAGTGCTAATATCTGTTTTGTACTTTTGTAATACACTGACAACCACCAATCACAGTGGTGATGAGAGTCACATGATTAATCAAATTAATTAAGCTTTTCCACAAGCTGAGAAGGACGAATGTGGCGGGATAAATATGGAAGGTTCACAGTGTCATTCACACAAACACTAAACACCATCATGGTAACACACATGAAATTTTGAAAAAGCAATAAACATTAATTTAAAGGTCCAATATGTAATAATTTTGTCCGCTAGAGGTCGCTAGAAGCCTATTCAAAACAAAGGCGTAGCTTGATGACGCCAAGTTTGAGAGTGGAATCTTGGGACATGTGGTCTCCACCTCAATGGACGGTGCAAAAGAATAGGGATTGGAGTCGGGAACAAATCATGTTCATGGATGCGATTGTTAATGTTACTGTAGTATAAAGCAGAGCAGGACCGAGTGTTGTGGGAGCTGAACGAGGTCGCTGGAGTGATTGCGAGCAGTGGAACTTTTATTATGACACAGTCACCGGCGCTGCTTCTGCTTTTCCGGTCATGAGTATGAGGTAACAATGCTCTGTTATTAGATACATTTGAGTGTGTTGAAAATGATGTTATAACGTTACTCTGTGTGTTCGCTCAACGGCTGCTGTGAGACACTGTTGCACACTGCAGTAAGATAGATCGATTTTAGAATATCATATTAAATACTTGATGGCTTTTGTTGATAACATATTTGTCACAGACACGCCAGGCTCCAACACCCTCCAATCACAGCGCACCCAATCTCCGGAGTACTGATCACTCACACCTGCACCTCATTGCCTCACTCATCAGCACCAGTATTAAAGACACTCACACACTCAGTCACATTGTCCGGTCTCGTTCGCAACTAGATACATCCTGTATGCTTACCTCAAGGACTCCCGTGCTACTTACCTGTATCCAGCGATCCCACGTCTCCTCGTGTGTTACCTGCGCGTGAGTGTCTCCAGTCTTCAGCTTCTCATTGCTTCAACCACCAACTTCAACAGAAAGGACAGTATCATCTTCTACCTCATTCCAACTTCACTCATTGCACTTATTACTAACCTGTGTTCGACGTATTCTCTACTTGTGTCAATAAACTACCAATAACTGTGATCTTCTGTCTCCGAGCGATCTGTATTGTAACAGAAGACCGGACCAACACCGTCTGACACAAGTATGAGCCATCCGGATCCATTTCAAGACCTGGTGGACGCCTTGCATCAAACACTCACCGCACAACTGGCTCCCACACCAGCACCTCCAGCAATCACTTCCATAAACACCGCCGTCACTCCATCTCCACTGTTGTACGCCAGTCCCATGGCCAAACCGGCGCCCTACTCTGGTTCGGTGGAGGAATGCAACGGATTTCTCTTCCAATGCTTGCTGGTCCTGGAGATGCAACCGCACATGTTCCCCACCGAACAATCCAAGGTATCCTTCATCATCTCACAGCTGAGCGGCAAAGCTCTTCAGTGGGCTGATTCCATCTGGTCCCAAAACCATCCAGCTATCCGCACATACTCCGGTTTTGTCAGTCACTTCAAGGAAGTATTTGGTAAACCCTCCTGGGACTCCGCCATTGGTGAGAAACTTTACAATTTAAAGCAAGGAAATATGTCTGTTAATGATTATGCTCTGCAATTCAGAGCTCTCGCTGCCAAGAGCGGATGGAATGAACAAGCGCTCCTAACGACATATCGTCAAGGACTGAACCCTCAAGTGCAGCTGCATCTCGCTGCATACGAGGATTCCATCGGCTTAGAACGCTTCATCCAGCTATCAGTCCGCTTCGTCACTCGTATGCAGTCGTGTCTCGAAGAGCACCAGGGCCAGCCACTTCACAACACCATCCTCTGCCGACCAGAATCCGTCAGCCCTCCAGAACCAGCCCATGAACCCATGCTAACTGATTCTATTCGTCTGACACTTCTCCTGGGCATGTAATCTACGCATGCCCCATTCGTCCTCCTCGTCCCATGTTGAGTGCCATCTTCCCTTCTTTCCATAAGATGAAGCCACTCGCCACTATTGTGAAGCTTACTGCTGCTGATGTTTCTATTCCAGTTACCGCACTTCTCGACTCTGGGTCAGCAGGCAATTTCATATCCGGCGCCCTTTGCTGTCAGCTCAACCTCAAGACCACGGCCACGCCTGCTGCCTTCCAAGTCCACTCGATAACTGGAAAACCTGTGAGCAAACGTCAAGTCAGTCGGAGTGTCAGCCCACTACTACTTCAAATCGGAGTTCTTCACGTGGAAAGGATCTCATTGCTGGTTCTGGAGGAATCCACCTCTGACGTGATTCTAGGGCGTCCGTGGTTGGAGCAGCATGACCCCATCCTCTCCTGGAGAACCGGCGAAGTCCTGAAGTGGGGCGACACCTGTTTCAAAAACGCTTTCTCTGAATTTCCCATTCCAAAGTCTCTAAGCTCCACGTCTATTCCTGTCTGTGCCACTACCATTGAGAGTCCGTTAGAGAGAGAGCATCCAAGCTGCCTCCCCACCGGCCATGGGACTGCGCCATCGATCTGCTTCTGGGTGAGTCAGTGCTCAGGGGAAGGATCTACCCCCTGTCTATCCCGGAGTAGAAGGCCACGGAGGAGTACATTGAGGAGGCTCTGGCTCAAGGCTACATCCGTCCATCAACATCCCCTGCTGCTTCCAGCTTCTTCTTTGTTGCCAAAAAGGACGGAGGCTTGTGGCCTTGTATTGTTCAGGTACCCCCTTCCTCTCATCCCAGCAGCCCTGGAACATCTCCGTGGTGCCACTGTGTTTACCAAGTTGGACCTCCGCAGCGCGTATAACCTCATCCGGATACGTGAGGGGGACGAGTGGAAGACCGCCTTTGTCATAGCCACCGGACACTATGAATACATGGTCATGCCCTATGGATTGGTCAATGCCCCCTCCGTATTCCAGGATTTCATACATGAGGTGCTCTGGAAGTTTCTCCACAAGTTCGTCTTGGTGTATATCGATGACATCTTAATCTACTCCCGGAGCCTGGCCGAACATCGCCACCACGTTGCGGAGGTCCTGAAGCACCTGAGAGAGTTCCAGCTATTCCTCAAAGCCGAAAAATGCTCCTTCCATCAGTCTTCAGTGCAGTTCCTTGGATATAACATCGACCACAGTGGCATCCGGATGGACGAGGGGAAGGTGGCCGCCATCAGAGACTGGCCCTCTCCCACCACAGTAAAGGAACTTCAACGTTTCCTCGGCTTTGCCAACTTCTATAGACAGTTTATCCAGAATTACAGCTCCATCTCCAACCCTCTCACCAACCTGCTTAAGAACAAGCCCAAGTCTCTGTCCTAGACCCCGGCAGCAGAAGTAGCTTTTAACACCCTCAAAGAAGCCTTCACCACCGCTCCTCTCCTGGTTCATCCCGACCCAGACAAGCCCTTCATCGTGGAGGTGGATGCCTCCACCACAGGAGTAGGAGTGGTACTCTCGCAGCAGCAGGGGATTGCGCCGCCTTCTCCCGCAAGCTCAACCCGGCGGAGGTGAATTACGACATTGGCAACCAAGAACTCCTTGCTGTTAAGCTGGCCCTCGAGGAGTGGAGGCATTAGGTGGAGGGAGCCAGACATCCATTTCTGGTTCTCACTGACCACAAGAACCTATATCTACGGTCCGCCAAGAGACTCAACCCTCGACAGGCCCGCTGGGCTCTCTTTTTCACCCATTTTAATTTCACCATATCCTACAGACCCGGTTCCAGAAAAGTTAAGGCTGATGCCTTATCTCGACTCCACGCTCCAGAGGAGAACACTGACGAACCTGAGACCATCCTCCCAGAGTCAGTCATTGTCAGCCCCATTACCTGGTTGGAGGAGACCATTCCCTCTACCAATGTCCACCGGGCTTGCAATACATCACCAGAGCACGGCGCACTCCACTCATCCATTCAGTCCATACATCACTTAGCACTGGCCACCCGGAGGTCAATGAAACCCTCTCACTGCTGATGGATCGCTTCTGGTGGCCCAACATGGCTTCTGATGTCAGAAGGTACGTGCAGGGGTGTAGGGATTGTGCCATCTACCATCAGGCAAGCTCCTTCCTCTGCCCATTCCCAACCGTCCATGGTCACACCTAGGAGTGGACTTCATCACCGATCTCCCAGCATCTGGCGGTTGTACTTGCATATTTGTGGTGGTAGATAGATTCTCCAAGTCATGTCATCTGATTCCTCTGAAAGGACTACCCACTGCATTAGAAACGGCTGAACTGATGTTCAATCACGTCTTCCGCTTCTTCGGAATCCCTGAAGACATTTCTCAGACCGTGGACCACAGTTCGCTTCAAGAGTATGAAAGGCCTTTTTCTCACTCCTAGGTGTGGCCGTCAGCCTATCATCGGGATACCATCTGCAGACGAACGGGCAGACGTAAAGGAAGATGACCTTCTGTCATGGCCACCAGGACTCTTGGAACCAGTACCTGGGTTAGGCCGAGTACGCCCAAAAGTCCCTGCATCAGCCTTCCACTGGACTCACACCCTTCCAATGCGTACTCGGTTACCAACCCCCTCTGTTCCCCTGGTCAGGTGAAACCTTGGATGTACCATCAGTCGACTACTGGTTCAGAGAGAGTGAGAGGGTCTGGGACTCAGCACACCACCAACTACAAGTATGCAATCTAACAGGTGATGCACTCAGTAACACCAATAAACCTACAAATGGAAAATATTAGGTCACCAATGTCTCCAATAGCAGCTACATGAAAAAGCCTGCTATTATGAGAACAGGTGCTAACCTGTGGCAGCATAAATAAGCTCACATGTAATGTAGGGCAAAAGTCTAGAACTTCAAAGTAAACACAACGCTTTGATGTATATGCTATTTCCAAAGAGGAAAATAATTTTCTCCATACAGATTCTCAAAACTGTACTGAGCCATAGAGGACGGATGCTAAACATTAGCAACATCAACTCAAACTTGATAAAAGAAAACAAGTAGCTAGAGGAAAAAAAACATTTTCCATAGCAAAAAGTTCTAGAAAGAGGGGCCTAATACACACAGCATGAACTTATCTACGCAAAGATAAGGGCCTACCACCTGAGATAACAGCATCAGGGAGTCTAAAAAACAGTCTACAACCTAGCTGTTAAACTCAACAATTGCACCTACATAGAAAGGGGATAATGGGCATATGGCCTAACAACTCCCTCGGGAGGAGGCCAGAACTAGGAACTATACAGCCTGACAAGGAATAGTATACATAGGGTTATATGTAAATAACACACCTAACCTAGCTCTAGCCTGGCCGCTAAGCTATGGGCCTTCTTACAGGGCCACAAGCCTAGTGAAACCTGGGTTTCACCTCCAAATCTCATGGATAAGAGAAAGAAAGTGAAGCTCACAAGCAAATAATGTCAAGCGGCCGATTAGGGCCGACCTAAACATACATATTAACTGAAGTGACGAGTACTAACTCAAACTACTCTAGAAAACAGCAGATGAGAAGCTACTCTAAACAGATGGCTAAAAGGCGGCCATTTTGTGGCCTGCACAACATATACTCTATGAAGTCTATCAACTTCAGTTTGCCCAAAAAAACCCCTAATTTCTCTGACTACATGCTCAGAAAAACTTTACAGGAAAATAAGGCCTTATTTCAAACATATAAAATATAGACCGTCCTGCAGCTCAAAGACCGAAGACTCCTAATGCTCCCTTTTTTTTTACATGAAAGGATGGAATCTAAGGTTCTTTTAAGCCTAAAAGATCCTCTTACTATCAAACAGAAATAGCGGGCCAACAGAAATAATTACTATGGGCCCAGCCATCAGTCTGACCATAAGAAGCATCTGAGCATGATATATGTTTATATATATACACATGCATATAAATATATAAATATATATATATATATATATATATATACACACACACACATATATACATATATATATATATATATATATATATATATATATATATATATATATATATATATATAATATACACAGGAGGTGGAAGAAGAAGAGGAGATGATAGATATAAATCACCTGTGTAGCTGGGGAATCGATTAAAAACGCAACAGTGTTTACAATCGATCACCCATCTCACTCTCACTTCTTCATCGTCCTGTCTGTCTGGGTTCAGATACAAATCTGAACGGCTAGAGGTTTTTCCATACCCTCCCGATCTCAAATGCAGAGATCAGAAAAGGAATGGAAAGTCATGGAAGCCGCCGCATTAATGGACAGAAAGGAACCGCTCGTCGAGCCGTCCATGCGCGGCCCCTTTCTTAACGCGCTCTCAAGGCAGTTGCAGCCCGCCGAGAGGCGCGTCCCAAAAACACAGCAGCTCGCATGCACAAGCCAGAGGAGCGCTCGCCACCGGATGTGATGACGTCAAACACGAATGTCATCATCATCCATTTTAGAACGGAGCATCCCGATAGGGAGACACTCACAGTAAACAACAGACAAACACACAGACAGCGCCCTCAAGCACTGTCTATACGCGCTGAACAGGACCGAAAGACGATGAGATGTCTTCTGTTTCTCCAGGCGCTCCTTTTATACGTCTGGGTCGCGCCATGTTACGTCATAGGCTGTCGCTGGCCAATAGGGATTGGAGTTTTTGGATAGTTGCTTTCAGACACCTGGGTCACGTGACGTTCCCCATAGCGTTTTTGCAAACGAGTTCCCTTTGCGAGTTCCCTTTCGAAAGGGAAACAGGTATTTCAACGAAAATACATCAAATGTGAAGTGTCACATTGAATTGTGGGAATATCAATTTACGGTTTTTCACTGTAAATTATACAAAGACGTTATTTTTCACTTCCAAAAACTGTAAATTTAATGGTATTTTACCGTAAAATTACATTAAATGTACCGTTAGATCTATTACATTTATTTACCGTATATAGTACGGAAACTTTCTGTAAACCAATTAACTATTTTTCACCATAGCAATTTTACAGTCTTTTACTGTTAAAATCACAGTCATTTTTTACTGTGTTAATGAACTATGATTTTTCAACTGGGAAAGTATGGTGATATGTTTTAGTTGAAAGTTTTAACCTATTCACCTCTAGTGTCTTGACTTAATATTTATAATTAGTCTAGGAAAAAAAAAATCTTCCAGCAGTCCATTTCTTTTCAAAAACATGATTAAACATTTAATAAGGTCCTTGGAAAGGGTTTTAAATTTTGCATTAATTCTGAGAGCTACCTTTATGACCTGCACTAAATTATCACCTCGCTCAAGACATGATTCTTTCACTCATGCACAAAAGTAAAAAGAGAATCCATCACACTCTCTGAAGCAGGTAATGTTGATTTAAGAACCAAAAGGGTTATATATAGCCCTCTTTATAAAGAGGAAAGTGAATGAAACATGTAGCAATGGGAAATCCATACAAAGGTCTGCTTTCAGCGTCAATATTAAAGGTCAGAGTCTAATGGAAAAAAATAACAAAGGTGAAAACCTGACAGAAAGCAGTTTGAGTGTGGATAGAGTAATCTGACTCGGTGTGAACTGAACGTGGCACACAGGGTGATGTCAGAGTGATATGGATTACTCTAGTGTGAAAGGTCAGCCACGTCTTTTGGATAGTCACAGATAATAGACACTTTACACACTCACTTTCTTTCTGACTCAACCGCTCTCTTTTTTATTTATTTTTTTTGGGGATTTTGCCACCATTTATTTTTGACCTTAGAGACAAAGAAAAATATTTCATATTCCAAATCTTATTTCCCCTCATTCCTTATGAAAAATGATCTCAATGACTACTTTTGTCTTGTTTTCCATTAAAAATATCTAAACATTCTTAAGATACACTACCATTCAAAAGTGTGGGATCAGTAAAAAAGCACAAGACAGTACTAGTAATTGTGCTATCCACCTACAACACAACCTACAACGACTACAACAAAGTCAAGTCACTATAGGAAGAGTCTTTGTTGATTGTTGAACCTTATCAATGAATCAACCAGAACAAGAGAGCCAGGCGTTACTCACTCAACACTACAGTCTGGTTGCAAACCACATCTTTCTTTCTTAAACCAACTACTGCTGCCTAATAAGTCAATGAATGTATATAAAATTTGCATGAAGATACCTCCAACAGAAACAACAACATCTCACCTCATGATCTAGAAAAATATAAGAAAGCCTTAGAGACACCTGATAATAATTATATAATGTGTTTTTTTCAGTATAACATTTATTATTTTATTTTATTAATTAGTTTAATATAAATAAACATATACACTATCATTCAAAAGTTTGGAGTTGTTCTCTTATGCTCACCAAGGCTGCATTTATTTGATCAAAAATACAGCAAAAATGTTGTGAAACATTATTACAACTTAAAAGAAATTATTCAGTCAGGAGCAGTTTCTCTTTTGTTGTTTGATTAACATAGAAAACACAAGCAGCAGCAGGTTTATTAGGCTGCTGTCACTTTAAGACCGAATGCACTGATCCAATATACTGATTCACATGCGCTTTCGGTTTACGTTCATTTAAGACATGACACAAAGACGGGTATCTTGACACATAAGTGTGTGTATTTGACCATTCAAGCCCAATATGCTGGCAAAAACAACTCTGTTCAAGACTCACACGCTCTATGAGCAGCGGCTTTATGTGCACGCGCCTCCCAGACATGCAACAAGTGCACCAAGTGCAACATAATCAATCATTCCAATCAACCAATTAGATTTGAGGGACAAGTTTACAGTTTATGTCAAGTTTAACACTCTGAGGTCTGAAAACGCGCCGGCGCGTTTTGCAGATTTTTTTTTATAATTGCAGCAAAACAGACTTGAAATACTCCGTCATTTTTTTGTCATAGAGACATAAGTAATATATCAATTGAAACTATAGAATATTTTCTTTTATTTGTATACACTCAGAGTAAAAACACAATGTTGTGATTTTTGTAAAATAAAGAAAACTAACATGATGCGTGATTTCTCCTCTCCCTCTGAACGAAGTCCAATCTGATAGTTCTCAGAAAATGAACTGTAACTTAGTGAATACTAATCACAGAAAAATTAAACTTATGTCTAAAAAAACGTTAAGATGTCAGGTTTTAAATCATGTAAGTCAAATCGAAAACAAACCTTCTGTGTTCATGTAATCTGTATGAAAAGAGAGCCTTGTCAGAAGTCCGTGATTCAGCTCATTATCCGCTAATGCGGCCACGCCCACAGAGTCAGCGCTATTCAGACGCAAATTCAGAGGCAATACATGCATTCATCGTCTCAATCGTGTATTTATTGTCTTGAAAAGTGTTTATCTGGATGTAAAAGTCATGGTTAGCGAGCTCTAGAAGACATGCAGTTAGTTCCTGTTTTCTTTTCTTCTATAGATGAATTTTAGATGAGTTTTTGTTTCTTTAGCGCCCTCCGGCTGCAGTATGAATTGGAAACTCCATTCATGGAATAGCCTCTTCTTCTTTTAGATGAATTTGTGGACTAAAAATGCACAGAGAGCACCCTCCGACTTCAAGGATGAATTGAAAACACCAGCGCTCATAGTAATGACAATGAATATTAAATAAATATAACTCCTCTGTATAGAAAATTTACATAAGCATATGAGAATCCAATATTTCTCCAAATGTGCATGCTTTTAAACTAAAAGCCTATATTCAGACTCTTTGCATCACAGAAATACATTATATTTTAAAGTATAATATAAAACCATTACTTTATATTGTAATAATATTTTTCTGTATGTTTCATATATCATGATGAGCTTGAGACATCACAGAAGGTTTTTTTCACAGCCTACCTGACTGAAATGCCTCATTAATATGCAAGTCATTTCAGCTCATTACTATCCAATTCTTTTGTCTTCTCAGGTGAGAATGGCCCATTATTCAGTGGTGATTCACGCCTCCACGCATACTGTGTTTCTTGGCAAAAAGTGTCTTACAAAAACTAAATCAATATATTGTTTTATATGAAGGAGTAGGCAGCATAATTTTTACATAATTTTGAAGCCATATTAATGCTAATTTAGTACTAATTTCTTTTAACTCCAATTTATTCAATTCATCACCACACCAAACAGACAGGATACAGCGCTACCTTTAAAAACCAATGAGATGGAGATCTTAATAAGCATGATATTATTCAAACCTTGGATTCAGACATGCCCTGATGCCTTCCTCCCCTCCAGATACTGCTTGTCAATGCAGCATTTTTCCAGTTTATGATGCAGCCTTTATGTCAGAGATAACAGACAGAGAGGGGAAGCAGGTCATACTTCCTAATGCCAGAGATATCAGTGGATCAGACCACAGTATAAGGTCGACGGCCCTGAGATGTTTTCTGCAAAACTGGCATCAGAGCAGAAGGCCAGCCTTTCATCAGAGCAAACTGAAAAGGACCTGGCAACCCCTGAATACTGATTACAGTAACTGCAACAATAACTGTGTTTGTTGTTCTAGTTTAGCATTTAAGGGGTTATTCAGGTCTTGTTTACCGGAACTCTTTACCAAAGCTGTTTGATGAGCTGTTTGACGCCATTACAATGATAACATCCTCGTGGCCTCAGCAAGACTTTGACTTTTACATCCGCCGAGAATGTTTACAAAAATTACATGTTGTGATGCGGAGATTTCAGAAGCATTTTAGAACAGGCTAAATACAGTACATAAGCTTACATGAGGGTGAATGTGTGTATTTTTGCCCATACCCTGCTTTGATGTAGTCCAGGAACGTGTGTTCGGCCTCCACCGAGAATGAAAGCAGTGTCACCTGGGTAATTGAGCAACAAAGAACAGACGTTTTACAAAAGCATATGCACACAAACCACATCTGCCACGAAACAATCCATCATCGCATTATGCAAAGACTCTCTTCTCTCAGCTGTCAGTGCCACACAGTCTTTTTCATTAGTATTGTCATTAGGCGACCAGAATCTTTCCATGTTGGGAGGAAGACAGGTGATGGACTATTCATTTGAGTTTTGATTACAATCTCAAAGCCAATTCATGGCAGTCAATGCTGAGAGTCTTTGTGGATCATCAATCACTGTTATCCACCCGGACCTCCAATATTACTTCCTCACTGCTCTTCTTATCAAAGTATGAAACAGAACGCACTATCCAGTCAAGGGACTTGGATATCAGATTGTCCAGTAATTTATCTGAATAATAACCAGACATACAGGGTCCTTGTGGAATACAGCTGGACAAAAATATTCAGTGTTGTAAGAATGCAGTGAATTCAGTGCAAAAAACTGAAATGCTGCCTTGGCAACTAACTGAAACAAATTAAGTTTAATATGAAATTGAAATTGAAATGAAAATAAATTAAAGGTAATATAAATATAAAACAAAACTAATAAAAAGCAGTTTTGTGCCATTGTTTTGGCATGGTATCTGTCAAACGAACTAAAATCAAAAGCACAAAATCGCTTAATCCCCTTATCAAATTGCAAAAGACTGTTACTGTTAAATAAATACAGTAAGGCTGCGTCCGAAATCGCATACTTCCCTACTATATAGTATGCAAAAAACAGTATGCGAGGCGAGTAGTATGTCCGAATTCATATTATTCGAAAAACAGTAGGCGAGAAGTACCCGGATGACCTACTGCTTCCGCCCGAATTCTGTAGTAGGCATTCGATGGACGCTGCGCTATCCCGTGATGCCACAGGAGAGGATTCTTCATATTCAAAAATGGCGGAAAGCGGCGATATGCAGCTCATTCAAGTCCTTAAGTACCTCAGGGAAAAACTGTGTTTACTGTGATTAAATTGCACTTGTTTAACATAATGTAAGTAAACGGCTGACTTATTGAAAGTTTAAACAATGTAATGAGAAGATTAAGAGTTGGCTGTAAAAAGATGTTTACTCATTATTACTGACAGCACATCAAGCTAACGAACAGGTCGAGATAACGTTACATCTGCTTGTTAACACTGTTTTATTTAACGGAGACGTTCGTTGTTAAGCAGTTTAATGAGATTAGAAAACTTAACGGACAGCAACATTCAGGCGGCAGTAGTTTATAGGGCTCACAGTTTGTAGTTTTTTTTAGAATATGTATATTATTATCATTGTATTTATTGTATATAATATTTATGCTATGTTGTGTATTTCTCTCGCCCTCTCTGTCTATCTACACATTTATTTATATATAATGTATTCAAGTTTGTTTATTGATTCATGTCTTTTGTTTCTCGTGTATTTTTATATGCATTCATTTTTAATAAATTACTTAATTTCGTTGCTTCAAATCAGCCTCTGTCATGATATTAACAGATGTATTTTTATTCTGAGGTAAAATTTCCTAGCTAGGTGATTATACTTTGACATATTTAACAAGCTGTTGAAGAAAGCGTGATCTGCGAGCAGCTGACCGACGCCTCCTTTGAGCTGTTGATTGAATCGACGTTAAAACAACGATGAAAGCAGTAAGCATTAATAAAAAACATTGCTGATGAAAGCGGAGTAGAGCAGGCCCTTTAAATTTTCGCGCTGTTGTGACGACGCATGACACGTGACAACATTAACATGGCGGATGTAGTACGCCTGAATTCCATTCATACTACCCATATTCATACTATATAGAACGTACTGTTTTAACGGTCGGGAAGTACGTTCAAATTCAAATGTAGTACCTACTCATGTAGTATGCGATTTCGGACGCAGCCCATGTCTGTTTGCACTGCGTGTTACAAAGCAAAGCGTGCACTTTGTTCACGCAATCAGATCGTGATCAAGTGTTTTCCGCCAAAATAAAAGCACAGCTGCAGTTTTCTGTCAAATTAAAAGCTCAAGGGTTTAGCTCTTGCAAGTGCAAAAATTAGTACAAAAAACACTGTAATTTCCCTACTGTAGAGTAACGTAAAATAATATACCTAGGAAATATTCATTTTTATTTATTTTACAGTGCATTTGATTAACAATGCATGACTATAACTGTCATAGGAATAATAATAATATGTTTTCTTTTGTTCAATTTGCACACTGATCATGGGTTGGACCTCTTAATTTTGAACTCTCAAAGTGCACCAGTTTGATGAATTTAACTTTAAAATGTACAAAATTTTCTTCCGGTGGGGCATGCCCACGGACTGTCCTAGAGAGACTGAGGTTCACCCCCCCACAGTCTCACAAAATCCTTTGGGAAACACTGTAATAGAAACCTTATTATCTTATGCAGTATTATTTTTAAGGTAAATTTAACATATTAAAACCTTTGTACAGAAGAAGGGGATAGCAAATTCACTACTCACTGTGCCAGAGTTGATGTATCTTCTCTTTTTGAGTTTCTTTTTAGCATTCACCACCTGAAATAGAACATTTAGAGATGACACATCATTTACAGGAAGATAGAGTGTGTGTGTGTGTGTGAGAGAGAGAAAGAGAGAGAGAGCGAGAGAGAGTACAAAGTTTTTTTTTGTTTCTTAACATTGTCTTAATCTTTTTCTTGCTATTTCTTGTTTATAAAATGAATTCATGAATTTATATACTTATTTATTGATTGATTTTTATTTTATGTATTATATGTATTATATAATCATTATTTCTTTGCTCATTTAATGGCCAATGCTTTGTCAATACTGTACAAGTCAATAAAGCTCATTTGAATTGAACTGAATTGAGAGAGAGAGAGAGAGAGAGAGAGAGAGAAAATAAGAAAATGAATGCGGTTCTAATTAATCCTTTTTATCCAAAAGTAAGAAAGAAAATTTTGAGAGTAAAAGCTACTGGATCATTTCCAGGCCGCCAGTCATTTTTTTTGTTCCACTTACATTCTAAGACACAACTGATCTAAATGTTTAGATGCTTTGACAAATCCAGTTCAGGTCAGTTACATACGCAACCTTGGCTAACAGTTTGGAAACCAGGACACAGATGATGTGATTTGTATGGATTGGGGTTTAGCTGAACCGACACCGCAGCTTCTAGTGTTGTTTGTCCGACTCAATCCCCAGGAAACCCCAGATCCTTTCAGCACACCGCTGGGACTGTCACACTCCTGTAGAACATCTCACCACCCCCTCACCCCACCACAGGGCTAATGCTAGGGTGAATACATACACACACACACCGCACATTTATACACACCCAACCCCCTCCTCCCCTTCCTTTCTCAAATAGGCTACATAAATTTTGTCTTGCTCTCTTTCACAAACGCTCAAAAATAAATATCTCAACTCATTTGCTGCTGCTGCTGTATTTGCAGTCAGACAAAGTTTGACACAGGATGAATAAGGGAGCCATGAGATGGTTGGTGCACTTTTCATTGCATGCTGAATATCTCTCATGAAACAAACATTAAGATAACCCAACTGGGTGCTAACTAAAGCTTAAATTCTTAGTTAAAACTAAATTGTGTTCATTATTAGCTCAATTTAAGTCATGCACTTGTGGTTGGTCGAGGTTTTTGGTTTCCACAGGTTTTTGTATTCGCTTTGGTGTTCATCACAGCAGCAAATACTTATAGTAATAGGCTACTTAAAGACTTAATAGGCTATTTATTTTTAAACATTTGTTTAATTTAAACATTTTTACATTCTGGACTAAACCATGCCTTAGATGTTGATTGAAAATCAACGTGTTCTTTATTATAATGTTCTTTATTATTGTTTGGTAACATTTAGAAAAAGGATCCATTTGTTAACATTAGCATTTGTTAATCTTAGTTGATGTTCATTTCAACATGTACTAATGCTTTATTAAAATCAAAAGTTGAATCTTTTAATATTATTCAATGGACCTGAGCTAACATGTACTCAGGTCTAAGTGTTCCAACACTCTAATAAATGCTGGGTTTAAAACAACCCAAATTGGCTTGAAAATGAAAAAACCCAGCGGTTGGGTTAAATGTTTGCCCAACCTGCTGGGTAGTTTTATTTAACTCAACTCTTGTTTAAAAATTACTCTATTGCTTGCTTAAAAATTGCTTGGAAATTAACATTTATTAATATGTTTAATAAATGAAAACTTATTAATGTTTCCTAAATAATAATTAAACAATAAACATTTATTAAATTGCTCACTAATAAATGTTCACCTTTTGATTATTATTGTTGCCTCTAGTAATTATGTGTCTGATTCCAACCTATTTTGGGTTCATTTTAAGCTAGCGATATAGTAATTTTTAAACAAAAATTGGGTTAAATAAAAATGCATGTTGGGCAAACATTTAACCCAACCGCTGGGTTAAAACAACCCAATTGCTGGATTTGTCCTTTTTCAACCCAACTTAGGCTGTTTTTAACCCAGCATTTTTTTTGAGTGAAGAATGCTGATATTTCACCATTATCAGTAGCATTAAAGGTGCCATCAAATTGAAAATTGAATTTACCTCGGCATAGTTGAATAACAAGAGTTCAGTACAGTAAATGACATACAGTGAGTCTCAAACTCCATTGTTACGTAACAGTCGGGGTGTACACCCCAATATTTGCATATGCCAGCCCATGTTCCCAACATTATGAAAGGCATTAGACAAGGGCAGAACGTCTGGATGTGCACAGCTGTATCATCAGACTAGGTAAGGAAGAAAGAACAATAGCGAAAAATGGCAGATGGAGCAATAATAATTGACATGATTCATGATAACATTATATTTTTAGTGATATTTGTAAATTGTCTTTCTAAATGTTTTGTTAGCATGTTGCTAATGTACTGTTAAATGTGGTTAAAGTTACCATCGTTTCTTACTGTATTCACAGAGACAAGAGTCGTCACTATTTTCATTATTAAACACTTGCAGTCTGTATAATTCATAAACACAACTTCATTCTTTATAAATCTCTCCAACAGTGTAGCATTAGCCGTTAGCCAAGGAGCACAGCCTCAAACTCATTCAGAATCA
The DNA here is from genome assembly GCF_018812025.1 of Megalobrama amblycephala. Taxonomy (NCBI): domain Eukaryota; kingdom Metazoa; phylum Chordata; class Actinopteri; order Cypriniformes; family Xenocyprididae; genus Megalobrama; species Megalobrama amblycephala. Next base: position 24,092,551 of record NC_063055.1, on the reverse strand, counting down.
AATGTAAACATCCATTTTGAGGGTTACATTAGCTGTGTAAACTTTGTTTATGCACTGTTTAAGGCAAGTGTGAGCTCCGTGGGCGGGGAGTGTGAGCATTTAAAGGGGGCGCAGCCTAAATCGGCTCATATTTAATGATGCCCCAAAATAGGCAGTTAAAAAATTAATTAAAAAAAATCTATGGGGTATTTTGAGCTGAAACTTCACAGACACATTCAGGGGACACCTTAGACTTTCTGTATATCCAGTTTGTATTGTGGATCATTCATTGCAACATTTAACCTGATTTTCATGTTTAAGTATCTGTAATCGGGCTGTGCTTGACAAATAATATATGCTAATGACATGGTTTTAAAGCTGTTGTTATCTATTTTTTGTCCTTCAAGTATCTTAAAATGCACATACTGTATGTAGACCAGGGAAATGTAAATTTTCCCTGAACCACCCTTGAAAACTCTATTTTGTGATCTTTATAATTATGAAACCCTGAGTACGGCCCTGTATCAAGGGGATGTTCCAACCAAGCGCAGTCTCCCCTATATTGTTCAAAACTGATACAATTCTACAAGATAAGTTCTCATACACACATTTTTATTTCTTTTTCTGCCATCATCACTTCATGAATCTAGAATCACCTCCTTTATTTGAACACAATGGATCCTCTGTGGATTAATGTATCAGTATCTGATTTACTAAACTCACCTCATACACGTTGAACTGACTCTGACCGCGAGAGAGCTCTCTGTAGCTGGTGGTGAACTCCCCAATAAAATCATGACTGAAGCACAAGAAACAACAAAGAGACTCTTACTGTCTGTGATGATGAAAATAGATGGAATTGAACTTATTTACAAGGGAGAGATCAGTATTTGTTAGTGCAGCCATTTTAGGTCACATGAATACTGCAGGAAATGTTACCACTACATTCTCAAGGAAAAATCATAATGAAAAAAATCATGTGTCAGTAATGTGTCTTTGTGCGGGGTGTATCAAATGCACACATATGAGATCATATTACATAAATGTGTAGTGTAAATAAACAAATGTGTGTTTTTCTACCTGCCATCTCTGTCCCAGTCGTATACCTCCACTTTAATTGACCTGAAAGATTTAAAACAGAGCATTTAGAAACATGGTGTGGCGAATTGTCAGACACTGAAAAGAGAGCGGCAGCTGAATTGATGGATGCTTTCTGATTAAAAAGGGGCTGAGAGACTCTGTCTCAGTGTCTTTTCATCTCCATGCAAAAACCAACCAATTACAGGCCATTATCCAGACAGTGCACTTGGAATTAAACAGCGGTCGACAGGGAATGAACTCCCGGGTTGTGACACGGAGCAGCCCTGGAGCGTCACTTCACCTGACAGGACGCAGGCGAGTTTCATTTAAACATTAATTACATCTGAAGTTTTGAATAATTAGAAACGCATTCTGTTCAAAGCAAGTTAACGCGATCAATTACACAGAGGCAGCGGAGATTTGTAACCTCGTTAATAAAAATGGCTTTCGAGGGTAATAGCTCTAAACGGCATTTGGCGGCAAAGCATGTCACACACTTGTTATCACAAAATGCAGGGATGTGCTTGTATTTACTGTTGCGATGAAAATTAATGAACAAAAATAGACAACAGTAAAGATCACACACAATTCAGCCAATCATTCTTCTTCCCTGTTAAATAACCAGCATACAATAATGTATGCTGTGTTCTCTTCTTAAAGGGACAGGTTCAACCAAAAATAAAAATGTTGTCATCATTTACTCACCCTCATATAAAACCTGTATTAGTTATTTTCTTCTCTAGAACACACATACACAAAAAAAGATATTTTGAAGAATATTTCAGCTGTTTGTGTCCTTACAAAAAAATGACATCTTAACTGTTGACATGACAGGATTTTCACTTTTGGGTGAACTTGCCCTTAGCTTAACCAGAAAGCCTCCCTTAGTCAAAAATCATCACCAGAAATACCATGCTGGTTGATGGAAATTCATTCCGATCTACTCAGCAGACTCTTTTTTCACATGATTATGCTATGAAAGGTGGATTTGTACTTAGGAAATCAGGAAATTTCCATAGTCGTAGGATGTAAAACATGATTTTGTACGGTTGCTTGATTAGAATTATTTGCTGCTGTTTACAAAGGTAAAAATGAAATCTCAGTGGCACAAATGCATCTGAGTTGGGATGAGAGAATGGACCTAAACTCAGGAGCACTGAGCCTCTATTGTATTTCCATGGAGTACATGGGGAAATTCTCCATCTGTTGGTAAAGCAGACTGGTACAGCTCTGGAGTAAGAGAGCAGATGTAGGCGATTCATCAGAGATCATTTGGCACACTTCCTGTCTATCAGCACTCAGATTCCCTGCAGACAGGCAACCAGTAGATTCACAGACCTTCAACTAAACAGCAAAATGCAACTTCAAATTGCAACTTATTCCAGACAAGGATCTGATTGATGTGTAAAGTGACCAACAACAGTTTATTTTTGTTTTTATGTGTAATCTGAAATATAATTATTTTTGCCTGATCCAGTCTATTATTGTGATATTATATAGAAACTTATATTTTATACAGTACAGTTTTTTTTCTTTTGAAAGAAATAAATACATATTTATTCAGCAAGGATGCGTTAAATTGAAAAAAAAAGTGACAGTAAAGACTTTTACATTATTACAAAAAATATATTTCAAATAAATGCTGTTCTTTTGAACTTTCTATTAAAGGTGCCCTAGAATCAGAATTTGAATTTACCTCGGCATAGTTGAATAACAAGAGTTCAGTACATGGAAAAGACATACATTGAGTTTCAAACCCCATTGTTTCCTCCTTCTTATGTAAATCTCATTTGTTTAAAAGACTTCCGGAAAACACTCGGATCTCAACATAACACCGACTGTTACGTAACAGTCGGGATCATTAATATGTATGACCCCAATATTTGCATAATGCCAGCCCATTCGATGCATTAGACAAGGAAAGGCAGTATTAACGGCTGGATCTATGGAAGTAATTTAATGCCTAATGTTTTTGAAATAAAAAGCTTGTTGAATTGCACTAATTGAAAAAAAATATGCATTACATTAACTGTACTTGCATTTTTATGCATTGTATTTTTAAGGTTTGCATTTTATGGGCTGAAATTCAACATGGTTGTATATTTAAGCTGTGAATATTTCAATTAAAAATATTTCACACACATTTTCATTATTAAAAATTCAATAATTTATATTCACCTTTCAGATTTCACTTCCAAAATATTCATTCTGTTTAAAAATACAACCTATAAAATTCGACTAGCAATTTTCAGTCCATTTTATTTCGCTTTACAAATTCGCTTCCACAAATTCAGTGGTTCAAATTCGGCAGAAAATTCAACATTTCACATCCGGGAACTGCAGGAAGAGCAGTAGAGTGCCGATGCATCATCTCTATCTGCTGTTAGTCTTCTTCACCAGCAGGTGCCGCTAGCGGCTGTTTACGAAGACCAGAGCAACGGCTAGTATGTCATCATTCATTCATAAAAACGGATTTACAGAAATGGAGCAAGCGGTAAGTGAATGTGTGATGATTATCAGGGCCAATATAAATGCAGAAAAGCTGATAAAGACACAAAAGCTGCATTTATGTTTAATTCAGTGTCTTTGTGGTTACCTGTGTAGTCTACATGTAAGCAGCTTTCTCTCCAGTGAACGAGATTATAACGTTATTCCCGAAGCTGGTGTACAGATCAAATGTTAAATCTGAGGTAGACATATATTTTTCTCTATTGTTTAGTTTCCTCAACTTTATATCGCGGCGCTGTGTTGTAATACTAGGGTTTCCCTCATTCGTCATAGGATTCCCCTGCCGTCAGGGCATATAAACTCTTAACACAGCTTAATGGACTCCTACAGTGATATAAAAGACCAAACTCGCACCTCATTTGTGATGTAGGTTATACTATATAGGCTCCAAGAAAGCAGATATTCTCATAAAGTTGTTTTGATTCTGAACGTTTGATATTCGCAAATTTAGGGACCGTCTCTAAAGTTACTACATTGGTATTCACGTTTCTACCTTCAATAGCGTTTAAAGAGAACGATTTACAGTCACAAAACCAACTCTAAAGTGTTCATCTAGGTCTCAGGTTGAACAGTGATGTGCCTACTCTCTCTCTCTCTCTCTCTCTCTCTCTCGCTCTCTTACACACACACACACGTTAGGTTTTTGTGAATTGTGGGGACTTTCCATAGGCCGCAATGCATTTTATACTGTACAAACCGTACTTCCTATCCCCCTACCCTACCCTACCCCTAACCCTAAACCTAACCATCACAGGAACCTGTGCATACCTTTATTTTCTCACAAAAACACCATTTAGTATTTTTAATAATTCATTTACATTGTGGGGACCGGTGGCCGGTCCCCACGATGTAGGTGAACTCAGGTTTATATTACATCGTGGGGACATTTGGTCCCCACAATGTAATATAAACAAACTCACACACACACACACACACACACACGTGAACTCACACAAACTCTTGTAAACGCACATGCACATACATATTCAAACACATCCCACTCAAAGTAGTCTACATACACATATCCTTTTTCTTTTTTTTTTCTTTTTTCTTTTTTTACACGTTCATCACACAATTCGTTCTACTTTGTTCATTTTTATTTTTCCTGCCGATATATTATCCTGCTTATACAAATTTTACATTGGGTTGCCGAAGCATTTATATGAGCAGGAAAAATCAAATTAACAAAGTAGAACAAATTGTGTGATGAATGTGTAAAAAAATAAAAGAAAAGGTATATGTGTATGTACTTTGAGTTCTGTGTGTTTGAATATGTGTGTGTATGTGTTTGTTTGTGTGTGTGTGTGTGTGTGTGTGTGTGAGAGAGAGAGAGAGAGAGAGAGAGAGAGTAGGCACATCACTGTTCGACCTGACACCTAGATGAACACTTTACAGTTGGTTTTGTGACTGTAAGCAGGGTTCCTACGCGGTTTGGAAAAGTATGGAAAAGTATGGAATTTGATTTGAGTAATTTCCAGGTCTGGAAAAGTATGGAAAAAAGAAATCAGAGTATGGAAAAATATTTGTGTTTCCAGACTATTGTCTCTATTCAGTTATCTAATTTCTTATACCTGCAAACTAGACACTTTACAGCGAAATTAGCTCTTTTGAATCAAAATACATAATTTATGTGAATCGTGTAGATCCGAAGAGGTTTTTTCAGGGCGAGTGCGTGTCTCAGGATTCTCACAAGAATCGAAAATGGGCTACTTTCCCATAGACTGGAGTGAGTTGTGATCTTTCTTGGTGCTCTGTGGCGTGATAGATCGATGTAGCGCTCGTGAACCGACCATCTCTTCTGCTTTACTAGTTACAGCACAAAATAAACATGATTGAACATCCGAATGTATGTTGAAAGATAAAGTACAACTTACTGAATTCTGTATCACATGCAATTGATCAATCATTGTTTCAACTGCAGAAAGGCATCAATAAAACAGCATGTAAAAATATCACATTTAGCCTACCTCAGAAAAGCCGTTCAATGGCCAAAAACTCATTATTCAGCTACAAAAATGAACTTCAAGAGGAGCATTTTGCTAAATATATGCACTATAGGCTATTGCATATTCATTGTATTTGTACTTAACATGTGCTTCGATATTAAATGTATAAATCTGTTTCATGACAGCCACCATTTAAATGTTTAGGCCTAAATAAAAGTAAAAAAAAGAGTAGAAAAATAATTGTCATTAAAAATTTATATAAACTTCCTTTAATTTAGCCTATATGAAAGTAGCTTGCAAATCAGTTTTAACCTATTATTATAATGATGGACCAGCTGTGGTTCCTTGTATAATTTACAGCATTAGTTGAGAGAATTTTTTTTTTTTCTTTGAGGAAATTTGCCATGTACTTGACCTGATAGGCCCCAAATGAATCAATATTGAATCGAAGGTAATCAAATCAAAATCAAATTTTCAAAAATTTTCAAAATCAAAATTTTCAAAATCAAGCAAGCTTCTCAATCAAAATCGCATTCAATTGTGAAATTTGTGTCAATTCTCAGCCCTACTGTCAATAATTTATTATTATTTTTTTTACTTGAAACAAATGTTGGTTTTGCCATTTATGTTGTTGTCAGAGTGCACCAGAATGCTTCATTTACATGTTAAAATCACAAAAATCTTCTCCTGGGGGAGGATGCCCCCAGACCCCCCTACACATCACCTCTTACACCTCTTTTTACTTTGCAGATGTTTATAAACTTATGAATTTCTAAAATATTACGCAAACTGATACTGCGCTTTTGTAGGCTACTCGTACTCGTAGGCTACTCTATAGAAATGTGTTGATACCAACAAATACTGACAACAGAACAGAATGGATAAATCAGAGAAGGATTTCTATGAAGTAAATGTGTCGAATTATTAGAATGTTAAACAAATTAAATATTAAATATGTAGCGAGTGGTATGGTCAGAAAGGGAAACAAAGTCACTACCCTTTTAAACAGGGAATATATTAGTACTTGTAGATTAATCCGCAACAGAAGTCACACAGGAACGTAGTTTTAAGAAGAGAAGGGCCTAGACGTGAATACTAAATACAAAACTTTATTTCAACAATCAAACACTGATTTAAAAATCACTAAAAGACTGTAAGACCCCTACTACAAACATGAAGCAGAGAAAACATAGAAAAGGAGACCGAGGCTTACCAATGGCAGAAAATTGTTTGGAAGGAGGTCTGGAAATTTGAGTCTGGAAAAGTATGGAATTTTGAAATGGAAAATGTGTAGGAACCCTGTGTAAGTCATTCTCATCACATTCTATTGAGCTTTAAATTATGGCATTTTTTGTACGATCCCATACAGTAGTGAAATACATATCAATATTTACATATTACTTGACAGTTTATTTGGAAACACTTTACAATAAGGTTCATAATGTATTTACTTACGTGAACTATCCATGACCAATTTGTTACTGTATTTGGTAATCGTTGTTAACGTTAATAAGCATACAGCAGTTCATTGTTCATTTTAGTTCACAGTGCATAAACTAATGTTAACAAATACAACTCTTTATTTTAATAATGTATTAGTAAATGCTGGAATTAACATTAACAAAATTAACAAGTGCTGTAGAAATGCAGTTCATTATTAGTTCATATTAACTAGTTAATATAAAGTGTTACCTTTTATTTGAATAAACATCAAAAATCTAAAAGGTCTGCATTATACCTGAGACCTAGATGAACACTTTAGAGTTGGTTTTGTGACTGTAAATCATTCTCTTTAAACGCTATTGAAGGAAGAAACGTGAATACCAATGTCGTAACTTTAGAGACGGTCCCTAAATTTGCGAATATCAAACGTTCAGCATCAAAACAACTTTATGCGAGTATCTGCTTTCTTGGAGCCTATATAGTAGGCCTATGTAGTGGCTTGCAAGAAGGCTGGATCTACAGAGAACGGTCAAAGCATTGCAAATACGACAACATTTTAATGCATTGTATGAAGAATGTCAATAAGAACAGTGGCTTGCACAGACCTCCGTGTAGAAATCGCGTTCCGGGGGCACATCGATATGACCACTTTCACAATTAAAGAGGCAAGGGGTCAAGCCATTTTAGGCAATTTAGAAATCCTGGACAGGACGCGTCCTGGGAGAATGGCGCATATGGTCACCCTACTATATAGTATAACCTACATCACAAATGAGGTGCGAGTTTGGTCTTTTATATCACTGTAGGAGTCCATTAAGCTGTGTTAAGAGTTTATATGTCCTGACGGCAGGGGAATCCTATGACGAATGAGGGAAGCCCTAGTATTACAACACAGCGCCGCGATATAAAGTTGAGGAAACTAAACAACAGAGAGAAATATATGTCTACCTCAGATTTAACATTTGATCTGTACACCAGCTTCGGGAATAACGTTATAATCTCGTTCACTGGAGAGAAAGCTGCTTATATGTAGCCTACACAGGTAACCATAAAGACACTGAATTAAACATAAATGCAGCTTTTGTGTCTTTATCAGCTTTTCTGCATTTATATTGGCCCTGATAATCATCACACATTCACTTACCGCTTGCTCCATTTCTGTAAATCCGTTTTTATGAATGAATGATGACATACTAGCCGTTGCTCGTCTTCGTAAACAGCCGCTAGCGGCACCTGCTGGTGAAGAAGACTAACAGCAGATAGAGATGATGCATCGGCACTCTACTGCTCTTCCTGCAGTTCCCGGATGTGAAATGTTGAATTTTCTGCCGAATTTGAACCACTGAATTTGTGGAAGCGAATTTGTAAAGCGAAATAAAATGGACTGAAAATTGCTAGTCGAATTTTATAGGTTGTATTTTTAAACAGAATGAATATTTTGGAAGTGAAATCTGAAAGGTGAATATAAATTATTGAATTTTTAATAATGAAAATGTGTGTGAAATATTTTTAATTGAAATATTCACAGCTTAAATATACAACCATGTTGAATTTCAGCCCATAAAAATGCAAACCTTAAAAATACAATGCATCAAAATTCAAGCACACTAATGTAATGCATATTTTTTTTCAATTAGTGCAATTCAACAAGCTTTTTATTTCAAAAACATTAGGCATTAATTTACTTCCATATGGATCTGTGCACAGACAAGGTAAGCAAGCAAGAACAACAGCGAAAAATGGCAGATGGAGCAATAATAACTGACATGATCCATGATATCATGATATTTTTAGTGATATTTGTAAATTGTCTTTCTAAATGTTTCATTAGCATGTTGCTAATATACTGTTAAATGTGGTTAAAGTTACCATCGTTTCTTACTGTATTCACAGAGACGAGAGTCATTGCTATTTTCATTTTTAAACACGTGCAGTCTGTATAATGCATAAACACAACTTCATTCTTTATAAATCTCTCCAACAGTGTGTAATGTTAGCTTTAGCCACAGAGCATAGCCTCAAACTCACACAGAATCAAACGTAACCATCTAAATAAATACTTTACTCACATAATTCGAAGCATGCATACAGCACGCATGACGAACATCTTGTAAAGATCCATTTGAGGGTTATATTAGCTGTGTGAACTTTGTTTATGCGATGTATATATAGTCGAGAGCTCGTGGGGCAGAGGGAGCGCATCTCTTAAAGGGGCCGTGCTGAAAAAATCAGTGCATAGTTAATAATGCCCCAAAATAGGCAGTTAAAAAAATTAATTAAAAAAAAATCTATGGGGTATTTTGAGCTGAAATTTCACAGACACATTCAGGGGACACCTAGGACTTATATTACATCTTATAAAAAAACAATCTAAGGCACCTTTAATAAAAAATTCTGGAAAAAACTATTCATCAATGAGTCTTGAGCAGCAAATCAGGATATTAGAATGATTTCTGAAGGATCATGTGACACTAAAGACTGTAGTAATGATGCTGAAAATTCAGCTTTGACATCACAGGAATAAATTACATTTTAAAATATAATAAAAAATATTCTTTTATTTTTATATTTTTTCTTCTCAATTCAAACCAGAAAACACTACAAAAATATTAGAAAATGTATAGACTAATCAGAATTTCTGCGCACATTTATACACTAAAACCTCCAGTGCCAAACATAACTATTTTATAGGACTTTCTACTGGAAAACAACTTTCTATCAATCACCCAGAGGTGTCTGATACATAAGGAAGCCCTGAGGTAATTTCCTCTGTAAAGTCTGAGATGTGTCCCTCAGGAGCATGGCTGACTGACAGGGTTAAGTGCTGTTCCTGTCTCTCCCCAAGATCACAGTCAGATGCAGATCAGTTATGACACTATGTGCAAATTATGGCTTCCCCTCATGTCAATCAAACCGAATTTCCTCTTATTTGTTTAAGACCCCTGAAGGAGGCCCGCCTTCTTTGCTAACCTGATTTAATACAAGCATTTGTCTCAGAGAAAAGAATAAGATATACATCCAGAAGATGCACACCGATGATCAACATGATAGATACTGCATAGCTTTATGTGCAAAAAAGAATCTTTCACAATAAATGAATCAAATAATGTCATACTTTCTGCCACATTACTGAAAGACATTATTATTTGCTATTCTGATTTGGAACCAATATATTAGGATCTGCATAACAGCTAAAACTCTTATTATGGACCTTTTTCTGTTGAAAAAAAAATATCCCAACTGCAATATAAATACTCCTCTCAGCTGGCAACCTTACAGCAGGTAATAATTAACACAGCACCACAACAGCTGGAGTTTCCCTTTGTTTCTCCCTCTCTCTTTTGCTCTGTCTCTCTCACACACAAGGTATCAGAGGCCAGGTGGGGACTGGGTGGCAGGTGGTTTTGTTCCCTGTGTTCTGATTGGCTATGACAGCTCTCAGACGACACACAGCTGCCAATGCGTCTGCAAGCCTCACCTGGGTCATGAAAATGAACACACACACACAGAGCCTACGACAGGGATGGGCAACGTCTGTCCTGAAGTGCCACTGTCCTGCAGTGTTTAGCTCCAACCCAGATAAAAACAAACTCACCTGCCTGTAGCCTTATCCTTAAGACATTGTTCGGGTGTGTTTGATCAGGATTGAAGCTAAACTCTGCAGGACAGCCACACTCCAGGACCGACGCTGCCTATGAAATATCACTGAACACAACAAACTGCTTGACACACACTGGAAAGTATATAGGCCAATGTAGACCAACAAAGAAACAGTGTAGTGCAAACACACACACAAATATCTGCTACACAGAAAGTACAAAGCAAAAATAATGTGTCCTCGTAGAGTACATAAATCACAACAGTGCAGCACCGTGAACAGGGCTGTCTGTGATCAAAAAATGCTGATGCAATGAGTACCAGCAGTCTGGTCACAATGTGCGACTGAATCAAAGAGCACAGGGACACGATCCCTCTCGACACGCACTTACATGTGGTCTTATTCAGTAACAACAGCATTCTCATGCTAAATTTCCACAGGATTCACAACAGCATATGCACACAAGTGGGCTCTTATCCTCATTCTAATGTTAAACCCTCACTGCTAAAATGGTTTTAAATAACAGAGTGCATACCCACAGATTAATTAGCATAATACACACCCAAACATCTCTAAATAAGGCTATTCCACACACTAAACACCTTAACACAGTCCTAGACTACACGTGATTGACTGCATATCAGAATGAACAATAACACAGTTTTGTTACTCTGAAAAAAGACGCATAGTTATATAGTATAGCTACTATTTATTCTTAGTTATTATATTACAATCATAATATAATATAATATAATATAATATAATATAATATAATATAATATAATATAATATAATATAATATAATATAATATTTTTGGAAATTTATTTGACTTTTTTACTTTTTCAAGTTAAAATAATAAAAACATTACATAATATGACAAGTAGGGGTGGGACAAAATATCGATATGGCGATATATCGTCGTCCTTCTCTGTGCGATACGAGAATCGTATTGCTGCGCCAAATATTGATATTTTAATTTTAATATAATAAAGTGTTATAAATAGATTTCTCTGCTCAAAGCATCGCTACTTCAAGGCGGCACTCAACTCATGAATAAGGGAAAACTGAACGAAAGTTAAGCAGCCTAAGAAAAAGAGGTTTTTAACAGGATGGCATACAGCAGTGTGAGAAAAATAGATGCCCCAGCCACGTTTAAGTTCAAAGACTTGACGCACTTTTATACCATTGATATGACAAACGTAGACATCTTTGACGTTCTTCACCGAACGATGTACATGGGAAAAGCATATATTAGGGATCCGCTGATAGACGCCTGCTTTCGAACGCTCCCATGTATATCTGTGTAACCGATAATCAAAGGGGACGTCAAAGGGTCGTCAAAAGAACGTCAAAGGGTCTGTTTGCACCTGGTCACTTCATGTACGGATAGCTATCCGATCGAGAAAAGACCAGGTCTAAATGCCCTCTGAAATGCATTTGATCACTCAAACCACTTCAGGAGGTGGTCTGGGATGCATTCCAGTCAAAATTGTCTATGCATCAGTCTAAATGCATCTGGTTGTTGAAACCACATATGTAAATTTTACTAGCAATATATTGACTATCACAGAATTGCTGAATCGCGATATCATCGTTATCGTGATCGTATCGTATCGTGAGGTACCCTGCAATTCCCACCCCTAATGACAAGTAATAATAGGAACAATATTACATTATATTATATTGTTACTATTATTACTTAAAATATTTTAATTTAATAAATAAAATGGATAAATAAAAATCCCATAATAAATATAATATAATATAATATAATATATATATTTTTTTTTTTACTTTTTTCAAGTTAAAATATTTAAAAATTAAGTGATATTACAAGTAATAATAGGAACAATATTATATTATATTGTTATATTATTACTTAAAATATTTTAATTTAATAAATAAAATGGACAAATAAAAATCCCATAATAATATAATATAATATAATATAATATAATATAATATAATATAATATAATATAATATAATATAATATAATATAATATAATATAATATAATATAATATAATATAATATATATGTTATAATATAATATAATATATAATATAATATAATAATTTACTTTTCTGTGATTTATGTCTGTATCCTAAAAAAATATCCTAAATTTTAAAAAATGTGTTGTCATATCATAATTACTGTGTGAAAGCTTTTTGCACACTGGTTTTGATTCACAGTGAATGAGACCTGTTAACACTGGCGACAAGCGCACAAGCATACGTGCATATTGACATGCATGTCGGTTTGTGTATGTGTGAGTGCACCTGTCATAATCTCCATTGCAAAGCGCTCTGACAGGGATGGTGAACGGCTGCCAGACAGGGTTCAGCGTATTCTTTACCACTTCAGTTTTATGGCAAATAGTGAACCTAAGCAACAAAACACAAAGATGTGAAATTCAAACAAAGCAGTACGCATTGTATGATTATATTTCATTCATGCAGTTTCATTGCATATAGGCAGTTAGAAGTCTGAATATTGATAAAAGTAATACGTGAACATTATTGGCTAGACCAATTTTCGTAGACATTCCTAAGACCCTAAGCAATTTTATTCATCTCTTCTTAGACATGACTTCAGGAAAAGAAGACATGCACATTCCTCATACACGCTTCCCTGTATGAGAGAGTGCTGCGAATCAAAGAGAGAAAGAGAGACAGCTAACTCACGTTCCATCCTCATTACTTCTGTAGAACACCATGAACGGGTCAGAGCGGCCAAAGAAGTCTTTCTTATCCAGCTTATTGGCACAGAACTGCATTGTTGCACAGTCCTGTGGGAAAGAGAGAAAGAAAAAACATGGGGGGTCAAAAGAAGGAAAAATGGAAGGTAAAAGATTGAAAGAGTGCAGAGAGCAGCTACATCTAGTAAAACCAGAGGCACATTGCTTTTTCTTGTGCAGCTTAGATGAATGACGAGGTTCTCTGGACCCTCAGGCACAATTCACCCCCACCACGTCTCTATAGTTCAGCAGTATGTGTGCATGCACATTTGATAAAGTCATCATGCTCCAGACACCTGCGTCTATCCTTCATGCACCTTATGATTTTTGGTAGGAAAAGTTTAAAAGGTAAAACAACTTTTTTGCCTATTCTTTAAGAGACTCTGGAATAAATAACTAATGAACGATTCCTCTCACATGTATCACTGACCCTGACTGTGGCTCAATATTTAGCTCTCAAGAAACATGGCTGGCCATTGTTTAATCAGAATATTTCACACCGTGTCAATACTAACATCCCTAACGAATGATTGAAATTTTCTCATTCCAACAGACACATCTTTTTCCAATGACTAGTTTGTAATGTTTTTGTTTACTGGAGCAGTTTTATGCTAATACATTTTACAAACAGTTTATCGTGAGGTAGTGTTATCTTACATCATCTCTAATAGAGTGGTGCAGGGTCAAAACCGTCAAAACTGCCCCGGTTCCCTTAAGATTTTCCTATGGGTTTTATAATGGGGTTTTCCAATTTATGAGTCAAATAAAGCCTGTGGTAAACATAACTTGATGATGCTTTGAGCTTTTTGTTCTGTGACGTAAATTACACTCACCCATACCAAAAACACAAATTTTTAAGCAGTTGTGTTCATTTTTGAAAACAAATGTTTTTAATAAATAACTTGATAAGACAGTTTGTGGTGTGAGTGTGTGCAGTTTACGTTGTTGAACAAATAGTATCATTATGTTTACCACAGGCTTTATTTTACTGATAAATTGAAAAAAAAAAAAAAACACATTATAAACCCCATAGGAATCTGTGCAAAAAAAAAAAAAAAAAAATTAATTATATAATAATTTATAATTTTGGTCAGAATATTTTAATATCGGTGCATCTAAACATATAACCAGTGTTGTTATTGTTATCTAAAACTAAAACTATTAAACATTGTTCATTGAAATAAAGCTTATATGAAATAAAATATAAATATAAAATCTTAATCTTCAACAAAAATTTTATATTTGCCTGGGCAACTAACTGAAAGTAATTTGAAGTACTAAAATTACAAAAAAAAAAAAAAAAATAAACATTAGAAATATATAGAGAAATATTTACAAAAAACTTATGATCTTTTGACATTTTTTATAAGAAAATTATCAAACCTTAAATTAAAAAAAAGAATATTTAAAAGTAAAAGCTAATTCAAAATATTAATAAATATAACAACATTATATAAATAATACTAAAATAACACCACATAAATCAAGATACTAATTTAATTGACCTTCGTCGGGAGTTTGATTGACAAGCGATCTAACCAATCAGAACGCCGAATCCGCCATCTTGTCCGACAAAGCTGTCAGGAGTTAGAAGATTAACCTCGGTGGACTTAAACTTAAAAAATGGTGAGTATTATGTCTTTCCTCGTTTGAAACAACATTCCTTCTCATGTTCATTCATGTTTATTTGATGCTATAAATGAACTAGTAGGAAGAGATGATCGGTTCACGAGCCTCTTGAACTGAGGCGCTACAGCAATCTGTCACGACACATTAAAGAGCCACAAAACTGTTTTTATTGTTTGAATTTCTTAAAAAACTACACAGTTTGAAAGCTGGGACTTTGTTTAATATCATAAGTAACCTGCTCTGTCTTGTCTGTCGACGTGTTGTCAGTTTCCTCTTTGCTCCGTGATGTATTTTTCACTGCGTGTGGCGTGACAGCGCCACGGCTTGTCGGACAAAGCAACAGTAACTAAGAGGGGCGGGTCTTTGCGAAGGGTCAATTATTATTATTGTGACAATTTTACAGTAATACATACAATTTCTTGGGATAAAAAAAGAAAAGCCCTAAATGGCTATTTTGTGCCCCAAATGGTAAATCTGTGCCTGCCATCGGCAAGCATCAATTCCATTTGAACCAATTAGCCGCTAAACACTATCTTGCTTTGAGAGTGCCATTCAGAGAATGATGAAATTGTAGGCTGGAGTCAGTGAGGAGAGAAGAAGAGTGAGTGAGAGAAAAGATTGAAGAAGAACTGAACATTTCCAGAGGACTCAATCACATGACATTTTGTCCAGTGAATAGTTGGTAAATTACATTCCAGTAACGACTGACATCATCGTAAACCTGCTTGCTAGGGGCTTCTCGGGCCAGAAGGGCATTATTAATACAGTGGAGACACCATCATTGGTGTGTGGTCTAAATGATACAAAGTCATTAAAACTAATAGTTTGTGTACTGATTACTGAATAGCAAGGACAATTTTCATGCTCTAGAGGGACAATTCACCTTATATTTGATGGCCAAAAGAGCACTACCTTTCATTCGCAGGCCTATGCATTGCTTGAATTGTTTTCTTGACTGAAACTAAACCACAGTGTTTGGAGGACTCTGCACATGATTAACGGGTCCATTAAAACCAAGCTTTGAAAATGATTACGATCCCATAAATAGCAACTTAGCAAGATCAATTCAAGCTGAAAACAATCTGAGCAGAGAAAAGCAAAATATCAACCTATGCTAGCTTTGAATCCAGTCTCTATGAATTGAGCAATCAAGCATGAGTGGCAGTTTTCTTTGAAATGCTTTCTTCGGCAACAGTAAACAACTTAATCGACAGTATGTTTAGTCAAATAAATGATAGACATTCAAAGCCCTTCACATCACATCTAAAGCTGCCTGTCTTTGGCCACATTGTACTTCGTAGACGAAACATTTCACTCATTATTTTGGGTTTGTAGGTTTTATCTGGTCTTTGAATGTGATTCCGCTATGTAACTTCTTGGAAAGAGACAGACTTTTGAAGATATTTGCAAACCTCGTTCTCGCTATTAAGCAGAGGTTTCCTCTCCACACGGTGCATTTCTTCATAGATGTTCTTTGCATGTACCTGATCAAAACCCGGCCTTTCATAACATCCTGTAAAATCTTTTGATCTACCATGTGAAATATATATATAGATCAAGCAGATGTACCAATCTATTACTCTCACAGAGGGGAAAAGCTTTTTGAGCATTTCAAATGAGCTTGAGTGAGGCTGCGAGTGCGTGCAATAGATCGCTCAAATGAGCAGTCCTTTGTGTGTGTTTGAGCCTGCAGTCAACGCAACATAGCCATTTACAACCCGGAAAAGCTGTAATTTACTCTGTGCTGCTATTTCAGCTATTTAATGAGTACAATCTCCAGTGACAGAGTAAACTTTACTAGACAGAGGAACGAAACAGGAACATTCCAGTGAGAAGACATGATAAAGAGATGGGAGGGATGGAGATAGAAACTTTGTCTTGCAATGAAACAAAACAACTGTGGACTGCAAAATAATATCAATTCAACATTTCTTCTATTACATTATCTTTGCTGGCTGCACGGAAAAACAACAACAATTGTAGTCAAAACAAATGAGTCAATTCTTTTAATGAATTCCACAAACTCCTTTACTGTGAATAAACCTTGAATCCATCAGAAAAACCAGATTCCAAACCTTTATAAATTTCTTTGTTCTGCTGTACACAAAAGAAAGATATTTGGAAGAATGTTTGTAACTAAGCAGATGTTGCCGCCCATTGACTACCAGTATTTTTTTTCCTACTATGGTAGTCAATGGGGGGCGAGATCTGCTTGGTTACAAACATTCTTCTAAATATCTTCCTTTGTGTTCAGCAGAACAAAGTGTTACATTATGATTATGTTTATTTAAGTTTTCATTATATTTGTATTTTGTTGAATGTTTTCTTTTGAGTTGTAGATCGCCGCTGATTCGTCAAGAAGTGCTGTCGCCTACCAGCGGTAATGAGTTGATCAGTGGGCAGTTCTAAAATGCCACTTTTGCTCTTCAGATGTGTGCGGTACGACTTTAGGCCAGTCACACTGTTCCAAGCTCCCTGCTAGCTGCCAGACCAAATCGTGTTCTTAGTTTTTTTGGGTGTTTCTTTTGATCGTTTGTTTTCTTTAGAATGTGGGAAAATGTAGGAGAGTCCTGCCCTTTTGTTTAAATCTAATTATGTTTTTTAAGTAGAGTAGTTAGGTTAGGTTGACGGTATTTATTTTCTTTTTTTTTTTTTCTTTGTGATAGCTTATTTACGTTGTTGTTTTATTTTATTAGCTTGGTTTTGATTATTATTTTGGCTCTCTCTGACCAGAAGTACCACATTATTAGTTTCATGTCATCATTCTTTTGTTTTTGCCAAATTAATATGGCTTTATTGTAATTTTGTTTGGACCGTGGGTCCCTTAATGATTTCTACCAATTTGTGGTTGTTGTTTTTTTTCGTTTGTGACTTATAATAAATATCCCTTATAATTTAATGTGTTTCCATGGTTCTTTTTTTTTGGTCTGACGGCCTGCTGGAAGCTGTTCGGTCTTTTCTTTTCTTTTATTGCGTCTTACCCTAGCGGGCGTAATAAATGAAATGTATACAGGTTTGGAACAACCTGAAGGGGAGTAAATGATGACAGAATTTTCATTTTTGGGTGAACTATCCCTTTAACATCTGTCTTATTTTAAATGAAACAAAAATTCAAAATTTTCATGAAAATTAAATTAGTATAATTACTGGCTGGGCGATTGTTTCATATGACAATGCATATCAAAAGATCACATTTGATTTTTTGTAATAAGCTATTTTTAAAATGTATTACATTAAATTAAAACAAATGATAGATTACATATTTAAAAATGATATCAAAATAATATTTTATTATTGCAAACATAATAAAATATAAAAAAAATAATAAATATGAAAAAAATGATAAAATGGTATAAATAATTTTTATGTAGTATTGTATATTAAAATCAAATTCTATTCTGCAGAAAACACTTCATGGTCCGATTACCCACCACACCTATGTATGTTGTTACGTCCTGGTAGTTTTGTGCCTCTGTGTGTTTTTTTTTCTTCCCTCCTCCTTTCTCCTAGGCACGCCTACACGGGACGGTTATTGGTTCGGGAGGCTGCCAATCGTCATCAGCTCACATGGCGACATGCTACCCGCTGCCAATCCTGTATGGGCGCCAGGGTTTAAAAGAGCGGCTTGACGGACGCGAAGATAGTTTTTTTTGCTTTCCTGTTTTTGTGCTTGTTTAAATCTGCCCTTTTTGTTAAGTTTCTTTGGTGCAATGACACTCTTATGTTGTACAGTTTGGAGTTGTCATTTCTGTTCTTTTCTTTTATTTGTTTTCTTATTTGTTATTTCGATTGTCATTCTCTTCGCCCTATGGGAAATGGACAGGTAGTATGTCACGTGACGTGTTGCAACACTCAGTGACTTCAATGTATAGACACATCAGTTAGAAGTGAGCGCCACTTATGTATGTTTTGTTTGGGTAGAAAGAGTAGGTAAGTTATGGCGTTTGATATGCTGAAGACTTGCTTTCTCATTTTTCTTTCATAAGTTAGGTTAGTTTTGAACTTGAGTTAGCTTGGGCTTTGTTTTTGTTCTTTTCTTTTCTTTGGCGCCGCTTTTTGTCCTTTTTCCCCGGTTTATTACTTTTGTTTCTTGTCTTTTGTTTATGTAAATATTGTCTTTGTTTTTTGTTTTTTTGTTGTTGTTGTTGTTTTGTTACTTTGTTAGTATTTCATTATTGTATTATTATCTCACGCCTATTTCCTTTTTCTTTGATTGTAAAATAAATTCCGTTTTGTTGGCAATTCTCGTAGCGTTTTGTCTCTTGCTACCACCACCCGCACACGCAATGGTCACAATTTAAATGTTACCCCTTCTAACCCTAGACCAAAATTAGGAAGTTGTAACATTTAATGGGGGCTCGTCCGGGATCATTCAGTCCCGAATAACTTTATAATTGTGATCATTTGTGTGGGCGTGTGTGCTGGTTGCGATTTACGGGGAGTAGTTTCTGGAATTTCTGGTGTCGTACCCATACGGGGAGGTATTGAAGTGTCATCTACAGAACCAAATTTCATCAAACGCCTCTTAATTAGCGTTTTATTGCTTATCATTTTTCCAAGCCATCACTCCCATTTATAAGAAGCCTCTTATCATATACATCTAGTGCTATTCACTAATACCATCTCGAACCCTTCAGTATCCAACAGCAATCAAGACTTGATGTCAGAACAAATTTAAAATGCATAAGCTGAATATTGGATTGGATGGATGAACCTCTTCAGTTCGTTAGGCCCAGACAATTAATGCAGGTTGAAACAAGGCATGTAGTGCTCCAAAGTGCTTCAAAGAGCAATCCAAGGATTCATATGTATCCTTATAAGCATTAAAGTCTTAGAAGGGAACTTTAGAGACATCGTCGCCCTTGAATTGGTTCAAAGAGGTCACAAAATCCATATCTCACTTTGATTTTTTTAAGCAAACCCAGATTATTTATACTCAAGCTGTGAAAAGAGTTGCTGCAACATTCCATTCTGTGTTTATTCTTCCTTGAAAACCTTGATGCCAACTCCATGATCCTTTGGTTCAGTAAGAGCTGTTCTTAAAATACTAGTTGAAAGCATTCAGGAGATCAAGGCGAACAAACAAAGCCTTCACTGTGTACTAGATCAAACACTCTAACAGTACCCAATGGGCAATGCTGCAATGATCTTCACTACTGAATGTGCTGTAATTTTTCAACTGTTGCTCCATCAGCCCATGTTCTGGTTTTGCTTAGTAAATGCAAGAGATAAAGTAAATGGCCAAAGGTTAATCATTCATGTTAGAAATATTAAATAATGATGCAAACCTGTAACTACAAATACCATGGCTTCTGTTTTTCCATTATGTATGATTTTAAAGCATTTTGTCAGTAAAATGCAAATAAAAGCATTAAAATATGTCTCAATTGGTTTTTGAAGTTGTTTCCCTTTTGTCTGTGGAGATAACATATTGCAGTTCATTTCTCTGGAATAATGTATTTGGCTGCCAGGCAGTGAATGGTCTGATCTCAAGAGTAAAACAGTCAACTTTCTTATCAAAGTGAATCATTTCAGTTAAGGTTTTCACTGCTGAAGAGTTACATATATTTCGAAGAGAAAGGCGGTTGAAAAAACAATTATTCAGAGCAAAACTATTCTGTGGAGGATAAAGTAAAACTGCTGACTTACCCGACAGTTTCCAAGTTCCTCTGCAGTGAGAATAATGGTACCGCAGTTCTTCCCAGGGATGCCACTGTAAGAATAACACATACAGTGCATTATTGCAAACAGTTTTGTGTTACTGGGAATAGTATAGGGCAGGAATACTGTAAAAGAAATACTGATAATAATGACCTAATTACAGTTAAAGAAATTTCAGACTGCAGATGGCTGTCACGATCACCTGTGAGAGTGCCCTTCAGCCTTTAGAGGGCACTCCGTCCCGGACTGTCATTTCCACCTGTTTCATGGACTACATTCCCCATACACACTTCCCGGACTATCACCACTCATCATTGCACCCAGCTGTTTTGTATCACCTCATCAGTGTCTGTCTATTTATACCTGGTTTGTTGCTGTCTGGATTTGTGGTTCATTCTGTCACGGGTCGCGAAGCAAACAAATAGATCCAAGTGCAGCAGAAAAAGGTGTTTATTGAGGGTAAATCCAAAGGGCGTAATCCAGGTACTGGCAGGGGTCGAAATCCATAAAAAGCAGTCCAAACATAAAACAAGGAACATGAAACAAGAAACCAAAAACAAAAACCAGAGAACACGAAGAACCAGGGCTCAGACTCAAGGGTGACATTAACAATGAACCACAAATCCAGACAGCAACAAACCAGGTATAAATAGACAGACACTGATGAGGTGATACAAAACAGCTGGGTGCAATGATGAGTGGTGATAGTCCGGGAAGTGTGTATGGGGAATGTAGTCCATGAAACAGGTGGAAATGACAGTCCGGGACGGAGTGCCCTCTAAAGGCTGAAGGGCACTCTCACAGGTGATCGTGACAGATGGCCACATGTCAGAACAGCAGCAGGATAAGTGATATCAGAGCTAAGATGATATACTGGGGAGCTGAAGATCGTAGTTGTGTTGTGTGCTCACAAAATCTTGGTATTTCAGTTCAGATCATTGTTTTGCCCTGAATGCATCCTGCACAGTCAACAAACAGCAACCATCAGCTGTTAAAATAAATCTCTGCCTCAGGATGTGTTTTAGATGTTGCAAAGCTTAAATCGTTGGCTGATTTGCACCAGTTTATTTCTGTCAATCACCGAAGATTCTAATTTAGATGTCAACCGGTGCACAATCAAGTAAAGGATTTTATGCTGACCCTGCTATGTGTGCAAAGAAAATGCATCCTCTCATGTCTACTTCTGCCTTTAGGGTCACTGCAGACTAAAGATGAACAAATAAACAATGCATTAAAGTGCAGAAATGACTCTCGGTTCATTTGCAAATCTCCTTCATGCTTTGCATTACCATGTAAACTGTGTGAAACTGTTGTAAACTATGTGTAGGTTGTAATAGTAATTAATTATTTAAACCACAGTTCAACATCCTCACATGACCGTACGTGCGAATGTTTAGGGTCGGTAAGATTTTATAAGATTTCTCTTATGCTCACTAAGACTGTATTTATTTGATTAAAAATACAGCAAAACAGTAATATTGTGAATTATATTTACAATTTAAAATAAGTGTTTTCTATTGTAATATATTTTAAAATGTAATTTATTCCTGTGATTCCAAAGCTGAATTTTCAGCATCATTACTCTAGTCTTTTGTGTCACATGATCCTTCAGAAATCATTCTGATATGCTGATTTGGTGCTCAAGAAACATTTCTTATTATAACAACATTTTTTTTTTTTTAGGATTCTTTGATTAATAGAAAGTAAACAGCATTTATTTGAAAGAGAAAAATGTCACCCATTAATGTATCCTTGCTGAAAAAAATTATTCATTTATTCCAAATAATCTTGCTGACCACAAATTTTTGAACAGTAGTGTATATAATATAATTACATAATATTTTAGAATGGGGACAGTCATTTTTCAAGGAATGCATATTTTTGTTAATTAGCTTTAAGTTCAAATGGCTAGTGGAAAACAAATTCACAATCAAAAGTTGAGGCCAGTTCATTTATTCAGTAAAAAATACACTGAATAATTCAAATACACAATGGATTTTTGGAGTTTCCACATTAACCTTCTGAAGTTGCAGAATCACCAAAATTGTTTTGAACTGCCCCAGTCTCACCTCCACATGTAGGTTGGAAAGGTCAGTGTTTGCTGCTGCTCATGTTTTTCCCTCAGGTATTAGAGATGACTTGTTAGATGAAACATATTGTGTTCAATTTGTGAAAAACAATTTCTTTGCTAAATAACAAAAAAATATTTTTTATACCCTACGAATTCTCCAGTGTCTTTTCTGTAGTATCTAAACCAATTCTCTTTGAATCGTTGACAGAGTGGTACAGTAAGTCATACAGCCAAACAGATTCTTTGATTCAATTCTTGAACATAAACCAGAAACAAGTAAACAGGGTTAACTGATGGAGTTCAGCTCATTTTCTAAGGTCATACCCTGATTAATGCTCTCAGTAACAAGCTTCCAAAATGCCAAAAAGATGAAAGCTTACAACTGACAGCAATATTAAACATGTAATTGCAAGATACGTGAACAAACTGACAACTGTAACAAGTGTAGCCATCTTTTATAACCATATTCATTCACGAGCTGCTGTATGTACTGTCATTCAATGCGACAGGAGAGTAAAAATGATGAAACTGATTGAAATATGGCATTGTTTCCTATCACAAACCCCACTGGTACGGCCATTTGTTTATTTGGAAAGTGGCTTTTAACACTGTGTGTTAGCTGTGCTCTGCAGAAGAGCAAAATCAATGGCGCTCACGCCACTCCCTGCTGCATTCCCAATTGATTAGCGTCTGATCAAACATCTGAACCCCTCTGTGCCTTCAGCCTGACAGTGAACGCAGCACGCTATTTTATTCTTAATGAAAACTCGCCAGAGTTTAATTTTCCTTTCTTAAATTGAAAAAGCTATTAAAAATGTTGCATACAGTATTGCCACTGAAGCAATATCATGACCTGGCTGGAACCAAACCAGATAATCCACATCAGCAGAAAATAAGATTTTGAAAATTTCTCAGCCAGTAAACTCCATGTGGAATCTAAGAATACATACACTGTCAGTCCACTTTTCTCACTAACATTAAAAAATTTGGGATCGGTAAGATTTCGGAAGGTTTTCACTCCGCAGTAATATTGTAAAACATTATTACAATTTAAAATAACCATTTTCTATTTTCTAAATATGGTTTCTTTATATTTTCAAATGTAATTCATTCCTGTGATAGCAAAGGTGAATTTTGAACAGTCATTACAGTCTTCAGTGTCACATGATCCTTCAGAAAATCACTGATGATTTGGTGCTCAAGAAACATTTCTTATTATTATCAATGTTAAAAACAGTTGCTATAATGCTTAATATTTGTGTGAAAACTGTGATATATTTTTTAAAGTTCTTTGATTAACAAAAGTTCATTTGAACAGCATTTTTTTTTTTGGAAATAGGAATCTTTTTGTAACATTATAAAGTTGTTGCTGTCACTTTATGTCTTTTGTCACTAGATAATTTGCAATAATGCAATAATTCAGTATAAATTAGACACAAACTCCATACCTCACACAAACTGCAGCTCATGATTTGACTATGGGCAGATTTTGTTGGCAATCCCAGCATTGCACCTTCCAAGGGAAAGCTCGATAATGTTGACATAAGCAATAACAATGATCTAGAGCGCACACCAGCATGAGGGAGGAGATCAAGGCATCTTTTTGCACATAGCTGAGAGCTTGATATCAACTTTCTAATCTTTAACTGGGGCCAGTGGAGATTCGGAGGATCAATGATACTGTCCCAAATCCGCCATTTAAAGCCAAATGACTTATAAGTCAACATCACACAGCACAACCTGTTCGGTATGATCAAACAGTCCTTTAACAAAGTATGCGCACTAAGTCTTGTCCTTAAGGAACAGGGGGAATATTTTTACATACTGATCACAGATGAAAGAATGTTAGCTGAAAGAGGAGTTAGTTGGTATTATGCTGAATATTTTCAGTCTTTGTTGCACTTGGTGCAGCCTTTTCTTCATCATGGCATCTGTGGCTGCTCAGCATCTCATTTCACACGGACAGGCCTGATTTGATCAATTCATGTGAGAAGAGCAGGTGATTTATGGAGCTACTCGTCAGCCTAACAAATTTCTCGGTACTTGCGGCTTGTGAGGTAATTCTACATACTATATCAGAAGCTATTCATCAAATTGTTGACAAAGACTCCAAGGTTTACAATAAGGGAAGATTTCTCTTTATACTCATCCTCTAATGAGTCACAGAAAATTGTATACTGTACCGAAGAATAAGATAAACTG
Organism: Megalobrama amblycephala; assembly: GCF_018812025.1. Lineage (NCBI taxonomy): Eukaryota > Metazoa > Chordata > Actinopteri > Cypriniformes > Xenocyprididae > Megalobrama > Megalobrama amblycephala. The sequence goes on along the minus strand of NC_063055.1, from coordinate 24,067,695 downwards.
CATCGTAATTAAACGTGGTGTCCCATGATGTCTTAAACCTGCCAAAAGCCCTCTGGGTAATCGAAAATGCTTAAATGTCATCTCACATGACTAAAGAAGATGCATAGGATTTAATGCTAGCCAGAATTGTCATTCCATACAGTGAGATTTGTGGAGATGTTTGCACATTTCATCATTAGGATGAAGGATTATGTTGGTATTTAAGTAGACAGCAGGTTGACAGGTGAGAGAGGGGGGAAAATAAATGAACAATCAGGGCCGTCGTAAGGAACGCTGTCCCAGGCCCTGTGATGAGAGGCCAACTAAGGTCCTCTATGGCAGGTGTTTTCAAATCCCACGGGTGCGCAAAGGGTGCTAGGAAGTCTTTGATATTTAAAAATTTTGGAGGAAAAAAAAAAAAAACTTAAAAAAATGATAATAATTGTTAATAATGTTGTTAAAATTATATATAATAAATGATAATTTAAAATCGTTCAAACAATTGTAAAAATAATAAAAATAACATGAAATTAAATAATAAAATAATTTAAGCAAATTTAATATTATTATGGTTTCCTTTTTAATTTTAGTTAGGGATCAAAATAATTTGATACCCATAAGTCTATGTGCAGGTTATAAGGTGTCCGTCATGACATCTTTCGGCTATCAGCAACGCGAGATGGTGATCTGAGGTTCACAGCTCCCCCACCAAACAGCAGTGCATCACCGGCTCAGATTTCGGCACCGGCTTGAGAACCAGCACCATTTTGGTGGAAAAAGTGATAACAGAGAATAGTTGATTATACATTAATTAAATGCACATGTTTACGAGTTTAAATGCAGGTAATATTGTATATATGACTAAAATGGTGTAAAATATGCTCTATTTTGAACTGTATTCATCCAAATGTGTCCAAAATGTGTGGTCCTGGTAAACCCCATGTTATGAGGAACAAATGTCCCAACAAGCATTGTAATACCAGACAATGACATTTTTTTTGGTCTCTTTAGTATAAATCATACTAAAATTATGTTTTTTGAAAATGTAAAAATGCAGAAAGTTGTGTTTAGGGGTAGGCCCGCTATATACTAAATGTGATTGGTCCCCTAAAAAATTGGTATCCTATGCCTTATAATTTTCAGCACTGAGCATCATTCTAAGAGAATAAGTATTGAACATGAGAAAAAAAGAAGAAAACAGAGAAAGACAGATTAAACATTCATGCGTTTCAGAGTATGCAAGCACGTGTGTAATTAGAGTACCTGAAATAAACAGCCCTGTTTGAGAGCGATAAGCTGTGCATTCACAGACCATTGGGCTGTTAGGAACATTTACATTCATCTGTCTAACAAAGAGATTAAGTGAATAAGTTTATCCAGACTCATTTCATGTGAAACTAAGACAAACAGAGCGGAGAGTGAAATATGACGGATCGCTGATTCACTGCGCAGAGCGAGTCGCAGTCAGGCTGCATTACATAAAGCTCCAGAACTCCACAAGGGGTTGGAATGAGATTATAACTTAAATCCAATTGCTTTTCATATTTAGAAAGACATCCGTAATCCTTAAATACACCCGGATTTGAATTAAGATTGGTGCACCGTTCTCCACCACTTGTGGAGTTTAGTCTTTCAACGGCCTCAAAAGCCTAAACACAGCAACAGTGAATATTCTGACAGCCGAAAAATCCTGCAAAATGGCTTTAACAAAACCAAAGAAAAATCAAAGCTCCGCACATGATTTGCAAGTGGCTGCATAATCCATAATTAATAGGAAACCTCCTGGCTAACCGACCACTGCTTTATCATAATGAAGACTCATTTTCAGCATCCGGAGCTACTTACGACGCATCACAGTTAAACAAGCTTCAAATGAATAATTATTTTTTTATTGTGCGAGAATGCATGCATACCTACAATTCAATGTTATTCTTAAAACAATTCGATTCAACATAATGGAGTTCCGGATCTACCTCAGCTAAACAGAAGCCATTCATCTAGCAGAGAAGAGGATGTTTGTTACAGACCTGAAATTGTACTTACTCTGGGTATCTGACTTTCCTTGAATGAGATATTCTTCAGAGAGTCATTTTTATGTCATAGCTGATGCATTTTCTTCTTCCTACCACTGCTATCTGACTGTGCATAGAGATTGATAGCATTCATATCTATAATTCTGTTTGCTTTTGTCCTTATGCCTATAGGTTGCTGCCTATAGTGGAATCTGTTTAAAAATATGGCACAGTAAGCATGTCAGAGGTCTCCTACTGTAGTAAAAAGAAAAGAGTAAATCCTTCTAGAGGTCACCGAGATGGCAGTGTGCCTTGTGCACTCAGGAGACATTGACCACTAAGTGAACAAATCAGCTATTGTCAAAATGACAAAAGGTAATACCCATGAGGTACAATATGTTTCCGGCACTAGAGGCGTTTTACATGGTCTGTCCGCGATTTAAATACTCAGCTGAGATCATTGTATACATTATGATAACAATTCCCTTTCATAAATGACCCTAGCCTAGAGTGCTGCTCTAGATGGAATGGAAAATGCATTTCCTGTACTGAGCTCTCTGAATGTGACAGAATGGCTTAAAATTTCATTTTGTGATGGGGTCCTATTAAAAAAGGCACTGCAAAGCACCATCCTACAGTGTGAATGTTTGTGTGTTTGCATAAAAATGGAGCGGCTTAGACCATCACGGATTCCTGTGCTGAATGTGTGAACTCCAATTTAATTCATCCAAGGTGATGGATCAACACTTCCAATTTAGATGGGACAGGTATTTGAATATTCTCTCGTATATGATTTTTGCAGTTTTGCAGACCTGCTGTTGCCACTTCATGTTCTGTGGTTCTTACATATTGTGTTTTAAAAGCAATAAAAATTATATTTAAGTAAAAATTACTTGAACAAAACCAGTTTATTATTTATGATTAAATCGACCTTTCTCCAATGAAAGAAGACTGTAACAGTCAGTAGCTGGATCACACAGAAATAGCTCCAGTGTATCAGAGCAATATCACAGCACATTTTTGCAGTTTGTTTTGCTTGGAGGGATTTTTGGGACTGCTCGTCATTGAGGGCAAAAGCTTCCTCCAAAAGATTTCTCTGCCCTGTCTGCTGTTGCACTCTACAGCTCAGAGTTTGTTGTGCATTTTGTCTGGTTACCATTTAAATTTGAAATACTTTTTTCTTCAGTAAAAAGCTCAAACAGCCTGCAGTCAGAAACTCATGGCTGTGTTGTCCCATCAGAGTACTGAATCTGAGGCCTAGATAAGACTCACTGGCCCATATCCCTCCCCCCCACTCTCTGTTTCTCTCTTTTTCTGCCCCCTCCCTCTCTATTTGTCAATGCAGCTCAGCATAATGCATTTCCAGAATCAAAGCATGCAAGTCCTGTTTAACGCTGATATAAAGTACAGGCCCAATCCATCAGCATGACATAATAACCCAATGCCATGGGCCAGAAGCATCATACCCATTTAAACTGAATGGAGCACAAAAAACCAAATGTCAAAGCTGCCCTTTTTTATACAATGAAAATGCAAAATAAGCAGAAATAAGAAAATAAAAGGCACCAAGTAAGCTATAACTGCTACTGATGCTCCCTGAAAAAAAAAATCATATATATATATATATATATATATATATATACAGGGTGCGATTTGTAGGGGGGGACGGGGGGGGGATTTCCCCCCTTCTGGTCTATGTATCCCTGCCTCTGCTGAATTATTTTTATCCCTGGTTGGGATAAAAAAATATCCCCCCCGGGTGATGCTACTCCACAAACCACCAACAGAGCATAAAAAATACCAAAAATAAAAATCTTTTTTTTAAAACATCACCAAGTAAAACGCTGCATTTATATAGAACTGTCTCTTTACGACCACAACAAACGGGACACTTTTCAGACGCGCATTCCGGCTTCACCTCAGTGCCAGGAGCAAGTCAAACAAGCGCGGAAAAGGTGCAGGTGACGACGAGGGAGCTTCAGTTGAACAACAGTGAACTGAGGTCAGATGAGATGTTGTCAGGCTATGTCGGTAAAACTCAGAAAACTTAACACGACATGTCCAATCAGCCGTTATACTGTGCTCATGTCGTGCACTCAAGAATTGCATGAGCAAATGCGCCGGCGCGCGGTGCATAATTACTTTATTATAGCTTAAATAAAGCGCAAAAGAAACTGCGAACAATGATCGTCGTTGTTCTGTTGTAAGTTAAATCATGAAATTACCAAACATGCGATTAAAGCTGCCTCAAAACTGTGCATGCATTTATTTGTTGACATGGTTTTAAATTTGTTATCCAATTTGTTGGCCTTAAAACGTCTTAAAAATGCACATATATATACCAGGGAAATCTAAATTTTCTCGGCAAACCCCCTAGCAAACAACATTTTCTGACCTAGGTAATTATGAAACCCTGCGTACGGCCCGGCTTATTCTATCTAATGAAATCTGAGGTAAATGTGCATTTCTACAAATGTGCGCACTTTGGGACTAAACGTGTGTATGTGTATACACTGTAATCAAAAATAAATGGGACCAAATGCGATTGAACGTAAAGGTTTGTGTCTCGTTATTCAATTAATAACTACCGATTGATTTTGCATTTCTATCAGAAATTAAGAATTATTAGAGTCATTGTAAATAGTGGTGCAAATATCTAAGCTATCTAATACTTCAAATCTCAAGGTTTAATCAGAAGATTGTTTTGTAAAAAGGTTTCTGTAACAGCTGCCAAAAATAGTATAGGCTATAGCTCCACTGTGGGGTTTTTCAAAAAAAAAAAAAAACAAATTGCACCCTGTATATATATATATATATATATATATATATATATATATATATATATATAGGGATGCACCGAAATTTCAGTAAATGGCATTTTCGTTTTTTGGTCGAAAGAGAAAATATGAATTGATTACATGAATTGAAAAGTGTAGTATCAGAGTAGTAATAAAGATGTTTGCCGTCGTAATTCTGACAGTAGTGCATACAAAAGTAGTAGCTGTTCCGTGCTCAGGCAGGGTTAGCGCTCACACTGCATAAGAACCGTGCTCAAGCCTAACTGAACCGTGCTCTGGCCCACCTCTTCCAAGCGGGCCAGGGCCGGCTAAACGAACCGCGCCCGGGCACGGAATGGAGCGGTCACACTTGTCAAACAAACCGAGCTTTGGGGGTCAAACGCGCTCAGGCATGGTTCAGAACGCCTAGTGTGAGTACACCCTTAAATCCGATAGAAAATCTGTGGATGGACTTAAAGAGAGTGGTCCATTGCAGCTTACCATGTAAATTTGACTGAACTTGAGCAATTCTGCAAGGAAGTATGGGTAAAATATTCCCCAATCTAGGTGTGCAAAGCTAGTACAGACATATCCAAAAAGATTAATGGCTGTAATTAAAGCAAAAGGTGGCTCTATGAAGATTATTAAATCATGAGACTGATGACTTTTCCAACCCTCTAATTCTAGTTTTTCAATTTTTATTAATACTCCAGAATGGTTTATATTTCACTTTGATGATGAGGGTTATAATGTGTACATACAGCTTAAAAAAGTTATATGACTTTCTATAGGCACAGTATATATATATATATATATATATATATATATATATATATATATATATATATATATATATATATATATATATATATCAGTGGCGTGCAGTGGTGTTCTGAAATGAGGCGGCACATTTTTTTTATGAATCAATGAAAATTCATGTGCATCACTCTTAAAGTTGAGACATCTTCCTTGTTAAATGAACATTACTTTACAGTACATAAAAAAAGAGAAAAAAAAGAAACCAAATACAATTCTATTTTGTAATTTTACATTAACAATGTAATGTTCTATTTATCAAAAGTGTTTTAAGCATTTCTACATTCATTCTAAAATAATAACTAAATGCAATAATAATTTAAACAATATATTTTATTTGTGTATTGCGGTTTTTCTTTTTAACTGTCAACATAGGATAATTTGGATCATCAGTCATGCTCCATTAACACCGTCTGTCACAGACACGAATTGTATTTTTGATTTCACCAAGCTGATTGCACTAAAAACCCTGCAGTCATCATGCTTTCAGTCCATTTCAAGTTTGATTTTGACGTGATATAAACCGGTGATATCTAACTGGGTGATCTGTTTACTTACTTTTCAATTAGTCTTCCCATTGACGCCATCATTTGTTCAGTCAAACTGACGCGCGGAACGCGCACGTCAACGAGAGGCGGGATTTGTCGCACAAACCAATCATATCCAATCATAACCAATTACAACCAATCATACCGCGATGGAGACATTGCCTCCTCTCACGTGACTTTCCCCCATTCATTCTCAATTACCCCCCCACAAAACCCACCGCACGCCGGGGGTCTGATGATTTTATATGGTTTCCTATGATGATATAAATAACTGGCTTAAAACCTTTTTTGGGGGGTGAAAATACTGATGTGCCTAAGACTTTTGCACAGTACTGTATATATATATATATATATATATATATATATATATATATATATATATATCAAAGATAAATTGCCTTATATTGGAGTCAATTTGATTAAATCTCCACCACTAAAGGGGAAAGATTCACAGGTGCTTTTAAGGCACAGATGGGCCAAATGTACTGAATTCAATAAGGTTTATGTTACCCCCCTTCCTATATTGCCTATATGAACACAATCTGAAGTGTAGACAGCTCTAATTGAATCTAAAGCTGGGCTATGTTTTGTGTTCTTTCAGCACACAGCCAGCAAAGGGGAGATGATGAATTAACATTGCTGAAATTCAAATCCGATCAGACTAGTTTTGCAGTTTGTCTTAACGCAGTTCAACCCGCGGCTAAATTTTCCTTACACTCTGTTTATTGCCAAACAATTCTCTGCATTCAGCTGCTAAGTCTGTAGTCTCTGATGTATTTATTTCAACACAACGGATGGATACATTTCAAGAGATGACTGCATCTATATCAGCTGCACAGTATAGATGGAGTGAATGCTATAGTCTGTTTCCTGCAATAGATATACAAAGACAGCTCTATTTCTATGGAGAATTACTGAAGTGAGGAAAGAGGACCATATTAGAGAGTTAGCCTATGTGTAATAAAAATGACAGGCTGTTCAAAAGCAGGTCATTCTGTGCTCAGACATTTTTCCACAATTTTAGTTTTTTGATTCAATTGCACACACTTACATAGAGTGCAAAGTTATTTTTCTTCAGTTTCTCTTTCCTTCAATTATCTATTCAAATAAAGTTTGTCAACATCAATTGCTTCATCCCAATTCACCTACTTATACTATACACTAAAAGTTCAGTATATTCTCTTTTTGTTTCAGTTCATTTAATTAACTTGACACTAGTCAACAATTCTTATCCTATTGGAGAGAAAAGTAGTAGCATGTTGATCTCCCAGTAATGGGTCTTTCAAGCAGAGAACTGTCCTCATATTTTTGCATAATAATGCATGTAAAAGACCCAATTTGGACCTTCAACTCTTTTGAAGTTCACTATATGGAGTAAAATCCTGGAATGTTTTCCTCAAAAACCTTAATTTCTTTTCAACTGAAGAAGAAAGACAAACATCTTGGATGACATGGGGGTGAATAAATTATCAGGGAATTTTAATTTTAAATTCCTTAACATCTTCAGATTAAAAGCAATATGTGTGTGCCAATGTACAGTGTCATATGTACACTGGCATCAATAGCTTTTCATTTATAAATTAATTAATTAATCAAATCAATAGTCAAATCAATTGCTTTTCACTGGATTTTGCTAAAGGAACTTTTGGAAAACTAAAATTAATATTTTCTACTGACACACTGAAAGCAGAAAATAAAAATAACTATCTCAAGACAAACATTTTTGTGAAACATCTAGACTTTTGCACAGTATTGTATGTCAGTGACTCTGCAGACAGCAGTTGTTGACTACAGTGCCTTTCATTCTATTCAATATACCTGCTGTCAGATTTTGTTTGCGTGTCCTGAAAATTTAGGACAGTCACTTCAGTGTGGAAACCAGTTGCTCCTCTGACAACCAACAGAATTCTGTATGAACACAATCTTATTTAGCTCTCTAAAACAGGACTGACAAGTGTTTTCCGCTGCTGTGTGAATGCAGTCTCTCTCTGTTACAGCCCTCACCCTTCCATGTCTGTCTCCATCTAGTTTAACAGAGTCTGGGAAAACTGTACAGAGATCAGGGGCTCAAATTCCCCCCTAAAGCTCTTAAACTCCCACAGACTTTGAGCAGAACAGCTCATCATCACTGGGAAATCTCTTCCCCACATCCAGATATCTCCAATTGCACCCTCCTTTCTGCACAGATAATGCCCATAAATTAAAGCAATTCACACGCCTCAGTCCAGCATGAGATTGAGTGGGTGTTTCAGGTTGATCAATAAGGGTCTGCTCGACCCACAGCATTCAGTTGTGTACTGTATATAAAGGCTAACTAAACCATGCAATCATTACATCTAACTCCTTAACTTCAGCTCTATTGTATTCTCTTGTGTTATCTATTCTCAGCCAGCACAGATTTAAAACAGTTCCAGCTTATGGAGGGGGGAAGATGTGTCTGCACTTTTAAGTCCCAGTGGTAGATTTTTATTAAAACTAACACATTTTTTCTTTTTGTTCTATAAAGTTCAAATTATACTGTCACTTATTTCAAAAACATTTACATTTTTTGTGTAGATTTTATTTTTCTTTGACGTATAAAATTGAATTTATTGTTGTTAAATGATAATTATCATAATAATATGAATTATTATTTTCTAATATTTTTATATATACATTTTTGTTTAATTTACATTGTTATGTTTCATTAGTATTGGTCACCCATTATGGCTGTCTGTGTGGTTTGCAAATATTTAACCAATGACAAGTATTAAAAAGTGCTTGTGACTAAACCTTGTAGCTCCATTGGATCCTCAATCTATCTGAGGCAGTGCCTCCATCACACTATGACTGGATGTGATTGGTTATAATTAGATATGATTAGTTCGTGTGATAAATCGCGTCTCTTGTTTTTGTGTGTTCGCAAATCGGTCTGAATGAACAACATTATGGCGGTAATGGGAAGACTAATTAAAAAGTAAGTAAACAACTCAGCCATTTAGATATCACCGCTTTATGTCACGTCAAAATCAAACTTGAAATGGCCTGAAAACATGATGACTGTGGGGGAGTTTTAGAGAGCAATCAGCTTGGTGAAATTAAAGGTACATCTTCGTGTCTGTATTTACTAAGCTTGATGACTGATGATCCGAAAATAGGTTTAGTTGACTATTAAAGGGTTAGTTCACCCAAAAATGAAAATAATGTCATTTATTACTCACCCTCATGTCGTTCTACACCCATAAGATGATCGATAAGAATACTTTTTGTACGCCAAAAAAACAAAATAAGGAATTTTCAACAATATCTATATGGGCCGATTTCAAAACATTGCTGTTTTTAGTACCTTTATGGATCTTGAGAGGTGCAATAACATTGCTGGCAATGGAGGCCTCACTGAACCATCTGATTTTTTATCAACAATATCTTAATTTGTGTTCCGAAGATGAACGAAGGTCTTACGGGTGTGGAACGACATGAGGGTGAGTAATTAATTACATTATTTTCATTTTTGGGTGAACTAACCCTTTAAAAAGAACAGCTGAACATCAGTTCACAAATAAAATATAATCTATTATTTAAATTGTTAGTGCCTGTAGTTATTATTTTGGAATAGATGTAAAAATCCTTAAAAAAAACTAAATTTATGATATTTATACTTGGTTTTAATAAATAGAATATTAATGTCAAATACAAAATAGAATTGTATGTTTTTTTTCTTTTTTTGATGTAATGTTTATTTAACCAGAAATATGACAACATTAAGTGTAAATAGGACATGAATTTACATAAACATTTAAAAAACTTTGAGGACTTCGCCTACTCATTTCAGAACACCACTGCACGATGCTACTAATATTAGATTTTGGCCGAATGACGCCCACATAGTTACAGTAAACTTTATAACCTGTAAGTTGAAAAAAAAACGTAATGCGATCCACTTACTGCCTCACACTCAAAAAAAAAAAGATTTTTTTGATGCTGTTCAGTTTATTTAAACAATTTATTTTGATTCAACACCATTGTATCAGGTTTCTGGTTTAAATGTGATTAATTCATGTTAAATTGACTTGAAACGATTACTCTTTGACTTAACTTGATGTTTTCATATTGGAATAACATGTTTCAATCAAGTAAGCCCAACCAGGACTCAATCAAACAGGATTTTCACTTCCCATCATGCTTTGCAAAGGGGCTGAACTAGGAGTGTAAATGTTGAAATAAAGTGTTATTTTAAGCAGTTTTTAGGAAGATGAGAAAATAGAAAGACTTTTTAATGTTTACTGTTCTATTATGTTGGTATTCAAAAGTTTCTGTTAATTATTAGTTTTAGGGTTACCATTGTGGTGAATTGTTGCACTTGTGCTTGGGTTGAGGACCTGCTAACTAACTTTCAAATTACTTTAATAAGAAAATAATCACTGTGGTAGTGCTCTGGGTTGCATTTCCCAAAAGCATTGTAAGCCTATGTTGATTGTAAAACCATTGCCACCAATGGACTTATGATCAATTTAGGCTTTACAATGTTTTTGGTTAAGGCAATTTAGGATGAATCCAGTATCACATCTAGATTTCTAACACAGAACATCACAAAAGTTATATAAATCACAAAATTAAACAAGAAGAATTAATTGTAAAAATCAATGTATATGAAAACAATTTATTTTTTATTTATTTATTGCTTTTTATTTATTTTCCAAAACATTGCAAATTAGTTGGGCTGACACTATTAAATTAAGCTGTCCCCAACCATAGTAAATAAGTTGAATCAACCTTAATAAATTAAGTTGACCCAACGTAAGTACATTAAATTGGAATAACAGAATTGCATAATGCTGAAATAAAGCAACTTAATCACGTGGAAATCCTTTCCATGATTTTTTTATGTTCGTTCAAAGAGTTAATTTTTTGAGTGCAGATCTGCCCGTTCTATGGACAAATGTCTGAAATTCTTCAAAATTCGCTAGTCAAAAACATTTTAACTTCATTTGAGCTTGATTTTAGGAAAATGTTAATAATATATATATATAAAGCCACAATATAAACTTTGACAACACAGTGTTTAATTCTTTAAAAAAAAATAGTGTTTTTTCAATTTCCTAAAAAGCAGCAGTTTTGGAGATATGAGGTTTCTGCCCAACAGCGACAATATGAATTATTAAAACTATGATAAGCTACACAAAAAAAACATGAAATAATCAAAATGATTTTTTGCCATTTTTACACAAATTACAACTGTCCTCTTCATCATTTCCATCACCACCAACAATCTGGACAAAAAATTATCAAATGATCTTTAGTTTACTTAACAAATGACTTGTTTGAAGTAAAATATGAGAAATAAAACATCAAGGTAATTTTTTTTATATATATCTGTGATTTTCAAACTATGCAAAAAGTTTGAAAGTGTAATTGAATTGTATTTTAGGGAACATAAAATGCTAGCCATAAAAGCAGCCTTAACAAAACAAAAGACATTTTGTCCCACAAATAACTAAAATGTCAAAAGTGTGTTGTTGTTTTTTTTTTCTTCTACAATATCAGTGCCAGTAGTTGAGGAAACCTCCACCTCTAGGGTTGTATGTTGAATTCCTTAGGAGTAAATGCAGCATGGAAGTCTAGTTGTGTTCCATTAGCATTTGCAATCTGCACCGACAAGCCTAATCTGCTACACTGACATGAGACATAACTGATGAGGGATAGATGGGAGTATCCATCATCATTCCACAGCTATAACACATTAAACTACACCAGAACACCAGGCTACGGCCCATTTCAGCAAGATCTGAACAGGAAGACAGTTTAAACCGATCAGTTGGAGCGCATGATAGCTGCTTGGCCAAAGTCAAAATATACAAGGCCTGTGTGCTTCATACAAATATAAAGTTAATTAAGAAGAAATGTATCATTTGTTTATGGCCTACATAGCAAAAGATGGAGTCATTCTGGTCATTCACTGGTCAAACAAGCTTTGGCACTTGCACACATACTATAGTTTAGCACCAAATAATCTATGATAACTCAATAGCGAAATGAAATATGGAGCAGATGCACTAAAACTGTAAAAAAAAAAAAAAGGGTAATAATTGTTGCCAGTAATACTACTTTGTCTGGCTAATTTGAATGTATTCATTTAATCTATTTTTCCATCAATCAAAATGTCTTCCTCAAATTCTTGTCAAAGCAAAAACTAGATTTTTTGTTCAACAAATTATCACAAGCAGTTTATCAGAATTTATCAGAAATTTAAACAGCTAATATGAAGTAACTCTGCAATCTGCCTCTGAAGAAGACAACATCTTGCATAACAGAGATAATGCACACAAAATTTATATATAGACACAAAGGGACCTCAATGAATAGAATTAAGCTTTCAACAACACCACAGAACAAAATAACTAATTGTAAAAAAAAGTTTTACAAATGCAGTTTACAAAGGCAACATTTGGAATAATCTACAATCTACAGTACCATTTAAAAGTCTGGGGTCAGTAAGACCTTTTTTTTTTTTTTTTTTACATTAAATTGATGAAATGTGATAGTCAAAGATATTTTTTAATAATTCTATTCATCAAGGTATCCTAAATCGTATGTGCAGTTACATTTCGCTAGTGGTGAAGGAATGATACGTTTCACCCTAAATCGGATTCTTACTCTTTTTTTTTCAGGTAAGGTTTCTTCAAGCATATTGAAGACATTGCTGCAGTTCTTCTGGATTTAGTCTGTCTCAGTTTTTTCTGTTTCTTTATGTAATCACAGATGGACTCGATAATGGTGAGATCAGATCTCTGTGTGGAGCATACCGGCCTTTGTCAGACTGCTTATGCATTAAAAAATCTCACTGAATTAATACAATTAATGGCAAAAGGAATGTTTGGAAATGTAAACTGAAACTTCTCACTGACACACTACAGCAAAAGATATAAATAACTAGCTTAAAACAATTTTTGCGTGAAAATACTAACATGCCTAAGACTTTTGTACAGTACTGTATGTGTAAGTAATTTCTTAGTATATGTGGCTCAAAAACACCAATGTAATTCCCCTTTTTACAGTGTAGATAGATAAGCAGCAAATAGGAATGAAGGTGATACACTTAAGAACATCTGCACCGAAAGTCATTTCTTTGTTTCCTGTGGCTAGTAATCTGTCTGAGATGGTTTCAGGCACAAATGTTGAGCCCATACAGTTTCTTTAACTTTGAATACATCTCATTCTGATTGAGGAGGTAAGCATGGCTTATATTATAGAACAGTGCATTAGCTTCTTACCCCAGAGGCTTTTCCAGATGACTGCCTGGTGAACCCACTATCTCACCCAGAGTGCAGAAGGTCTGACCTAGGAAATCCTACAGAAGTGCGGCCCGAACAAAAGACATACCAGAGGAGGCAGGATGCAGGAAATAAAGAAGAGAGAGCAGAGTGAGTCAGGGTGGTACTGTGTATAAATGAGTTGTACCGGTAAAGAGAAAATTCTAGGAGTGCAAGGCAGAGACGTACGTTGAAATCGGAGGGCTTCCAGGAGGGAGGTGAGGCCGCATATATATCAATAACAACAGAGCATATCATGTAACAGAAAAGACAAAAAAAAACAAAAAAAACATACAAACGAATTGAAGAAGTCAGGTCGAAGAGGATAGGAGAGAAAAAACGAGAGTTAGAGAATAGTGAGAAAGGATCTTGGAGAAGAGAGAAAGGGGAAAACACCCATGATGACCATGGTTTACAAAACAAAAGAAAAAAAGAGTAAGAACCAAATCATGAATCTGAATTTCACTTAAAATGTACAGATACACAAACTCATACAAAACATTCAGTTGGTTCTATGCAAAACCATAATTTCATAAACTGCCCCCACTTGTTTATTGTCTGCATAGTTTTGGTACAGTTTTTAATAATTATGCAACTCAAGAAAGAAAGCTTGTTTCTGCTAAAAAGAATCACAATGACTGTGAATGAAAAGTGATGCAAGTGTTTAGTGAATTGATCCCTCTATTCATTATACACTGCCCGGCCAAAAAAAAAGTCGCTGGTGGATTTTAATAGGCAAATACTTAAGAGTCAATGGACGGATCATTATTACAGTGATTATTATTTTTCTAGCATGTTATATGTTTGGCAACGGTTCTTTTAACCCTAAAAGATGGAATGTATAGCTTTTCATTTCTTAAACAACCATGTACTAACACGTATCCTGGCCATATTCCAGGATGACAATGTCAAGATTCATCAGGCTCAAATTGTGAAAGAATTGTTGGGAGGGTGCATAAAGAATCATTTTTACACATGAATTGGCACCTAGTCCAGACCTTCATTTCATTGAAAGTCTTTGGGATGTGCTGGAATAGACTTTACAGAGTGCTCACCTCTTGCATTGTCAATACAAGATCTTGACCAAAAAATTGATGCACCTCTTGATGGAAATAACATCACAACATTTATTTCCATAGAGCGGTGCATCATTTTTTGGTCAAGATCTTGCATTGACAATGCAAGAGGTGAGCACTCTGTAAAGCTTCCTCCAGCACATCCCAAAAACTTACACTGAGGTTAAGGTCAATGTGTGAAAATTATTCTTCCCAACCATTCTTTCACAATCTTGACATTGTCATCCTGGAATATGGTCATAATACATCTTAATACATGGTTGTTTAAGAAATGAAAAGCTACGCACTCCATCTTTTAGTGTTAAAAGAACCGTTGCCAAACATATAACATACTAGAAAAATAATAATCACTGTAATAATGATCCACTCATAGACTCTTAAGTATTTGCCTATTAAAATCTAAACAGCGACTTTTTATTCGGCTGAGTAGTGTATATTTTAGCTTGACTTTTATCAGTTTAATAGTCTGTATTCCTGTATTTGTGTGTTTCCAAAATTTAAGCACACTGCAGTATACAGTGTGCTATTTTGAGCCAAAGTGAGAGTTTTATTAGAGAGCCAGAAAGAGAACTTTACTTCTTCAGTTTTGCACAGCTTTGATAATGATACAAAATATGACACAATT
This sequence comes from Megalobrama amblycephala, assembly GCF_018812025.1. Lineage (NCBI taxonomy): Eukaryota > Metazoa > Chordata > Actinopteri > Cypriniformes > Xenocyprididae > Megalobrama > Megalobrama amblycephala. Next base: position 24,052,573 of record NC_063055.1, on the reverse strand, counting down.
TTCAATAATTTTAGATTGCATAAAACCAACCGCAGAATGAAGAAGCATGCATGTAAAAAAACATGAGTGCAATTGCCAATGAACACAAGGAACTTTCATATACATCCAAGCAAATACACATGCACATACATATATACAGACACAAAAAAGCACATACAAAGTGCTACAATATACTCACATGTTTGGCCAGATCAGGACTTTTGGAGTCAATGTCATATCTGAAATCCAAGAGAACAGTTTCAGTCAGTATTGTTAGATGATAGCATGGCCCATTTTCTCTTGTTATGTGTTATGAAGAAGAATGATCAACCATCCTCACATTATTTGTTTTGGAATGGACTAATGATAATGGTAATATTTTGATTTCTTGTAGAGACCTTCCAGTGAAAAATGACATACTTCTCTCTGATGACGTATGCCAGACTTATCCAATCATTTTGTCCGCTCTGCAAGCTCATGTTCATCTGCCGTCGCTTAAGTGCAATGCCCCACATCTCAAAATTCAATCAAGAATCAATGCATAGAATCAAGTGGCCATCCAAGTTTTTTATTTTAATTTGTCACACTCGGCTGTACATCACAATATGGAAGAAAACATTTGTCGCTAGTTCCGTTGCATCGTGACTTTAACAAATCAAAACTTGAATTTGCATCTGGTTGCCATGATAATTTTGATAAGAGTGTTTTTTTGCAATTACATTTCACTACTGGTGAAGAAATTATACATTTCACCTGAAATCAGATCACCGTTAGATTGCATTTAAATTCTTGTTCTGAGGCACAGCTGGTTGGCTCAGTGAATATTTGCATTGGTATAAGCGAGAGTTGGCACAAACGTGAAAGGTTTCTCGCTGACGGCACACTGAACTCTCCAATTAAGTCCAGCGTGCACTGCAGGGGCCTCTTTTCAAATCAGCAAACCCCATTTAAGGTGGTGAATGAGAGCATGACAGACAGTCGGGTGCAGGGAAGGGAGGAACACATTGTAAATCATCTGGGATCCCGTGCCACAAATTTGCTTTAGAACCGCTGCGTTAAGATTGAGGATAAAACTCATCTGAAATATTTATCACCCTTTCACTGATCCAGCCCCTTACACATGACAGTCAAGAGAGAGGCCGCATCAATAATTACAGAGAAAGATACACTGGGAGAGGGAGAGACAAACAGACAGAGCGAGAGCAGAAAGCCCGGAGTGGGACAGCACATCGGAGAGTCGGGCAGATTCCTGTGTGTCAGCATCAAAGGGAATAACTTACATGTCAAACCGAAGATTCTGTTTCTCCTCAAAGAAATAGTCCAGGATGTACTTTCTCACAAAGTCTGGGTTCAGGGTGTTATCGATGACTTCAGTTCTCCCAAACTACACAAAAAGAGAGAGAGAACAGCTACATGGGAATGAAAAAGTTGTCACAGTGCAGCCTCAGACAAGTCTACATCCATTAACTGGGAAGTGACATTCTTGTGACTCTGCAGCCAAAGGAAAAACTAGAAGAGGTGATATTTTGAGAGGCTAAGTATCTATGCTACTATGTATATGTATGTGTATATGTGTGTGTGTAAGTACAAATGAAGACTACACAGGTAATAAATATTCAGGAATATTCATATTCATGAGTTCAAGGCTCTGAGCTCATTCCTGGGATGTCACTTTAATGACAGTCTATTTATCCACCTGAACATATGCATTACTGCAAACTGTGATTTCTATGTTAATGTACAAATAACAGTTTGGCTCCAGCTCTCTTGTGTTATATTTGAATTACTGTGCAACCATAAACATTCCCATTTCAAAACATTCCTTGTGTAACATCCTCTTAAAAAGCAGCAGGCCTTCGATTCACTATGATAAAAGCTCCTCTTCATCTTCTATGGTCTCTGTAAGGATGTGTCCATTGTTAGTTTTATGTAAGAAACGTAAATCAGAGTTTGGAATTAGAGAGGGTGAGTCACCTCTTCCTCTTTAATACTAGTTACAGAATAAACATGAATGAACATCTGAAGGTATGTTGAAAGATACAGTACATATGAAACTGAAACGGTCATATCTCTTATAATCGCTCAATCAGTGTTTCAACGGCGGAAAGACGTCAATGAAAGTTTGTAAACAATATGTCATGTAGCACTTACCTCAGAAAAGCCATTCAGTGTCCACAGCTTGTTAGTTCGCTAGAGAAATGAACTCTTTCGCTTAATATATGCACTGTATTAGCCTATATAGTCATTATATTTTACTTAATCTGTTAGTGATGTCTTGATTGTTTAATGTACGTTTATATAAATCTACAACCACTGTGTAGAAATGATTATATTTCAACCACAAACTGGAGTAAAAATTTAGAAGTTAAAGGTCCCGTTCTTCGTGATCCCATGTTTCAAACTTTAGTTAGTGTGTAATGTTGTTGTTAGAGTATAAATAAAATCTGTAAAATTTTAAAGCTCAAAGTTCAATGCCAAGCGAGATATTTTATTTAACAGAAGTCGCCTACATCGAACGGCCAGTTTGGACTACATCCCTCTACTTCCTTCTTTAATGACGTCACTAAAACAGTTTTTTGACTAACCTCCGCCCACAGGAATACACAAAAAAGGGGGCGTGGTCTTGTTGCGCTCCCACGGAAAAGAGCAAGAGTTGCGTTTGTAGAGTGTGTTTGTCGCCATGTCGTCGAAATGCTGTTATTTTCATCCCGCAGTCCAATCACCTTTGTTTGGCCTTCCCAGGGACGCTGTACTTAGAGATCAATGGTTACAATTTATGTTTAACTCGGTTCCCGAAAATTATAATCCACATGTAAAGCTATGTGCAGCACATTTTGCTGAGGACAGCTTCCTCAATCTCAATCAGTTTAATGCCGGATTCGCACAAAGATTATTCTTGAAAGATGGAGCAGAAGCTGCTGTCGAATCACAACACAGGAACCGCTGGCACAATCAGAACTCGTTACGTATTTCTGAAGGAGGGACTTCATAGAACAAGGAAGTCATCAGCCCGTTTTTATGACAGTGGAAACAGCAGTATACAGATAAGTAAATTATGTGAAAAATACTGTGTTTTTACACGCGAAACATGAACACATGTTATATTGCACACTATAAACACAATCAAAGCTTCAAAAAAACACGAAAAACGGGACCTTTAAAGCAAAAACTGCCTTAGGTGCAGCTTACATGTTTGCATACAATTTGTTATTTGAGTGTTGATTATTTTATCTAAAAATAAAAAGCAATTGAATTTAGGTGAAGAGAAGAGAAGAGAAGAAAGAGAAGAGAAGAGAAGAGAAGAGAAGAGAAGAGAAGAGAAGAGAAGAGAAGAGAAGAGAAGAGAAGAGAAGAGAAGAGAAGAGAAGCCTGTCATCTTTGCACTGTATTCTTGAAGGCTGCTCTGCAGTCGTTCCCTCAGCTAATTGTGTTTTCCATGAATAATTAAACAAGATGAGGCAGATGAGAAATGCATAAATAAATGAATCACCAGAAGGGTGTTACAACACCCTGGCCCTCAGCAATGAAGGAGACAGTTTATGAGGGATAAGGGAATGATAAGGTGATTTAAACATACTGTAGGTGATTTAAAGTGATTTAAACATACAGTAAAGACCACCGTGAAAAACACTGTATCACAACAGTCTGAATTTCTTACAAACATGGAGCGCAAAATATGGTTAGTACACAAGGCATGCACTAACCATAGGCACTCCTAAATCTGTAAAAATTATAGGTTGAATTTATATTTCATGTCCATAAACATAATGACTGAACATTCTCAAGCAAGGCTCTGTTATAGCAGAGGACAGAGTCATTAGCATTCACAGCATAATGCTTTATGTACTGCTAATACGACCTCACAGTCTGACTTTATCATTTCACCAGCTGCTATTGTATAAATCATTCTGTTGACCTTCTGCTATACATAAAGCCATAAAGCCTTTTATGTTTGTCATATGGTGCATTATTTTGCAAGTACTGCACTGGTTTCCAACATTTTCAACATTTTTTCAAAACCGAAATCCCATCGTATGCAAAGAAAAACATTTCACTTAAATCACCAAACTGTTTTTGGAACAGCTTCACCTCCCACTGAGTGTTAAAAACAAAGCCAAGGCAGTGAAAAGGGGGTAAAACATGTTGTTCAGACCTACTACTGTGCAAAACACGAGAATTAGCTCAAGGTCACATTCAGAAATTATGGATAAAACACAATGTTGTCTGACATGGGGCAGTTAACATTTGTACATTTTGAACATCACAATAGCAGTGATGAGAAAAGAAGTTGACATCGCAACAGAAATCACAAGAGAATGAAATCATAACAGGTGCAAAAAAAAAAAAAAAAAAAAAAAAGTTTAAGCTAATTATGCAAAGAAGATAAAAACGATCTTATCCAAAGGAAGATAATCAAATCAATGACTTTAAATTTACAGCAATGAAAAACAGTTCAAGCTCTATGTGATGTGACAAAAATCTGTGACTTTAGAAAGTGAGATATTTGGGATTTCTAGACGTTTTCATTCTGGAAGTCTGCACCACAGCTATAACAATAAGGACTCAGAGGAGCGATATCATTGAAATAACTTTCAGAGCAATTTTCTTCCAGCTGATGAACGCTAAAACATTGACAGCCAATCAGAATCTTAAAAGAGCTTGAGCATTTAATGCAGCAGACAACACAATGCTTATAATAACCATTGTTACCGTCCAATGGCGTGGACACTAATATAATTAACATTATAGTTATCTTTTTATAGTTGTCATTCTTGATGTGAATAGGGCTTTTTATAATATTTACAAATGCAAATCATGTTAAACTTTCTTAAAGGTGTTTTTTTATTAGAATGCCACTCAGAAAATACACTTATTAGTTGGATTTTTTGTTTAGTCAAGCAAAAGACATTGATGCACTTTCTGCTTGTCCATCATTCCGTGCAATCATGGGAAGCAGGAAACTGAGAGTGTGGTAGTTGAAGCATATCATTCATGTTTAATGCCATGTTCAGCTTCGTCAGTAGTTGTCAGTTTGGGGTGTGAGAACGCTATTTTGATTAAAAAAAGGGAGCGTGTGTAATTCAGTAAGTATGAAACTCCAGAAAGGATGAAATCACTAACAGAACCATTACAGAATCATTTATTGAACATTGGTGTCTTTTATCAAACTAAATATTTAATCTTTTACTACATTTAAGAGGGATTTTTCACATAACAATACTCTTATCCATGGTAATATCACTGTAATGCATATAACTGAGTGGTTCATTGCTTATTAATGTGTGAAGAATTAAATATAAAAAAAAAAGTTAAAAGAAAGTGGGGTACACTAGTCAAACCGTGGACACAATCACTCAGTCAAAGTAAGGCGCTTACGCTGTGTTAGTAACAAAGAGAGAGACACACATATTCCCAAATCTCCTGCTGAGACAGAGAAACACACAAAGAAAACTCCATCCTTATCAATCCCTTACAGCTTGACTGCCTCTTTTCCACAGCGGTTGGTATTATACCCAAACAAGAGGCATCTTACATGGGCAGAGGCATGGAGAAAGAGTCTACACAGCTAATCGGAGTTAGCAACCTGCTCAGTGTTATGTAAGCTGTCGTCTTTCATCATAGGAGAAATGTGTTCCATCAAAACCCGCTGTGAAGAAGGAGGATCGACACCAGTACGGTTTTATTTTGGGTCAAAAAGTTGTTACAGCTCCTCGTGCGCACATCCTGACATTTACGACCGCTTTGACGCATTCACATCGGCCTTGACAACACCTGCTAGAACAACTGTCACCTGCTAAGAAGGGATTTAATTATAACGGTCTCTGTAACACAAACCGAGACTTGCAAAAGAGCCCCGCAATGCGATTTTTCATACACAAGCTCTTTTTTGCTAGCTCAGTGATGGATATGATAGCCCAAGGATGTCCGATTTTCGGCTGATTGTAATGACCTGCCAAATCCGAGGGCCGGGTTCTCTAGCTCAACACAATTTAAGTGTGAAAAATCACGTTCAGTGAGCTGGGAAGCATTACAAATGCTTTGGCCTGTAACTTTAGAGCCAGATCGACTTTAATGCTAATCACTAACAGAAAGTGTACAATCATCTTTACAGCCAATCACTCAGGGCCATGGGGACAGATTCATGAATATTCAACAGGAGAATCAATGGGCAGTGATGGGCACCGGAGGGCTGTGAAGAGAGTGAAGGGGGCGGAGAGACAGAGAGGATATGCAGAGCTGATTAGGGGAAATGAGGGAGTCTCTGTCAGAGGTGATTGTAGGTTTGTTCCCGAACGTGGACACTTACCTCACGCCACTGCTTAGACTCCACTCCCTGAGTGTACAGAACACACACTGAGAAGATGAGAAAGAGGGAACAAAGAGAGAAATCAGCATCTATTTCATTTTTAAGAAAAAGCTTTTAAGTTACAGTTACTGTAGATGCATCTCTGAAGAACAGCTTAACAACTATAGAAGCTTAGTTCATGATTTCCACGCCTGTTGAAAATTAATAGAAATGATTAGGGATCGGCATAAAAATTACTGATGCGACGCATCGATTTAAAAAGTGTGCATCGGATACAAGTTGGCATTTGTATCGCGATGCATCGTTTCTAGCATATTTACATCGGTAAAAAACGGTTTATTTATATACAATTATTAGTAGATGAGCTATACTTTTATTATTTACAGAAAGTGAACAATAATTTGTGACAAATATTTTATATGTAGATTGATTTCTCTTCTGTAAACTGTTTCTCAAGCACGTTCTCTCATCACCACTGCTGCTACATGAATATGACGTATCACAACACTACGGAGAACGAGGCGCGTCCTGTGAGTCACATAGAATGTAGATTATAACACAAAATATCACGGATTTTGTCAAATTTTTGACGAATAAATCAAAGGTAGATGGGTACACTTAAAGGGTTAGTTCACCCAAAAATTATTACATTACCAACGGCATCACCAACGCCGACAGATGAAAGGATTCAATGGAATCAATTCAATGGAAAGGATTCCGGAAGAGAATACAATGCTGAATAAAGTCGTAGTTTTTGTTATTTTTGGACCAAAATGTATTTTCGATGCTTCAAAAACTTCTAACTAACCCACTGATGTCACATGGACTACTTTGATGATGTTTTTATTACCTTTCTGGACATGGACAGTCTACCGTACATACATTTTCAATGGAGGGACAGAAAGCTCTCGGACTAAATCTAAAATATCTTAAACTGTGTTCCGAAGATGAACGGAGGTCTTACGGGTTTGGAACGACATGAGGGTGAGTCATTAATGACATAATTTTCATTTCGTCTATTTGAATATGATTCCTGCATGTTCTGCGCGAATATGTTTACTACACATACTGAAGCACGCGTGACGATTTTTCCAGCGTCTGCCATCTGACTATATAACTACATAAATACATAAACTTCATCTCCAGAGCTGCTCTGAGAGTAACTTCATGAGCATTTATATACATACAGAAACTGTCAAAATAAAAGTTTGGTTTAACTTGTAACAGAAATATAGCCCTATTACTATTGTAGTACTATGTACTACTTGTATGGTATAATGTATGTCTTAATGTAATACTACTACTAATAATAATAATAATACAATAATTATTAAGATTTTTGAAGGAATAAATCACATCATCAATTTTTCATCCATGTTTTAATGTTAACACTAATTTGGAAAAATAAAACTGAATTTGAGAAAAAATAAAAAAAGTTTAGAGCCCTACATATTGAATTGCATAGCATCATATTTTTTTCCATTGCATCGAAATTGCATTGAATTGCATTGTGTTGAATCAAATCGAAATCAGATCGCACTGCTTCGTAATGGGGTGAATCGGATCGCACCACATCGGTAGCTGCTTCATATGAATCTTTAATGTATTGTATCGAGATCGATATCACATTGACCTCAGTTATGGAGATGCACATCCCTAGAAATGACCAATCTTTCTAAAGAAATATAAAGTAAACGTGGGAATATATAAATATATTTCTTCAAATGTCACAAATAGGGAGGCGCGAATATGTATGTGTGTGTCTTTATTTGATTCAAAATAAAATAAACCCGTTTGATTCAGTGTTGTTACGGTTTTAACAAAAACAGAAACTAGTTAAAAACATTTAATTAGCTAAAATAAATAACATAACCTATGAATGTTAGATAACTAGATAACTAGAATTCTTGCCTTTAAAACTAACTGGAATAAAAACGCACCAAATTTTGTTTTCATATTTTTAGCTTTCGTTTAATTTTCCCACAAGTCTCCAGAAAATGTTATATCAAGGGTGAAAGTATGAAATATATATATAGTACAGTCCAAAAGTTTGGAACCACTAAGATTTTTAATGTTTTTAAAAGAAGTTTCGTTTGCTCACCAAGGCTACATTTATTTAATTAAAAATACAGTAAAAAACAGTAATATTGTGAAATATTATTACAATTTAAAATAACTGTGTACTATTTAAATATATTTGACAAAGTAATTTATTCCTGTGATGCAAAGCTGAATTTTCAGCATCGTTACTCCAGTCTTCAGTGTCACATGATCCTTCAGAAATTATTCTTTTATGCTGATCTGCTGCTCAAGAAACATTTATGATTATTTTCAATGTTGAAAACAGTTGTGTACTTTTTTTTTTTCAGGATTCCTTGATGAATAGAAAGTTCAAAAGAACAGCATTTATCTGAAATACAAAGCTTCTGTAGCATTATACACTACCGTTCAAAAGTTTGGGGTCAGTAACAATTTTTATTTTTATTTTTTTGAAAAGAAATGAAAGAAATGAATACTTTTATTCAGCAAGGATGCATTAAATCAATCAAAAGTGGCAGTAAAGACATTTATAATGTTACAAAAGATTAGATTTCAGATAAACACTGTTCTTTTGAACTTTCTATTCATCAAATAATCCTGAAAAAAAATATTGTACACAAATATTTTGTACAATTGTACACATTAAATGTTTCTTGAGCAGCAGATCAGCATATTAGAATGATTTCTGAAGGATCATGTGACACTGAAGACTGGAGTAATGATGCTGAAAATTCAGCTTTGCATCACAGGAATAAATTACTTTGTGAAATATATTCAAATAGAAAACAGTTATTTTAAATTGTAATAATATTTCACAATATTACTGTTTTTTACTGTATTTTTAATTAAATAAATGTAGCCTTGGTGAGCAGACGAAACTTCTTTTAAAAACAGTAAAAATCTTAGTGGTTCCAAACTTTTGGACTGTACTGTATATATATATATATTTTTATTCACAAGCTATATTTGAAACTTGCCACCTTTACTGTCATAATCACTCACTATCTCTGTTTATGTTAGCAAATACTTTAATGATACTGGATTTCATTTTTGCACCTGTAACACATTGCCAAAAGTAAAGGTTGAGGACCATTATTTATATTTTTTTAATGCTATAATAACACTGCACTGTTTTTAATTAAGTTACTTAAGTAATTTTAATTACTGTCACTGCAACTGCTTTTATCATAAACAGTCAAATATCGAAGTGTCCTAAATCCTTCTAATGAATTACAGTTTGTAAAGATTTAATAAGATTGATTAAATACCTAACCCGTACACTGTAGGGGAAAAAAATAGAAAATGAAAAAAATATACATTTAATTTTCTGCCAGGACATGTTAATTTCCTTCACTTCTAAAATACAACATAAATTCACAACAAAATGCCTAATTCAAAATATGGGTAAACACCTGTTAAAAAAATGCATATAAACAGTACTTTGGGCCCTATTTTTATATAGAATTCTCTACAGTGTACTGGAAGTAAACATTTGACAGTACTGATTAGGCCCTGTTTACACTAGTGCGTTTTCATTTTAAAACGCAAAACATTTGATACCGTTATGTCTGTTGTTTACACTACTCCAGTGTTTTCGGCCCTCGAAAATTGAGACTTTCGAAAACGCAGCAGACCCAGAGGGTTGCATTTCAGTGTAAACGGACCAAAACGGAGAATTTTGAAAATGAAGGCATAGCTGTCCATTTTACGCTACCGGAACACAACAATAACAGACCAGGGCTGCATTTCGCAAAAGCATCATAAGCCTAAATTGATCGTAGAGACTGCTGGTGGCTATACAATCAACTTACAATGCTTTTGGGAAACGCAGCCCAGAGCCATCTCTCCCAATGGCTCTGTAACATACCAGCAAATGCGGAATCATTCAGAAACGAAGCATTGCTGTGTGTTGCTCGGAGATGCACAACAGTTCTGCTCTGGCTTTATAGGTAATATTTACATTGGCAAATTTGAGCAAAAGCAGACAATATTGTGTCTAAAAATTTATATCATGATAGTAGTCAAAAACTACCTACTGGGCTTTTATAGAGTCAAGGACATACAAAAATTTTGAAGGAAAAATATAGGTAGATTTCAAAATTATTAGTTTCACACAGCACTGTGGAACATGAAGGTTAAATGAAACATAACTCAGAATTCTAATAATTTATTTAACAACAAACAAATGTTCAACATCGAGTTTCATTGATGAAAAAGCAACCTCTAAGAAAGACAAGTTCTTGCAACGATTAGAATTGCAAAGGTGGCCAGACTATTTGACCCATTGCTCTCTATTTCATAATCTCATGTCTTCAGCGAGAGATTTACTGTACACAAGTCCCCATGACTCATGCAGCATTTGTATTCAGGGGGGTGACTTCATGCTCTGCATATATTAAGCACTTCTGCATTTTTGTTGATAGTGAAGAAAAGCTGTCACATTGTGATGCAAATTCTATGCATGTGTTTTAGGCAACTTGGAGAAATAGCAGAGTAGACAAATTGTAAGCAAAGTGTGGAGAGCGGAGGAAAGTCAGAGAGGTGTGTGGAAGAGACCGAACCGGAAAGCATGTCAGTGAGGTACGAAGCCTGGGGACCGAGATTGTATATGTGTGTAAAAAGAGATTTTAGGTTAAAAACAAGTACTTCAGCCATGAAAAAAAGAGAAATACTTACAAGGATCAGACTTGGAGAACGTGTCTCGATCTAACAGGTTTCTGGGGAAACAGGAGAAAAAAAAAAGAGTAAATTAAGGACTGAAAAAGTAGGTCACTTTGGTCAAACAGTTCAGCCATAAAATGTATAAAGGCCTCACAAATAAACCAGATGGAGCTCTCATTTACATGTTATTTCAGAATCCATTCATTCCCTTCCATTAGCAGCACATCTCTTGACATGAGATTTTGTCTGTGTGTCACTGTGTGTTTTGAAGTTACACTTCCATCATGCCCATATATGAAAGAAAGATGGCATTTAACTTTTTTATACATGCACATTGATTTCCAGTCATGCCAAAAATTCTACATTTGGCCAACATTAGCAGAGCACTAACATAAAACGGAAGGATCTCTACTGTCAATACTTCATAAAACACATACATTTACACTTTTTGGGTGGCAAAACTGTACCTCAATTATAACTCAATAAGCACAAACAACATTTGAAATGTGTTTTAACTTTATAATTGCAAATATATTTATCACGTAATGAAACAACCTTTTGTCAAGGTTTTTTACCAGCAATTAAACAGCCTTATCTGCAATATAAATACACAAATTATCTATAAATAATATTTCTTCTGTCATTTCATATCTCATACTTCACATTCATATCTCTCTTATATTGCTGTGGCATGCTGATTTTTAATTGGGTTCTGTGCATGTACAAAAGCATGAGTTAATGATGTGGATTTGGTTTTCATAGTAATTTTGTGGTTGGACATTTCTAGGGGAATAATATAAAAGGTACATTGAACTAGAAAGTTAGTGATCATCTCCGATGTATCCTTGATCAATGCACCCTGGTTAAAATGTGAGCTGAAACAAAGAATATACACTAACAAGAAGCGACAGTCAATAGAACGTTCCACTGCAACACCGGCGCCCAGCAGCAGCCCTGCGTTTCCGCCATTTTGGGGTGAAAGCGAGTCGGCAGCCCACTAGTTTCTATGGCAATATCAGCTGCTTTGTTAAAACAAAAAAGTACGTTAAAGCTGAAATCCAACCTGAATGACGACAACACAGAATAAAGTACTATCACTAGTGATCATCAAATCCTTTTAACAGTTTATTTTGCAGACTTTGTGTTTAAGTCTTCCACTTTTTTCATAAAACCTTTGCTCTCTAGAAACCCAGTCAGTTTGGGTTAAAATTCTTTGAAGTTTAAGTATTAGCATTATAAACACTGAATTAATACCAACATAAATTAAGGACATGCATCAGAAAAATTGGGAATGTTGTACAATAAATATATGAATATAACAGCTTGATTTTGCAGTGTTGTCTAATGTCCATTAAAGCAAGTGTCCAAAAGTGTGAATTATGCGATAACGGATCATTATGTTTGTAGCGTGATTCATTAAAACGTACAATATAGCCTATTTCAATTCAGACATAGATATTGTTTCTATTACTCCACTAGGTCTGAAATATATTGTTCGCTGCAAACATGATGATCTTAAATTTATTCATTATTAATTTACTATTAATAAATGTGTAAAGTTGCATAAAATGGAAATACTCAATAAAGTAGGCTAACTATGTTACCTCAGATGGATGAATGGTTGGATTCCACAACTGGTAAAATAAAAAATATATAAGACAATACAACATTTACTGTAGGAGCCATACAATTTACTGGTGACTTAATTTAAAAAACTGTTCTATTGCGCTTCTGATTTGGCAGTGAAATTCGCCGATTTTGGATGTGTAAGATGTGAAGGATTCAATGGTCCAGGTAGTATTTTCACCCCATAATGGCGGCCGCGCTACCGGAGCGCCATCTAGTGGCTGTTACCCAAAAAGTATCGAAGTGTCGCCTCTTGGGTTCTAAGCTCTTTGGCTGAAATGACAGAATCTCAGTGTACTGCTGTGATTTCACCTATAGCTGTCCACTGGAGGCAATCTTTGGCAGCTACTGAATTAAACAGTCTGCTAAATGAGTAATTAACAAGTTGTGATTAAAAACAGAAAGGCATTATCTTTAAATTTGTTACATTATAGCACAGAAATAAGGCACAAGTATGTTCAAAAATTTAATCTTTTGCAGAATGTAACAACTGTGCATCCCATTCAGCTCTTGGCATCTGATCTAATTCTCAAACTGGATCTTTGAATCAGAGCTGATTGAATCAGAGAGTGATTCTGGCACACAGGTTCAGTAGAGTCTCGGAGAGTCTTAAATCACTATAATAGATCGCTTGCATGATTATACGCACTTAGAAATTGAGAGCGGCTTAACGAAAACAATCAAAAACACATTGGTTTAAATTTGACAGGCTTGAAAAATATCTAATTTCTGTCACAATATCATTGTCAGAGAAACTGGTTTTTAATTAAATTTTGTGTGGCTCTGGACTGTATAATGGCTGTTTGAAAATGAAAGTGAGATGAGTGTCAGCTACACGTTGTTAATGCGTGCTGTCGTATCAAACCTCTAACAGACAGAGACAGAAAAGAAAAACATTGTCACTTCTCCTGCAAATGAAAACCTTTTAAATGAGTCTCTCAATTCTTCACCAGTGGAATACAGAGCCTTGAGAACGCCAAAACAAAAGAGTTCATTTATATGGAGAGTCAGGCACCAATTAATGCGAAAACCAATAATTTAACTGCACCCAAGCAGTGTTTTAGAAAAACAGGATAAAGTCACATTAAAAAAAATCAATTGAACTTAAAGTCATGTGAATTATTTTATTATTTTTCTGTTCTTTCTCTGTATTTTAAAGAGTCAGTATTAAATTATATTAAATTATACAGATTTCAAAAAGTCTGAAAAGCTGAAAATCTGCAGTACTAAGAGAGAATATTCTATGAGAACCGTTAAAACACTGTTAAAATAAAGGCTTCTGGAAAGCCATTATAGTCTGCTGAAATGGGCTTAACTGTCTAAACATATAGAAGCTCTGACAGATCTGTGATGTTCAAACACAGACCATAAGTTCAAATTAACTCCTTTGGGCTTTGAGGCAAGACTGCATCCTAAGAGGAATCCTAAAACAGTAGTTTATATAACTGAGGTTTGTGAGAAAGGTTTAAATTTAGCCATAAAAGACAGGACATTAATCATACATTTACACATAAATCATTCATCAATGCCTTGCTTGTCGTGTTATTTTTTTCACATATAAACGTTAGTGAAGCTATTAAAGAGACTGAAATCATGCCTTAAAGGGGACATATCATGAAAATCTGACCTTTTCCATGTTTAAGTGCTATAATCGGGTCCCCGGAGCATCTACCAACCCAGAAAAGGTGAAAAAAGGACAACTCAGTAACTTTGTTTTGGCAAGCCTTTCTGTGCAAGCAGGTGAAGAATCAAGTCACTCAGATTTCATTCCCCTTGAGAAGAGGATCTTATTATAATATTACCACCCCTTAATCTGCACGTTTCCACCCACAGCACCATATATATATATATATATATATATATATATATATATATATATATATATATATTTTTTTTTTTTTTTTTTTTTTTACCTTGCAAAAATGGTGTACCAGTCCTAAAGCCATGGCAAAAGTTTGTGCAAAGCATGCTAACTGTTCTGTCGTTGGCTGCACAGACAATCACAGAACACTGCTTAGAGTCTGGTTAGGCTGCGTGTCCACCAAAGCGTTTTTAGCCAGCTGAAAACAGCAAGAATGTTGTGACAGTTGGTCAGTTTTGTATTTGTCCCGCCCCTCATCCACTCTGATCGGACGGTTGGCTAAAAAGAGACAGTGATGAGCTTCAACTCAAGGCAACGGCTAAAAAACGCCTAGCGCTCAGCATGAAATCGACGCGAAAGTGCCTTGTTATGCTCCTGGCGCTTAAAAAACACAGCACTCCCACTGAAAGCAATTGGAAAAGTACATTAGCTGCTGGAAACGGCCTTAGCATTGGATAGACTGCAAGTTGACCCTGGCAAGCTCGATTGCTAAAAAAGGAGTGTTTCTGTCCTAGCGATATTTTGTTAACAACTCCACATCAACTACATAAATTTATCCACTAAACATTCAGAAATGTCCAGATGCATTCTAAAAGTTTTTCCTGAGTCTCTCCATCAGTGTCCGACTCTGGCAATCCTCATTGTGGCTGCGTGAGATTCTCCAGCTTTGTTGTTGTTGAGCAACCGAAGCGCAAGCTGTTAAAGCTCCGCCCTCTTTTAAAAAGCAGGCAGGGAGCAGCAGCTCATTTGCATTTAAAGGGACACACACAAAAATGGCTTGTTTTTGCTCACACCCAAATAGGGGCAAATTTGACAAGCTATAATTAATTATCTCTGGGTATATTTTATAGCTGAAACTTCAGAGACACATTCTGGGGACACCAGAGACTTATATTACATCTTGTGAATTTGGGCATAATAGGTCCCCTTTAAAAGTAATAGTTCACCCAAAAATGTTGTTCCAAACCTGTATGACTTTCTTTCTTCCGTGGAATGCGAAAGATAATATTCTTCAAAATATCTTGTATTCCAAAGAAGAAAGAAAGAAATAGAAGGCCAGCTAGACTGAGTTATCTCAAAAATGAATGCAACAATGAAAGTGATTTTTATTTAATTTACCAATTAGGTGCATAACTCAATGTGTATAACTCAAATACATAAAATAAAATAAATAAATGCTTCTGCCAAGTTTCTGAACTCAGAACATATGTTTAGATCTGGCTGAAGAGACTTGTAATTGTAGTGTAGTGTTCTGTGTTGATGTTTTGACTGAAAGAACTGAAAGAACTGATCTGTGGTGCTAATATCACCTTTCAAAGTGAGATGTGTTACAGCACACAGATCAGTTCTTTCTCTTTGCCAAAGAAGTGGTCTGACACTATTGGACTTGTGATCCAATCTCCATCTCACCCCCGTTCTCCCAGAACCCAGTGGCACTGTAATTGGCACCCTCATGCAGGAGAAGCTATTTCAGCCAGAGGGGATCAAAATAGATTCTAAACTCCTCAGCCAATGAATCCTCATTGGTTCAAAGAAGCAGAAAAAAAAGTAATTCAAGTTGCTATCTGGTTAAGGGGAGCAAAGAGAAATTTCAGAGTGCATCTCAGCCAAAAGCCACAGACCTGGAGGTGCAGGAGAGGAAAGGATCATGTCGCTCATCATGTCATCTGGAATGAAAACTCTTGTAGTCTGGCCATCCTGGCAGGGGTATTACCACCATGACAGACTCTCAGGTCAATGGAGAGTGCTTATCATCATGGCTATTTGATGAACTCTGAACAAAGCCCAGAGCAGGACTGAGTGCAAACAACACTAGGAGAAACATTTCCCATGAGTCAAAACAAAAGATGGCTATAGCAGGGCATAATTTAATGACCTAGGGGCTCCGTCTAACTGCCACCTAACAGCACAGGGCACTGGCAATCAACCAGTACATTATTAGAATGTCTCTCACAGGTCCTGTGCCACTTCTAAGACCAAGGAATTCCTGTTATAGTGTTTTATTAAATGTAATATGATATACAATCCCGCTGTCTTCTCCTCAAGAAGTAATTACAGAAGAACAGGAGTGTCAGCATTTTTCCAGCTCATCAACAACAAGAATGAAACAGCATAATTAAATCCTGGCAAGCGCTGTTTATAAACCAGGCATAAATCTACACAAAAACCTCTGGTGAAGTCAGAAGTCAGCAGGGCCAGTGATCTCGTTTTGCATGTCTCTTGCTCAATAGCTTGTAAATGCAACACTTAATCACTGTAACACAGCACATCCTGATCTATGGTGCTCATTTAAGTTGAATTACTTCTTTATAGGATAAACATGTTGTTTATTTGATTACAGAGGGACAGTACATACAATAAAACTCAAGTTCAGCAGAACAGATATTAATGAAGTCTCATATTGCACAATAAAAAGGAAAAGTGCTTAAAAAAGTCATTAAAAATTGCTGGTGATGGTAATTGTGTGATTAAGTAATTGGAGTGGTAAAACATTAGGCATCGGTCTACACCACTTGTAAGGACTACTCAGTTTAACAGACTGCAACACTGATTAACAAATGGCTCTGCAAATTATGGTAGATATTTATGCATATTTATGCACTACCGTTCAAACAACTGGGTTCAGTAAGGTTATATAAAAAAAATATATATATATATATATATATATATATATATATATATATATATATATATAAAATAGAAAAATTTAAAATTTTTAAAAGTTAATAACATTTCACAATATTGCTGTTTGTACTGTATTTGTGTAAATAAATGCAATAAATGCAACCTTGATAAAAGACTTCTTTCAAAATCTTTCAAAATCTAAATCACAAACTTTTGAAAATTATATATAGAGTATATAAACAAAAAATAAACTAATTTTGCCCAATTCTATAGCCTAATTGTTTTCCAATAACTGGCCAATATTTAAATTCTACAAAAGTTTGTCTATAAACTTAAACACTAAAATGTTTATGTTCATGTTGAGATTTTAAGTGAATTTAGGCATCACAAAATTATATTGAATTATGCATAAGTACTCAATGGGAGATGAACTGTTGATGAGAAAATTACAAACAGTCAGCTAAATCTTTAACACATTGTCTTAAAATCAGTTAAAGGCATCAACATAAAAATGTCAACATAAGCCTGTAAATACCCAATATTACCTGATTTCAATCAATCAATAAATAAGAACTTTAAATATTAATTTAATTAATACCAGTTGATTAACAATATGGTCCCAATATAGTGTGCCTCCCTAAACACTTGTGTTGCACCATGGGTTATATGAGAGTAATTAATGCCTAATATAAAATTAATTAATGTGTTATGTATTCCAATTTTGATATTTGATTTGATTTTTTTTTTCACAAAGGGGTAGAGGAATGCAGATTACAATTACCAGAGAAACTGTTATCAGATAACACTGTTTAAAATGAAAAACTGTTTAAAATGAATCAGAAAAAAACCCATTAAAGCAGGTCAAAAAAGGAGAATTAAAATAAGTGATGCCCAAAGCCAAAAACTCACCTCCACGCCAGCTGTCTTTGCTACACTAAATAATGTTTGCTGTGGTGGTCCACCTGTCAGTGCCATCATGAAGATGTCAGCAAAAATGAAAAGTTATTTAAATTAAGTCGTTTTGGAGCAAGCAATTATATCTTAATTAAAGAAAACAAGAAAGTAAATAGGGTCAGTTCATGTTGACTCTTCTGCAACAATTTCACAATAACAACCAAGAACTCCCCCAATCCGGTGTAAAAAAAAACAAACAAAAAAAACTAATAGTAGCAATGTGAAAATATCAATGCTGATATTTAGTACTCTGCTGATATTTAGTAATCTCATTGGGTCAGTTCTTGTTTTGGAGTTCAAAACTGTGATGCCAATCAATGTGTTTTCATTTCAATAAGGGGGCAGCAGCACTCTACTGAATAAGCCCAATAAAAATCAGAGTAACACTTTATTTCGATAGTCCACTTTAGACATTATATAAGTAACTTTGCTTGTCAACTAACTCTCAGAGTATTAGTAGACTGTCCGCTTAATATCTGCTAACACTTTATTTTGATAGTCCCCCAACTGCAAGTCAACTTATTCTACTAACCCGAACCCTAACACCTAACCCTAACCTAACAGTCTACTGCTAATACTTTAATGAGAGTTAGTTGACCTGTAGCTGCAAAGTTACTTATAGTTAGTAGAATGTCTAAAGTAGACCATCAAAATAAAGCGTAACCAAGATCAGAGATGAATAGCAAGTGTAGACAAGCCTTTTGTCATTCCTAGTATCACAAGAGAATTCTGAGTTTGTGAGACAGCCGTTTTGAGCCCTTTGATTTGACACCATACTCTGTCAAAACGCAGGCATACCCACACTCGCTCTCCTACTAACACATTTATACGCATACTAAATAAGCCAGCTCAATTAACAACTGGCCAAGCTCTCATCCAGCCCATCCATCCGTTCAGCAGCTGTTTTTTTCTCTCTCAACCATCTGTTAGACTATTCACCATATTAAGCACTTCCCTCTGTGACATGCAGAGGTCAGACACTCAGTCCCTCCTCCTAAAAACTGTTATCTACCAACCTATGATTTTATTTTAATCACATATTGGTCATGTCGCAGGGCTTGTTTATTCTTAAAGGTTCAAAATTACTGCCTCACTGTAATATCGGCTGGTTCCACTAGATATCAATTATGCCAATCAATCCTACAGACAAAAATCACTACAAAAACAGGACAAAAGGAATAGAGATTGGATGAAAACAACACATAAACTAGGACACACACAATCACTTCTGCAGTAGATTACAGTGTGAATACATAATGACTGTGAACCTCTCAGCCTCACACGTCATTTGTCATTGATTCTGCCTCTTTATCACAAGCCAGAGACCTCACTATCCATCCATCCATCCCAACATCATCATCGGCTGTCACTCGGGGTGAGTATGACTGTCCTCTCCATTGGGTCATCTACTTGTGGATCTTCAGATGGCTGTAGAGGCCAATTCGCAATTCGCTGTTTAGGGAGACATGTATTGGACAAGCGGATGGCATGGCCTGTCCATCAAAGTTGGTACTGCATTATTATAGTGGTGATGCTGGTCATGTTGGCTTCCTCCAAAACACTGAAGTTGGTGCATCTTTCCTCCCAGCAGATCCTCAGGATCTTTCATAAGGATCTTTGGTGGATTGTTCCAGGGCTCTCAGGTGCCTGTTGCAGGTGGTCCATGACTCGGGCTCCATACAGAAGGGTGAGGAGGACAATAGCTCTGTAGACCAGGAGTTTTGTTTGGGCTGTTAGGTCTCTGACTTCAAAGACTCTTTTCCTAAGTCTGGCATAGGCTCCACTGGCACAACTCAGGCGATGATTGACCTCAGAGTCAATGTCAGCTTTTGAGGAAAGAGTGGTGTTGTCCACTTTTATGGTGGGCTGGATAGCTGGCTGGTTGGGTGAAGATTGATATCGGACCTGGGTCTTCTTGATGTTTAAGGTTAGAACCAGGGCTCTGTACGCATTGGCAAAGGCATTCAAGGTGCCCTGGAGGTCTTTTTTTCGGAGTGTGCTGCGATGATGTTATCATCCACGTACTAAGGCTCTGTGATGGTGG
Organism: Megalobrama amblycephala; assembly: GCF_018812025.1. NCBI lineage: Eukaryota > Metazoa > Chordata > Actinopteri > Cypriniformes > Xenocyprididae > Megalobrama > Megalobrama amblycephala. The sequence continues at coordinate 24,032,476 of NC_063055.1, read as the reverse complement.
TGTAGTTGACTTTGTTCTTGGCCTTGAACCTGTTAAGGTTGAAGGGTCAACCATCAGTTCTGTACACAATTGGAATACCCTGTGGTAGCTCTTCGCCAATGAGGATTGCAAATAGGGTGGGTGCGACGATGCATCCTTGTTTGACCCGCGTTTACATTTCCACAGTGAAAGGCTCGGACTCTAAGCCATTGCTGAGCAATGTGACAGACATGCCGTCATGTAGAATCCTTATATTATGATATACTTCATCCATTCATCTATCTTTCTACATTTCTCTTTCTCTCAGTGTCACTTTAGAGTTACTTGCTTCTTCATCAGTTCAGGTCCAAGTAGCATCTGCAAAATCAAACCTGACTGTTTTTCATTTTGGTAACAGAGTATTTAAATCTATGAAGGAAGACATGTTGGAAGCAGGATACACAGGACGACGTGAATGTCTGCTCTAATATTCACAGCTCTGGGACTAAAGGTATTCTGCTATTTTAGCATATATAATCAGATGAGGAAATCCAGCAATAAAAGGCACTGGAGCTGAACGGATAGCAAAAGAACAATAATAGCTTGCAATACACCACGGCTCCATTTGGAATCAAGTCACATGGTGAGAAGGGAGCTGAACCCCAACCGTAAATCATCTCCAGGTTTGCAAATACCCACCAGACAGAGCCCTTCTCAGCAGTGTAGAGTCTAGCAGCAGAGCGGTGCTGTGTGAATGTAGATGTATACCATGATCTGGTTCCTCACCTGCAAGGTCAACTAAGAGGAGGACGTGGATCTGCAGTGAAACTGAAGCTTGCCAACAACTGCAACTTTATTCTTCCACTTTTTCAATACAGAGAGCTACTCATGGAGGATAGTAACAACAGGGACACATGGTTTTTGGCAAGGGCATTCATTTCCCAGCAGCAAGAATTAAATTCAGAATTCAATGTTTAGATAAATGGTAAAGAAACTTCTGTGCTTTTAAAGAGCCATTTCCTGTAACATAATGCAGAGGTATCCAGAAAGTTCTAGTTGGCTAAACTGCATAATGCAAACAATTATAAGTGCATCCTTCCTCATGAAAGAGACACAGTTCCAAGTCCAGGCACTCGCATAGATTTTAATATTAAAAAAGCCTTTATTTGCTTATTAAAACCACCAACGTGAATTGGCCCAAACAAGCGTTCATCAGGCAGCCAGTCTGTTAAAGTGATCCACTTATAATTGTTTGCATTTTCCACCACTTCAGGAGCACCCAAGGCATTTTTTGAGTACCAGATGCACTCTACAACAATATTTTTTCTTATTAGTTAAATTGCATGTTTGTTATTTGAATCATTATCAGCATTTCACAAAGCTGATCAGCATTCCACAAAGCTAAGACTACACAGTAAAATCCCCAGAGTTAAATCAACTCTGCTCAGAGTACATATGATCCCTCTCTAAATAGTGTTAAAGTAACACTGAAGCAGAGTTAAAGTTAATGAGATAATTAAGCAATTAATAAGGCTGTGACTGAAGTCAGTTGTAGTTCTTGTGTTTCTCTTTTCTTCAGTGATTCTGCTTGTTAATAGCAGGCATTCATCACTAATGCACAATCATCACTTAATTGCTTAAAGGTGCCCTAGAACTTTTAAAAAAAGATGTAATATAAGTCTAAGGTGTCCCCTGAATGTGTCTGTGAAGTTTCAGCTCAAAATACCCCATAGATTTTTTTTAATTAATTTTTTTAACTGCCTATTTTGGGGCATCATTATAAATGAACCGATTCAGCTACTGGCCCTTTAATTCTCGTGCACCACGCCCACGGAGCTCACGCTTGCCTTGAACAGTGCATAAACAAAGCTTACACAGCCAATATAACCCTCAAATGGATCTTTACAAAGTGTTCAGTCATGCATGCGGCGGATTATGTGAGTATTGTATACTGTTATATTGTTTACATTGATTCTGAATGAATTTGAGGCTGTGCTCCGTGGCTAATGGCTAATGCTACACTGTTGGAGAGATTTATAAAGAATGAAGTTGTGTTTATGCATTATACAGACTGCAAGTGTTTAAAAATGAAAATAGCGACGGCTCTTGTCTCCGTGAATACAGTAAGAAACGATGGTAACTTTAACCACATTTAACAGTACATTAGCAACATGCTAACGAAACATTTAGAAAGACAATTTACAAATATCACTAAAAATATCATGTTATCATGGATCATGTCAGTTATTATTGCTCCATCTGCCATTTTACGCTATTGTTCTTGCTTGCTTACCTAGTCTGATGATTCACCTGTGCAGATCTAGACGTTAATACTGGCTGCCCTTGTCTAATGCCTTTCATAATGTTGGGAACATGGGCTGGCATATGCAAATATTGGGGGCGTACACCCCGACTGTTACGTAACAGTCGGTGTTATGTTGAGATTCGCCTGTTCTTCAGAGGTCTTTTAAACAAATGAGATTTATATAAGAAGGAGGAAACAATGGAGTTTGAGACTCACTGTATGTCATTTCCATGTACTGAACTCTTGTTATTTGACTATGCCAAGATAAATTCAATTTTTCATTCTCCTTTAGTGTTATTTTAACACAATTTAGAGAGGGACCATATGTACTCTGAGCAGAGTTGATTTAACGCTGGAGATTTTGCTGTGTAGAGAGAAAGGGTAAAGAAAAACAAGACACAAACATTACACTGAGGCTATAAGTTACAATGTTGTTTTCCCAAATGTATGTGGTCATATTCATCACTACCCCTCTAGTTTCAGGGGGTAGTGAAATCCATTCTCCCATAAAAACGTAAAAAGTAAAATTAACATTTTATCAAATTTGAGTTATGAATAAAGTTTGGCTCTCTTAGAGTTTGACTATGATCTGTCCTGACAGTTGTGTTTGGTGATGAACAACTGTGATAAGATTAATAGAAAATGGAGTGTGAAATTGACTTAAAATCAATCAAAATTCAATCCAAAATATCTGAAAAGCATTTACTTGGATCCAGTGTTGCTGTAGTTACTGTGTTTTGTCTTTGCAGTATTGTCATGTGCGTTTCTCTTGTTAACTGAAAAGACAAGCTAATGCAGCTTAGTGCCAGTCCAGAGTGAATTTTGGTTCATTCATTTGAAAGAAAATTAAACAACAATGCAGTGTACTTAAATCTAGACTAGTTCTAGCAAAGTATCACCTAAATGTTACGTTTTCAGCAGACATTACACCAGTCTTCAGTGTCACATGATCCTTCAGAAATCATTCTAATATGCTGAATACTAATAATTAATATTTCTTATTATTATCAATGTTGAAAACAGTTGTGCTGCTTAATATTTTGTGGAAACTACGTTCTTTGATTCTTGAACAGCAACTTTTGAATATTTCATATTTGTAGTAGTTCTAATGCTCAAGACCCAATAAGTATATCCAAAAACACAAGCCAATCAGAACCCAAAACCCAATTAGTGCCAGACAACTGGATCAATTGCATATCTCACAGCCACAGGACAGCTTTTGTTTGTGATAAGGGTTATCACAGAGTCTCTGGTTTATCAGGCCAAACTTTCTGCACTCCAATAACATCAGCAGGTTATGAGGGATCTGGAGGGGGAAGTGAAGCGATTCAATTCCATGTCTGCCACAATCCCCTGATAATCAGCCCAAACTAAATCAATTACAGAGAACAAACGCAGGTGATGATTTCCACCGCCGCCTTGCAGAGTCTCATCACAGACCTGGAGAGAATGTTCTGCACTGACACAGAGGGCCAAAATGGGTTAGGGCCAATAGATTATTTATTCATTGATTCAATCTCAGGAGCGAGGAGGTGGCAAAAAACCTAATTCAATTAAAATAATAACAATAATGTAAAAATCAATAACTTGATCACATATTTGATAACACTAATGAGTTTTTTAATCTGTTTGAATTATTTCACTTGTAGAAGCAGGGGTAAAAAAAAAATCCTATAAAGGAATGTTAGTAGAATTTCATAATTAGAAATGGGAACCAATCCTAATCAGATCAAACAAGGATCCTCTAAAAATTCTCTTAGAACCAAGTGAGATCATACTGTACAAAATGAAATTTCTATTTTAAGTTTAATCTTCAGTATTTCTTATTCATTAGAATCTTATTTGAACCCATAAGGATTGGATATGTGATAGAAATCCCCTTATAATTGATAATGCATGCATTAGTATTCCTTTATGATTTTCTTTTTTCCCTTTTTTTAGTAGGATAGAGAAAGAATGAAGAGGCAGGTAGAAAAATTCAATATGCTCTTACATGCATGCGCGTGAAACTTAAGACCCTTGTCAAATATGTCAAGTTCAAATTAAAATGCAATTAATCACTAAAGTCAAAATTTTTATGTAATTCACAGTACAGTATGTATTGCTTGTATTTTGATATAATCGTTTAGCTTTTAGTGGATGTAGAAGTTGAAAATAAATTTCAATCTAAAAAGCTATTTATATCTGGTTAATTGAAAACAGTTGAGATCACATTTAGCTAATGTGATGAAGTCTTGGTCTTTAACAGAGAAATTTATTCAGCTAACAATCAGACCAAATTACACCCATAATCAGTATTCTTTCTTTCTCATTGCAGACAGCAGGCAATATTAACTTGCAGCTGAGAAGTTGGCGAGCTTATGGTTATTAGCTACTTGGACAGGAAATTGCTCTCATTAAATAGATGGTTTGACTGTCAAGTTGGGAAATTCAGTAAAATCATTTTGTCTAAATTGGACTGGAGCGTGTATAATTGACTATAAGCGACTATTAAATGCATAGCAGATGTTGAGTACACCAGCCGTATCCATTACTCCTCAAGATGATTGAAAACCCAAACCAATAGCCCACCTATCACTCTGAGCAAAGAGCCGGCTGTGGTCCAGGCTGAAATTCATTTTCACCACATCTCAGAACCTGTTTTTCCAGTAGCAGCATTTCAGTGATGCATTCTTATCAAGACCAACCTAGTCTGCTCTAAAAGTAAAGATGATGTTATAAGCATCAGAAAAGAAAAGAAAAACGTTCACCAAAAGAAATTACGTTACATGCAACATACAAACCCTCTCTACTGTTTCACACTATAGTGAATGCTGTATCCACTGACATGAGGACACTGGGTGGGGTTTTTATGCTCCTTCTCAAGAATATTCACTGTTTGCTTCAAAACTACAGGGCTATGATTTGACGACTTTACACATTTCGAAATACAACAAAGAATAACTGAAGATATATTACCTTTAACAAGCAGTTCTTCACTAAATACACAAACATGTGACACTTATTATCGATGGAAAGCGAAGATTATCTAGGCTATAGGGGTACCCGTGAGGGACTTGATGTTCAGAGCATCTGACAACTTATGGCATCTCTGTATGGAGACAATTGAGCAGCAACGTTGAGTGCTTTAGGCAAGTATATACAAGCAACTCACTGGATATATTAGCCTAGATATTTACACTCACATCAATATTGAAAAGCCAGAAAGTCTCATATCATTATTGTTGTGCATGTGAGCTGCTATCAAAACTATTTTTCATATACATAATTCATGGCGGCTTAAAAAAAACAGGGTTGAACAGCCTGATGCCAAAGGAGAACATTGCTATGCTTCTTTACAAAACCATCTACATAGGCTGGTGCTTCAAAGAACATTAAAAGCTTCTTTTTCTCAGTTAACAGAACCAATATAAAGAAAAATCAAGAACTTTTTCTCTAAAGAATCAACCCGTCAAGACCACTAATTCAAACTTAACTTGTTTATATATATATATACACAAGAAAAGGATTCTTTGTTAAACCTATAAAAAAAAAAAAAAAAACATTTGAAGAACTTTTATCTAGTCAAACACCTGACAGTTCGATGTGAACCATAAAGACCAAGAAATTAAAGTGATTTCAACTTGAGTGTGCGAATGTAAATTGATAATATCTCATACCTGCACGAGACGGTGATCTCCACTTTGGTGGCGGGAATATTCCCCGTGATGGGGTCGAACTCGCTCACTGAGGCCATGTCCTCTAGTTTATCCATAACGTCCCCTTCCATGGGCGCGCGGGACAACAGAACGCTCTCTACTTCAAACAGTTTATCAGTTAGTGGTGCTGCGGTGCTTCCTAAAATCTCACAGCTCCAGCGAGATGCGGGCGCGGGCGCGCGCAGGACCGCAGCAGGCAGGGTGACAGAAAATCAGCGTCTGTGCTGGTCGCGCGCTGGAGAGCGCGGATGTCCTGTGATGCGCTTTATAATAATATATCAGCAATGTTACAAGAAAAAAATGACCGGACAACGGGTTTGGTTGGCTAAATGAAAAACTCAAAGAAGAGTGCAAGTGCGCGCCTCTTCTGACAGCGACGAGATCTCTCGTCCCTACTGTGTGGAGTGGAAAGTAAAGGAGTAGAACTCCACCCCTCGCGCATTCTTTCACATATTGTGGCTCGCTCGGCGCAGCATCACTGTATTGATCCACAGCTACGGCTCATTACTGCCTGAGCTATTTCTCACGGCTGTTAACTTCTGAAATACAACCCTCAAACCATTCTGTAAAAGCAACGAGGGGAAATTAATGCAAACATGCTACATTAAAAACCCGTTAGATGGTTAACTGTAAGTAACCTTAATAGGCCACGGTAAAATGTATAGGTCCTATTCCTTTTAATAAGATGTCATTTTACTGTAAAATATTGTAAATTACCTTATATCTCACGAACTTACTGTAACAAGGAGCTATGTATACTTTCACAGTAAAGTAGCCTATACATTACCTTGTAATACAATGTATAAAGAGATGCTTGCCAAAATTGCTCGCATGAATGATCACACATCTTTAGAGTTCATTTTAATTTTTAACACTAATAGGCAAAATAAATATTATGGCAAATATGTTTATTGACTTGACATAGGCCTATACTGTGAAATACACAGACAAAATTCTATATTTGAATCCTTCATATAATCCCACAATAACTACAATAAAATACTGAATGTTGTGCAAGTAATAATTACTGAAAATTTAACAAAGTTGTTTTTTTTCCTTCAAACTTATTACTGATTCTGAAAATAAGTGGTTCGTAATCAGCAAATATGTCCAAAGAACTAGGATAATTATCACATAAAAAAACCATTTAAGTCTAGTGAGAGACAGGAATCTGAGTTCGAGCTGATAAAAAGCACAGCTTGAGACTGCCCACCTAGAGTTCTTCATTCTGCAACTGCATTTCAGCACCACATCATTGGACAGCTCCACAATCCCTTTCCCCACTGCAAAAATAAATAAATAAATGAACTGCTACAACAACATAAAAAAAAGACATATTTCACACCATAGGTGCTTGGAGTAATTGATAATCACTTGTCAGATTTAATTACACCTGCTATTTTCCACTCTGGCCCAATGGCGGTGACCCATTTCAGGGCTTTTCCCCACACCCCTCAGTTCCTCCAAGCCACCCAGTGGGTAATTATGGGTGTTACTAGTGGAGGGTTGTAGATGACAGCATGTGGCCTGCATTCTGACAGGACAGCATGCTGGAACACTATAAAGTCCGCACTGTCACAGAGATCCAGGCTTCGGCGGGGGCTGACTGACACAATGATGCTGCACTGATTTTGTTCATCGAGGCTTTGATGGAATGTGTGTGAAAGTGAAAATAGAAACACTATAAAGAGAGAACGGAGTGAAAATAAGACAGAACGAGAACCCTCTCAAACTCTTGAATTACTCTGCTGCTCAGAATGTGTATTTCCTATCAAATGCTTCTGTTATTGTTCCTCCTGAAAATGGAGAGACACTTCATTCAGAGTCTTTCCCCTTGGTTTGAATCCAATTCCACAGAGGACTTCACAGATTGACATCCAGCCCTGCCTTTTAGTCACACACACTGGTGGATCAGACACAGATGCCTCTTTTCTCACAGCCTCCATTAAATTTCCGTCTTCAAAAATCACTCACCAAAATAAATCAGAAACCAAATGGAAAACAAGGCGCTACAGCTGAACCAGCCATCGCTACGTAATTCCATGGCTTCATGCATGGTGGAAACTGTAAGTCAAGTGGCTTCAATGAACGTGACAACATTTATCCAGGCCAGCCAGCCTGGACACAAAGTGATGGGAGAGTGTGTCAGAGATTCAGTGCTTTCTCAAGCTGAAAACTCTTGTAGTATCGGTCTAGATAGCAGGCTATCCAATCACGACCATAGCAGGTCATCCCTGCCATATCTGCTCACAGACCATCTATGCAACCCGATACATATTTCATCCATCACTTCCTTAAGAAAGCCTAGCCACATATTCTTTATCCTCAACCTTGGGTCATGAAATTCAGCGTAACGTGTTTTTAGTTATTACATATACAGCCAGTGGGATTGTTAAGGTGACAAGTACAAGGCTACATTTATGTTATGCATTGGAAGTATAGTGACATCTTTCTTTCGAGTTGTTTCATTCAAATACATCCAAGTGTATTTTAAGATGTTGGGGGGGGTGCACTAAAAAAATGGCATTTGGCAAGATTGGAGAAGTCCAGTTCTGTCATTTTCATCCAAAGGTCCAGTTATGACATTTTAATTAAACTGACCAAAGTAAAAATTGTGATTTCAACTGATAATGGCGGGTCATAGCACACTATATTCCGAACTTCTAAAGAGTTTTGTTTTCAGCAGTTCATCTGTCTGTAATTTTGCCACAAGCTGATGAAAGCAGCTGTAAGAATGCAGTCTATCTCCCCTCCACAGATGATTCCCTCTCTGGAATCCTTCTGGGTTTGGACACATGTTGATTCAGTTCAGTGAGGTGCAATCTGTCACTGCTGGCTTAATGGATACACAACAGGTTATTTGTTGGTAGTTAAATGGAACTTCCTTAGGTCCTTCCTTAGGTAGGAGTCTGTTTAAAAGTTATATCTTCTCTAAAGCTTTTGACAAATGTCATTTTCCTATTTGAGAGAGATACACATATGAAGAAGTAATACATTCAATGTTTCAGCATCAACACAATGTCAGACAACTCGTTTGAGAACTTGTTTTTGACCTAGAAACTGAGAAAAACCTTCAAACTGCAATGTAACTTATGGTTGAAACTTAAGGTAAAGTGTTAAAGAACAGAACGGTCTATGAAAGCTTTTAGATGGCAAAGTTATAGCTTTGTAAAGATCATTTATTGTCCGGCTGTCACCCTGTGTAGGAGTCTAAAATAGTTCAATATAAAAGAGAGAGAGCTAGTTCTATCACAGATGACAGATATGGTGACACATGCCATAGTAACAGGTAGGTTTGGGGTCAGATTATTTGTTTTGTGACAGCAGGGCTGTCACCTTTTATATTATGTAAAGTCATTTTTCCACAGTTATGTTCACTTCCAGACAAAATAAATCTGAAGTTCACTTACAGAGTTCACCCTAAAATGACAATTCTGTCATCATTTACTCACCCCTCATGTCATTCCAAACCTGTATACGAGACTCCTTCTTCTGTGGGACACAAACAGAAATAATTTAATAAATTGGTTGAATTCAATACAATGACAGAATATTGTGCTTTAGCGCATGATAAAGTACCCAAGCATGTCAGCAAAACTTACATGTGGCTTGATGATCATTTTCCAAGTGCGCTGACCAGTTTAGGAGAAACAAGCCAATATTTAAGCAGTACTCATTAGTCCAGGTGGTGGAAATGTTCACCTTCTGTGCCTTCTGGCATTTAAATGCAAAACATAAAATGTGCAAATGTGTAAATGAGTACAATTGTAATTTTTTTTAGGTGAATTATTTCTTCAAATTAAGAGAATGTTTACACAACAACAATGATACTAAAAACTGAAAAGTTTTTCCTTTGCTTTTTACGCATACAGATGACAACGTTATCAAAACGATCGTTATTTATATGATCTGTGAAAACGGCATTGTGGTATGCATGCCAGGCCAGTAGTTGGCGATGTCACTTTGTAAAGAAAAACTATGCACCTATTAGACTGAACACATAATACGCATGCACATTACGTCACCGTTTTCACAAATTCGCTTTTTTGTTGTTTACATGGAGATGATAACGGTATAGTTTTCAAAAACTTGCAATTTAAACCCCATTCAAAAGCTTGTGTTTTCAGGCCGCCCCAAAAAACGCTGTTATCGTGTAAATGAACGGCCAAAACACATAAAAAGTTTTCAGTTTTTAGTTGAAAACAGTGTAAATGGCCCCTCAATCTGTGAGATAAACAAAAACACACCAAACACAAAAAAGAGGATCTTGAACTTTACCTTGCACCTACCTACCTGAAGTTGTTGCTAATATTTGCAAGAGCAATATCTCTTGAACAGTTCTCTATAAGAAAACCTTTGAAAATGACCTTTGATAGTGAAAATGAAAGAGAAAGGGCTGTCAAAATAATATTTGCGCTCCGAGAGGATTGCCCTTTGTACTTGGAAAACCAAAACAAACATTAAGGTAAGAAGCCGAGTAACACTTCTTCTGTAATCAGTTTCTTGAAATTTTCAGAAAATCATGCATAGGGTTTTCTCCAAACATCTGTAATCTCTTCCAATTTAACAGATATATGTAAAAAGATACATTAGAGCTGTTCGAAAAATAATCGCAATTACCATTATGACTTGCTGCGATTAACTAATCAGGAAAATTCTTCTTATAGCCTATATTCTTCTTCAGGCATTCTTTTTATAGGGTGAATTGCCCTAATGTGGGACATTTTTTGCATTTCAGACTTCTGTGACATATTGCAATTTGTAGCTAAAACATTAAATTCACACACAATACCATTTTAAAAACCCCAGGATGTCTACTAATCAAATCAAAAGATAAAATGGAGATAACACATTCATAAAAGAAGTTATAGACATATTAGTGCTCTTAGTGCAAGTCGTCTAAAACTATCTGGTGTTTCCTAATGTGGGACAGTTGTATCCCTAATGTGGGACACTGAAAATTCTATGATAAAAGGCCAAAATCTATGATGATAATAATAAGAATAATGATAATAATAATGATAATGATGATAATAATAATAATCATAATAATAAAAGGTCTATGAAAAGGCCAAAGTCTACGATAAAAGGCCAAAATCAATTGATTCATGCAGAATAGTAAAAATCTTCTTAAGTTAGTAATTATCTTGGTTATGGATGGATTGATTGATAATTGAACATCATCAGAAAAATAATACAATATGATAGTTTTGATGCATTTATTGTAAAGACATTAGGCAACTATTTTCATAGGCTATGTTATGTAATATATAGAAAATAATTAAATGCACAGTCAGAATTCTTCACTGTTCTCTTCAACATATAGCCTAAGCTTATTTGAAGGCAAAATATAAAATCTTGCAAAAAACCTTGAACAAACTTTAGGCTAGATTTAACATTGAGTCAAAATTCATAAAAATGCTGCGAACTGCATAAATGTTTATTTGGCATAATGTTTTCTATTTCACTAAACAACAAACACACACAATCATTCTATTATTGCACAACAACACTAAAACACTGTAAATAACCATTTTTGTCCCACAAACCATGCCCCAATACACATTTTTGACTGACTAAAGTACTGTCCCACATTAGGCAATCATACTGTCCCACTTTTTGAAACCACATTTCCTAAAGTGGGACACTAGGAAATTTGATAAAAATATAAAATATATAGTTTACACATACAATGTTATAGTATTTTTTGATGGACATACATTTAATAAGCACATTAGGCCAAAAGATATCATGATTTTTTTGTTTAAAATTAATTTATACTCCTTAATGTCAAGTTTGTCAAAACTCTATGTCATTGACCTTTGGGTGGCTTTCACACAAGGTCCTTCCTTTTTGATGATTGCTACAGTCTCATATATGACTGGACATTTGAGAGGCTATGTGATTTTGATCACATGGCACCACAGCTTCAGATAACCTATAGTTTCACTGACATTCATGTATTTATGCGGGACCTACAAACACTAAACCTTAGGTGTCCCACATTAGGCAGTGTCCCACTTTAGGGCAATTCACCCTATCTCTACTACTGAAGCAACAAATTTATCCATTTACAACATGCTATTTGTAGAAATGAGTATTATAACCAATTACAGTCCTGTTGAGCACATGAACGCAAGGGCCAATCAGAGGCGTTTACATTATTCTCTGGCACATAATCCATATATAACAAACAAGAAAAATATGAAGAGTTTGGTTCCAATACGCGAAAAAAAAAGAGAGAGTTTCCGCCAAAATCAGTATTGTATCTGATCGGTATTGAAAAGTAATTTATTAATTTTGCTCAAAATGCGATATCCGTCGTGTTATTTGTCATGTTTTCTCCCTTTCTTTCCAAAACGCGACAAACGTCAGTCTTCTTTCTCTGCAGAACGCGATATATCCGCTCAACCAATCACAGCACACCATTCCACCCACTGTAAACAGTAATGGCGGCGCTCTGAATACACCTGGCATCCTAGTTTTCCTTATCGGCTTTGTACTTTGTGATCAACAAAAACAGAAAAATCAATAATTTTGACGGCATTTATGAACCTGTGGTGGTTTCTGCGGTAGGGAAGAAACGCAAGTCATCGAAATGTAATCATTTACGTGAGATTAAGAAAAATGCCGGCTGTTGTTTGTTCCACAACAGCATTAAACTTCTGTCACGGTCCCCAAAACTGAATCATGAACAGTTTTTAAAAGCCGTTTTTAACACCAATGTACTCGACAAATGTGTTTATTTTAACCGTGCGGTGGCGCCAGATACTCTTTAATAGGTAATGACAAACGGAGACATAATTAATTTATAACATTAACAACATTTTGGGAGCGACGACTAAATGTATTTTTAGTAAAATGCCTGTATATAAGATTAGTATTGACAAAGTTTAGACTCTGTCATATATGTGAATCAATTTACTTTGTTGTGTATTTTCAATATGAAAAATAACTTTTATATTGATGGATTAATTGCATTTTGAAAAGAAAAAAACGTGTCATGGATTTATAGCATTTCGGGGAAAAAATAATCCATTTTTATAATAAACCTTTGAAAATCAAAATCTAGATTTGAAAAATGTTTTTATAACCAAAAGATGCTATGTGAAAGTTTGAAACACAAAATATTGGTTTTCATCTTGCCGCTTTCTTTATAAAGAAAACACATTTTTACTCAAATTAATCAAAATGGATTTATAGCGTTTTGGAAACAAACTTTTCAATATAATTAAGAGATATATTGCACAGAGTACACATCTTCAGTGATTGTAACGAGAGTTTTCACAAGAGTGCAAATCAGCGAGTGTGTGCTAAACTGAAGTGAGTGAAATATAATAAACATACAAATAAATAAAGACTTAAATCAAAATATGTGTGCATAAATGTGCAAGGAACAGAAACATAAACAAATAAATAAGCTAATAAATAATTTAAAAATAAAGATTATATCATCATCATAACATTACAATTAAACATAATCATGCAGTCCTAAGTAACATACATTAACACAGTTGAGGTTGATGGGGTACATCCAGTTATTGCAGTGACCAATGAGGAGAAATGTGTCAGTCGAGAGGGTGTATACCATAAATATGGAAAAAGCTTGTGTCCAGAGATATTAAGATTCCAGTAGCCATTTTTAAGTCTGAAGGATTCTGGAGTTTCGACAAGCCTTCTAAAGAACACAGTGTTCTGTGGTCAGAAAGGTTCAAGGTATTAAGACGGTTTAAGGTGTCAGAGAGTACAGCTATGCTTCACTTGTAGCACCGGAACAGAATATCACGCCATTATGACCCAATTTCAACCTCTTCTCTCAGAGTACATATACATATTCATGAACTCGCTAATCAGAGACCAACCATGTGCATGCGCGAAAGAGGAGACGTTAATTATACCAGCCGGCTCAAAGAGCACTGAGAGCTCATTAAGTGTTTGGTGCAAAATAAAGAGATGCATGCGTATGACAATGACATAGTACTAGAGCTATGTTTTTCATATATGTTTAATTGGAGGGAGATACCTGGAGAGACAAAGAGAATATTGAAAAAGGTCCTGGGAAACACCAAGGAAAGACAAAGAAACCACAGCACCATAAACTGTATTTTAAATACACTATTGATGTAAAAGCAATAAAATATCAAATTAAGAAAACATCAAAGATTCAAAAATATTTCGAATATGATCGGATGTGTCACATTTAAAAATTAATCACATTTTTATTAACACTAAAGTGAAATGTTAGGTGAGATTTCAAGGCAACCAAGCACAATTATTTTCAGCAGTTCCATGAAGTGCCAAACATACATAGACAGACATTCACAAAATCATTACTTCTCTCCCATTCATTGCCAGCTGACATTCTACAGCAGATATGTCATTTGCTCCAAAAAAAAGGGCAAAGGCAGGAAATAGGAAGGCGAGTTGGAAGCTTTAAAAAAAATTACCGGTTTCTTCGAAAGCCTTGTGTGAACTCCTACGCAGAGTCAGAAATGTCAGATGTTCCCTCATGTAAACAAACACCCAACCACCAAAGACGCTTCCAACACTATAAACACACTGTGCCTTACTCAAACTGTGGCCTTATTCCAATCAGCATTAAATCAGTAATGTTTTACATTCTCTTAAGCATTCTAATGTTTTTTTATGTTTATTATGGCTTGGAATTACAAAATCCCAAATGACTAAAGCACAACTGTTGAGACATTTAATTCCTAGTTCCTCTACAAACCTTGCAGCTGTCAACAACGCACTGAGCTGCTGTGATAGAGGAATTATCCCACATACAACAGCGGATGCTAATCCTGTTACTCTTGGATAGCAACCGATGCTAATGTGGTTTGATGTAAATGCAGCGGCAACTTCTTTCCTCAAAATACATCAAAAAAAGTTTTATGAAAGGAATAAGAAGCAATTTAAAAGACAATATTTTGTTATTGGCTTACAAAGGGAGATTTTTCGGATCACTTTTAGATTATGAATTTTAGATAGTCATGTGTGGAACAATAAAAATCAGGCCGGGGGGAACTGATAATTCAGTAAGAGAGGCTGGAGGAGTGTCTTATTAAAGCTGTATAGGAATGTTTGGACTCAGATACAAAACCAAAACACAGAGGAAACAAGGAATGGTTAGTTATTAATATTAAAAGTTCCACCCACGGATTTCATTTATTTACTCGTTGCTATATCAATACTGCATAGAACAATTGTGCAAAAATTCTAAAATAAATTCTGAAAACACACCTACCATTCAAACATTTGGGGTTTGTAAGATTTTTTTTTTTTTATCTTGTGCTCACTAAGGCCGTTTGATCAAAAATACATTAATATTGTAAAACATTATCACAATTTAAAATAACTTTTATATTTTAATATATTTTAAAATGTAATTTATTCTTGTCATGGCAAAGCTGAATTTTCAGCAGTCATTACTTTAGTCTTCAGTGTCACATGATCTTTTAAAAATCATTCTGATATGCTTATCTGGTACTCAAGAAACACATTTTTGATTTTTTCAGGATTGTTAACTGAATAGAAATCTTTTGTAACAATATAAAATAAAGCATACACTGTATTCATGAAACAAGATTACAAACTCGTACCAAACGTGTAAAAATTAATTTGGAAAAGTACTTTGAAAATTGCATCTAGAATGAAAACATTAACTGTAGCTATCGGTAACTGTGAGATGCATTAAACTACATTAGCACACATTGTTCCTTTTGAGGGATAAATTACACTTTGCTTATAATAGACTTAAAGGTCAGATAAAAATATATGCACATATCACTCAAGCCTCGATGACAGTGTGGACGAGGATGTGAGATCTGATATCGAGAGAGTGCAATATCATATAAACCTCAGACACACAGTCCTGGGCCATATAAGCATATATTTTTATGATCTCACTGCATACGAGCAAACATCACGTGTAAGTGCCTAGGGACATCATTAGAGGAAACAACTGACTGAGTAAGTGTGTGTGTGAGTGTGTGTGTGTGTGTGTGTGTGCATCCATACACCTCACAGAGGTGTGAACTAAAGGGTTCAACTTACAAAGCTCTGCTAACTTCAGATCTGTTTCCATCCAATCAAATAGCGAATAGCTATAACCTCGGGGAGGTTGAACAGCTCCAAAAACTCCAGCAGGAAAGATAAAACAGGAATTTGTCTAGTTCACCGACTGTATCATCTTCACTGCAACCATAAAAAATCGAAATCGGTTAAACTGCATCAGTCATTGCCAAATCCTTCGCTTTACCCCCTAAGGAATTTCACAACAGTGATCAATGGCAGCCGAGTAGTGGGTCAGGTTTATAACAGGCATTAGCTGAATATGATAGATGAATCTGAAAATGAAAGTACCGTTTCACTGCTCTTATTATGGATGGAGGGGATTGTGTATGATTCTTGTCCATTCTCCAGCTCGATCGATGCCATCACAGACATTACTCATTTTCTGACCTTACTGACTGCTCTGCTGACAGGGCACAAATAACAAAAAGCCCTACAGGGAATTGACCACTAAATAACGACTCATCTTGACATCAATATCCGATCTGAACACGTCTCTTAATCTGAGGTCCACACAATGGAAAATACATGGGTGTTTCAGCAAGGGTAATGACAGAGGGTAAATAGGCTGCTGCAGAATGTTGTTTCTAAAAAATGTTTTTCCGCTGTTGCATTGCAGTCGATAATAACTCACGTTAAACAAACTTACACATTATTCATAATGTAGAGAGTGCAAAGATGCCCTCTGGTGAGGCACAGAATTCAAACAAACATCATGAGTGTCAGTGTAAAGGATGTAACAGAGTTAAAAGTTGTTGACTTTGTCTCTCCCGTTATCAAATACCCAATATAGCTAAAACAAGTAGTGTAGTACAATGTGTCACCATGTTAATCTATTAATATTCAAAAAAAGTTAAGAAATGAATACTTTATTCATCAAGGATGCATTAAATTGATCAAAGTGTAAAGACTTTGGAAACAGCTTAATGACAAATTCCTCATAACTACTCAATCACTTCAGCCCAAACAAACATACTAACCCTCAATTCTCTGTTAAGGGACACAATTACCTGATTCTCTACCAATGAATTACTACACTGCCCAGCCAAAAAAAAAAAAAAGTTGCTGTTTGGATTTTAATTGGCAAATACTTAAGAATCTATGAATGGACAGGGTTCCCACTCTTTTTCAGCAATCATTTTCCAGGACATTTTCAATTTTACAACAATGGGAATAAAAGATGGGATTACACCCTTAAAGTTATATATTGCTCTCCATGTCTTTAAAAGTTTTACTGCCATGACTTAAAGGTGCTAAAGAGGATCTTTCCGTCGACTGAGAAACCAAAGACTGTTAGTGAGTTTTTGAAATGAGCGCATGCGTAAGAACAACCCCCCTCCTTCACAGCTCAATTCGAGGGAACGCCTCCCAAAGCTTGTGCACGAGTATTGGAACACGAGTGTTTACCACCGGCATTCGCTGTGTCGTGTTAGTGGATTCATTACGTCGGACTCACGGCAGGTAACTCATAATCTGCAGTTGTTACTCCTGTCTCCTGACAAAAACATTGCATGCGGCGCCTGTGGAGTGTGGAAAGTTACTGGAGCACACAAGGAACGTGATGGCAGTGATTGACAAGCCAGAGGGCCAATCGTTTACGCAATGATCGCGTAAACGATTGGCTGATGTTTTTAAGGCCCTACCTCGTGCACAGATGATGTATATTAATATTATTCCTTTCAGTGCACCTAATAAATAGTCTTTTATCAGTTAGTAAAGACAGTTTCAAGTAATATTGCAAAATT
Source organism: Megalobrama amblycephala (assembly GCF_018812025.1). Classification (NCBI taxonomy): domain Eukaryota; kingdom Metazoa; phylum Chordata; class Actinopteri; order Cypriniformes; family Xenocyprididae; genus Megalobrama; species Megalobrama amblycephala. Next base: position 24,014,696 of record NC_063055.1, on the reverse strand, counting down.
GTATAAAACAAAACATCCTCTTTAGCACCTTTAACTATAAATCAGTTTTTAATATGAGCTCTTAATCATACATTATGACTATGGAAGATTGTTTCCGTTAAAAAAAAGGTAATTGCGACTTACTTTTACTTTTTATCTCGCCATTCTGATTTTTTTTCTTGCAATTGGATTGCAATTTCTTGCAAGTTTATATCTCACAATTCTAAGAAACAAAGTAAGAATCGCAAGATATAAACTGTCAAATGCCAGAAAAAAATAATAATTGCGAGAAAAAAAGGGTCAGAATAGCGTGATATAAACTCGCAATTCTGACTTTTCCTGGCAATTGCGAGCTTGTATCACAATTATGTAAACTCGCAATTATAAGAAAAATATTTAGACTTGTGAGATAAAAAGTTGCAATTAGGCTAACATTTTTTATTTATTATTCAGTGGTGAAAACAAGATTAACAGCAATTGCAATAGTATTGCATCCTTCTTGTGGGAATTTAATAATTTTTGACTTTTCAGTCTGAGATAAATCTCTTTTTGGCTCATTTTATCTGTAAAAGAAAACAAGCCTTCATAAACTAACTTCATGACTAAATACAAAATTAATAGTAGTTATTAAGATTGATTGGTTTGGAATTGGTAAAATGTGCTTGGGGAAAATATGATCAGAAAATCAACTTTCATAATAATTAAGCAAAAAATTATGCATTTAAGCAGTTAATAACATACTATAACAATATAATAACTGCTGCAAGTGGCAACACAAGACTAAACATCATCATTGAAAAAAATACTACTCTCACTTTTTGCAACTAATGATGATTGTTTTAGGTCAGTGATAAACTCGTTGGTCTTGACTAAAGAAAAAAACTATTTTCCAGGACAACTACAAGATTTTCCAGGACATTTTACATTTTCTCTAATTTTCCATGTGTTTTCCAGGACTGGAAAATTTGCCATCAATTTTCCAGGTTTTCAAGGTTTTCCAGGATGAGTGGGAACCCTGATGGATCATTATTACAGTGATTATTTAGCATGTTATATGTTTGGCAACGGTTCTTTTAACCCTTAAAGATGGAGTGTGTAGCTTTTCATTTCATAAACAACCATGTTGGAAGACACATCATGGCCATATTCAAGGATGACAATGTCAAGATTCACCAGGGTTAAAATTGTGAAAGAATGGTTCAGAGCATGAATAATCATTTTTACACATGAATTGGCACCTCCAGACCTTAATTTCATTGAAAGTCTTTGGGATGTGCTAGAGTAGACTTTACTGAGTGCTCACCTCTTGGATTGTCAATACAAGATCTTGACCAAAAATTGATGTACCTCTTGATGGAAACAACATCACAACATTTATTTCCATAGAGCGGTGCATCATTTTTTGGTCAAGATCTTATATTGACAATGCAAGAGGTGAGCACTCTGTAAAGTCTCCTCCAGCACATCCCAAAAACTTACACTGAGGTTAAGGTCAGTGCCAATTCATGTGTGAAATTGATTCTTCATGCACCCTCCCAACAATTCTTTCACAATTTGAGTTTGATGAATCTTGACATTGTCATCCTGGAATATGCCCATGGTACATGTGGTTGTTTAAGAAATGAAAAGCTACACACTACACATCTTTCAGGGTTAAAAGAACCGTTGCCAAACCTATGCTAGAAAAATAATAATCACTATAATAATGATCCATTCATAGACTCTTAAGTACTTGCCTATTAAAATCCAAACAGCAACTTTTTTTTTTTTGGCTGGGCAGTGTAATACATATGCATAATGTACAGTGCTCAGCGTAAATGAGTACACCCCCTTTGAAAAGCAATATCATTTTAAACAATATCTCAATGAACACATAAACAATTTCCAAAATGTTGACAAGACTAAGTTTTACATAACATCTGTTTAACTTATAACATGAAAGTAAGGTTAATAATATAACATAGAGAACAACATTTTTGTTTTACTCAAATTAGGGTGATGCAAAAATGAGTACACCCCACTGAAAGTCTCTGGAGCAAAGCTGAATTTTAGACTACAAATGTCTAATTTAACAATTATTCAACTACAGGTGAGTCTAATTATTCATTACACAGATGTCCAGTAGACAGTTGACTATAAATGAGTGTTATGCAAGTTCGGCATGCAAGTTCACCGCAGTTATCTAAAGAAGTAGAAAGCCAAACTGGGGTGATTATTTCCCGTGACACAATACGGTGTACACTGCAATGGCAATGGCATGCATGGGTGCCGTCCATGAAAGAAGCCTCTCCTAAAGCCCAGGCCCAAAAAAGCCCAGCTAGAGTTTGCCAGGACCCATGCTGACAAAGATGAAAACTACTGGGACTCTATAATCTGGAGTGATGAGACCAAGATAAATGTTTTTGGAACTGATGGCTTCAAAACAGTATGGCGTCACAAAGGTGAGGAATACAAAGAAAAATGCATGGTGCCTACAGTGAAACTGGTAGTAGTGTCCTTATGTGGGGCTGCATGAGTGCTGCTGGTGTCGGGGAGCTGCATTTCATTGATGGCATCATGAATTCACAGATGTACTGCTCTATACTGAAAGAGAAGATGCTACCATCACTCCGTGCCCCTGGTCATCGTGCACTTTTCCAACATGACAATGATCGTAAACATCTAAGGCCACTGTTGGATTTCTGAAGAAGAACATGGTTAAAGTGATTCAGTGGCTCCTGATCTGAACCCAATCGAACACCTATGGGGAATTCTGAAGAGACAAGTTGAGCATCACTCTCCATCCTCTCTAAAAGATGTCATTCTTGAACAATGGAAACAGATAGATGTTGCAAAATGTCGCCAACTTGTTCATTCCATTAATATAACAGATGTTATAATAAACTTAGTCTTGTCAACATTTTGGAAATTGTTTTTGTGTTCACTGAGCTAATAAATGTTACTTTTCAAAGGGGGTGTACTCATTTACGCTGAGCACTGTACATGTATAAATGTACATTTATTCATAAGTAAATAAATAAATAGAGCAGAATATGCTGATCTCCAGAGCAACATGTGACAGACCACTCTTCTTAGCAGGGTCATGTTTGTCTGTGTTGTTCAGATTAATACATGGCTGTGAGTGGTATAAACTGAGCAATCCTAAAAAAGGTATTACATTTTATGCAGCAGAGGTCCCAGTATGGCAAAGGGTAGAAGTAAAGCAGGTGAAGAGAATATAGTACATGAAAATGACAGTTTACATTAATGATAGCAGTGCCCTGCACTGCCAGGACAAAGCACTCCACTTAATACCCATCAGCAATTATGCTAAATTGCTCCATTTGCAAAACAAACAGTTGTCCATGAAAAGGATGGGCTGCTATTTCCCAAGGACCTTCTGTAGAGGAGGTGAGGGAAGTCCAGGCACCAAACTCAAACCAAGCCATTAGCAGACACAAAAATAGTACTTATACACATGCCATGAAAGAAACAAATGCTAATGGATAGACAAACCCTTTTAACTTCTCTCATTAGCTCTATTAAGCAAGAATTTAAGAGAGGCAAACAAAAAAAAAATTAATGAATGAATGAGTCACATAACATAACGTAATGTAACGTAAAATCACATATAACATAACATTGACCAAAGACATCTAAACGAACCAAAAACAGGATGTGATGTCACAAGATGCGACCCTAAAAAGAATAGACCCTTTTCACATGTCTGGGTTTCTCGAAGCGAAAGTCATCATAGTTGGGTAAAATTCTATGGCGGTGAATGAGAAAATATATTAAATACATTTTTTGTGTCCCCATTTTCTCAAATAGCAAAAGAAAAAAACTAAACAACAGAGTTTTCACAACTTTCAAAAAGAGGAAATAAAATAGAGATTGATAATGGCAGTCAGAAGGGAGAAAGACGTCAACTTTTCCGTCACTCCCACAGTCGCTATCTTAGAAACATCCTCACAGCAACGTTAACTAGATTTTTTGTAATTTGATGAAAAGGTAATACGATACTAACTATAGTGTTATGTACATAATTAAAAAAAAAATGAAAATATAAAAAATGTCATCACAGTCCGTGAAAAAGGTCCATGCTCAAGCAAACCTGGTTTTGATGTTGTTCATCATGCTCATCAAGTTCTTTTTTTGGATGTTTGGTAAGTTCCGTTGAAAAATATACTCATAAAAGCCTTTTTTTTTTAGGTTTGGTGTTAAAAATAATGTGAATGCTAAGCAAACCAGTAAGTGTATCATTTTCTTTTTTGTTCCAGACCAAAAGAACCAAGAGAACCTAAGAAGGTGTGAACTTACCCTAAGTCCTGCTAAACAATCAAACCTTGACCCCTTGATCCCTCCAAGCAAGAGAAACTGATTATCTTGAAAACCTACAGAGCAAAGATTTCTGAATTTCCTGGTGTGGTTTTGATGAAGAGAGGCATAAGTCCGTTCACCTGCAAGGTGAGAGAAAATGTCTGGCGCTGGGCACGGCTTTGAGGTTACAATGCCGCAATCACACCACAGAGAGCTCCAACAGGGGTCAGAGGTCAGCGCAGATGATGAGAGGAAACAGACCGTTGATCTGAGTGAGGAATCAATTCCTTTGAAAAAATAACTGTTGCAGCCTTTGATATGATCAAAAGCAAGATGACAAAAAAAGCCACAAAAAAATCTTCTTTTTGGCAACTTCTGAGTAAGGAGGAGGCACATTAATAGTAAATACAGTGGCCCCAAAAAGTATTTGGACATTTAAACAGTACTTAAACATTTATGAATGTTACTGCATTATATAACAAACTATCAAACCAAGTAGTACTTATTTCCAAATATAGCACAAACACACATTTTCAAACAAAACATTTCACATTTTAAATTTTACAACAACAGGTATATTGTTTATAAAGTAAAATCTTCAAAAAGTATTTGAACACTCGTGATATTAAACATGATTTTAAAATAACTAAAATGGCTAATAAAAGTTGTTACTTCTGAAAAAAAGGTCAATCATCATTTGTTAGCAGAAGCCATTTGGTTTAATATTTCGCATCTGACAATGAAATCTGAGAACTTTCTGTCCCTCCATTGACAGCCTAGGCAACTATCATTTTCAAGCCTCAGAGAGAGTAAAGACGTCATTAAAGTAATGTGACTCCAGTTGTTTAACCCCAATGTTATGATAAGGAAGTGACACGAGTGCTTTGTTTGCACAAAAAAAGTACCACTTTATTTACAAAATATTTATCTCCAATGAGTGTTTGCACAACAATGTCTGCTCTCGCATCAACACAATACGTATGCGTTGCGGTGCTCTCGTCTTGGAGCTTAATATTTTGTGGTATTTTGTTTTTAATATAAGTGGTAAATAAAGTGGTAAATTGTATAGGCTATCAATGGAGGGACATAAAGCTCTCAGATTTCATTAAAGAGATCTTCATTTGTGTTTTGAAGATGAACTAAAGTCTTACATGAGGGTGAGTAATTAATGACAATTTTGGGTGAACAAACCCCTAAGAGCTCAAATTGATTACGATCTCTGTAAATGTGACTGGTTGTACAATTACATTAAAATAAGAAAACCATGGATCTGCCACAATATGAAGTACACAATGCTTAAATAAGATACATGTACACAGGTCAATTTCACAATAAGTGAGCAAAGGGCAATCTCAAATTTACTGCTAAAATCTAATTATGTTTACTATGAGTCAAATATGACGCATTATTACAGTCCCAATCAAAAACCAATAAAGCATTTCCTTTACTAGTTGCAATGAAGATTAAAGCTGGTCTTAAAATCAATAAGAGTCACTGGCCTCAGGTTTGTTTATTTGTTTATTTATTTATTTATTTATTGTGTGTTAGTGTTGTCACTGAGCTATGTTACTTCATACTCCAACATGATTAAATGGTTAGTTCACCCAAAAATGAAAATAATGTCATTTATTACTCACCCTCATGCCGTTTCACATCCGTAAGACCTTTGATTTTCGGAACACAAATTGAGATATTTTTGTTGAAATCCGATGACTCAGTGAGGCCTCCATAGCCAGCAATGACATTTCCTCTCTCAAGATCCATTAATGTACTAAAAACATATTTAAATCAGTTCATGCGAGTACAGCGGTTCAATATTAATATTATAAAGTGACGACATTATTTTTGGTACGGCAAAAAAACAAAATAACGACTTATTTAGTGATGGCCTATTTCAAAACACTGCTTCAGGAAGCTTCGGAGCACAAATGAATCAGCGTGTCGAATCATGATTTGAATCGCGTGTCAAACCGGAACAGGAAATGTCATTGCTCCCTATGCAGGCCTCACGTAGCCATCGGATTTCAACAAAAATATCTTAATTTGTGTTCCGAAGATTAACAAAAGTCTTATGGGTGTGGAACGGCATGAGGGTGAGTAATTAATGACATAATTTTCATTTTTGGGTAAACTAACCCTTTAACAGACCTCACAGAGTCAGTAGTGCTATTGCTAAACATTAGTTCATTTTTGTAGTTCATTGTAGCTTTTATTTTTATATTTTCATTTTAATTTTAGTTCAGGTTTTAGTAATTCTGTTATGTGCTGTTGTCATTTTTTTTTCTTTAAATATTTCTATTTGGCATTATTTTTATTTCAGTTTTAGTAATGATTAGTACTTAGTTTAGTATTTCAAAATTTTTAACTGCAAATTTTTCTTCAAATATTTTATTTTAGCTTTATTTCAATTTCAATTGTCTTTGAAATATCATGCATGGCAAATCATACAATTAGACTATAGGAACAATAAAGCTCATGTTGACTTTAACATCTCCATCTCCAATTTTTAGGTGCCATTTACATTACGCCATTTTCAACAAAAAAAAGGAAAACTTTTTTTTAACGTTTCAGGGGCCTGAACATGCAAACGGGTTTCAAAGTTTTTGACAATGATACTGTTATCATCTCCATGTAAAGTACCAAAACATGATTTTGTGAAAACGGTGACGTCCTGCGCATGCATGTTACATGTTCAGTCTAGGCGTGTACACTGTGTGCAGAATTATTAGGCAAGCTAACTTTCTGATCATATTTTTTTTCCAAACACATTTTACCAATTTCAATCCACATCAATCTTAATAACTACTATTAATAATGTTTTTAATCATTTATAAGTGATATATAATTGTTCATGGAGGCTGGAAATGAAAAATGCCTTATATTCAGGTGTGCAGAATTATTAGGCAGGTTTGCTTTTACAGGCAAAATGAGCCAAAAAAGAGATTTAACTTAGACTGAAAAGTCAAAAATGATTAAATACTCACGAGAAGGACGCAATATTAATGCAATACTAGAAATTGCAAAGTTAAAGCATGACCAATGGACAGCAAAATGCTCATTAGGTCAGCGGGGTCATACAAAATCAGGTGGAAAAGAAAAGACACATGTTAACTGCAAAAGAGTTAAGAATTAAGGTGAAGAGTTAAGTGTGAAACCATCAGGAACCTTTTAGACTCCAGCGCCACCATTTTCCAGAACTGCAACCTACCTGGAGTCTCCAGAAGTGCAAGGTGTCTCAGAGACTTAGTTAGGTTAGCTAAAGAATCCTAAAAAATGACCCGCTCTTAATAAGAATCACAAGCTGAAGTGTTATAAAATACATGAAGACTGGGTTTGTATAGGCCTTATAGACAGACAGATTGAGAGTGACTCCTGAAGGACCAGCACCACATCCTCTTTTACCACTGTTTGAAGAATTTATCTTCCAGAATCTGGCAGTAAGTTTTGGAAGATCATTTTTAGTCCATCTCTGCAAGACGGACATTTCAGGATAAGAGAGGGACTAAAAGTAAACTCCCACACCTTACTGCCAGATTTTGGAAGATAAATTCTTCAAACAGTGGTACAAGAGGATGTGGTGCTGGTCCTTCAGGAGTCACTCTCAAGCTGTCTGTCTATAAAGCCTATAAAAACCCAGTCTTCATGTATTTCACAACATTTCAGCTTGTGATTATTATTAAGAGCGGGTCATTTTTTAGGATTCTTTAGCTAACCTAAGTCTCTGAGATCCTGACACCTTGCACTTCTGGAGACTCCAGGTAGGTTGCAGTTCTGGAAAATGGTGGCGCTGGAGACTAAAGGGTTCCTGATGGTTTCACACTTAATTCTTCACCTTAATTCTTCAATCTTTTGCAGTTAACATGTGTCTTTTCTTTTCCACCTGATTTTGTATGACCCCGCTGACCCCATGAGCATTTTGCTTTCCCTTGGTCATGCTTTAACTTTGCAAATTCTAGTATTGCATTAGTATTGCGTCCTTCTCGTGAGTATTTAATAATTTTTGACTTTTCAGTCTGAGTTAAATCTCTTTTTTTGGCTCAATTTGCCTGTAAAAGCAAACCTGCCTAATAATTCTGCACACCTGAATATAAGGCATTTTTCATTTCCAGCCTTCATGAACAATTATATATCACTTATAAATGATTAAAAACAATATTAATAGTAGTTATTAAGATTGATGTGGATTGGAATTGGTAAAATGTGCTTGGAAAAAAAATATGATCAGAAAATCAGCTTGCCTAATAATTCTGCACACAGTGTAATTTTTCATTACAAAGTGACGTCGCCAACTACTGGTCTGGCATGAATAATACAGCACTTTTAAACGTTTTCGCGGATCCATGTGAACAGCGATCATTTTGACAACACTGTTGTCTGTACACGAAAAACACAAAGGAAAAACTTATCCATTTTTATTACATCATTGTCATGTAAGCATGCCCTTAGTGAAGTTTAGAGGCAGTTTACACAACACCATTTTCAACTAAAAACTTAAACTTTTTATTCGTTTTGGTCGTTCATTTACATGACAACTGCATTTTTGGGGGGACATGAAAACAAACTTTTGAAAACAGGTTTAAAAAAAATTAAAGGCCTACAGTTACTGCGTGCATTGTGTAAACTACAAAAATGCAAATTTGTGAAAACGGTTACGTCATTCGCATGCATCTAGTGTTTCTTTACAAAGTGACATCACCATCTACTGGCCTGGCATGCATAATACAAAATTTTTTGTCGTTTTCACTGATCCGCATAAACAGGGATCATTTTGACAATGGCGTAGGTCTGTAAGTGAAAAATGCAAAGGAAAAACTTTTCTCACTGTGGATAAAACTTAATTAAAACTAATGAGTTTACTTACTGCTTCTATGCACATCAATTCCATTTTAAATTCAAAGAAAGGAGTACCAAAGCTATTTAATATATGGTTATACTTAGGCCTATAATTCAGAGTTGCCTAGTTTACCACTTTTAAATTAACCATAAATGTAACTGAAAAAGATCTGAACTATTTTAAATGTATGTCTCAGAAAATTTTGTAACACTTTATTTACATTTGACACCATTCACTATAAAAAAGTAAATAAGTGAATTTTAACATAGGCTTAGCAGATGGCAGACATGTTGGACATTACCTCATTCATTATCCAGCATTCACAAACACTAATCAAATATTCCATATTCTGTGTGTGTGTGTGTGTGTGTGTGTGTGTGTGTGTGTGTGTGTGTGTGTGTGTGTGTGTGTGTGTGTGTGTGAGCGCGCTTTAAGACAAAAACAAGCGGTAGAGCGCAGAGCGACTAAAAAAGTAAACAAGATCAATCATGTTGTATATGCAAAACGACGTACAGCCCAGGGATCATATTCATCAAATAGCCTACTTTTACAGCACACTGCTGTGTCAGAGTAATATCTTCCATGCACTACTTCACACGTCAGGTTTGGCCAATAAACGACATACAATAAGTCAATGTTGATAAAAATGCAAATTCACTGCCGCAGACAACCTGCGTGAAAATGCGTTACTTTTATGTGCGCCACCGTGAAATCGCGAGATTTTCAGAGGTCCCATGCGATGCACGACCGCAGCTACACACTGCAACCTTTACAGCACCACAATATAGACTGTGCCTGATTTAGATGCAAGTTTTAGTTCAGGCCTGTGATGCACAAAATCATATTCTACAAAACACCATTACATGCCAGAACAATAGAAGTGTATTAGTGGAAGTTGAGTTCGCCTGCTGTGAATCCTCATTGAATTCTCTGCTGGTTTGTTTTGATGATGCTGTGTGCATGGGGAAAACTCATCTGGCATATTTACTGCTGCGGTGTAATTTTATTTTTAGGGCATAGGCTACAATGTGTTCTGATAGGAGACAGCCATCTGGTGGTGAAGCTCTTCACTGCATACTAAATAATAGCACTTGGAAATAACAGGCCTAATACAGTATGTTTTCACCGTTGGGCAGATGTTTCCTTTAAAACTCCAATATGGCTTGACTAGCGCCGTTTTCTTACCTGTGTAGGTCAGCGTATCTCTAATTGAAACAGGAACATTGTGGTGGCTTATGCTGACTTCGCGTGCTCTCGGAATCATCGCTAATAAGTTTCCTATGTATAAAAAAAAAAAAAAAAAAAATTGCACATGAACGCCCTCTAATGTCGAAACTAGTATGAAATTAGCTCGTAATCACGACTTCAGAAGTAGGAATTATCAAATTTCCTATAGCATGCATAATTTCAAGTCACAACTGAGAACCCGTATTTGCTACATGCTAATGCTAACGCTTTGCTGCAGCTGTTTGTATGCCGATATTGGCTTTATGAGTAGTTTTAGTTTATGAGTATTACACGAAGAGATTTTCGCGTTTTGCTTTACAACATGAATTAAACAACGCCAACAAATATGAATTTTGATGTATGTCGTTTTTAAAAGTAAGCTGCTAATAATTTGCAATAAAGACTACATCACTTGAACATTTCAAGAAGCTAGTATCACACTGAACATATTTCCAATGAGTATGAAAATCATGAGATCCAAAATTAGTTATTTTATCTACTAATTTCTAATATTAAGAAATTCTGTAATGTTGAATTGAATCTGTGAAGATCCTGGACACCCAAGGGGCAGAAATAGCATGTGGCTTGTTTTAGCCATGCAGGCCTGTGGTATTTTTGATACAAACATGAAATGCACAACTATATTTTCATCACTGAGCAATAACACAGAGAAACGCATACTTCACAGAGGCCTGAAATAGAATAAATTTGTCAAGGAATGATGCTGTAAAATGTGGCTTGGGCATTATGAAAGGTTTTGTTGCATAATTCAGGCAAAAACTTATGGGATAAGAAGGTCTTCCAAGCATGTATAGCTGTTAATCTTGAAATCTTTTTATGCACTATTAAATATATTGCTGCTAAACAGATGTTGCATTGTTATTGCAGCATTGTGCAATGCTCAAGGGTTCTGTTTACATATCAGGCTCGCAGTGCCTTTGATATTTTTGTAATTTTTGACCTACAAAGCAAAGGCTTCACATCACGCCTGAAAGGAACGCACACATCAGAGTGCAGTCTTTGTTGTTGACTGTCTGACAAATTCCCTTCTGTGCAACAAATTCCAGAGATACATTTATTGTTTATTTATATCACTACTAAAACCTCATTAGCAATGATCTCTCTCTCCCTCTCTCCTTTTGTCCTGGTGGACATGGTTGTTTTTAGAATTTAAACTAAAACTTAAAAAAAAAGTTAGCACAAAAAAAAAAAGAGAAGAAAAGTGAAGAAGTGTTTTCTTCCTCTTAAAAGTTAACAAGTCCATTCACTTTGCTATCAAATTTATGCAGCATTATACACTTCTGTTCAAAAGTTTGGGGTGACTAATATTTTTTAAAGAAATTGATATATTTATTCAGCAAGGACATATTAAATTGATCCAAAGTGACAGTAAAGACATTTAGGATGTGTTCTTTTGAACTATCTAATCATCAAAGAATCCTAAAAAAAAAAAAAAAAACATTGTTTTAAACATTGATAATAATAAAAAAATGTTTCTTGAGCAGCAAATCAGCCAATTAGAATTCACCTGTCTGAATCTTACATGTGTGTTCAAGCATCTTATCTAATTTGTGGTAACACTTTACAGTAAGGTTCATTTATGAACTTACCACAAGTAATACATATGCTACTGTATTTGTTAATCTTTGTTAATGTTAATTAATAAAAATACAGCCGTTCATAGTTTGTTCATGTTACTTCACAGTGCATTAACTAATGTTAACAAATACAACTCGATTTTAATAATGTATTAGTAAATGTTGAAATTAACATTAACAAAGATTAATAAATGCTGTAGAAATGCAGTTCATTATTAGTTCATGTTAATGTAGTTAACTTATGTTAACTAATGAACCTTACTGTAAAGTGTTAGCAAATTTGTTGAGATGAACAGTCTGTTAAATTCATTTTACAAGAATAATAAACACAAAAAGGACTGTTTGAGTCGAGTATTGTGCATTTTCCCCTTACTACTATTTTTTATTAGTCGTTTAATTATTTTAACGGAACCGGAATCGTTAGGTAGAACCGGAATCGGAACCGGAAAATTTCTCACGATTCCCAAACCTACTTATAATTGGTGTCAAGGATCCCCTCATACAGACACTTGAGCAAACTGTGATCTGCATTTAAAAAAAAACATATTTCTGAGTAAACTTTTGTTTTGGTGAGAAAAAGTTGTCAATCTGGTAGAGTACAAAGTCAACAAAGTTGTGTTACATAGATTTGGCAAGGGGTGTTGAGTGCAGCATTTTACAAAAGATAAAGAGTTCATGTTGGGCCTAGAACACATTAGCTTTTCTTTTACTGTGAAGTAACAAACATATCTGATTACATCATCTAACAGGTTATTGTCGTCACCTTATTCCTCGGCTGAATTTACCATTAATAATTTAAAACTGACACCTTTGTTGGCAACAACATTGTTTCTGACACTATTTCGCTGGTGACGGTCTCAGCAGCCTTTGGACTTTCTTTGAAACTCTTTCTTGAAATTCTTTGAAAAAGAAGAACTAATACGCTACAGTGTGATAGGAGCTGTCAGTGGATTCTGAATTAGATTTTCATCTGGTCTGGTTTTCTTCTTGAGAAATATCTACAGATTTCTAACATCGCTAGATAAACGCAAATCGAGCTAATAATGACGAATGAGAAGATGCTTCCAGCCCAAGAGGCTGCTAAAATCTACCACACCAATTATGTGAGAAATGCCAGAGCCATCGGCGTCTTGTGGGCTGTTTTCACCATATGCTTCGCCATCATTACTGTGGTGGTCTTCATTCAGCCCTATTGGATTGGTGACAGTGTTAACACCCCGCAGGCTGGATACTTTGGGCTTTTTCACTACTGTATTGGCAACCCCATCACCTCTGAATTAGTCTGTAAAGGAAGTGTGTTTGATTTTGGTTCGATCCCCTCTGGGGCTTTCAGGACTGCTATGTTTTTTGTAGGCACCTCAATGCTCCTTATCGTAGGCACCATTGTGTGCTTGGGTCTTTTCTTCTTCTGCAACTCCGCAAGTGTGTACAAGATATGCGCATGGATGCAAACATCTTCAGGTGGGCTAATTGTTTTCCAGTTGGACTTGCTAATCAGTATAAATACTGTAATGCTGCTTATAAAACAAAACAAAATGCATTTAACAAAAAAAAGAAATGTTTCTTAATAGGTTTATTTAGGGTTGACGCCATATTTATTATGTTTTTTGGAGAATGAACACAAGACTGTGAGGGATAGATGCAAAGTCCATACAATGACGTATACTATCTTAAAGGGATAGTTCACCCAAAAATGAAAATTATGTCATAATTTATTCACCTGCTTGTCATTCCAAACCTGTTTTGACTTTTTCTTCTGTATTTATGTAGTAGAATATGTATGTACAGTGCTGCTTGAAAGTTTGTGAACCCCTTGCAGAATCTGTGAAAGTGTGATTAATTTGAACAAAATAAGAGTACAATATGCATGCTATTTTTTATTTAAACTATTCTGAGAAAGATATTTTACATAAAAAATGTTTACATATGGTCCACAAGACAAAACAAAAAAATTGTTGAATTTATAAAAACGTCCCGCTCAAAAGTTTGTGAACCCTTGATTCTTAATACTGCGTTTGGTTACCTGGAAGATCTACGACCGTTTTTTTGTTTTGTGATGGCTGTTCATGAGTCCCTTTTTTGTCTTGAGCAGTTAAACTGCCCAATATTTTTCAGAAAAATCCTCCAGGTCCCGAAAATTCTTCAGTTTTCCAGCATCTTTTTCATATTTTAACCATTTCCAGCAGTGACTGTATGATTCTCAGATCCATCTTTTCACACTGAGGACAATTGAGGGACTCAAACACAACAATTAAAAAAAGGTTCAAACATTCACTGATGCTACAGAAGGAAACACAATGCATAACGAGTCAGGGCCAGGGGTGAAAACATTTGAACAGGATAAAGATGTCCAAATTTTTCTTATTTTAAATATCTTTTTATTTTTCATTTAGTACTGTCCTTCGGAAGCAACAGAAATAAATGTAAACGTAAATGTTTGCCAGAAAACAAATTAAGTACAATAGTCCTTGATCTTCAAATTCAAAAGGTTTTCACCCCCGGCTCTTAATGCATCGTGTTTCCTTCTGGAGCATCAGTGAATGTTTGAACCTTTTTTAATAGTTGTGTTTGAGTCCCTCAATTGTCCTCAGTGTGAAAAGATGAATCTCAAAATCATACAGTCACTGCTGGAAATGGCTCAAATACGCAAAACCAACAAGCGACCAACAAGCGACTCATGAACAACAATCACAAAACATAAAAACAGTCGTGGATCATCCACAGTATTAAAGGGTTAGTTCACCCAAAAATGAAAATTATGTCATTTATTACTTACCCTCATGCCGTTCTACACCTGTAAGACCTTCGTTAATCTTTGGAACACAAATTAAGATATTTTAGTTGAAATCCGATGGCTCCGTGAGGCCTCCATAGGGAGCAATGACACTTCCTCTCTCAAGATCCATAAAGGTACTAAAAACATATTTAAATCAGTTCATGTGAGTACAGTGGTTCAATATTAATATTATAAAGCGACGAGAATATTTTGGTGCGCCAAAAAAAACAAAATAACGACTTAATTAGTGATGGCCGATTTCAAAACACTGCTTCAGGCAGATTCGGAGCACAAATGAATCAGTATATCGAATCTGCTGTTCGGAGCGCCAAAGTCATGTAATTTCAGCCGTTGGCAGTTTGACACGCGATCTGAATCATGATTCGACACACTGATTCATTTGAAAGAGGAAGTGTCATTGCTCCCTATGGAGGCCTCACGGAGCCATCGGATTTCAACAAAAATATCTTAATTTGTGTTCTGAAGATGAACGAAGGTCTTACGGGTGTGGAACGACATGAGGGTGAGTAATAAATGACAGAATTTTAATTTTTGGATGAACTAATCCTTTAAGAATCAGGAGTTCATAAACTTTTGAATTGGGTCATATATAAATACAGCTTTTTTTTTTTTTTTTTGTCTTGTGAACTTTATGTAAACATCATTTATGTAAAATGTCTTACTCAGGACAGTACTAAATAAAAAATGACATGCATTTTGTATGATCCCTCTTATTTTGTTAAAATTATTCACATTTTCACAGATTCTGCAAGTGGTTCACAAACTTTCAAGCAGCATAGCCTAAATAAATCCCTCACAATTTTTTTTTAAAGGATTAGTCCACTTTTAAATACACTTTTCCTGATAAATTTACTCACCCCCCATGTCATCCAAGATGGTCATGTCTTTCTTTCGTCAGTCGAAAAGAAATGAAGGTTTTTGAGGAAAACATTCCAGGATTTTTCTCCTTACAGTGGATTTCAATGGCTACCAACAGATTGAAGGTCAAATTACAGTTTCAGTGCAGCTTCAAGGGCTTTGAACGATCCCAGAAGAGAAATAAGGGTCTTATCTAGTGAATCGATCGGTAATTTTCGAATAAAATACAACCGTTTATGCTTTATAAACAAAATATCGCATTGAACGTACTTTCCGCTTCCGCATTCTTCATAACGCTTACGCTGAATGTTCTACGCCTTCCCTATTCTACTTACGGAAAGAACGCGGCGCCAGTTTCGTTTTTTTCCGTAACTTGAATAGGGAAGGCGTAGGACATTCAGCGTAAAAGCGTTATGAAGAATGCGGAAGCGGAAAGTACGTTCAAGGCGATATTTTGTTTATAAAGCATAAATGGTTGTATTTTTTCGAAAATGACCGATCGATTCACTAGATAAGACCCTTTTTTCTCATCTGGGATCGTTCAAAGCCCTTGAAGCTGCACTGAAACTGTAATTTTGACCTTCAACCTGTTGGTAGCCATTGAAATCCACTGTAAGGATAATAATCCTGGAATGTTTTCCTCAAAAACCTTCATTTCTTTTCGACTGACGAAAGAAAGACATGACCATCTTGGATGACATGGGGGTGAGTAAATTTATCAGGAAAAGTGTATTTAAAAGTGGACTAATCCTTTAACCTTTGCACTTGATGTTGTAGCTGTGTTGATGGTGATGGGTTGTATGATATATCCGGACGGGTGGGATGCTCCGGAGGTAAAGCGAATGTGTGGCGAGCGGACGGACAAGTACACGCTGGGGAACTGCACCGTTCGCTGGGCTTATATTCTAGGAATTATCAGCATCCTGGACGCAGGGTTACTGGCACTGCTTGCTTTCACTCTGGGCAACCGGCAAGACAAACTGCTGCCAGACGACTTCGAGGTGGAGGGAGCAAACAACGGATGAGGTAAGAGAAGTAATGGTTAATCATTAGGCTAAGAAAAATTAATTTTTGAGATAAATTAGCTATAATTAGTTATTAATGATTCATAATTTAGAGCAAGACATGAAGTTACACTGGAGAGAGATGAACTGGAGAGATTGCCACTTGAAAACTATCACTAGAAAAAAACAAACAGATAAATTAATTATTAATATAATATGAATTATATATTTTAATTACTATTATACTATTTGTAATAATACCCTATACTAAATAATTATTCACGACCGTATTTAGGATGCATCCTACAGAAATACAATACAAAATGCACAATTTTAGTGACGATGATGTTTCCATTTGTTTATAGATAAAACCTAAATCCAACAGAAGATCTGAACTGCAGTGGACATGGAACTGGACATTTGTACAAAGGAAATGTAATCATAAAGTCTTGTAAACCTGAAGAGAAACGGTTTCAATTAAATTCAAATGAATGTATATGCATAGCACATTTCATAATAAATATTGTTTTAATGCATGGTGAATGCTTCCAAACTGTGTTTTTGTCTCAGTTTTGTTTATTAGCCACTAGAGTGCCAAAAGTTACATAGCATACCTTTAATAAAACTATACATTTTAGCTATAGCTGTAAATTTGATCACAATAAAATAATAAAAAAAAAGTTTCATTAACCCTGAACATTCCAGATTGAAAATTCCTGGTTTATATGATGTATCTAAAATGAAATCAAATCAAGCATGTGCCTTTGTTTTCCAGCATTCTTTTCCTTTTCCTCTTTTTTATTATTTTGCACAATAAATATCAGTCCAAAAGTTTGGTGGGAATTACAGTGAAAGGGAACCTGCTTTTATAGCATTTACATTACCTCCATTTTATAGCATTTGAATTTTTTTGAGAACGGCAAGAGAGACAAACAGGTGCACCCATCTTCCAAATGCTTTATTAAAACACTTCTATCTAGCTAAATAATCTTAGCTTAGATGCAATAGTAGGATTTTCTTTTAAAAACTGTACATGGCTGTAATATACAGATCAAGGCAAACTCTTTGGTACACATATATACAGACACACACGCATGCACATGCGCGCACACAAACACATACGTACAACACACACTCAGACAATAAATGTTTTTTTCTTCTTTTTTTTCCCCCCACAAATATAATTTTTGGTGGCCCTTGACAGTTACTCACTTTGTGTGGAAGCTTCTTGTACACAATGTATTGACCGTGAGTGAGAAGACAGCTCTTAAAAATCTAATCTGAGACAGACGAGATCAAAACCTACTGAACTAATAAACACACACAAAAGACACTTGTATAGTTGGGAGAGAAACACAGAGGTGTGGCGAGTCTTAACGGAGAACAGGACATCTTAATTTATACTCTACAGTCAAAAACAATTCCCTTTCCAGAAACCACTTTTTTTTTTCTTTCACAAGTAACAAAATGATCTCTTGTGCATCGCACTGCAGTCCGAGCTGTCAGCACATTGGAGGAGTGCACTGCATGTCAAGTAAGTACTGCAAAAAACAGAATCTTAATATTTTCCAACTTCTGAAAATACCCCAGGTACCCAAACAGGCGTTTCCTAGGTCTACATTTCATCATTTACCAAAATAAGAGGTGAAGGTAGATCACGGCAGGTGTGACCCTCACAAAAAAACTAAACTCTGAAAAGGAGTAGAATAAAACAGCTAGAACGAAAACAGACAGGTTTACTATTCCTCTGGCGAACCAAGCAAAAGAAATCACTCAGATTAACCGAAGAAAAATAACTATGCCGATATGCTCTATAAACTGGAAAGTGATCTGTTGCAGTCTCTTTAGTTAAGGGAGTTTGCCTGAAGTATGTGCAGTGACGTCAAGAGGCCACTAGAGGGCAAGCCAAGGGTGTCGCAGACAGTCGGCAGCAGTGGCTCTTTTCTCTGGCAGGAGCTCCAGCATAGGAAGCAGGAAATCAGCGAAGGTCTCGGCCTCCTCACGAGGCCACTCGTATTTATCCATCAGAACGTCCAGCAAACCCCACGGCTTCAGTTTAGTGATGTGCTTCAGGTCACCTACAGAAAGAAGACAATTAAGAGTCCAGGCTTCCTATTCCATGCAGTTCACTTTCTAATATATTATATATATATATATATATATATATATTGTGTTTTTTTACACGCGAAACATGAACACATGTTATATTGCACAGTATAAACACAATCAAAAAAACACGAAAAACGGGACCTTTAAGAGCCGGGGGAGTGAAAACTTTCTAACAGGACGAAGAAGTCCAAATTTTTGTGTATATATATATATATATATATATATATATATATATATATATATATATATATATATATATATATATATATATCACACACACACACATCTTTGTATCTTTTTTAACGTCTTGCAACATTTGCCATTAATAACATGCTGCCCCATGAAGCCACATAAAATCAACATTAAACCATTTTAAATTGATTTATGAGATTCATTTTAAAGTGAAAATATATTTCAACAAGAAAGAAAGAATGCTAAAAGTAGGTAACATCAGGAGGCAGAGCAAGTTAATATACTTTCATTACAAAGACAATTTGTTTGGAAAAATGTGCACCGATGAATTTAAAAAAACAAAAATAACAGGAATGTGCGATAAATTAAATGCAAACATGTGATTTCATACTGTCTGTAATATGTACCTAAATCCAAATATACACACACACAAAAAAAAATGTATTCATGAAGCTTTGTTTAGAAATAGATACACTACCATTGAAAAGTTGGGGGACACTAAGATTTTTATAATATTTTTATTAAACAATAAATTAATCAAAAGTGATTGTTACAAAATATTTCTATTTAAAATGCTGTTCTTTTGAACTTTTCATTCATCCAAGAATCTTGAAAATCAGGAAAATGTATCATGGTTTCTAAAAAATGGAATCAAATTCATTTTCATCATTGAATTCAAGGATCATGTGACACTGTAGACTGGAGTAATGATGCTGAAAATTCAGCTTTACATCACAGGAATAAATTACTTTTTTTTTTTTTTTTACAAAACAGAAATAATTTATTTTAAGTTGTAATAATATTTTACAATTTTAAATCAAATAAATACAGCCTTGGTGAGCACAAGAGACTTTGTTCAAAAATATATATACTTTGAAAATGTGAATAATTTTAACAAAATAAGAGGGATCATACAAAATGCATGTTATTTTTTATTTAGTACTGTCCTGAGTAAGATATTTTACATAAAAGATGTTTACATATAATCCACAAGACAAAAAAAAAATTTGCTGAATTTATAAAAATGACCCCGTTTAAAAGTTTACATACCCTTAATTCTTAATACTGTGTGTGGTTACCTGATGATCCACAACTGTTTGTTTGTTTTGTGATGGTTGTTCCTGAGTCTCTTGTTTGTTCTGAGCAGTTAAACTGAGCTCTGTTCTTCAGAAAAATCCTCCAGGTTTTGCAGAGTCTTCGGTTTTCAAGCATTTTTTGCATATTTTCTATTTTTTCTGTAAGTTTTTGCAAAACTTTCTAACAGGATGAAGAAATCCAAATTTTTCTAATATTTTCACATTTCCTGGAAGACAAATTAAGTACAATTTACCTCGATATTCAAATTCAAATTCCAGGAAATGTGAAAATATTAGAAAAATTTGGACTTCTTCATCCTGTTAGAAAGTTTTCACCCCCCCCCCCCCGGCTCTTAATGCATTGTGTTTCCTTCTGGAGCATCAGTGAATGTTTGAACCTTTTGTAATACTTGTGTTTGAATACCTCAATTCTCATCAGTGTGAAAAGATGGATCTCAAAATCATACAGTCACTGCTGGAAAGAGTTCAAATATGCTGGAAAACCAAAGAATTTTTGGGACCTGGAGGATTTTTCTGAAGAACAGAGCTCAGTTTAACTGCTCAGAACAAACAAGAGACTCATGAAGAACCATCACAAAACAAAAAACAGTCGTGGATCATCAGGTAACCACACACAGTATTAAGAATTAAGGGTTCACAAACTTTTGAACGGGGCCATTTTAATAAACTCAGCTATTTTTTTTGTCTTGTGGACTATATGTAAACATCTGTTATGTAAAATATCTTACTTAGGACAGTACTAAATAAAAAAAATAACATGCATTTTGTATAATCTCTCTTATCTTGTTAAAATTATTCATATTTTCACAGATTATGCAAGGGGTATGTAAACTTTTGAGCTCGACTGTATATATAAAAACATATATATATATAAAAACTCTTACTGACCCCAAACCTTTGAACAGTAGCATACATACTCATTTTTTTAGTTTACAATGCAATTTAATGATCTGAAATGAAAGCATCATGATTAGATCTAAAACTTATTCATAATGATCTTGTTACCTTTCTTGCTGAAAAACTCCTTGGAATATTTTCCGGTCAATACGAGTTTGCGTGGGACAGCCCCCAGCAGTTCAATGATCAAAGCAATGTGATCTATCACACACAAGAGTGTGTCGAGCAGGGAGGGGGGTGGTGAGGTGGAGGGGAGGACGAAACAATGGACAACTTGATCAGACAGTGTTAATACAGTCATTCACCCATCCTGAGAGAAGGGAGACAAGAGGGAAGGCAAGGAGACACAGCTATGTCCTGACAGCACAGATGCCGGTCACACAGTCAAGAACTTTCAGATTAAAGATTGTAAGAAGAATTGGACTTGTGTGAAGCAGAAGTCTGTTTTTGAGCTTCGGCTGCCTCTGGTAGAGCTTCAAGCGTTGTCATGCTTTGAAGCAACAACAGTTCGTCTATTGTCCTGAGGGCCGACTTCTAAGAAGAGCCTCCTTGAAAACAACTGGAAATTTGCTGAGGAAGATATTTAGCCAAACCTTCAGAAAACTGAGTGTGACAAAAGGCTGTGCTGTCAATAGTGCAACTGGAATCTCCTCTATTCCCATCAGACCTCTCCCTCAGGGCAGGGCTCTACCTGACTGACAGGCATACCTTTCCGGCTGAAATATTCCTGTGAAAATTTCCCACTCAGAGCATAATGATGGGGGATATGCCCCAAAAGCTCAATAATCAGAGCAAGGTGGTCTGAGAGAGAGAGGGAAGACAGAGACAGAAAGAGAAAATGAACATGGAATGGGGACAAGTAGCAAGAACATGGACAGGATCCCAAAAGAAAGAAAACAGGACAAACTCAAGGCAAATAACAATGGTTCAGAATGACAGATTACAAGCTAAACAGGGTGTCTAACGTCTGTCTCCAGTTAGCATATAAATGTTTGTTACATGGCTCTCTGGAATACTAGATTCTTATGGCATTTGGGCATCAACTATTTTTGCAATAGTTTAAAGACACACTGTCCTGAACTCCTTCCTTTGTTTACGGACGTGACGTAATGACGCACAGAGGAACTGCTGCATGCTCAAATTTCCCGCGGAAATCCGCCATGTCGCTCTTATTATAAAACATTATTACAAGCTTACTGTTGTGAATCGAGACAAGATAATTAGATAGTTTTGAACACTGGCTGGTTATGTACTTGTTCAAAAGTTGATTTTGGATCATTTTTAACCCAAAAAAGTTGCGGACTGCAGCTTTAAGTGAGCATTAGATAATGGCTCATTGATAAATTCAGTTACACTTTATTTTACAGTGCCATAGTTACATTGTAATTACTCAAGTAAGTACTGAGTACTATTAATTAACTACATGTACTAACTATAGAGTTACAGTTAGGGTTAGGGTTTGGTTTAGGGTTAGTTGCAGGTAATTATGCATAATTTACTGCTATTACTTTAGTAAGTACATGTAGTAACGTAACTACGACACTAAAATAAAGTGTTATCATAAATTCTTGATAAATGCTTATCAGCTACATCTAAATGTAAAAATAGGGGAAATATGCGTGCACAATAAAAAAATAAACAGATAAAATTTATTAGAGACACTATATATTGGTTATTGGACAATATTATATATAAATCCAAGACTAGTCATCTAAAAGAAAATCACAAAACTCTATATAAATTTATAAAAGCTCCGAGAACATTCAATTTTCATATAAATATGTCTATAATAACTGGTGTGCTGTGAAGAGACAAATGATCACAGTTATAGCCAGAGACACACAGATAACTATGGCAATGTTCTCCATGCCAATCAGAAATAGAGAGGCGATTTAAACTTCTAAGAAGAAGTTCAAAAGTGTGATCTAGTACTGCTCACTTGATATTTAGGAAAATTACATCAGCTGATTCCAGTGCAATGTGGTCTACCACAAAGTAAGAGAACACAGCATGTTTTCTTGTATCTGACTGTCACTCCAGTTTGACTTCTTGTCTGACCAGATTCTGTGAAATACCTTGCAGATTTACAAATACATTAAGTAAACCACAATACACAGTTTACAATCAAATGTCTAACCTCTGTAAACTTGTCAAGTTTCATGAAATGACATTTGCAATAAATAGATCAATCTGAAATTTCACTTCAATTTGATCAGAGTAAGTAGAGTATCTTGTTACTTATATGTATTATACTTAGCAGAAAACACATTGTAGCTCAATACATGCAAATTCTGATCATGACTAACATAACTTCCAAGGTGTGTTCAAACTGCATTTACGCTCCAGTGCAAACACGATTAAATGCCCTAGAAACAGCTAACTGTTGACTGATTTTAGGTTTTAAGGTTTTAGGTTTAGTGCACAAATTATTACCACACTCAATCAGTTTCTATCGCATGTTTAGTAACAGTATCAACTAAGAATAGAAGATCAGGAAGAACAAAGAAACATGGGTCAATAAAAAAGGCAGAAGTAGTGGGCGAAAGGTGGAGGAGGAGGAAGTGAATATAAAGAGGAAGTTTAAAGAAAAGGACATTTTCATGCATTTTAACAGCAGGCTCTGACTGTTAGCAGGGAAATAACCACAGGATCACAGCCCTTAAAGCACTGTAATGTCAATACATCTTAGCAAAGAAGAAAACAACAGAAAATAAACAATTAGTTATTTTAATTTCACTACATAGTGCATGAAGTGAGAAACTGATATGACTTTTAGTATATTGCCATTCATATTATAACTGAAATCATTAGGCATGTCTCTTATTGTAGGCATGTAATCCAGATGAATTATTATTACTGTACAACTTTCCTCAATAAATGAATTTTAAGTCATTTAATTTAATTCATAATTTTTGATAATATTTCAGACAAAAAATTGTGAATGTAAAGAAACAATGCATTACCTTCATCTCTGGAGTAATCTTCACCAGAGTGAGGCTCAAACAAATAATCGCCAGTGGCCAATTCAAATGCCTGAAAAGAGAGAAAAAACAATCCAACATCAAAGCTTGAATTGTTGTCAAATTGGTTTATCTGTGCTCACCAGGGTATCTGTAGATGTAAATTATTGTATTACTTATTATCACTGAACAAACTGATGAAAGACCATGTGTGCAGTTTCCCACCATGCAAGCTGTGCTCCATACGTCAGCAGGTGTGCTGTACCCGGATCCTAGCAGCACCTCCAGGGAGCGGTACTGTCGGGTCTGAATGTCTTCAGTAAAGTGCTTGTGCTGAAGGACAAAAAAGTTCACACTAGTGTTGTAGTCAAGACCACCTAAACCGAGACCAAGACCAGTGTGTGTGTTGAGACCGAGTCAAGACCAAAACCAGACCAGCACTCCTTAAATTCTAAAAGATCTTTTAGATCCACATTTACTGCCTGAGAAATGTCTTATATTTAAATCATTAAATACACTATATGTAAAGACACTATAAACAGTTACCAATTAAATTAAATCACTAACAACAAAATTCATCTTTGCACTGCAGAGGTGACACAGAAGCTGCATCTGAATTGGTACAATTAAAATTGGTACATTGTGTATATCTGCGTTTTTACACATAAATGACAATATTGATTTCATCAGATTTTTAAGAGTCTTACCACCCAGCAGGCATTGCCAAGGTCAGCAATCTTGACCTTGATCTTGTCAGCGTTGAGTGGATCCAGTGGATTGACCAATAGGCTTCCAGCTGACAACTTATCTGGAAGAGATGAATCAAAAAACAGCCAAATATGGTTACTATAAACTCATTGTAGAGTGACTCATCAAACATTCTCACTTTGCGTTTGCCCGACAATAATAGCATTGAGGGTTTTGAACGACATGAGGGTAAGTAAATAATGACAATTTTCATTTTTTGAGTGAACTATACTTTTAATATAAAAAAATGCAAGGAGGGACATCTAAACTAGAAAAAAAACAATAATATATTCTCTGAAAATCCTTACTAAAATACCAGAAAAACCATAGAAAACCCACTGACCATTCTTTAGCTTATCCTTGTTCTGTTCCCTGGCTCTGGTTCTAGTCTTTTGCTGAGCTTGCTCCCCGGATAGAAGCTCTTCCTCTTCCAGCAGCTCTCGGCCTGAGGTGCCGTTACTGTAGCTGGCCTGGTCCAGTTCCGGGGACTCTGCCCCATTACAGTACTCATACATGCTTTGAACTGTGTCCTCTGGGCCTGTGTTTGCATTATGGTGGTCCTCCTGTAGCAGTTGGCCATGTCGCTGGTCTCCTTGACCATCGTCCTCAGGTTGTGTTTGACTGGAGTGCATGCAGCCATTACAATTGAGCTCAAGTGAAGCATCTGATGTGAGTCGCTCTCTGGTCTCCACTATTATCAGAGATGCAGAGAAACAAAAACATAACTGAGATGTGCTAATGGCAGCTGATTTGTACTTTTAATCAAGTCACAAAAAAGGCTATTATAACATATGACTATTTATTAACTATAATGAATATTAGGTACTGTAACAAAATTATTCATACAAATAGAAACTAACTTATTGTGCTCTCAGTAGCAATGTCCTGCAGTGATGCCTGTCTGAGAGGGGCATAGGAGGGGGATTTGGGAGATTCTGGGTCATCCTCCTCTCCATCCTCCTCTCTGCCTTCAGGCCCAATTTCCATCTCCTCTAAGTCCATAATGCACTTTTCCAGGAGCTCCGCTTGACGCTTCTGCTTCTTCTTTAGCTTCTTTTTCTTGTTTTTCGACATTTTTGGAACCTGAGGAACA
The DNA here is from genome assembly GCF_018812025.1 of Megalobrama amblycephala. Taxonomy (NCBI): domain Eukaryota; kingdom Metazoa; phylum Chordata; class Actinopteri; order Cypriniformes; family Xenocyprididae; genus Megalobrama; species Megalobrama amblycephala. The sequence continues at coordinate 23,989,005 of NC_063055.1, read as the reverse complement.
GGTGGGTAATCATGTTAATACTAAAAAGCAAAAAGCATCTTAACTGAAACATTCCAGTGGCCTGTTGGATGAGGCTAGCTGAACAAACTCTGAGTTTCCATACAAATCCAACCCTGTTTAGATCAGGTTCAGCGGCTCACAATGCTCGATATAAACATTCTCTGTCAAGTGTCAACTTAGGGTTTGATCCAGAATTCGTGTACCTGAAAGCGTGACATGTGCAGCGAACAGCCAATCACACAGAACATAGAGGCCCGGTTTCAGAGACAGGGCTTAAATTAAGCCAGGATTAGGCCTTCATTAAATTAGTGCATTTAAGTAGCCTTTACATATGTGCCTTAGAAAAAAAAAAAAACATTACTGGTGTGCATTTTGAGACAAAACAATGGCACTGACATATTCTAAGATATACCAGTGCAAGTTGCGTGCACTAAACAGCTCAAACATGCATTTTTGTCTGGGACTAGTCTTAAGCCTTGTCTGTGAAACCAAGGGGAGTGTCAGTTTGATTCTCGTGAGAGAGCCACACAATTCACTTCTCTGTTGAAGATTAAGAGCATATATAAGGCATGAATAAACACTGCTGCTGCAGTGAAAGTATGAGAAGGCAGCTGAAAGAAAATGTGTTACAATATCAATGCAAGTGAATCAACTGAATTTAAATAATTTATATAGGTTCACAAAAAGCTCAAAAGAATACATGTAAGCTTAGTCATTTTAAAAGCACTATATATTAAAGCTAATTATATGTATTATTTAAATGCAAAGTTTAATATTGTCAGTTCATATAATAGTTATACGAATATGTCATATGAATTATATTTAATTATAATTCATATAACATAAATAAATAATTAGCAGCAAAAGACAGGCAATTGTATCTCCTAAATTCTTTCACTGTAAACTTTTTTAATTTGTAAAAGATATAGGAGGAAATAATCCTGTGATGGCAAAGTTGAATCTTCAGCAGTCATTACCAAACACTTCATTATCACATGATCCTTCAGAAATCATTCTAATATAGCTGATTTGGTACTAATGTAATATTTCTTATTATTATCACCAATGTTGAAAACAGTTTTGTGCTGCTTAAAATTTTTTGTGGAGAATGTGATAATTTTTTTTAGGATTTTTTGATGAAAAGAGAGAGATTTAAAGGTGCCCTAGATTCAAAAATTGAATTTACCTCGGCATAGTTGAATAACAAGAGTTCAGTACATGGAAATGACATACAATGAGTCTCAAACTCCATTGTTTCCTCCTTCTTATATAAATCTCACTTGTTTAAAAGACCTCTGAAGAACAGGCGAATCTCAACATAACACCGACTGTTACGTAACAGTCGGGATCATTAATATGTACGCCCCCAATATTTGCATATGCCAGCCCATGTTCCCAACATTATAAAAGGCATTAGACAAGGGCAGGCAGTATTAACGTCTGGATGTGCACAGCCAAATCATCAGACTAGGTAAGCAAGCAAGGACAATAGCGAAAAATGGCAGATGGAGAAATAATAACTGACATGATCCATGATAACATGATATTTTTAGTGATATTTGTAAATTGTCTTTTTAAATGTTTCGTTAACATGTTGCTAATGTACTGTTAAATGAGGTTAAAGTTACCATCGTTTATTACTGTATTCACGGAGACAAGAGCCGTCGTTATTTTCTTTTTTTTAAACACTTGCAGTCTGTATAATTCATAAACACAACTTCATTCTTTATAAATCTCTCCAACAGTGTAGCATTAGCCCGTTAGCCACGGAGCACAAACAAACTCATTCAGAATCAAATGTAAACATCCAATTAAATACTCTACTTACACGATTAGACATGTTGCATGACGAACACTTTGTAAAGATCCATTTTGAAGGTTATATTAGCTGTTTGAACTTTGTTTACAGCTGTTTAAGGCAAGCACGAGCTCCGTGGGCGGAGAGCACGAGATTTAAAGGGGCCGCGCTGCATAAATCAGCGCGTTTATAATGATGCCCCAAAATAGGCAGTTAAAAAAATTAATTAAGGCATTTTGAGCTGAAACTTCACAGACACATTCAGGGGACACCTAAGACTTATATTACATCTTTTGAAAACATGTTCTTGGGCACCTTTAAAAAGAACAGCATTTATTTTAAATAGAAATCGTTTGTAACATTATAAATGTCTTTATTGTCATGGTGGCAAGACATGTAAATAGCCCAGAACATTCCTGGAATTGCGAAGAGCAGCTCAATATTATAATTTTACAATGATGTGTCTTTGCAAATCAACTTCAGTACTACAGAAATAGTAAGAGTGACTGAATAGGTTCTCTTTGGGACATGTTAAAATTACTTTTAAAAAAAGATGATTCATTTCATCTTTGAAATGAAATGCACAGTGTGAAAATGCTAAAGAAGGATAACATACCTGTTTAGGTGCTGGGGCAGTACTCACTGGAAGACAAAGATCAACACAAGACATTTTAACACAATGACAGCTTACAAAGCAAACCATTTTAAGAACAGTGTGCTGGAGGGTAAGAATGTTAGCCAACAAGTTGTGTTAAAGAGAGCAAGTGATCTACCTAAACAAAAATCAAGCGGGGAAAAGTTGACACATAATCATTTGAAATGGACTGTAGCTGTGCTTTACTGTGAGTGTGTGTCAGAAAGCAGAGGTACCATACCTGCTGACCCAGAAGGAGGGGGAGCGCCTGCTCTCTGCCACTCAGTGGCCTCTGCGGCCAACCGCCTGATATACACCTCATCCACACTCATAAGAATGTTCTCTGGCTTAATGTCTGTGTGTATGATTTGACACTTGGTGTGCAGGTAATCCAGACCTTGAAGAACCTGAGAGATTTCAAAAATACAAACAACCATAAAAATATATCAGCATCTTTCTAAACATACTTGAGCAACACAACACAATTTTAATCCCAAAACTGAAGGTATCTAGTAAATAAATACAACTATGACATTATTATTATTGTTTATTCACAGCTCTATAGAACAGATGTTTCTGATTCTAATCTAATTCTTATCAAGATACACTAAAATTCAATAGTTTGGGGTCTGTAAGATTTTTTAAAATGTTTTTGAAAGAAGTCTCATGCTAATCAGATCTGCATTTATTTGAAAATACCGTTAAATAGTATTACTATTTAAAATAAATGTTTTCTGTTCAATTTATTTTAAAATTTAATGTATTCCTATGATGGCAAAGCTGAACATTTCTCATTATTATCAATTAAAACAGTTTTGCTGCTTAATATTTTTGTGGAAACTATGGTACATTTTTTCAGGATCCTTTGATGAATAGAAAGTTCAAAAGAACAGTGTTTATTTGAAATTTGCAAGCTTTTGTAACATTATAAATGTTTTAATGTCACTTTACATCAATTTAATGCATCCTTGCTGAATAAAAGTATTAATTTCTTTAAAAAAAATCTTAGACCCCAAACTTTAGTGTAGTGTATGTAGTCTGAATTTTTGATAAAACCAAAAATGAAAAGCTGTGTAACTAATACTGAATTACTAATACTAATCTGTAACTGATCCACTGAATCTAGGACAGCAGCTAATTAGTCAGACCATAATTACATGAACACTGATCTGGTTGTGCGATGGTGTGCTGTGTTACCTGTCGAATGATGCTCTTGACACAAGGCAGAGGTAAGCCTTGATAGTTAGACTTGATAATCCATTTAAGCAAGTGGTGCCCTAGAACTTCGAACACCATGCAGACATCTGAAAGTTCAAGTGAAGGTCCAACACTGTAAAAACAGGATCTCAGAACAGCTTTTCTTAGCATAATTGCTACGATGCAACAACTGTCTCAAAGTCAGCATTCACAAATGCCCTTGTAAAAGAATTTGGGGTATCTTAAAATAGCATGAGACACCTGCTTGAAGACTTCTTGACCCAGTTCTCTTTCTCTCTCTCTCTCTCACACACACACACACACACACAACATTCTTCATATTCAAGGATACGAGTCCCATTGACCCCTGAGATCTTGAAGTCATCCAGTAGCTGCACAACCATCTCTCTGTTTGGATCATCAGGGTCTGTATTTCTGACCTAAAAACAAAATATATATTTTGGTTTAGTAATAAATCTAAATATGCTTTCCTAAAAATAAAAAAAGCATTTTTTTGTAATTTTTTTAATCTATAGTAGTCAACATTTGAAGTGGATCAAAACCTTTCATCAAAGTTGTCCTAAAACCTTCTTCTTAGGACAACTTTGATTAACTATATTGATCCACTTCAAATGTTGACTAACTGTATATTTTTACCATCTTCATTGTTTCTTTCTTTTTCTATTTTCTTAAATGATTATTTAAAGCATTTCAATGGTTTATTGGAATACTTACAGATCTGAGTAACTTTATTTCATCCAGAGCTGTTTCAGTGTAATGCTCTGCACTCTTTACCACCTTCATTGCAACAAACCGCTTCCCTCTGAGAAGGAAAAAAGAAAAAAAAATAGTATCATACATTTGCGCATTTTAGCACATTAGGATGTGTCTTATGTTCTTAAAAATCACAAAGATCTTACTGGATGTCCCAGGCCAGCCACACAGTGGAGAAATGCCCCCATCCCAGCTTTCGGATCACATGGTATTTACCATTGAATAGGTCCCCTATTTTCACATGGTGATAACCTCCTAACCAAAGAAGAAAAATAATCCTTCAGCTGCTATTCAGAAAGCTCATTGATTGCCCTTTAAGTTGTGTTCACACCACCAGCGACATGTATTGACAAAGTTTCCACAGAGAACTGGTGATTTCCGGCGACACAAGCATCAGTGACCACTGGCAACAGGATGTAGGCGTGTCCAGCAATGCAACAAAGTTGAGATCTGTTTAACTTGATGGAAATTAAGAGTGACTTTTGGGAGCAACAACCAATAGGAGCAAAATCAGTCTGGTGCACATGATGGGTCACTACATCCTATAGTGGTGAGTGTCTGCGGCAAGATAGAGAAGTAATTTTAGCGGTCAGCAAACTTCCTATACTTGTGATATGTCTCTGTGTAGACATACAGAGGGACTCGCCATGCTGACTCTGAGCCTGAATGGCTTTGTGAACCCAGATAGACTGGCACTTGAGCTGCAGATAAATAGCTGCAATGGCAAAGAGCACTCACTGTTTCTCGTTCATCTCTAACATTAAGCATTTTATGTTCTGATTCCATTCATATTTAGCATTTTTCCTTAAAAAATTTGTTTTTTAGCTGCAAGAAAACAGATTCGATGTCTACAACATGGAATAACATCTGTGAATGTCATTTATAAACATTACTAGTGGGAACGTCATGCAGCAACAAATTTGCGGGCAGTGTGAATGTAGCTTCAAAGAGCTGGTTTGATTGTCATTTTGTTAGGAATTGATTTTGAGCAAATCCAATTACAGCATGCTTAGACCAAAAATAGAAACTAGAACTTGACCAGACTATTGACATTTTAAAATAATTAATTTCTATAATTAATAAAGCAAAGTGAGTAATAATAACATCACTTCTGTTTTAAATTAAATACAAAAAAAAAAACATCAGAAACACAGATATATAGAAATAATGACATTCCTGTATTTACAGTACATTTCTTTTGCAGTTTACAGTAGTTATGTGCTGCACTTCTAGGAAGATGTTTTAGTTTCGCCAACAGATACAACAGAAAAAAACAACTCTGAATCAAGGAACTGCCTATTTTCTTTTTAGCTTTCAAGTCTCATCTATAATAATCAAGCTGTAACTTCTGTTGTCAAAAGGGACCTATCCCTGTAGCCCACCTTTGCAATAGTCATTGGGATCTTCTTGCTCTTCATCATCAGAGCCTAGGATTTCCTCGTCGGGCTCAGCTTGTATCTGGGTCTCCGTAGGGGGCTGCTGTTGCAATGTCCCGCGTGGAGGATGTGCTGGCCTGAGGGATGATAGTACATTTCATTTAGGTCAATGGACATGCATTACAGTACAGGCTATATAGGGTGGACCTCCTACATTCTAAACTCTTAGAGGGCTGTCCTCTTACATTATAGACTCTTTGATGCTGATTTTACATGGTATAAATGTCCAGACAATCATTTCAGCATGTGATTTTGATTTCTGTTACATTACAAATCAAAAGGACCTGCATAAAACTACATTTTACTACATAAAAACACCTATATCTATTGAATGAGGTCACTAAATAACTGAAGTGACCTGATTAATGCTACTCTATAATCTTCTGTAGAGCTGCTTTATTGGTGAAATAGAAATTGTAATTGTAACTAAAATTATTAAATCCTGATTAAACAATTTTGTTACATTGTTGCTGTTTTTCTGTGTACAAAACGGCTATGAAACACTGTTTTGTAAAAACATTATATAAAAAAACGGACTTACCTGATAAAAACATTCTTATTTTTAAACTTAATGAAATGCACCAAGAACAGTCATCTAAATCTAAATCCAAGTGGCACCATGTGCACACAGCCAGTGTCTTGTTTTCTACTGAATAAGCTCTTTTGTTACATATAATATTGATACAATACTAAGTAAAAAGTCTGCCAGTGTGCAGAATGCATTTCACTGACTGCATGTGTCCATGCTTGGTTTAACCCATGCAAGAATAACACCTGAGTTTTACATCATCATCATCATCATCATCAAAAAAAAAAAAAAAAAAAACCTGAAGTGAAAGAAAACGCAACTTGATACTGCGCATGCCAAATAGATGACTTCATACTGCCAAATGTTAAGCGTTAACTAAGACGTAATAATCAGCGCAAAGTCAGCAAACTCAGGATGACTCATTCTGTAATACAGTACAATATGTAGTCGCATTATGCATCTTCTAGGACATAAGATTTTTAAAAAGTCTATGGTCTATTGTGGTCTATTTTGTGGTTTATAATATCTTAAATGTCATATCCCCCCAAAAAAGTTTCCTTACGCATGACCCAGTGTACACACAGCCAGTTCTTAAAAGGTCTAGTCTAACACTTCCAGTTCAAAAATAAAAAGTATTAACACCCAAATAAACAAATAAAATAATGGATAAAAGAACAAAACTCACTTCTTGGTCGACTTCTTGGCTTTGGCCCTTTTCTTCCTCGCCTGAAGTGCCAGAACTGGTGTGACAAATGAATGCAACATTAGATGGCAATGAAACTATTTATAAAAATCACTTAAACTCAGTAAGCTCAATGACAGCCAAACATAGTCTGACAGTAATACAGGAGACACACAGACCGGTGATGGTGACCTTATGTAATCTTATGTAATGCACATAAACAATACACAGCTGGGTGTTTACATTATGACAGGAACTGAACGTTAAATGGTCGCAGACGTGGATCTTTTAATAACGTGAATGTTTTTATCAGTTTTTTAATCCCAACAGGCACAAGGATGCAAAAACTGAAGGCTGAAGGAAATAAATTCCTGAAGTTTCCACGACAGCAAAAAAAAAAAAAAAAAACGCTTTCAACTCTCATCCAGCTGATACGTGCACGCGCCTACTCATACGCTTAACGTCTATCTAAAAGAAAAGTAAAATCGCTTAAGTGAAGGCGACACAAACCGACAATAAAACATGCCTCTGAGGCGTGATGAAAATAAATTTAGCTCACTTCAGCTGCAGACTGAATGGCTAACGTAAATGCTAACGCTAAAGACACCAACCCATGCGTCCAAAGAACAGGAAAAATGCGCAGTTATGCTTTAATATTGCACTACTAATTTGAGTCAGAATGTGAATTAGTCGCCTTGTCTCATGTATAATCGTTATAGCTCCAAATAAGGCAAATATTATTCAGAGAAAGTCAAGGAAGAGATTACCTTTTCTCTCCATGTTGGCCCCTTAGTTGGCGGCTTGGGTGGCCCTGCGCATGCGCGCGCCTCCGGACACGCGCGTCTTGACTCCTGCGCATTCACGGTCCGTGCTGTCATGTGTATATTTTTTTTATTTATTTGTCAATTGCGTACATTTGTTAAAAATATATGCTTGCGCAATTAAACACAGCAATTAAACATATATAGTAACTAATGTTGCTATGGTAATACCATAAATTACCATAGTAACTAATGTTACTATGGTAATATATGGTTACTATGGTCATTTCTGTAAGAGATCCAGGAAACTCATTTTGGAAGGTGCTTTGGTCAAAAATGCATAAAAAAAAAAAAAAAAAAAAATCAGACATGGAGTGGTGCATTGAAAATTAAAAGGTCAATAATTATTTCACACTCTAGGGTTCAACATAAAACCACAAATCAAAACAATGAAGCAGAAGTTTCTTAAAAATACAGGCCTTTATTTAAAGTAAACAATGGTGTGTTTGATTCCATGTTTATGTCAGGTACTAAAGAATACAGTTGCAGCCTTTCAGGTTCATAAATACCACCTCAACAGAATATAAATATCTTACTCTACTTTCATATTCGTAAATTCAATTAACAGCATTTAAAAAAAAAAAAAAAAAAACAGCTACTGGAGACAACAATCATTTTCAGATCGCATACAATTCACAGTAGCAACATCAGCAACATCTCTCTCACACACACACACACACACACACACTTTCACTCCCCAGGAAACATACACAAAAGATGTGAAAAATCAGAAATAAAACAGCTACAGAATAGAAAAGCTTTTTGAAACGTATATTTACAAATAGCCTGAACTCATCACTAATACCTACTTGCAACAATTTACATTTTCCTTTCTAGCTCTACCCAAAGAGACTCCAACAAATCCCATCTTTTTCAAACTGATTAATAAAGATTGTACTGTAATCATTAAATACAAAGCTCATTATTTGATTGGGGGAAAATACATATTACCAGAAACTAAATGATTACACTGTTTTTCACTGTTTAAACAATGTTTTCTGAACATTTTAAAAAACTTAATATACTGAAAATGTGATACATTGTACACAGAGAGAACATTATAACAGCACAACTAAATACTAAGAAATTTCAGGGAGATATTACATTTACAAATGGCCTTGCATTAATGTCATACATGAACATCATAAAACTGACCAGAGCAAACTGTTAAAAAAATAAGTGGTTGATATTCTTATTATCAGACTCAATACTTTTGGAGAGATTCACTGATTTTCTATGGCATCTATTCCTTCTGTTTGGCCCAGCAGACATTTTTTATTTATTTATTATTATTATTATTATTTTTTTTTTAAAAAGAAAAGTCAAACATCCTACTGACTGGCTGATCACAATACTGTAAATTACAGCATTACTGTATAAGTAGTACAGTTGGTTTGATTTCTATCCAAAAGAAAATGTCAAGATTCCATTTCATCTCCGTCAAAGACTGGTGGCTCAAAACTGATCACCTCCTCATATGTTTGACCTGTGCCGGAACAGAAGACAAACAAATAAGGATGTGACTGCAACATACATTAAATCTAGCTCATCCTAAATAATGTCTTTATCAAAACTGAACCAGCGTGGCCCCTTTTACATGTTCAGGGCAGGGTTATGTTTGACAACTAAAACCAAAACATTTTTCTTAATTAAAATATGGATGGATGGATGGACAAAAAGTTGAAGCACTAAAATTCCGAACAGGAAATTAATAAAAACTAAAACTGAACTGAAACTGCGACTAAAATAAGAATAAAACAAAATATTAATATTTTAAAAAGAAAACCAATAACAAAATTAATGACAAAAACACAGAACAAAATAACTAAAAACGAAAACCGACGATAGAAAATGAAAAGCTAATTCAATAAGTAATAGTACATAAATATAAATATAGTGTAATAATATAATAGTACATAAATAAGACTAGTACAGGGTCGCCTAAATGTCTTAGGCGAGTCTAACTCAGTGGAGCAAGTGAGCAAAAATGCTAAAATTGCTTAAAGGTGCTACAGAGGATGTTTTGTTTCATACATTTTTGCAATATTACTTGAAACTGTCTTTACTAACTGATAAAAGACTATTTATTAGGTGCACTGAAAGGAATAATATTAATATACATCATCTGTACACGAGGTAGGGCCTCGTGCACAGATGACATCAGCCAATCGTTTACGCGATCATCCAGTAACTTTCCACACTCCACAGGCGCCGCATGCAATGTTTTTGTCAGGAGACAGGAATAATAACTGCAGATTATGAGTTACCTGCGGTGAGTCCGACATAATGAATCCACTAACATGACACAGCGAATGCCGGTGGTAAACACTCGTGTTCCAATACTCGTGCACAAGTTTTGGGAGGCGTTCCCTCGAAATGAGCTGTGAAGGAGGAGGGTTGTTCTTACGCATGCGCTCATTTCATTTCTCAGTCGACGAAAAGATCCTCTGTAGCACCTTTAAAGCATTTTTAACTTGTACTAACTAGCATTTTCCACATAAACACCAAAAACTCTTCACATGACTCACGTTTCCACTCTTCAATATCAAGCTCTTGGCTCTCAAAACTCTGGTCGAAAGGTTCAGCCTCAGGTTCATCGTCTGGGTCATGGTACTGGGCAAAGTACGGATGCGCCAGAGCCTCCGCTGCAGTGATGCGCTTATCTGTGTCCAAAACTAGCATCTTCTCCAGAAGGTCCACAGCTAAAAATACAAAGAATTAAATATTTGATCAAAATTAAATATTGCCAGCATATTTTACCTACATTTGTTTAAATTGTCCACCTACAAAGATCAACAAAAGAACAGGAAAATATTTTATTGCCTTGTTTATTTCCTAAACAATGTGTACTTTACAATAAAATATACTAAATAAACTGCAATTTCACAAACACTACCATTTAAACGTTTGAGCCCAATAAGTTTTGTTTTTAAAAGAAATTAATACTTTTATTCAGCAAGGATGCATTAAAATGATCAAACGTGACAGTGAAGACTTAAAATGTTGCACAATTTACAAAATCTAAATGTAACAAAAGCTGGGTGATTACAGTGTGACAGGTTTATATCGCCTTCATTTAGAAAAGATTTCCATTTCAAATAAATGTTCAACTTTCTATAAGCATCACTTATAAAAAATAAATTAATAAATAAATACATAAGGGTTTCTACAAAAATATGAAACTTTTTTTTTTTTTTAACATAAATGTTTCTTGTGCAACAAATCAGCATATTAAAATGATTTCTGAAGGATCATGTGACACTAAGGACTGGAGTCAGTGTTGCCAACAGCTTTCAATTAAAAGTAGCTAAAACAAGTCGCTAGATGACGTCAGAATGGCGAGTTAGATCAGTGGGCGAGTATCAGAATCTAGATAAGATTTGTTCAAGAAGTTGCTAGATTTGTCGCTAGGCTCAAAGTCTCAAACGGCATGGGGAAGTAGCTAAATCTAGAGACAAAAATCACTAAATTAGCAACACTGACTGAAGTAATGGCTGCTGAAAATTCAGATTTGCCATCACAGGAATAAAAGACATTATAAGATTACTCTTTTTTATCATGTTGATCAAATAAATGCATCCTTGGTGAGCATAAAAGAAGATTAAAAATGAAAAAAATCTTAACCACGACAAACTTTTGAACAGTAGGCTAAGCACAAATAATTTTAGTGTTTTACCTAGTGGATTAGCCCCGATAAACACATCCGCAAAATTCCTCTTGGCCATCTGAGGAAGCGAGTTGATGTAAGTACGAGCCTGTGGAAAGAAACAGGTGAGCCGTGAGCAGTCAGAGGTAATAAAATAATGTTTATTATAATAATGTTAGTAATTCTTGACTTGGTTCCCATGACAACTGCTTGTGTTTTGCACATACATTGCTAACCCTGTGAATCACGACATTGTGCTGTTAGTAAGTATGCAGTGCCATTTGAATAATGCAGCAAACAAAAAGCTTCAGAAGGCAGAGAGGTCTGTGCTGGTGATGACAGACAGTGATTTCAGCTCGCATAGATCAGTGAATAACTGCATGATGGTTTAGCGGCAAGCAGTCACCGGAAGAGAAAGTGGAGAAGATGAAGGAACTCTGTTGGGTGTAATCTATTACTTTACTTCACTATTACTATTACTTATATCCTCCATAAAAATAGCATTTTAACCTGACTTGAAAATCTTCTAATGTACAACACTTTGTACTGGTCTCTGAATTTGTTTGGCTGAGCAGATATTTAAGTATATAAGTCCAGCAGCAGTGGGACGTTTTGCTGTGTGTATCACTCTGTTTGTCTGCGTTTCCAATGTTTAGGAACAGTATGTGCGCTGTAAGTAGAAGAGTCTTTTGGAAATCAGAGAAACGGTATTCTCTCTCGCTTCAGGAACACTCGGACCAGGGTTTCTCTCACCAGTGAGTGGGGAGAAGAAAACAGACAACCCAGAGTAGAATTGGAGTGGAGTGATTACATAACACATGACGACCGTGTTTACCTGGGCCGAACAACATCACTCTTAAACATGCGATATCGCTTTATTATACGTTACAAACTTTTTTAGTTCTTCTAAATGTCCATACTTCCAAAGTGAGGGGCATGATGGGTATTCTGCAAACAAGGGGCTGGGCCACAGTGAGCTCACCTCATGGCTAGGCATCCTGCTTATTAGAGAGGCAGGTGGAGTTCCTGTAAGTCGCATTATCTGTTGAAGCTGGTTTATATCTTTGAAGGCCAGGTCAAGGAGATCACGGTCCACAAATTTATTGTAACGCATATCTATCAAAAATTAACTGGACATTATATTGTGGTTCTCTCTAAAGACAGGATAAAAAGAAAGAGAGAGGAAAAGTTTGGCATGCAGATTGCATTCATATACAGCAGAGAAGAACATCATGCATTGGATAGCAAGAGAGCTTGATAGCTTGATAAGTGTATTAGAATCTGTTCAGAAATACAGCTGCCATCAGCAGATCTGGAAGACAAAAATCAGGCCTGTTAATTTCAGTTTAGATGTCAAGATTCAGTCCCAAACAGAACCTCAAATCAGTCTTTCATCTAAAAGTGAAGGCAATGAGAGCACTGGAAAAATGCACTTTTTTTTTTTTTTAATTAGCAACGTCAAACAACCACACTCAACACACATTCCCTGTTAGAATATCCAGCTTAGACCGGTCCAAGCAGATCATTAGCTGGTCAATCAACCACCATGTTCCAAAAACTAGCTTGATCACTTTACGATAGTATGAACATCTGGTAACTAGTTGTTGTAGCTGGTCTAAGATGGTGTACCGGCTTGCACCAGTTAAAGACCAGCTTACATTATGATTTAAAAAATTGGTCAGGTTTGGTGACAGTAAAAATACAAATAATACTAATATTTCAAATAAATACTGTTCTTTTAAACTTGCTATTCAAAGAGTCCAAAATGTATTATGGTTTCCACAAAAATATTAAGCAGCACAATAGTTTAACTGTGAAAATAAGAAATATTTCACCAAATAAGCATACTGAATATAGAATATACAATGATTTCTGAAGGATCTTGAGACACCGAAGACTGGAGTAACAGCTGCTAAAAATTCAACTTTTCCAAAGGAATTAATTACATTTTAAAATCTATTAAAATATATTGCAATAGAAAACAGTTGTTTTAAATTGTAATACTTTTCAAACACAAAATTGCTGTAATTTGATCAAACAAATGCAGCCTTGGTGAGCATAAGGGACTTTGGTAACACTGTACAACAAGGTTCATTTGTTAACATTAGTTAATGTATGAACTAACCATGAGCAAAACATTTGTTACGGTATTTAATCTTTGATAACGTTAGTTAATAAAAATACAGCTGTTCATAGTTTATTCATGTTTTTTCACAGTGCATTAACTAATGTTAACAGATACAAAAAAAACTCTTGATTTTAAAAATGTATTTGTTAATGTTAATTTCAACATTTACTAAGATTAATAAGCGCTGTACAAGTGCAGTTCGCTATTAGTTCATGTTAACTAATGTAGTTAACTAACGTTAACCAATGAACCTTATTGTAAAGTGTTACCGAGACGTTTAAAAAAAAATGTACCGACCTCAAACTTTTGAACGGTACTGTATGTCCAGCATGGACCAGATAAAAAGCTGTTTCAAAACACAGCTGCTAGATTAAAATGGATTTTCCACTTTGAAAATCAACACACACACAGGTGTTTTTAGCAAGTGCACTCTCCCTAAATATATCAAACTCACAGACTCCGATGATATTTTCATTAACAGCTCAGGTCCTGGAGTTCCAACCAGAAGCATAATAAGCTTCAACTGATCGATGTCTAGTAAAACAAGATGAAGGAAAACTAGGGTGGCTCAACAAGGAACACACCACAAAGCAAGAAATGCTCATTTCGGTTTCATGTGTACTTAAAGAACAGGAAAGCAAAGAAGCTTTGGTTCACTTCTGTGGTAAGACGAGCAAGCTAGTAAAAATAGCACAGGTTGAATATATTTTCAGCTTGCCCAGCAAAAGCATGTCAGAAGTAGCCGCACAGGTGTGCTCTGCCTGTAAGAGGGGGGAAATATTTGGCAAGTATTTCTGTTCCATGGGGTGTGGAGCCAGATGCATTAAGAGTGGCAGCCGTTCAAGATACAGAGTGTCAAATATGCAAAGCCAGGGGGGAAATCATGCTGAAAGTGCTGAAATGTGGACAATTTTTGTAATTAGAAATGAAAAATGAGAAAAGAGAGCGAGAAAGAGAAAGGCATGTCATTTCCTGCAGGGAGTTTATTGCGTTCTCATAATGATGGATCATATATCCTTCAAATCACTGTTGCGTCTTGGGGAACAGCTTGAAAACAGAGCTTAAGCGAAAGGGACAAAAGGTCAGTGTAACACATGAGAGGCAGACAGATCTGCCAGCTTCTGCCATAGCAAACATTCACACTGCAAGGACAGGAAAATAGAGAACGAGAGAGAGGGAGAAAGAGAAAATAGATTCTAATGTGGTGTTTAAAAACATGCATCCAAAATTTGTATACATTTAAATCAGCATGAGAGCAAAATACGCTCTTAAAAAAAACTAAATTATGGATGTTCCTGGCTTGGAGCCATGATGCAATTTACACAGAGTGTTCTGCAGGTCACCGAGGGGAAACGAGAGGAAAAGGATACGATCTGTGCCAGGGAACAGAGTCCTGCCCGTCAACAGCTCAGCCATGATGCAGCCCACTGACCAAATGTCCACTGAAAAGAAATCAAGAAAGCAACATTAGTGGAGAGGCAGCAAATACGTTCCCACTATTGTGTCCTGAGTCCTGACCCAGCTATCTTGTCAGATTGCTTAAAAAAAAAAAAATTGCATTGTTCAACTGCCACAATCCTCAAAAGACATTTCAGCAAACCCGACGTAAGACATCAAGATCTGTCTGGTTAGCATCGGCCAGTTAGCTTGTTCTCGATACTGTCATAACTAAATAACTGTTCAAAAGTTTGGGGTTAGTATGATTTTTTTTTTTTTGGTGAAGTTAATACATTTATTCAGCAACACTTTTAAAAGTTAAAGATTCCAAAAGGGTGTTTTTGCAGTGATGAAGCAGTACCATTTTCTTACCATTTTTAATAAATGTTCTTTTCAACATTCAATTAATCAAAGAATCCAGAAAAAAAAAATGTAGCACGGTTTCCACAAAGATATTAAGCAACTGTTTGTAACATTGATAATAACAATAAATGTTTCTTGGGTATAAAATCAGCATATTTGAATGATTTCTGAAGGATCATGTGACACTATAAAATATATTAAAATAGAAAACAGCCATTTTAAATTTTAATATTTCACAACATTACAATTTTACTGTATTTTGATCAAATGAATGCAGCCTTGTTGAGCCTTCTTTTTTTCCAAAACGTTGATTTGTATTGTATCAGATGTGGGTGTAGCTGTGTTACCTGTCATGTTGTAGTGCATCCAGTTGAGCATGATCTCTGGGGCGCGGTACCACCGTGTGGCCACATATCCTGTCATCTCATCATCTGTGTGTCGAGCCAGACCAAAGTCAAGGATCTGAGATGCAAAAAAAAAAAAGAGATGGGAAAAACAATACACTTATTAACAATTAAAGTATGAGTAACCACATTTTCATAACTATGAAAATAATATGACAGACTCACCTTAAGTTCACAGTCTTCATTTACTGCCAGATTACTGGGTTTCAAGTCCTGGTAAACGATGAGTGAATATTACTTTACTGTCTCTTTATACCATTTTAAAGGAATATTTGCAGCTATTTATGAATTAAATATAAAGATTTGACATCTTTTTGCATTTCAATTATTACAGACATAAATTTCAACTTGTCACTCAGTTCAAACAAACAAATAAAAAATGCCTATTTTTATTGAAGAAATATGATTCCATAAACTTGAATACTTTTAAAAACTAAAGTTATTTAAGCTGTAAAGAAGTGAAAACCTTTTCTATTTAGGCCAAGTAAATAAACTTCAGATTACCAATGTAACCGCGCAATTTCCTGCCAGGCTTGTAATCGCAAACAGTTTTTTAAATTCTTTATTTCTAAAGTAAGAATGAGTCATAATTATTTTCTGGTAATCGACAACATGACATCAAAGATGCTGTCCACAGATATCAAGCTGAAAATAACAAAGACTAACCCTTTAAGACTGAACTCGTTTCTAGCAATTTCTAGTTTTAGTCTACACAAAAGCAGGCCTGAGCATGTAACATAATGATGCCAGGGAGAATTGGCTCTATGGGGCAACACACACTGAATTTTTTGAGGGAAAAAAAGCCTGCAAGCCATTTCTCATATATCCGAGTGAACACTTACCCTGTGAATTATGTCAGCCGAATGGATGTACTGGTAAAATTAAAAGAAAAAAATAGAGAAAAAGAGTTATGTGAGATAATCAAATTCCAGCTATGAGGCTTACACTAAAATACACACTTAATTAAGTCAAATAAATGTCTCGATATTGTTTAGATACTACTATTCCAACATTGTCCTGCACAACATACTTTTCAGTTCATTATTTTTATTTCATTTACATCAGCTTTAAGATCTGAGATCCCTGTTTGTATTCATTACGAGACTGAAAAGTGCAGTTTCACCTTAAGCCCTCGCAGGATCTGGTAAATAAGGAACTGAACATGATCATCGGTCAGCTTCTGACACTTCACAATATTATTCAGGTCAGCTCCCATAAGATGAGTCACCAGGTACCTGCCAATCAGAACACAAGAAGAATGTTATTCTCCTGCCAACTGTTTAACCTGGTGTTAGGAGCGACTGCACTAGTGAAATGTAGGGAACATTTAGTTCTCTTTTAAAAAATGTGCTAATCTTGTTTTGCTTTGAGGGAAGTCTGTGCCTCCAAAATGAAGCAATATCTTAACATAAATTTTGGTCATGGAGCTGAACAACTAACTACCGTCAACTTCAATATGTGCCACTGGATCGGTTTTCCTGTAAATATACTTGTTGGGACTGTGAGAGAGGAAACTACAGGGAATATATAAACTAGGGTTGTGATGATACAATCACATAACAGTTGTGGGGCACCAATGACTTACATAGTATTATTTTTCCATACTATGGAAGTCAATGGTGTCCCACAACTGTTTGGTTACAAACATTCTTCAAAATATCTTCCTTTGTGTTCAGCAGAACAAAGAAATTCATACAGGTTCGGAACAATTTGGGGGTGAGTAAATGATGACAGTTTTTATTTTTGGGTGAACTATCCCACCTACAAACACCGCACGATAACCCATAGCAGAGTCCACATAAGCACTGACTCTAAGCAAGAGGGTGGAGCTAGAGGTCAAACAGAGCCAATGTGATACAACACATGGCAGAGCTTAAAATAAGCCATTCTTAATCCCAGAATCACCCTCCACCCAATAGATATACTCAGCATTAGAGATAAATCAACAAATACATCCCACCCCCACAAAGATTTAGAGGGAAAAAACACAGATTAGAGACAATAAACAAATATACATCGCTTCGACATGTACAGGCAATGAAAAACTGAAGCAAACTGATTTAGACACCAAAAACACATGCATTTACACACTCAAAGAAGAATATCTATATTTATTGGAAGAGCCTGGAGCTCTGAAGTTAAGTTGCCACAGCTAGTTTCAGTAGTGGAAGAAGTGCGGATGCCCCTCATCTATCAGTGTGCGTCAGGTCTATTTTTGGCAGCAGAATTGATGTTAAGTCACAGCAGCATCTGCTTTTACAACCTGGCCGTATCCTTTGCATTCCCCACTAACCCACGGCTGTTAGGCTGGAGCCAGGCAGCACAAAAAGCTGTCTCTGTGGAAACCCAAAGCTCCATAAAACCATGAGAGCCTGAAAACATGCTTATAATTACCTAACAAAGGCCACAAGATAAATAATGCATTATTCTGTTTAGTGTATGAGATATTAGGAGTAAAACACATAGGAGTGATTATAATAAAGCCATAATAAAGAATGTGTCATGGCTAATAATAATAATAATAATAATAATAATTTGCTCTAATTATAATCAACAGTTGTTTATACAGGAAGCATTTGATGCAGTGCCATTTTACACCTTCATTTGGAGGACACATCATTCTATTTTTGACATGCTGTAGCCACTTCATTTTGCCTGCCTAGCTGTATTTTAATCAAACCAGTGAATAACATCTTAGAGGAAGTAATTGTCCGACTCACACATCATTAAACTCCTCCAGGGAGGTGGCAGGTGTGAAAACATCCAGCAGGCCGATCACCTACAAGCACAAAGTGCAAAGAATACAAATCAGGATCATTTAGGACTGCATGTACATGTACTGTATTACAGTAAGATTTTATTGCATAACCTGACAGGGAAACCTAGAATTACCACAGCATAAGTTCTAGAATTTCCTGTCAGACAGAACACCCCAAATTCAATTAAGATAATAAGAAAAGTGAGTGAGGAATTACCATGGTTTTAATACCTGTTTGATTCTGACATAATAATGGCTAAATCTTATAGCAGAGGAGGACTGCTGGAATTTTTATGGCGTTTTCAAGGATACACTGAGAAAAAAAAAACAATGTTCCAGAATAGGGGTGGGGGGCGATATGACCAAAATATCATGATGCGAGTCATTTTATTTCACGATAATGATAATCACAATATAATTATTTTTGTCTTCAATAAGGTTATTATATCAAATGTTTTGATACCATTGAAATTTCATAATTCTTGTTGCCAACAAATAAACCTCTCAAACTTAATGAAGACAAGTAAACAGTCAGTGATAGAATAAGAACAAAGAAACTAATTGCAAGCATATAGGGAAACAAACTAAAATAAAAGACACAAAAAAAAAGACACAAATTATATAGACCTTAAAAATGTCAAGCACTAGAAATACTACATAAATTTTTATAAAGTAATCAAATGTGTTTAAAGGTGCCCTAGAATTTTTTTTAAAAAGATGTAATATAAGTCTAAGGTGTCCCCTGAATGTGTCTGTGAAGTTTCAGCTCAAAATACCCCATAGATTTTTTTAAATTCATTTTTTTAACTGCCTATTTTGGGGCATAATTAGAAATGAGCCGATTCAGGGTGTGTGGCCCTTTAAATCTGGTGCTCCACGCCCCAAGAGCTCGCGCTTGCCTTAAACAACATAAAAAAAGTTCAAACAGCTAATATAACCCTCAAAATGGATCTTTACAAAGTGTTCGTCATGCAGCATGTCTAATCGCGTAAGTACAGTGTTTATTTTGATGTTTACATTGATTATGAATGAGTTTGAGGCTATGCTCCGTGGCTAACGGCTAATGCTACACTGTTGGAGAGATTTATAAAGAATGAAGTTGTGTTTATGAATTATACAGACTGCAAGTGTTTAAAAATGAAAATAGCGACGGCTCTTGTCTCCGTGAATACAGTAAGAAATGATGGTAACTTTAACCACATTTAACAGTACATTAGCAACATGCTAACGAAACATTTAGAAAGACAATTTACAAATATCACTAAAAATATCATGTTATCATGGATCATGTCAGTTATTATTGCTCCATCTGCCATTTTTGCTATTGTCCTTGCTTGCTTACCTAGTCTGTTGATTCAGCTGTGCACAGATCCAGTTGCCCTGCCCTTGTCTAATGCCTTTCATAATGTTGGGAACATGGGCTGGCATATGCAAACATTGGGGGCATACATATTAATGATCCCGACTGTTATGTAACAGTCGGTGTTATGTTGAGATTCGCCTGTTCTTCGGAGGTCTTTTAAACAAATGAGATTTATATAAGGAGGAGGAAACAATGGAGTTTTAGACTCACTGTATGTCTTTTCCATGTACTGAACTCTTGTTATTTAACTATGCCGAGGTAAATTCAATTTTTGAATCTAGGGCACCTTTAAAAAATGCATGGTCTTTACAGTGTAAATTAAATATACATTTATTTTTATTAAGAATAAAGATTAACATTAATGACAGATGGCAGCAGTTATATTAGGCTGCTGTCACTTTAAGACCAAATGCACGGATCTGTTGATCAACCGGTTGGCCCTTTTCCACTGCGGTGGTACAAAATTGCCACCGTCACAGCCCTAAATTTGTTGCAGTTGCACCAATGGGGTGCGGCACAAAGGGATGCACCCTACTCAAGGGGGACCCTCACGCTGAAAAAAATTTGTAAAACCACTGTACTACAGGTTCTGACAAAATGTTAATTGCTGCAATCTATTTAAAATATTTTATGAATTTGAATTAATTAATTTAAAAAAAGGTTTGAAATAATGAGTGAGTCTTTAACTCATTAAGACTTCACTTAATTACTTATTAATGAATCTGCATTTTTGAATGAATCCCTTCAATGGCTCACTCATAAAGACTTCATTTGTTTCATTACTGGATGATTCTGTATTTTTGAATGAAACTCTTGAATGATTCAATGACAAATCCATTTTTTAACAGTCCACCTACTGGTGGGGGTTTGAATCGATATTGCAATATTTCAATGATTCATCGTGAAGCCCTACTCCTTATGAAATGAATATAAGTCTGCAATATATCTTCTTTTGTGCTCCATGGAAGAGAAGAAAAACTGGTTTGGAACAAAATGTAGGTGAGTAAATGACAAAATTTTAAATATTTGGATGAACTAAGCCTTTAACAATTAGGATTACCAACCGCTACTCTGCATATTGGTCTTGTCAGTTTGATAATACCAGGGATCCAAACTCACATTCTCATGTTTCATATGCTTGAGTAGCCGCAATTCCCTGTAGGTCCGCTTGGCATGGATGATGGACTGAAATGGTCTCGACAGCTTCTTCACGGCGACCTTCAATCCTGACTTTTCATCATATGCAGAGCTGAAACAAACAGAAGGACATGACTCAAGCGTGCCGTCACACTTTGTTGCACAACTAAAACGCCAACATGCTACAACAGGACCAAAGTTAAAGACGGTTGGAAGAAAGAGTCAGCAGCATATGAGGACAATGAATTAACTTGCCATACATTTCAGACTGGAACAAAAGCTGTCCAGATTCTCACTTCCTCATTTAAGTAACCAGCGATGTTTACAGACGGAACTAAAGGGTAAAACGTAGCTACTGCAACCAATCATAAAGTACCTTTGCAAGGACAAACATAATCATTTGACAGACATCGACCACCACGTGCATATGTAGTACAACTAACAGTGAAGGTAATGATACTACCTTTTAATACACATAGGATATTGTATAACTTGACCTGAGACCTACTGCCGGTTACATAAACCACTTAGACTAGTCTTAAAAGTTAAGACACTATTTTTTTTCTTGAAGAGCGGTCCTAATTTTTAAAGTCCGTCACATAAAAAGGTAAAAAATAACATTGATTACCCCTTGGTTAACTGCAAGTTGGTCAAACTAGTTCTTAAGACACAGTCTTAATATAGTGACTAAGTTTATGCAACTGGCCCCTGAACTTATCAAAGAAAATCTCAGTGCTCTGCTTTTTTAAATACACTAAACAGGCTGAGAGATGAGCCTGGCACTTCAAACCCAGTGCAATCTGTTCATCAGATATTCAATTACACAGACACAATAAGGGGGCCCATGAAACATAATCTAGATATCACGGTTGCCTAGCATCGCAATTTCTAACAGTCACTTTGGTGCATAAACAACCTGTCTACCCTGAGGAGGAGTAATTTAGAAAATGAGCCTGGCCTTCAAACACCTGTCTGCTTAAGAGACATAGACCTTTCTGAAAATCATTTGCAAACATTAAAAAGAGTGAGGTAACACTTGTTTTGAGTTTAAGAAAGAAACCAAAAGAACTCTTTAGATGTGCACAAATATGACTGGATAAAACAAGATCACATTTCCTCAGAAAAACATTGTCATAATTAGCATGTTTCTGATCACAACAATTTTTTAAAGACGAAACATGCAATTTTTGCAAAGTAAAAATACCACATTAATATGCAAATACAACAAGTAAACCATTTGTAGACTCATTTCCCTAAAAACAGCGTGTTGGTTTCAAAACACTACAGTGTTTGTTTGAGCACCTGACACCACAACATTGTCTCTAACAATGGCCCAATCAATTAATAGCAGTGTGTTTGGGGAAACCTGTTTGAAAACAGCCATTTTGTTTAATTCCACTTGGTGGCACTAGTGCTGCAGAAATAACAAAGTTTAGCCTTAAAGGGATGATAGTTCACCTAAAAATGAAAACTGTCATTATTTACTCATCCTCAAGTTGTTCTGAACCTGCATGAAGTTCTTTCTTCTGTTGAAAACAAAAGAAGATATTTTGAAGAATGTGGCTGGGTGACCAAACAGTTGCTGCTCCCCACTGACTTCCATATATATATATATATATATTATATATATATACACACACACACACACATATTATGGAAGTCAATGGGGACCGGAAACTGCATGGTTACCTGCATTCGTCAAAATATCTTCTTTTGTTTTCAGCACAAGAAAGAAATTCATACAGGTTTAGCAACTCCATTTTGGGGTGAACTATCCCTTTAAATGTGCACCCAGTAGGTTTTTGTTTATGTTAAGCTCACTCTCGTGCATTCCAATAATCCCAATAATAATAATAAGTTTTAGACTTTATACTGAGGCCAAAACTGTTTATGCATATTTTGTGTTGTTTCTTTTCTTTTCGTTCTTCAGCCAATTGCATGACATGTTAATCATGTGATGTCAACACGGCGGCGCCCTTTGCTCTACGTAGAATAAAGCAACATATTCAGACTGGACTGGAAAAGTCTGTTTGGTTGATGCATTTATTTTTATCTATAATGCTTTGTTAATACAAATTACTGAACGCGCCTTTAAGTGAATCATAACTGAGTGTCAGGAAACAGCACAGAACCACCAATAAACTTCCTCATCGCAACTAAAACCGAGCAATCTATAGGAATCAATCACGAGATTAAGATAATAACATACGACAAACCCTGTGTGTTTTTCTTCATCTCATCCTGGGTGTTACTACAAGCAAACGATAAAATTAAGTGCCATGAATCACTGACAACAGTCGTGAAATTACACGCAGCTCTGACTCATCGGTGCGTTCCAAAACCTATCGAGTTACCTACAAGGTGGCCAAAACCGGCAGCTCCCTTGGGTGTAAGACACAGTCATGGTGCATCATCTGTGGGGTGACCTCATTCAGGACAGACCCCACCAGATGTCCTCATTAAGACCACCCTACACCACTAAATAGGGCGAATTAAGGACAGTGTGGGTCTGTATCATAAACAACGACCACACTTTGCAAGATAAACAACTATTCAGTTTATCGCGTTCATCTCTTCGACTTGCAACAATTTTAACGTGTTACCTCATTGTGCATCACGTTGCCCATCCACCGCAAAGCTTTACTTTGAAACTGAAGTGGCATGCATGCGTGCACGCGAGGTGGCATTTGCAACATACGATACTTTAAAATGTTTATAAAGCGTAACCACACACGTTAAAACACTTTGCAACACTACAAGCACTTTAAACTCATTTTTTGTGACTAGAAATCCCTCTTGCGCAACAAACCACGGACTTTGGTCTTATTAGCAAGTTTGCTAACGCAGTGCAATGCTGTACGGGCCCGCAAGAATGAATGGGACACAGCGTTCCGCCATAGAAACAGCAGATAAATATTTACCAAACAGTTCCATATGCACCAGAGCCGACAGGAGACAAGTTCTGATATCGCACAGGGACCTCCCATATCGTCTTGTTGACCTCCTGTCGATAGAAAGTGGGTCTTTCTTTCTGCGACATGCCTGCAGAACGAGCACCCGAGGCGACTTGAGAGACTTCTGCTTTCCCTGGCTTGCCTGCCTGTGATTCAAGGCGGTTGAGTTTTCTTGCAACAATCAAAAATGGAAAGTAACCGACCGATAAAGTCGCCCGTGCACGCGAATTCTCAAGAACGAACCGTCCCACTGTGTTTAATTCATGCCAGCGGCTCCAGATATTCTTGGAATGTGACTATTCGGAAGTTGCTCGGTTCCGGGTCACGCTGATCTCGAGCACTATCCCGTCTGCGTCTCTCCCTGCTGCTGCAAATGAAAGTCGCAGTAAAAAAGCGAACTGAGTTCCCAAGCGCGCCCCCTGCAACACATTCACACGTACACATGAGGTTGTAGATCTAGCATACTACAATGCAGAGCACGATAAACTAAAAGAGACATGGTAAAGTTTAATGCAAAAATCTGAATACGATATTTTTAGGTGGTTTGAACTTTACAACGCACAGTAACATGAGAGAACATACGTACATAACAAGACATCATCAAATACAGACCACAATACTATATTTTTTATTGAATAATAATTGTTTTATTTTATTTATTTATTTATTTTACATTGAGACATTCTACATTTTATTTAAATCTTTAACTCACTCGAGGTAACTTTACAAGGACATAAAGAAAAACAAGAAAATTAATTATATAGAAATGAGATAGATATAAACAATATAGTTACAGACTGCAGTAATGAGCAGAGAAAAAAGACCATAAATTAACACTGCAGACTGGACCTAATATAACAAAATAAATCAGTGGATGGAGAAGTGAGAGAAGATGTTTTGTCTGAAGGTGTGTGTGTTTAATTGGGCCTTAAAATCTAAGATGGATGTGATTTTATGGAGATTTTACTACAGGGAATTCCATTACACTGAAATACTTGTCACCCATGGAAGAGAGTCTGAAGCTTGGGACAGACCAGGACTTGAAGACTTCAGAGTGTTGACAATTATCCTGTATTTTTTAAAGGAAATATTTTAATATAATGCTGTATATATATATATATATATATATATATATATATATATATATATAAAAGGTAAAGTCAGGTGCCCTTGAGGGCTGGTAGAACACAGGGTTCAGAGGTTATATTTGCCATTGGCATCTGGCTTATAAAGGTCAGGCTATGTTTCTCGTCGGTAAACCTGTGAAGGAAACATTGTTAGACTTTAATTTTAAATAAGAACATCTTAAAGGATTAGTTCACTTCAGAATTAAAATTTCCTAATAATTTACTCACCCCCATGTCATCCAAGATGTTCATGTCTTTCTTTCTTCATTCGAAAAGAAATTAAGGTTTTTGATGAAAACATTCCAGGATTTTTCTCCATATAGTGACTTGGGTAAAGTTGGTTTTATATTCGCACATTCGGACATCCGTATTCAATAGCCTTGTTAATGACACTACATTGGACATTCAGTGGACATTCACAAGTAAATATGCCATTAAAACAATATTTGCCTATTTTGATCGACTGTGAAAAATGTTGTAAGTTGACGATCGTTGGTTGTCAATATCATGTCGCTGCTTAAAATTCGCAAACATTAATTTATTGCACATTTATTGGAAAGTCTGAATTTATCAGAAGTCCAAATGTGCGAATATAAAACCAACTTTACCCAAGTATATAGTGGACTTCACTGGGGTACAACAGGTTGAAGGTCCAAATTGCAGTTTCAATGCAGCTTCAAAGGGCTCTACACAATCCTAGCTGAGGAATAAGGGTCTTATCTATCAAAACTATCAGTAATTTTCTAAAAAAAATTAAAAAATGATATACTTTTTAACCACAAATGCTCGTCTTGCACTGCTCTGCGATGTGGCACACATTACGTAATCGTGTTGGAAAGGTCATGCGTGACATAGGCGGAAGTACCGAGCATGTGTTTACAAAGCTAACGTGCAAAGACTAAGTCAAATGAAGTTGAAGGAGAAAATGAGATGGAGTTTTTCGCCCTACCACGGTACTTCCGCCTATGTCACACGTGACCTTTCTAACGTTATTACGTAACGAGCTAGTGCAAGATGAGCATTTGTAGTTAAAATTTTTATTTTTTGAAAATGACTGATCATTTCACTACATAAGACCCTTATTCCTCGGCTGGGATCGTGTAGAACCCTTTGAAGCAGCACTGAAACTGAAGTTTGGATCTTCAACCCATTGTACCCCAGTGAAGTCCACTATATGGAGAAAAATCCTCAAAAACCTTCATTTCTTTTTGTCTGAAGAAAGAAAGACATAAACACCTTGGATGGGGGTGAGTAAATTACCAGGAAATTTTAATTCTGAAGTGAACTAATCTTTTAAAAGACAACAAAATAGCAGTATAATTATTCCACACACACACACACACACACACACACACATACACACACACACACACAAACGGTTATCAATCACAGTGCTGGACCCTTACCCTGCATCACTGCTAACCTGGATCTTCTCTGAGGAAGATGTTGATAGAGCTGAAGGATGGGCTGGTTTCCTATCAGGGGATAAAGAAAACAAGAAAAATATTTTTAATCATAGTAGAGAACCATGAAAGCCATTTAGCACTGTGTTGTCTGTTGCTACATAACCCAGGACACTGTTGATCATGAAATGAGCATTTGGGACCCTGAACCGGTCTTTGGTCACTTTTGACCGAAAAATTTTCTGTTTTGAATTTTTAAAATCACAGCTTCATCGGAATGGTATGAAACTTGGTGACTTTTATGGCATTTGGAATGTGAACACACACAAAAAAATAATAATAATTGAGGCCATGATTCGAGCAGGCTAAGTGGTCTTACTTAAATAGTCATACTTGTGGTCTTCGGTCACAAATGACGAACCATAGGAAATGAATGGGAAATCGACAAAAACACAAAAATTCTCTGAATTGTACAATCTACAAATTGGCCACAATGCTGAAAAAACAGTACACAGCAGTAAAGGGATGACACTCTAAAACATCAAGAGTGTGCTACAGACACACCCACTCACACACAGATGCACACGCACGCACGCACACACACACACATTATACCCCTCTGGTATAATATAACCCCTCTGGTTTGTTTTTGTGAATTGTGGGGACATTCCATAGGCGTAATGGTTTTTATACTGTACAAACCGTATTATCGCCCTACACCAACCCTACACCTAAACCTACCCATCACAGGAAACTGTGCACACTTTTACTTTCTCAAAAAAACTCATTCTGTATGATTTATAAGCCTTTTGAAAAATGGGGACATGGGGTGATGTCTTCATAAGTCACCCTCTCCTTGTAATACCTATGTCATACCCATGTCATTATATAAATTTGTGTCCTGATATGTCACAAAAACGTGCACACACACATTATACCCCTCTGGTATAATATAAAATAATATAAAATTTTACGTTTTGAATTTTTAAAAAATCTTAGCTTCATCAGAATGGTATGAAACATGGTGACTTTTATGGCAATTGGTATGTGAACAAACAAAAAAATTGAGGGCATGATTCGAAAAGGCTAAGTAGTTGTAAAAAAAATAGTCACACTTGTGGTCTTCGCAGTCAAAAATGACCGCCATAGGAAATGAATGGGCGTACAACCTATAAATCAGCCACAATGCAAAAAAAAGTGCACAGCAAGGAAGGAGTGAAACTCAAAAATATCAAGGTTGCAAAACACACTCACACAAACACATGTTTGTTTTTGTGAAATGTGGGGACATTCCATAGACATAATGGTTTTTATACTGTACAAACCGTATTTACTATCCCCCTACACTACCCCTACCCACCACAGAAAACTGTGCACACTTTTACTTTCTCAAAAAAACTCATTCTGTATGATTTATAAGCCTTTTGAAAAGTGGGGACATGGGGAATGTCCTCATAAGTCACCTCTTTTTGTAATACCTATGTCATACCCATGTCATTATACACATTTGTGTCCTGATATGTCACAAAAACATGCACACACACACACACACACACACACACACAATTATACACACAAATGAATTGGTAGGGCTATAACCATACAGCAAAAGTGAGTCAGAAGACTGAAATAATAAAAAAAAAAAAAAAAAAAAAAACAATGACAAAAAGTAGTATTTAAGAATTTCTAAATATACATCCAAATCTACAACTTAAAAGTAAGTAATTTTGCCTTAAAACTTAATAGGGAATTCACAAGCCTCTCCATAGGGAGTTATACAGGCATCTAGTGGTTACACCATGGAATGACATGATTTTCTTTCTTTGCTCTTCCCAAGTGGTGCTAATCTATGGAATGCCAAACCTGCTAAAAATAAATAAATACATAAGTAAATATATAAAGAAATGTAAAAAAGCAAAAATAAATATATAAATAAATAAATATACAAAGAAAAGTAAAATAATAATAATAATAATAATAATAATTTATACATTTATTTCCTTATTTATGTATATTTCCATTTTTTCCCACATTTTTTTATTTTTTTTATTTTATACATTTATTCATTTCGACTTTTATTTCCACATTTATTTATGTACTGATGTATTTATTTCGATATTTGTTCATTTCCACATTTATTCATTTCTACATTTCTTTATTTTCACATTTATGTATTTCTACATTTCTTTGTCCGTACGGTAATGAGGAGGCCGTGGTTTACCTCAGACATAGCAATCGAGCTCAGCCAAGCCTGTTGATAGTGGGAAGAATGACTTGTATGGCCAAAATCTTATATCACGGAATAAGTCATATAATATCACCCTAACTGTACTGTGTGACATGGATAGGCTACTCTTTATTCCGGACATGGCCAAAGAACATCGTCTGGTCTGGATTTTTAAAATGTCTGTAGGGCAGTTACGGACAAAGAAATGTAGAAATACATCAATGTGAAAATAAAGAAATGTAGAAATAAAGCAATGTAGAATTGAATAAATGTGGAAATGAACAAATATGGAAATAAATAAATAAATAAATAAATGTGGAAATAAATAACAGTCGAAATGAATAAATGTATAAATAAATAAAAGAAAAAAGAAATAAATGTGGGAAAAAAATGAAAATGTACATAAATGAGGAAATAAACGTATAAATAATTATTTATTTATTTATTTTACTTTTCTTTGTATATTTATTCATGTATTTATTTATTTTTAATTTCGGCAGGCTTGGCATTCCATAATAATCTGCCTTTCAAAGGCCCAGTCTCTATATTTATCAGAAATACTGCATTAATTGAAAAATAATTGAAAAAAATTAGAAAACAAAATTTTGTATTATTTTCAATGGGGGAAAATGGACCACAATTATTGCATAAATATTAATTAGTATCATAAAATTCTCTCAAAATACAAAAGAAAAAATATTATTGAACAAAAATGTATTACATTGGTTTTGCTGAGGGTTACATTTCAGCTGTCCGGTCACTTTTGAAAACAAGTGTGACTCCCAAATGAGGAGCAACAGACTTGTGAAATGCAACGAAATCCAATATTGAATTCCATGTATATTAACATTACAAAAAACAACCTAATCAACAATTTTTCATTAAAGCAATAATTTAATTAATTTGAAGTTTTCTTAAAATAATATATATCAAATCCATATGTACAATTTCTGAATGTTGCTTAGATCCAGTGTTTATTGTAATGTATATAAAAGATTAAAAACCAACAAAAAAGTTTTTAATAGTAATTTATATATATATATATAATTTATATAATTTGTATATATATATACACAGTCAAACCAAAATGTATTCAGACACCTTGAACATTTCATTCATTAATACAGTTTATTCACTATAGTTTAAAAAAATGGTAATAAAATATGGCAAGATCTCAGAGTTAAACTGTGTTCGAAAAAAATAATCTTATTATGTCAGATAACACTTACGCAAAATATGGTCAGGTCAAAGTGTGAATAATTTTTGGTTCCAAATTTTGATCAATTTTACTGGTAGTCCACTGTATGAAGACTTTTTGGGTACAATATGTCACAGTTTACTTTATTTTGCTATGCTCACTTACATATTATAATAACTAAACATAATTTGCAATAATTATAAATCTGTTTACCTTATTTTTTGTCCATTCAATTTGGCAAAAAGCAGGTTGAGCAGTCTCTCTTTCTGCTCCCATGTTAGATCAGAAATATCCACACTGGAGCTTTTCAAGTTGCTCCTAAAATGACACCAGAGCATTTTCATCATCATGATTAGAGATGCACCTGAAGAGTGATTAGAAATTCTGTGCTAAAAACTCTCACACCATTTGTCAGCCTCTTCCAGGTCAGTCTGAACATCATTGGTGCTGTTCGGGGCATTAGAGAAAGTCCGTATACGAGGGTACTCCAACCTTCCAGCCCGTGCCTCATTCATTCTCCAGCGATAGGCCTTCAGTGCCTCCTGTCTATACATACAAGATCATCTTCAAATACATGAAGCACTTCCAAATGTGAAGCTGAATCTTCAATGTCCCTTATTAAAAATATTTTACAGAGCAGTATTTAGTTCGACTCATGCTAACCTGTAGTGCTGTTGTTGTTTTCTTATTTCCTTCCTCACATGGTCAAGAGCTTCGTGAAAGAAGAGCTCAAGTTCTTTGCGCTGCTCCATGATGCTTTGCGCCAGCTGTTTCACTCGGCCTAGCTCCTTCTCTCGAACAGCTAGAAGCATTTCCAACTTCTCAAGGTCTGTGCTGTTGTCCTGCATGCTGACCATGGCACGCCGTTCCACCTCTTCTCTCTCCTTCTCAAACTCCCCAGACATGATGCCCAGAGCTTGCTCAAGTGTGACCAATTTAGCCCTTAGTTCGGAGATCTCATTTTCTTGGGACTTTAACTGGGAATTGCCTTCCTTTCTCATCAGTTCATTCGTCTCCTGCAGAATCAATCAGTTGGGGAGTCAGTATTCATCACTGGACATATGCAATGTGCTGAAAACAATGGCAAACATTAGCACATCTCTGCAAGCCAGCTTAGTTAAAATGTACTTTGGTTTTATTAAGCTTATGCTTTAATGAAATACTATTTAAGGCAAGACACTACAGGTAAAACCATTGTTTTTTCATGCACTGGTCAATTTTGAGATTTTGCGCTATTTTGCTTCCATAACTTGTCTTCTGTCAGACTAAAGGAAAGAAAACATCTAAAATATACAATTAAGTGTTTAATTTATTACACTTTATCTATCTGCGTTCATAGGTTTCAATTATAATACATATCTTTAAAGGCCGTTTTCTCAAAATCATATCCTGCACCAAGCCAGAAATCTTCACTTCAGTAGTTTTATTCTTATCTATTCACCCTTTTCCTATGCCCCATGACGCTTTGTGCGAATTATGGGAGTAACTTCCATTAAACTGTAAACAATCAGCAAAAAGTTCGCTCTATGAAAATAACAAGGATTTTCAAAAACTGGGAACAATGAGATGACATTATTCTACTTACCCTTCAACAATTAAAAGGACATTTAAAAAAGTGCAAAATCATTAAAAAATTACTATAACAGACCATGAATGAATAGGCCCAAAAGGTGGAGTATTTCCGCAGCAATACGGACGTGTTAAATATCACTGTTGTAATATACGTCTGTATTGTACGTTGCCTTAATCAAAAATATTAATTAAATGGAACATTGAGTGATAATATTTCAAAGTGATTTCCGTCGTTTTGACAGACCTTTATAAACATTCCAGTGAGCACTGCTAATAGGGATTAGCATCCGTGTGATAACAAACCTGGAAAGAGACGTGAGGATTTGGGGAGAAATTAGAGATTCTTAGTACATTCCAGTGAACAATTCATGGGATATATCTTAAAATTAAATTGGGAGGGCAGACCACAAATGTGCAGATTATGTTGTCATTTTCTTTTACAGTGGAATAGAAAGAAGGGAAAAAAAACAGGAGAAAAAAATACAGTGACTGAAAAGAGCTATAGGTATTCTGGTGATACCATGTCACGTTAAAATACCAAGGGTTACGTTATTCTCCTGACATCTGAAAATAGAATGAAAACATGAAAGAAAAAAATGAAAACATGAAAGAAATTATACAGCTCATTCAGTCAAAATGACGGATAAGGATTATTTGTAGTGCAACCGTATGATTTGAAATGATTTGTTTCAGTCTTTTTGAGTGGAACTTCCCCAAACCGGAAGTGCCTCCCATAATCTAAAAACACAGTAGGCTCATTAGGAAAAAGGTGGATATTCTGAAGGTTTTTACAGGGTTTGTTAATATATAATTCGCCTGATTTTATAAATATTTAATTTCTAATTTTTCTTACTGTTGACAGTATTTCCTGATTTATGAAGTGATAAAAAACTCTCTTTTGTAAAACCCTTTAACTCTAATATGTCAAATGAATGAAACAAACATTATGAATGTGGCTTGGTCCAATGTTAGAAACATGTAATACAAAACAACTGTCTTAATGCACTGTGATTCATCAACTGGGGAAATATGGTGATATCTATTAGTTAACATACCCTATAGGTTAAAAATGGCACTCGAAAGGGAGAGTAAATGCTAAAATTAAGTGTTATTTAATGTTTGTTTTTTTTTGTGCAAGATTAATGCTAAGGGAGATTTAGTAGTGATTAATGTTTTGTTATGCTAATTTAGAAGAGTTTTTGTTAATGTGGGTTGTTGGAGAGTTACCATCATGGTGACAAGTGGCGCAAGCTGCTTGGTTTGAGAGCAAGTAAGTTACATGCTTTAAGGTTCTGTACTCATTCAGTAAGTGCTATGCCATGTTATTGTTTACATGTTAACAAATTAGCAAGTTGTCATTTTCTAAATTAGTTTGTTATAGCTAGCACAATATTTAAGTTGAGATGACCTGATCATTTTAAGTTAAATGTATAAATTAGTGTACACTGTAAAAAATGACCGTGATTTTAACGGTAAAAGACTGTAAAAATGCTACAGTAAAAAACAGTTAATGGGCTTTATGCACGGTTACTTCCTGGTTGTCGTTAAGGCTGCTCGGGCATTTCTGGTGAACTGTTAGCTGTTCATTCTGTAGTCGCTGTACATCGACACAAAACCATCAATGGTTGACTTTTTAATGTTGTATTCATATTTTAATGCAGTTATCACATTTACCTAATTGAATGCCCATTGGTTTACAGAAAGTTTCCATACTATATACGGTGAAAAACTGTAATAAATCTAATGGTATATTTAATGTAATTTTACGGTAAAATACATGAAGTGAAAAATAACAAGTCATCAGTTATGTACATTAAGGTTTTATGATACTAATTTTATGTTATCTAATGTTGTTAAATGAATGTTTATTGCATATTTAAAATTTCATGTGTGTTAACATAATGGTTTTTAGTGTTTGTGTGAATGACCGTGTGCACCTTCTATATAGTATTGTTCTCAGCTTGTGGAAAAGCTGCTTGTGATGAACTTTGATTCATCATGTGACTCTCATCATCACTGTGTTTGGTGGTTGTCAGTGTATTACAAAGGTACAAAACAGATATTAGTACTTAAATAGGTTGGTAAATTAACATTATATCAGTTAATGAAATATGTTTTTTTTTACCGTAAATTTAGTGGAATTTTTTACAGTTTGTAAAATAAACAGTTATGAACCATAATTATTACAATATAAACCTTTAAATTATACAGTTTTGAACTGTAAAATAGTGCTGTTCCGTAAAACCTAAAACGTTGCTACAATATTTTTTACGGTAAAGTTCTGGCAACCACATCTGCTGTTTTTTTACCGTAAATTTTACTGGGATTTTTTTTTTTTACAGTGTACTCAAATATTCCAAGTTAAGAACAATAAAAATGTATGAGTATAAAATAAATATCTATTATATATAAACTTTTATTTTCTTAAATAAAAAAGTTAATTAACTAAATCTTTTGCTAATTGCTATCAAAATGAATGAGTTAGCTAACTCAGTACTTCAAGTTAGAAGCAATTAACATGCATGAGTACTACAAACTCAAAACTTGACTGTTCTGCTTACTTAAAATTGGGAACATCATAACTCAAAAAATTTTTATGTAAATGGTTACTTAAAATTTTTTGAGTTAGCCCAACTTATTTGGGTTTACAGTGTTTTCACATGTGGTGTCTTGCCTTAAAATCACTGATTTTCAGCTAGCACTAGCACCTTCAAGAGAGCAAGGGAAGCATTCTTCTCTGTCAAGGCTACATTCGTCTTCTTCAGTTCCTCCGCCTCTTTCACATGATAATTCAGTGCCTCATTCAATCGTACATTCTCCTTTAGCACACTATGTGATGCTGTACCGAGTTGCCTGTTGGGAGCCAAAATTGAACACAACTTATACACCAGTAAACACAAATCATATATGCAGGTTTTTTTATATGAAGTCTTCACACAGAATGAGGGAATGAGTAACTGATTCATTCATGGAACTGAAAGAATAGCTGCTCACACAATAGCTTCATGATGCGCTCGCTCTGCAAGCTGAGTGATCTTTTGCTCTGCTTCCTTCTCAAGGTGAATCTATATAGAAGAAGACATTGCTGACCATTCTAGCATGCATTTAAGTGGCACAAGAATCTAAAAATCTATAACAAAAGAATTAAAAATCTGATGGTAAATGCACTTTGCTACAATTTATGCAATATATTTCTATGCATTATCTCTACTGTCTTGTTTATAGATGGATGCATAATAATTTCATATCTTTTTCTTACCCTTGCTGTGTAGAACTTGTACTCTGTTCTCGCCAGACTCTCTTGGTGCGCACGGTCAGCGATATAAATTTTTTCTCTCATCTTGAAGCACAAGAAATGCATAATACATTATATTTCTGGAGTTTTCTGCATTGATTTCTATGTGAAATTGCATAGTTTGTGTTGTGCAGTACACTGATAAGGTCTTCTTCCAGATTGGCCTTTATTTTTCGAAAATGCTTAATGGTTTTGAGCTCGCCCTGCATCCTCTGGAAGTCGCTTGACCTCTGCTTAAACCTCTCTTCTAAAGCATCAATCTTCTGCATGTATTCATCAACCTGCAACAGCCAGTCAATTAAAACGAATAAGGGGTAAAATTCAAGTCTTGCATGACAACAGCTTCTTGCTTTTGAAATTCAATTTTGTTACAGGCAGCTTGACATAGGCCTACTCCTACTTTGTTTGGAAAATAACTAGTATCTCAATGCTTACCAAAAGGTCTCTCTCTTGTGAAGTTTTTGCTTTTTCTCTTTTCAGTTGCTCTTCTAATGCAGCAATCTTATAGAAAAAAAAATAGTGGGAAATGAACAGCGCAGGTGGATAAGCTTGTGCTCTTGTTTCTCAGCCTTATAATGGAGATGTAACATAAATGCAGACTAACCATTGCTGTTTTTTCACGATCTGTCCTTTTCAGAAAAGCAATAATATCATCCGTGTCTTTCTTGGCTCTGTACTGCTGGTTCGCGAGCTCCTCGTTGGCTTTGGCAAGAGCGCGAGTAGCTTCGATATACTCAACACGTGAAATTTCTGTGATATTAAACTTCGCCTCCCATAAAGCAGCATTTGATTTGAACTTTTCGATCTCTGACTCCCTGTCGGCCTTAGACTCATGCTTGCCTTCTTTCTTACCTTTTCTGTAAAGAAAGTGAAAGCGAAAAAATAAAATTAGATAAATAAAGAGAAATACAACATTCGAATCGACTTAGTTCATTCTCACCCTTTTCCCTTGCCCTTGCTTCCTTTCTTTTTCGGCATCTTTAGGCTCTTCCGACGACTATCAGATGACCGGACCTGCACTAGCTCATATTCTGTTTACATTCGTTACTCTGGAAACGGTCACCTCATCTTAGGAGCCACTGCGTTGAACAAATTAAAGGATTAGTTCACTTTCAAATTAAAATTTCCTGATAATTTACTCACCCCCATGTCATCCAAGATGTTCATGTCTTTCTTTCTTCAGTCGAAAGGAAATTAAGGTTTTTGATGAAAACATTCCAGGATTCCAAGGTAAAAATTACAGTTTACAGCGATCCCAGACGAGAAATAGCGTGGTTGGTTTTTATCTAGAGAAACCATCGCTCATTTTCTAAAAAAAAAAGTTTTAAAATTTTATACATTTTAACCATAAATGCTCATCTTGAACTAGCTCTCTTCTTCTCTATTTGAATTCCAGCAGTGTAGACACTGCTAAAGCCGCGCACACACTTAACAATTGTAAGGCCGATTATGAATGTAAATTGATACTTATGACTGATCGCGCTCAAACGCGTCCAGTCAGAGCCAGTTGCGTTCAGTCAGCGATTACAGTCGGTGTTCAAATTCCATGTGTAAGTATTTAAATCTGCTTCAGTCGCAGGAAACAATCGCTGTATGTTAAGCACAGTCTTAGAATGTTTTAGCTAATCGTTAAATGTGTGCCCGGCTTAAGTGTATTACTGCCCTCCACAGGTCAAAGTTTGAACTAAACTGTCATATACAATATTCTAGTGCAAGTATATAACAATTAGTTCAAACTTTAAAGGGTTAGTTCACCCAAAAATAAACATTCTGTCATTTATTACACACCAACATCCGTAAGACCTTCGTTGATCTTCGGAACACAAATTAAGATATTTTAGTTGAAATCCGATGGCTCAGTGAGGCCTCCATAGGGAGCAATGACATTTCCTCTCTCAAGATCCATAAAGATACTAAAAACATATTTAAATTAGTTCATGTGAGTACAATGGTTCAATATTAATATTATAAAGCGACGAGAATATTTTTGGAGTGCCAAAAAAACAAAATAATGCCTTATTTAGTGATGGCTGATTTCAAAACACTGCTTCAGGAAGATTCGGAGCACAAATGAATCAGTGTATGAAGTAATAAATGACAGAATTTTCATTTTTGGGTGAACTAACCCTTTAACCTGTGGAGGGCAGTAAAACACTTAGCAGTGTTTACACTGCTGGAATTCTAATAGAGAAGAAGAGAGCTAGTTCAAGATGAGCATTTATTCAGGGCTCATCCTTATGCCCTAATCCCTTCAGAGTGTTTACCCTCCGGAGTGAGAGCTTCGAAGGGATGAAGGGTGTAGGGGTCAACAAAACTCTTCTTTTGGAACGCACTTCTGCGTCATCTTAACGAGACAATCAAAGAGGAGTAGATTGTGCAAGCTGCGCCCTTTGTTTAACGTTAGTTTATTTATTTAAGGTTTATCCCACCATGTATATTGTATGTATTTTAAACATTTGAATGGACTGATAAAGGGAGCTGTGAAGTATTTTTGTTGAAGTACAATGTCGTTTTGACCATAATAAATGTACCAAATCTAAGTCGTATAATTATTACAGTAGTATAGAAAAATATATACATTTATAGGTAAAATCGAACTCCTATCCTCCTGTACCCATTCTGTGACGTCAAACAACTTCCCTGTGCAAAGGATCATGGGGGCCCGAAGTGTCCATCAATTGTACCCTTCGAAATCCTTCATTCCAAAGGGCCCTTTAAAGTGGCCAGTTTTGATCACTTCGGTTTGGAACGACCCTTCAACATGGCGGCCATGATTATTTTCACTCCGAAGTGCCCTTCGGAGGGCGATATATCCCGTTTGGAACGCACCGATTGTTAAAACTTATATTTATAATATATATTTGTTTTTGTTTTTTTGTTTTTTTAGAAAATGAACAATGGTTTCTCTAGACACTTATTCCTCATCTGGGATCATGTAGAACGTTTTGAAGCTGCACTGAAACTGTAATTTTGACCTTCAACCGTTTGGGCTCCATTGAAGTCCATTATATGGAGAAAAATCC
The DNA here is from genome assembly GCF_018812025.1 of Megalobrama amblycephala. NCBI lineage: Eukaryota > Metazoa > Chordata > Actinopteri > Cypriniformes > Xenocyprididae > Megalobrama > Megalobrama amblycephala. The sequence continues at coordinate 23,951,099 of NC_063055.1, read as the reverse complement.
TGGAATGTTTTCATCAAAAACCTTAATTTCAACTGAAGAAAGAAAGACATGAACATCTTGGATGACATGGGGGTGAGTAAATTATCAGGAAATTTTAATTTGAAAGTGAACTAATCCTTTAATTTCAATGGCAATGGGTAATTAGTTGAGGGCTTGAGACGAAGAACCATATAAGTCCATATTTTCAATTTTTGAATAATACATTTTTTTAAATTTGGACTCTGAATATTATATTACTTTTTTTTTTTTTTACTTGAAGATAGACAACAAAAGCTTCCCAATTCTAATGAGATAGGATTTTTTAGTATCAATCTTAAAAATAAAAAGTTAGAGTAATTTACATTTCTGGTATGTGGAAGAACAGTATATGTCCAGTTAATGTGGAATAACAGTATAAGTCCAATTAATCATATCAATTTAAACCACTGGAGATTTGATTCCTTTATCTTAGTTTTAATACAGTAACAGAACCTTAAAGAAAATATTAAGCATTTCTTTCTTTCAATTTCTTTTATTTTTTGCCAACGTAAATCACAGAACAAAAACGCGGACAATACGGTACGAACAATGAACAATACATAGGCCTACTTATAGTACAGAAAATAAACGTCAGTACAAACAAACCGTACATACTTACAATAAACAATACATACAAACAATAAACAGTAATAATGGTAAACAATACATATTTACAATACAGACATACATCATCTTCATTCCATGCTGGTTCCATATGCTAGTTTACCATATACGTCTTCCTTTTTTTGGTTCTAAATAAAATAAAATAAATACCTATATATTCCTATTATACAACATAAGATAAGGCATACAAGATAAGCTACAACTACTTTTATGATTAATTTCACACAATATACACAATATATCCCACCTTACCCTGCACATGACCTACACATACCAGGCTACTCTTCACATTCTAATGTCCCATAAAATGCTTGGGCCTCCGCTGGCATGTAGGCTAGCATTTTCATAAGGTCACGGTGCTTCTCCTTCTTGATGGGCAGAGGGTCCTCGTAAGCACGAGCATACGTGGTGGAGAACAAGGGAGCTGGAGGTGGTTGATTCTTCCTCTGTTTGGTGATCAGCCAATGCTTCCATCCCTCGTAGAGGCTGTGGCTCCCTTTTGTGTGGACACACCATGGATCAGTAGCTGAAATCATGATTCAACAAGAAATTCAATAAAGATTGTTCCTTCACGCACATATCCCCAACACTGTTAATCTCAGAAAACCAGTTTAGTTTTAGTCTAGTTCTTTAGTTCTTTAGTTTTTTACCTGTCACTTTCAACCACATCATGGATGTGATTAGGAAGCCAGGTGGATGCTTTAATGTTGCATCAGGGAGCTGCCTGAAGTCCGCACATTTCATCTCAATTACTTTAAATGGATGCAGCTGCCTGGCTCCACGGATCATCTCGGCGACATCGCTGGGGGTGTGGAGTGTGGACACCTTACGCCTCTTGTCCAGCGTGGCAAATGAACGGTCACAGGGAAGGAAGGAGTGACCAGACACCATGAACTTCTGCTCTATCTGACTGAAGTACCCTCTAGATACGAGTAGGGCCATGAGGTTTAGGACTCGCCAGTTGTTGTTCTGCCCACAGCATCGGTCACTATAGATGATGAGCTTCCGTTCCTTTGCCTGGACTAGGGGAGCGAAAGATGTTTCTGCCCACTTCAAAAGACAGCTTGCCACCTCGATGGAACCTCTGTGAGCGATGCCCTCATGCCAGAGGCACATTGTAGGAGGTTTGTCAGTGCCCATCTCCTGGATACAGAGGTTGTAGTTGGCCAGCTGCCGTTGATAGTACACGTTGGAGTGTGTCAGGTTTGGCGTGAACACTACCCCCTGCATGTCGATACAAATGACATGGCAGTCATCATTGGCTTTGGCCCACTCTGTGTCAGCCTACAACTGGGTGTACGCTTTTTCGGCTTTCCGGTGGTGAAGCTCACTCTCGGCTGTGATCTTCAACCTTTCTCCATCTGTTGTAGCAGCTACTAATTTAAAGAACAGGGCGTCACATTTTGCACAAGTATCACTTCTTGGCTGCCCAAAACTGAGGTTTTGCTGCTTGAAGATGTCCCTATAGAGCCAGAACTTTGCAGTGGATGCTGGATTGTTTTCCTTGTACAAGGCGGAACATGCGGAGCAGGTTTAAATCAGGGCTCAGGTACTCCCTCTCCACATCTCCCTTCATCCGTGAGTAGTGGTTCGGTTGGCGTGGGAAGCTCAGGATGTGCTCTCTTATCCCCTCTCTCACTGCAGGATGAATGCTATGAGGCCTAAAAAATAAACAACACAACTCATGAACAAGGGAAATATAATAAACGATGCTGGTCTGTTTTGCACAATTGCATTGTTTCTGTGACAATAAAATTTAATATAATTGTAAACTTTTCTCTAAACTATAGGATTTTGTTTTTCACAAACAATCATTAAAGGGATACTTCAGGATTTAGCATTAAGCTTTGTATTAGTAGAAAACCAGTAGTATTTTCGAATTACCATGCTTTCCTCCCTCATATCCCCCTGAGATGAGAGATTTATGTATTTTTTGTCTGGAAAAAAATCCTCAGATGACGCAAAAATCGTCATTGTTTACATGCACACCTGTTGTTTCAATCTAACTGAATTCATTCTGATTGGTGAATCTGAATGTAGTGTTTACATGAACGCTAAACATGTGATCGATTGATGTGTGCGTTTTAGCATTGCTAAGAAAATTCCCGCTCCTCCGTGAGAGATACGAGACCGGTGCGTCTCACAGGTGTCGCTCATCAGTAATCACGCCACCGGCCTCGCGCCGTTCTCCAGCGGCCCTCAGTCTCGTCCTGCTCGCCACAGTAAACACAATGAATGGCAACTGTAGAACGCAAAAGCCGAATCCCGGACATTTTGGCCGATCTCGAAATCCCGGGATCATACATTACATTTGCATAGCACTTTACCTCTGATATCGATCTCAAAGTGCAAAAATATGTTTCCTGACTGGGCAACAACAGTGAGCTGAATCCTAACCATTACAGTTTGTGCATGCTGGCGTTATAGACCTTATTTACCAGAGAAACATGCGCGCCGCCATCTTTAGAATATTGTCTTTGAACTTCCGTTTTTGTGGTAGCCCTGTTTATTTCTATGGCATCGCTGTTGAAGAATAATTAGTTGGTGAAGTGAATTTACCTGTTGTAGAGTTAATGAAAGTTATCATGAGCATTGTTATGTTTAAAGCAGATGTCTAAACAAATGTCAGTAGACCTGGAAGATTTTAAATGAGCAGTTCATTCATAAATACGTAAGATCACTGTGGAAATACAAACCGGAAGTCAAAAGACAACGAGCGCAGCGCTGAAAAGGGGCGGGGCTACATAAGGTCTATAGGGTGGCAAGGCACCCGACGCCCTATAATGCCAGCGTCCAGTGCACCATTAGATCAGGGAATGTTGTAGGGCAACTGATGCTGACATTGGTGCAGCTTTAAAAACTAACAGGACGAGAGCATGAGGTCCTTCAAGATTTTTTTTTTTTTTTACCTGTTCTTATGTTTTCCTCTGAAGTCCTCTAATGGAGACCTGACTACCTGCTCTGTTCCCTCAGACTGACTGCCTAACTTTTCTTGAATAACCTATTCAAAGATAAGTAACTTTAAATAAATATGTTATGGACAATGTATCTAATTAAAATCATGCATGTAATAAAAAGTTAACAAACGGAAAAAGCTAGGCTGTATAAAACTTGCCTGTAGGCGACTGTTGGTCAGTTGAAAGACTGACATAAATGTGAGCTTACAAACAGCAAGTCTTTGGCCTCCTTGTTGCACATGGTACTTGAAGGTGTACTTCCTCTTAGTATTCTCAGTGTCGGGCCCACGTGGTCGTCTGCGACTCACCTTGTGCTAGAAGTAAAAAGACATATTGGGATGATCAGTGATCAGGTACATGTGCAGTCTTAGTGAATTGAAGGTATACAGTAGTATTCAATTCACTGGTTATTTGATGGGCCTACATTGTAATGCATTGCATACTGTTGACATGATATGGTCATGAATTGCTTAAGTTAGCATACCTGCTCCAAACCAGAGAGAATGATAGCCTGCTGCCTCTCATAAGAGACAGCATAAAACTCTGTGAAGAGCTGGAGTTTTCTTTGGTCTGTTAGGCTTGAACACTGCCTGGGACATGTCTCCTTGCACGCCTTTCCCTTAACAGAAACAAAGTCACATTAGCGTTTTTGTTTTTTTGAGCTATAAAACACTAGAGCTATTAGCAGCTATTAAGGTTACTAGCTAGAATATATAACAGCTTACACAATCAATGCATTTTTTTTTTATTATTACCTTTTTTAATTTATTTTTATTATTTATTAAATAACAAGTAACAAACATAGCATAGCATACAATATTACAAAAACAAAGTGTTGCATTAAATGGTAACAGGGATCCAAAAATTATATCAAAATATTTTAAACACGTCAATGACTTTTTTTTTCTTTCTTTTTTTTTTTTTTACCAATTTCAGTGAAGACATAAAGCAATCAAATTCTACTCTAAACATCTTAAAGATTGGGGATGAATTTACATATGTTTGTTTATGTATATAAAATTCTACCAGCAGTGCTTATAACACAATCAATGAATGGTAAAAAAAAAAAAAAACATTCAAGCCTAACATTAGACGCAGCTGGGCTGGTGTTAGAGACGCACCTAAAGCGTTTCGATTCATTTCTCCGTGGTTATAAGGAGTAGAGACGTGTTTAAAACGTCCCCTGAATCCTAATTTTCTCAGCTTTCATATCGACCCATTCATGACTTGAACCTTTAAACAAAGTGAGCTATATGAATGAACTGTAGTAGACGACGCCCAGTAGCCTACACGCCCCTCTGACTGTAACCGCTAACTTTATGTAGATACTTTGTATACGGTTTTTCACTCACCTCTTTTGGTGGACTTTTTCCTCGTTTTTGCTCTCCTCTCCGGTTCACATATGGTTTCCCAGCATCCCTCAAAGACTTCCTTGCTCTGTCCTTCCATTCATTCATGTTCGCTCTCCTTTTTTTGCCGACGTTTTGTCTATTAATGTCCGCAGCGGACATGAAAGCAACCGGCGTCTCCATTTTTCGTTAGTGGACATAAACGGTTTTTCCGCGTGAGACTATTCTAAAATTTTAAATTCAGAGTTTTGGTCGCGCGAACACCCCCCAAAGTGATTCTGTATACAAAGTGGCACACATACATTGAAGTCACATGGTTATCTCAATTTTTGTTTTTTTTTGGACTTATACGGTTGTTCGTCGCATGATCACAGTTAATCTCAAGATTTAATAAACAATAGACACAGCAGCTTTTCAATATCAAGTATATTATTTCTTTAAGAAAACCATCAATTACACAACATTTCCTAAAATACAAATAACGTTTAAAAACGAAAAACAACAAAAACATCCACAAAACATAAATTCTAGCAGAAGCAGAATCACTGAAGGAAAGAAAAGAACAGGAAAAAAGAGACTAACAGAAACACAAGACCACTGACATGAAGCCTAAGATGAAATGAAATGGAGATAAAAGAAGAAATCTCTCCAGATCTCAGCAAATGAGGATTAAACAACTCCACAAACAGCATTATAGCTTCACATATTACTAACTAGATTTACTTTATTTCTGTCATTCATCTACAGAAGTTTAAAACACTCATGTTTGTTTCATTTGAAGTCACCATAATGATTATTGGCGTTTCCATTAGTTGGGCTCTTAACTAGGGCTGTGACGGTATTTTTCCTTACTGTGGTGGTGAAGCAACAAATCCCGCGGTTTGGCAGTTAACTGCTCACAACCCAATCCCAACCCAACAAGTCCCACCCGCAAATTACACCTAACTCTTTTTTGTTTTGTAGTAAGCCTTACTTTACAGTGAATTTCATTTTGCATAAATTGTATCTTAGTTTTAATCAGTGTTTCATCAACCAATTTCCTGGATTTAACAAATAGGAAGAAAACCAAGAATGTCGGGTGTGAACGTCATGATTAACTGATAAGATATTCTAAGAATATATTTTAGCTGAACATTATCCGTAGACATCACAAGTACTGGAACCTTGCAGTTAATTAATAATCAGACACATGCACAAAATATATCCCCCATATGTTTGGACTGTCCCTCCTCCTTGTGCAAAGCTGTTTTTTTATTTCTCTCCAGAAGCACTTGAACATATAGGACAGAAGACAGGATTAACAATGATTACTGCATTTATAGTTCATACTGTATCACACACACACACACATACATATATATATATATATATATATATATATATATATATATATATATATATATATATATATAAAACATGAACAAAAATCTACAATGACAAACAATGACAAACACAGACATAAGCAATCACCGTATGAATCTCAACAATGACAACAAACTATTCAGACAATCCGATGGACATCATAAAAAGCTACTAAAAGACAGAACAAAAACCACAGCAAAAATAAAAGTAAATAGTTAGAATTAAAGACAATAATAGGACAATTCAGCTGCATAATTTATTCATGCTGTGATGCATGCTGGGAGTTTTGTACTGTTGTTCCCAGCATGCATTGTGGCATGACACTTTTGATTGTCACCATTGTTGAAATTCATGTGGTGATTCTTTATTTCTTTGTGTGTCATCTTAAGATAATTTTTGTGCCTCGGTTTCATTTCGTTACGGGATTTCAATGACGGTCACTTTTGTTCCTTTAAATAAAATGTCTCACAAAAATACATGTGATATTTACATCTTTTGACTCAGGACACATAGGACTGCTTGTTATTTTCATTTGTATAAAAAAGCTCTTATGTCGATTTCCTGAACCTGTTTTGCACATCTTGTAGATGTCCAAGAAAACTCCTAGTTGGATGTTCAAATATTGAACTACATCCAAGAGGGTCCCTATTCAGACATTCAGATACTGAACCAGTTTTAAACATACACAGATTTCCAAAAGGGGTCAGACGTTCAGACTGAACCTGTTTTGTATGTCCACAGATGTCCAAAAAGAGTCCTAGTCAGACGTTTAGATACTGAACCAGTTTTGCACATCCACAGCATCAGTTTAAATGTTCATTTTCTGCCTTTTTGTCATTTATAATGTTATTAAATATGTTGAAAGGCAACAAAATTGGTGAGAATAGGAAGACGGGATCCGGAAAATTCCACGAGCCTGGACTCGAACTTAGGATTCTTTGTACGCAACTGCACAAGAGGTCATCACACTGTCCACAAAGCCATCGGGAGGTGCAAGACTCAATTTGATTAATATTAGAAACTTATGGGAGTGGGAACAGAATTCGACAGCAAATATACAGCTGTCGAAATCCGTTCCCACCCCCCAAATGATGAGAGATGTTAATGCAGTGACTTAAAAGATGATGATTCTATCCTCTGTGTGGATGGAGTTTAACCAGCATCAGTTTAAATGTTAATTTTTTGCCTTTCAAGATTCTTTTTGAAAATGTAGTGATTTTTTTTTAGGAAAGTAGCGAGGGGGGGGGTAGTAAATCTTTTTGGGAAAGTAACAGTTCTTTATGGGAAATGTAGCAATTCTTTTTGGGAAAAGTAGTGATTCTTTTGGAAAAAGTAGTGATTCTTTTTTTGGAAAAGTAGCAATTCTTTTTTTGGAAAAGTAGCAATTCTTTTTTTGGAAAAGTAGTGATTCTTTTGTGAAAAGTAGCGATTCTTTTGGGGAAAAGAAGCAATTCTTTTTTTGGAAAAGTAGCGATTCTTTTGTGAAAAGTAGCGATTCTTTTGGGGAAAAGTAGCGATTCTTTTTCAAGAAAGTAGCGATTCTTTTTGGGAAAGTAGTGATTCTTTTTGGGGAAGCAGCAAATCTTTTTGAAAAATGTAGTGATTCTTTTTGAAAAATGTAACGATTCTTTTTGATTATAAAAAATATACAGGTGTCAAAATCCATGAGGCTGGACTCGAACCAGTGACTTAAAAGATGCTGATTCTATCCTCTGTGTGGATGGACTTTAACCAGCATCAGTTTAAATTTTCTTTTTTTGCCTTTCAAGATTCTTTTTGAAAATGTAGTGATTTTTTTTCGGAAAGTAGCAAGGGGGGGGGTAGTAATTCTTTTTCGGAAAGTAGCCGTTCTTTATGGGAAATGTAGCAATTCTTTTTGGGAAAAGTAGTGATTCTTTTGGAAAAAGTAGCAATTCTTTTTTTGGAAAAGTAGCAATTCTTTTTTTGGAAAAGTAGCGATTCTTTTGTGAAAAGTAGCGATTCTTTTGGGGAAAAGCAGCAATTCTTTTTTTGGAAAAGTAGCGATTCTTTTGTGAAAAGTAGCGATTCTTTGGGGGAAAGTAGGGATTCTTTTTCAAGAAAGTAGCGATTCTTTTTGGGAAAGTAGTGATTCTTTTTGGGGAAGCAGCAAATCTTTTTGAAAAATGTAGTGATTCTTTTTGAAAAATGTAACGATTCTTTTTGATTATAAAAAAATATACAGGTGTCAAAATCCACAAGGCTGGACTCAAACCAGTGACTTAAAAGATGCTGATTCTATCCTCTGTGTGGATGAACTTTAACCAGCATCAGTTTAAATGTTCATTTTTTGCCTTTTTGCCATTTATTATGATATGAAATGTGTTGACAGGAAGCAAAATTGGAGAGAGAAGGCAGACAGTATTCGGAAAAGTCCACGATCCGGGACTCAAACTCAGGATTCTTTGTACGTGAATGCATCAGATATTCAGCACACTGTCTACAAGGGCACAGCTGTCAAAATCTGTTTGGTTCATTTATCGCCTGGTTATATGAAGTGTGTCTCTCACCGTCATGGAGAGAGATGTGTTCGGGAGGGACTTGGCAATATGGCCTTGCTTGTATAGTTATCATTCTGTGTTCAGAATAAAAAGAAGGAAAGACAATACTGCCTCATGCTGTTTTGTTCTGTCTATAGAGACACTCATGGTCGTGCTGTGTATGGAACATGGGTTCTCATACTAGTAATTAGTGTAGTATAAGTATACTAGCTTAGCATAGCTCCAGTTAGCCCCATACTCTAATGAAGAACTGGCAGTTATTACAATATTATCAAAAAGAAATGATACAAATGAATTAAATAGTGCTTTATATTTTTCAGGTAGCCTACATTAGGCCCAATTAAAGGGTTAGGTCACCCAAAAATGAAAATTCTGTCATTAATTACTTACCCTCATGTTATTCCAAACCCCTGAAATCTGAGAGATTTCTGTCCTTCCATTGACTGCTACGCAACTACCACTTTAATGCTTCAAAAAGATTAGTAAAACTAATCTAAATTAATTGAGCAGCTTAATCCAAATTTTATGAAGAGACACGATCACTTTATATGATGAACAGACTGAATTTAGGCTTTTATACACGTAAAAACATTCATTAGCAAACACAAAACAGAAGCTCAATCACTTAGACATTGTGATAAAGGAAGCTTATCTATACTTTTTCCATTTTTAGTTTAATTTGTATCTAAAATTTTAAGACATGTAGCTAAATGTAACACATAGCATGAATGACCCTCCACAAATTTTACATGACTGTTAATAAAATTCATAACTACCCTCAGTCTTTAGGAAATGTACCTTTTCTGTGTGGTCTTGTTTATATGTGAGAGATGATTTGGCAGCTATTAGACAGAAGGAACATTGTGCTCATGTAATTACACTAACTAGCCACTAGATGTCAGCATAAAATGGCCGCATTCACACCGAACAAATAGTATCTCACAGGCCATTTCAAACTTTCAACGGTTGAAAATAAATCAGTGCCATTTCCTCGGAACCATAAACCGATATGCTGGAGGATTTTGCTTAGAACTCGTGGCAGGCAGTAGACAGCCCTCATTTTTAGGCATAAAATAAGCCATCTGTCCATAATTACATCCTAAATTCACCAAATTTCCATAAATTAATAGTCAGGATAGACGACATATTTAATTTTAAGCAATAACTTGACACAGCTTGGCTATGGGGGACAGACATACAGTCTGTATAATAGGTTGTACTGTATTAAGTTGGCCAGAATTAGGCTTTAGTTTAATTAGGGTATTTAAATAGCTTTTATAAAAGTGCCTTAGATATATATATAAAAAAATTAAAAAAAACATTGGTGTGCATCTTGAGACAAAACAATGGCACTGACATATTTTAAGATATGTCAGTGCAAGTTGCTTTCAGATAAAACAGCACAAACATGTATTTTAGTCTGGGACTAGGTTTAAGCCTTGTCTGTGAAACTGGGGATAAGTTTTTTGGCCACTGGATTTTATTTAGGCTATTTTTTAGCCATATTTTCAATGTGTATCCACCTTTTTTAAATGTAAGAGCGGTGTGGCCACACTGGTTTGAAACGCAAAAATTTTACCATTTAGGCTACTGCACTTTGTTATTTTTCTAAGTATTTACCTATAGCAGCTAATGAATCAGAAGTCTTCACAGAAAACAGCTTACTTCTGCATTGTAAAATAAAAAAGTTGATACAACAGTATTGCTCAGACTGTCTCTCACAGCAGCATTTTCATTCACATAAAATTACATTTGACATCTACCTTGTTCCATAAGACTGATTTTTGGAAATATTTAAGAAAAATAAAAGCAATGTTAAAAGTAATGTAAAAAAGAAAAAAATAATAAAAAAAGTTTGTTATTTTGGAGTGGCTTTCATGTTTATAAAGGAACCTTGAATAAAAAAAAATAAAAAAAAATTGAGAAAGTGATAGTCAAGTAGAGAGAGAGAGAGAGAGAGAGAGAGAGAGTAAGACCGATAGACAGAGACTTACTTTAAGGCATGAGGGGCAGGACCACCTAACGCCAATGCCCAACCCCCTCACCCTCTGAAGACACACTAACGCACATTTACTCTCTCTCACTCTGGCTCTCAGTACCTCTGTCCAGACTGCTGCTCCAGACCTCACCGCCCCTTTCCATTCAAACCAACTTTAAGCCACACGTCTGTGCTTGTGAGCCAGCATTTCATCCAGACCCTGCTGTGCGCTTTTAGGAGCCTCTTAGTTTGTTAAAGTTTCAGTTGGAGGATAGTGACCAACACTGACCAAGATGAGGATCATACTGCTGCTGCTGGTCGCCCTGGCAGGGCCTTTCTGTACATTTACCCAAGCAAGTAAGTCAACACACACGCACAATGCTATCCTTTCTTTCACACACTCTGTCCATTCTCTCCATCTATTTCTACTTCCTTATAGTGGCCATAACTTTCATTAATTCAATTCAGTTGTGTTTGATTACACACAGAATCTCCACTAAATGATGTTTGTTTGGTGTGTGTGACATCTAAGCATGTGCTGATACAGTGTTTCTCTCATTTGGACCTTGTGATGGGAAAGTGATGTAATGGTGCTATGATTGCTCTAGGCCATTATATACCAATTTTAAGTTAGTCAGCACAGATCTATTTCTATGTTTCTCCCTGTTTCTCTCAATCTGGACAGGGTTACACGTGTGTATTAATAGAGCAGACTCTATATTTAAGGGACGCATTTGACCATATAGTACACAGGCTGGTTACATCTAAGAGCATTGCAGGCCGGAGAGAAAGAGAGAGACGCCCCACATGCGCTTATTTTGTACGTCTTTCTCTCCTCTCCTCACCCCCCCTTCGTTTGTAACCATCTTTGGCAGGGTATCAAGCTTTCACCCCTCTCGGAGGTGGGTTGGAGGGGCATGTGTGTTATTTTTAAACTGCAGCGCCTCTGACTCACTGCTCAGGGTCGGTTACAGCCCTCTAAACATCACATTAAAATGCTCAGCAAGTTTCAAACTTTGGAAAACTTAACTCCCTGCAATCAAAGGAGCGTCACCAGTACACAATCTTCCTCTCCAGACTTCTATCTGTCTCTCTTATTCTTTCTCCTGCTGCCATTCGTCTGCCTTTTTTTCCCATTCTCCCAGTCTGTTGGTGCCACTCCCTGTTCTAAAAGCAGGGCTTCATCAGACAGTTAAAAAAATTCTACTCTACACTCTGTTTAAATATACGGCATTATGTACAGTTTTATTTTGAAGAACAGATTGATATTTGTGTTGTTCTGTGAACATTTGAACTTTTCAGATGTCACACTCTGTTATGTGTTGTGTGTGTTATGAATAGAGTAATGGTAAATTGACACGTGAGAGCACATCGAGGTATTGGGTGTACTGGGTGTTAATTTAGCTACATGAACCCTGAAACTCTCTCAGGGTCTCTGAATGTAACCACAAACTCAGACCTACCTATTCACAGAGCTCACTCAACTTCACATTTGACTTCAGAGTGCAGTCAGATTTTCGATGAATCTGAATGAATTTGTTTTGAATTCATCTTTAGCGCATACAACTCAAAATACACAAAAGTCACTAATCATTCTGAATCAAAGTGTTGTCTGCTAAACATGTATCTGAAGTGATCTGAATTAACTCCATACAACTTCATAATCTGAATACACCTCTCAAAAGAATGAATCCAATCAGAATCTGAACTGAACTCGTCAGAACTCACAATCAACTGCTTTGTCTTCAATATAAGTAAACTTCACAAATGCATTAAGATTAGAATTTTGATTTGTGGGGAAATGCGGGGCTCGCGTGTAGATATTGTGTTTTGTCTCCCTCAGGTCTGGAGACCTGTTGTATTTTAGATTAGGAAGTGTGTGTTAGTCTGTGATATGATGTTCCCTGGAGACTGTGAGTGTGAGAGCCTAAGCATGTGTATGTGTGCTGTTCTAGTGATAAGAGAGATTTTCCACTTGCTCTGTCCTCTGCTGCCCACTCATGACATGTAATGTGTGTTTCTGTGAGAGGGAGGGAATCTGCCTTTATGAGATGTTCTTCACTAGTTCTTCCTGTACAAAAACATTCCAGCATCATATACTCCCTCACACACACACACACACACACACACACACACACACACACACACACACACACACACACACACACACACATGCTGAAACAGTAAATGGAGTGAATGGATTCTTTTTTTTTAATAGATTGAGAGTATTTGATTAGGATAAAAAAGATGTTTTATCTATCTGTAACCCTGGGGGAAAAAATCTCCCTGTTCAACAGACACCCAGTACTGGCCTCTTGTGCTCTATTTCCCTGGTTCTCTGCTCATTTCCTCTATATTTGTCTCTCCTTTTCCTTGTCTTTCCCTTTTATGGTTTGTTTTTTTGTCAGGGAAAGGTTTCAGGCTTGGTCATAGATTTGAATTTGATCATCTAATGGGTGGTTTTTCAATGACACGCACACATACCTGCACTATTTTAGTGGGTTTTGACTCATTGCAGTTTGTACTAATAGAAAGACTGCTTCTCACGGTCCCAATTCTCAAATCTCCCTCCCCTTTCTTACTCTGCGCTCTGAAATTACTCTATTCTGATTGGTCAATCGCGGCATTCAGCGATCTGATATTTCCTAATCACCGCCACCAAGCGTCCACAAGCTGTTCGGAGAATGGATGGATGATCACCAATGGCAATGTTGTATTCACCTTATTTTTCAATGCAGAAAATGTTAATCTTGTGAATATTAAGATTAGCGGCACAAGCCACATTCACACTGTAAGTTTCAGGAGTGACAACCGCATTTAAATGCGATAGTGAATCCCCTAAATTATCGTTACATGTGTGTATGGAACTGTACTCACTCTCAAAACAGCCATGATTTACAGCTTGGAAACCATAGCAACGTTCTGATATCTCGCGCGTGTTTGGTATCCGTTATTGTGACCAAAGTAATATCAAAGACTATAGAATAACAGGACAAGACGCGTCACTCTTATTGTTTTATACGGGAGAAAGTGCAAAGCGCAATATGGAGGAATAAGTCCCGCCTTCTAAATAAGAGCCAATCGCCGATTGCAGCAGCCAAGCTCCGGTTCCTATAGAAACAGTCAGACGAGCGCGAGAAAAGAATCGCGAGACGCGCATTTAGAACTGCGCATGCGCATTGATCTAGCCTGAAAAATACCGTTTTTTTTGTCATGATTCGAGCTTTTAAAAACAAAATTTATGAGACAGTTGTTGTCAGATTTCATTGGTGATTTCAAATATGAAATTTAATCGAAAGCTTGGCAAACAGCTTTGGAGAATTCGATGTTTCCCCGTTCAAAGAGATAGGAGCTGCACTTGAATGCCCGAGAGGTGTTTCAAAGATGGCCGCCGAGTGAAATGACTTGTCTTAAAGGGACTTTAATATTACGGTGACAAAACACTCGTTATTTTCAGCAATTTAACTAAACGTAGTGACAGACTAGAGGCGTCGTGTTTTGTTTATGCTTGTACAGCCTGTTTCACACTGAGTGCGCTCATTATTATGCTTGTTGTTTAAGCTCAACTCATAAAGCAATATGTTTTTTGAAGTTATTATAGTGAGCAGACACGAATCACAATATTTTGGTCTTATTTTCAGCATTAAGCATTTGGATTCATTTCGGTTTATTATGGGCTTGTTCCTGTTCGCTGATTAGTTGTTCAGTTCGGATCTGTACACACTGCATAGAATTTCTGCAAATGAGTGTCACTCATTTTGTGTACAGAACGGGAATAAGCACTAAAAGGTGAACTGACAACCGAATTTAGCTGCAGTGTGTACGTGGCTAAAGTGCAGTAACTGTAAAGATTGTGCTACAAACCACTGTGTTTATGATTACAATAAAAATTAAACTAATATGATAACAAACAGGCCTACAGTTTGTACGGAGCTCTGCATATGACATGCAGACAACAATATATATATATATCATGGCCACGAATTAATTTGTTCCCAAGAATTAAGAATTTGTACTCGTTTTACTAAATCGAGGCCACGTTGGGGAATGAGTTGTACAGTGGCCACTATATAGGCCTACACATATTCACAGCATAAACTGTTTTCATTTAAAATAATTGAAAGCGTCTGACACCGGAAGCCTTGCACATTGAAGGTAAAAATGGTGCTGTCTGCTCTTATGTTAAAAATAACGTGGATAGCAGTCTGTTCATAAATAATTGAACCGGCGCTAATTTCTTGTCACCGCGGATGTGCTTTCATACAAACGCAGCTGCCACCATCTTGCGTCTCAGTTGTCAATTTTTGTAAAAAAGGACCTCAGCCGACTTCAGTATTAATATTACAGTAATATTGCTGCAGTGTTTGTTTTGCCGCAATTGTTTTGTACATAGACATTGTTTTTTAGCAGAAGCTTAGATAAAATATACAGGTAAGATTATAAAATAACGAATGGCCATCATAAGTCCCAATCACAATGTTGAGGTTTATTTTTTATATATAATGAGCAGTTGACTGTACATCTTTTTTTTTCTTTTTTTTTTACATAACTTACAGTTACAGTTTCTGCACATGTCGCTTTGTACAACTCAGAGAAAGAGAGGGAGAGAACAGCTGGCTCTTTCTCCATACTCTGCTCCTCCCATCACATCATGTGCGTTTATGTGAGTATGTGTGGTGGTGGTTGGAGGGGAAGAGAGCCATACTTAGAACTAATTGTTGGGGTCTCAAACATAATGAGCTGATTGTTAGCAGCAGTCAACAAGAACATTAATATAAACACACAAACTTACACACATACACACAGGACATTCTGATCTCTGACCCCACCCCACCCTTACATGTTTCTTAATAGGACAGTTTTGTTTGATTGTGGCACTATGAAAAGCAACAGTGACCTGAGGACCAGAATAGATTTTTTTTTCTTTTTTTTTTTACACCCACTTACAATTAAATAATGTTTTCCTCTCACGTAAGAGGTCTTAAATTGGAATGATGCTTTATTTTGGGAGCCTAGTTAATTAGGTTATATAAATTTGAGCTTAAAATTACAAACTGAGTGGAAACATGTTATTAAAACAAGTTCTTTCTTTCTTCTGTGGAACACAAAAGAACATATTTTGCATAATGCGCTTGTCATTCATTCAATGCCTTTACAATGAATGAGGATGAACTTCAAAAAGAACTCAAAAGTACCATAAATGTATCATAAAACTATAATGTTTGTTATTAATTTAGTGAATTGAACTTTAAAACCGGATCATTGTGAAGGAATCATTCCAACTGGGATTGTGAACTGGATCAACACTGAAATGATTCATTCACAAAATGAGCATTGCCTCACAATGAGCCATATGGACTATTCAAAAATTATATTCCTATAATTATAGAAGTATTGTGTATTCAACACATTAAAAATAACAGCCAGGATATGCTTCTGAAATTCCCCTTTAGGGCTTTACAGAAGAAAGACAGTCATATGGGTTTGATAAATGAGGGTGAGTAAATGATGACACATTTTCATTTGGGCGAACAACCCTTTAACTTCCACACTGCTGTAAGTGTCTGAGTCACATAATAATCAGTAAAAGATAAATCTGCTTTATGAAATTCATATAAAAATGTTCAAAAGAATTACAAAAGAACCCTAACATTAATTTGCTATTAAGCCAAAGTTGATGTGTAAAGTGTGCTGCGTTTTTTAACCCATGCTGAGTTTGATATTTTAAACTGTGTATTTCAGCAGCTGAGGTGGTGTTATTGTAAAGGGAGTTTCCCTACAGATCGCCAAGAGAAAGTCTCTCATATGCAGTCCATCTGGCTTTGACACAAGCACATGAAATCAGTTTTTGCTGTGTCTCTGATGGTTGCTGAAGTCATTGTGAGTGGTGCAGAAAGATCTAAGATCACCCTCTGAGGAAACATGCCATTTTTGGCATGTTTTTTCCTCCAATGCTTCATTTCCATGTGTGCAGTTATTGCCGGCTCAACCCAGGAAGTGAGACATTTAGTCTGGTTGAAGGTATGACGTAAAAAGGAAGTGATCTCATTAGTGTGGAGCTGAATAGTTAGGGCGTGACCTTCTATATGGTGGTATGGCAGAATGTTTTTGTACGTAAATGTCTAAGTGAATGTGTACGTGTGTGTTTATTGGGCTGATGGAGAGGCTGGAATGTTCTCACTATTAACAGCAGGCCATGGGAAATTTTTGGCTCACCCATCTGATTCAACCACTAGAGAACCAAAACACACAGCAAACAGTGTCAGTGTTTCTGGAATTTCTCCATTTTCCTCCAACTCTATCTCTAATGCTGAGTTCTCCCCTTATGTTGAAATGTTACATTTTTATGAACCTTTTTATTGTTCTTGTACCAGGTACTCTGGTGGTGCCAACAGCTGTTGATCTGACTCCAGTGCCAGGAACTGTATCAGAAGCACCTGATGTCATAGCCACAACAGAAAAAATAGCTCCTCAAGAAGCTGCTTCAACACCAGCTCCTGTTCCTGAGGCTACAGAAGCAGCTGCCACAACAGAAGAAGCACCATCATCTTCCACAGAAGCACCAGTGATTCAATCAGATGACCAAATAGAAACATCAGCCCAAACAGATGCACCAAAATCAGGAGAAGCTGGACCAGAAGAGTTAGCCACCACTGAAGCCCTTACTGAAGATAAAGAGCCGACAGCACAATCTGAAATAGTTAAAGAAACAGGATCAGAGTCTCCAAATAATGTAGAGATAGAGGGTGAAGAAGGTTAGATATACTCACAGACATACAGTGTATATATTGTTACAATTAAGAATGTGAATTGAGAATGTGTGTGAGTGAGGATGAGCGGTCATGATATCTGGTGGGGGATTTTTCTTATTCCAGATACAGGCACAGGACAGTTGGTGGGGATTGTAATCGGCGCTTTGATTGGAGTGATTGTTGTCATTGCTGTAATCATCTTGGTGGTCAGAAGAATGGGCCAGTATTCGTAAGTACTTTTTATTACTATGAGCAGGAAATGAAATATATTAGTGCTGTCAAATCGATTAATCACAATTAAAGGCACAATATGTAAAATTTTTGCAGTAAAATATCCAAAAACCACTAGGCCAGTGTTATATATTTTGTTCAGTTGAGTACTTACAATATCCCAAATGTTTCCAACTATTTGTAAATCGTGAGAAAATCGCAATTTTAACCAAGGATACTGGACCTGTGAGGAGTCGTCTGTCAATGGCGTCATATCCGCGTTATCCTAGGTTTCCGGTTTTATTTTGTAGAATCCATGGAAACACCAAAGACGATTTAATATATTACATATTTTCTTAGACAAGGGAACAACTGTTTGGCTACGTTTATAGACAGCAAACGAATTACTGTTATGTAGCTCAACACGTTTAGTCTTATTGTTTAAATCTAGTTTTATTCATTTTCCGAGAGTACCATGCTTTTACCATGCCTCAGAGAAAAACACCATTTTGCCAAGTAGCTAATAGCATAATCAGATACAGCTTTATTTTTAGTAACAGTAACACAGCATTTTCCCCATCATTTTAAAATTAATTGCATGCCATTTATCAACACAACCCACCCAGCATTTATTAATATGATTTTCTAAAATCGATCTAGCTTACTGTAGTGCGCAACAAGTGTCTCACAGCAGCCGCGAGCGAACGCACAGAGTAACATTATAACATCATTTTCAACACAGTCAACACAGTCAAATCCACTTGACAGGAAGAAGAAGCGGCGACTGCGGCATGATAAGAGCTCCGCTGCTCTCGAGGCGTGTGTTGCGTTCGTCTCTCATTAGCAATCGCTCCAGTGGCCTTGTTCAGCTCCAACATCACTCGACCCTGTGCTGCTTCATACTACAGTAGCGTTAATAATCTCATCCACGAACACGATTTCTGACCGAGTCCCTTCCCGATTCTTTTCCACTGAATGTGAGGTGAAGACGACATCTCCCAAGATTCCGCGCTCAAACTCGGCGTTATCAAGCTATGCCTTTGTTTTGAGCAGGTGACCTCTAGCGGCAAAAATCTACATATTGCAGCTTTAATCGCATCTAACGTAAAAGTTCAGTAATAAATGTGTGAGTGTGTGTGTGTGTCTGTATATATATATATATATATATATATATATATATATATATATATATATATATATGTGTGTGTGTGTGTGTGTGTGTCTGTATATATATATATATATATACACACAAACTTTTTTGTTAGATGTGGTTAATCGATTTGACAGCACTATATATAGAGAGAGGAAATTGTGTGACAGATGTCGGTGGCTGCTTTAGGAATATGTTCTCTGTATGAATGATTGAGGTGAAATTTTGCATGCTGACGGTATATGATTTTTATGTTTTAGGACTGCAAAGAAACGAAAGCCTCAAAAACAAGACTCTGTAACTGTCTTACTGTTTCATAGATAATCCTGATTAATCAGTGTAACCCAGTTGCTCATAAAATAATGTAAACATATTACAGCTTAACAAAACTATGTTGCTACTCCAAGTGGCCTTCTACCAGTGTTCATCTAAATGGCAAATATTGGAGAAAAATAAACACTGAACCGTATCAAGAATTAGAAAAATCCCTCTGCAAATTTACTGTTTTGAAATGGAGTGGCAATACAGTGCTGTTGATGCTATATTATTTGTGATACTAACATGGTGTTGCCCAAAAAAACAAAATAAGAGGGCCAAAAATAACCAATTGTATTAAAAAACACTTCTTTTTTTTTTTTTTTACACTTTTTCTTTCAAGTATGTCTGAATGATTTCTGAATCAAACTCATGAATGAAACTGATCAATGCAATTGAAATTTTCAATAACCTATTAATGTATATTGTCATGTACTGTTATTTATTTTTTTGTTTATCTGTGTCTATGTTACATGTATAAAATAAGCTTTAATAAATGTCTATTGCTGCTACATTTGTACTAATCTGCTTTGTCCTCTTTCTTTCCCAGCCCCTGAAAAGGAAGGCACGACAGGAAGAGAAGAAGAAGAAATTGCGGAAGTAGAGAACTATTGTTCTAATGTTTAAAACAATATACGCAGCACACTCACCATCCATCCAGGACTACAAGGGGAGTAGGAGAGTGCCACATCCCCTTTCCAATTGAAAAAGATGCCCTCCCCAACCCTCCGACAAAAACCCTCCCCAATGCCCACAAAACCCCTTATTTAGAAGCCTCATTTATATCCTAACAGTGAGAGGCCACAGGAAGTTACAATATCTTTTTTAATGCATATTAATATAACAGGATATGAGTGAACTTACTGAGTTTATGAAGGGCCTAATGAACAAACAAAAACAAGCAAACAACTGCACATGCAAGGAAAAGCTTGTATGTTTTTTTTTAATTCAACTGAGTGTAAATATCATACAAAGAAACGTAATATCTTCATGTGTGAAAAAATGTCCAAGATCATTATTTTTCTCAATTTCTTACTTTTTCCTCTCTACAGATGTGTCCAATAGGACTATGACGCATTATGTATAGTTTATGATACATATAGGCAGATGCTGTGGACACATTCTGTTCTCAGAATAGGCTCAAGATGTGTAATTTAGCGGCATTAATATTTTTGAATTATAGTTAAGGGGAGCAGCACACCATAAGTGCTTGAGATTTACTCTTTTGAAGTGCCTTAATACAGAGTGACTTGAATGTGTTGTTCTTAACTGTCACCCATTCCAAAAGTGACATCACTTCCTCTGGGACGCATCATTATTATGTGTTCCAATTAGCTTAGCTCCATTGCACGCAGCTGCTATTGGCATGTATCACTAAAATTCTCATGTTCCTCACCCTGGATTACAACATTTTAACAGCATACAGACATTTTGCATGGTTTAGTTGTTTGGTTCTTTTTTGTCAATGTTGGGTTTGTGTTTCTTACTGACGTTCTAGAGCGTGGCTATCCTGGGCTTTGCTTAAGAGATCAGTAATAGGTGCACTGAATGATGAAGAATAAATGTTCAATATTGAGAAAGGACTTTAGACACTGCAAATGTTTGCAACGATTTTTTATTTTTTTTTGCCAGATTCCTCTTTATATCCCGTCACTCCATGATTTCATTTTCCCATTGAATCCACTTAAAACCAAGTGTTTGTCTTTGTATTTTGGGGTGGTGTTTTTTGTTTTGTTTTTATTGTTCAGTTTCAATAAAAAAAGTTCCAAAGTTGTATTGCCATATTGTGTTGTTGTGTTAGTGGAATTCAGATAACATTGTCTGTTTGTCTGTTTACTTTCAGCCCCTTTTACTCAGCATTCCAGCTTCTCTCTCTCTCACACACACACACACACACACACTGGTATTCCTATCATTATGAGGACATTCCATAGGCGTAATGTTTTTTATACTGAGTTAATGACACTTCCCAGCCCCTAAACCTACCCATCCCAGAAGACTTTTTGCATCGTTACATTTCAGGGAAAAAAAAAAAAAAAAAACGTCCCCACAAGATCAAACATTTCTGGAATTACTATCCTTGTGGGGACATTTGGTCCTTAGAACATAGGGTTTACTAGGCACACACACACATACAGGCTTATACACTGTCTCTTTCTCACACAAACACACACCCACGCATTCCCTCTTTGTCTCTCTAATCCCTTATAAAAACTGGCAGAGATAGGAGGAGATAGGGAGAGTCAATGAATAAAGGAATCTTTGTAAATACAAACATGTTCTTAAGTGGCCTCTCTGGATAAGTAGGGTAAATAACAACAGAGTCCCAAACAGCTGCCCCCAAAACATATTTAAGCTCTTAAAGTGCAGTATTAAAGCATTTTTACTATACACTCTTAGAAAGAAAGGTTCAGTGAGGTTTAGGGTTGCCACCTTCAATACAGAAAAATAAGGGACGCCTGCCGCAGTGGGGGCCTCACTCCTCGGGGCCACGATGACCACAGTCCCGATGGCGTGCCAGTGGTGGTATATCATAACTTAAAACATATTTTCATAAAAATATTAAGATTGATACCAATGGACATTATAATAAGATATGTGCTATTGAAATCAGTGTGAACAGATGCAGTCTCTCACTATCACAACTTAAGCGGTCATACTGAATACACAGCTATGACAATAATAAACATAGGCCAACAAAGTGTGACTGAGACCACAAAAAATAAGCTTTTGGAGGAACTTGTGAGATGTGAACCATATTTTATTAACTTATTAAATTAACAGATCCATAACTTCCATAAACAAATTGTAAATTGTCATTTGTTGTGTACAAGATTTTGGCTAAAATATTTGTCATTGTTTGCAGTGACACCATCCAAACAGTGAAACCACACCTAAATAACTGGAAATGATATAATATCTACAAACATTTATTATTTAAGTAAAACACTTAACAACATTTTTATTATTGGTAAGTAAATATATTTATGTATTTATTCCATTTTTATATTGTCTAGCTATTGTTAATTCTATAGTATTGAATGATGCAATTATTTAAATCGGTTAAGCATAACAAATAGTTGTTTATTTTATTCACATAGGTAGGGTAGACCAGGTACAGTTGGTTATAGGGTACAGTTGAAACACCTTAAATAACTTGCGTTCGCAACAAGTCTGATCTGTGAAATTTTCTTAGCACATGCATATTAGCACCCTCTTCAATTGTGTGAAATTTGAAGTACATGTGCTTTTCCAGTCCGAAGATATCGGCGAAAGTTTTTTTCTAAGGTAATTTTTTCACTTCACCACGTCGCTATATTGAATAGCTTCTCATCCTTACATGATTGTTAAAGTTAACTTACATTTTCGTAAACCTTATTTTGTGCTCTAAACACTGACATATTGCATGACTTTGTGTCATACAAGGTAATCGTAAAATCTAGAGAAATGTTTGAGGTGGTCAGCGGGGTACAGTTGAGACACATACCCACACCATAGAATCCTATTGCGGCCCATGCAGTTTAGTTGCACGATGTAAGTTCTATTAAGATCTATTAATCTATTAAAATTAATAGATTTCATCTGTTTTATTATTGCTGTTTGCAATTGTTCAATGTTTTTTACTGTTACTCAACTTTTCAACTGTTAATATTAAATTTATGGCCTAAAATTAAATATTGTATCACTGTTTGCCATTACTGCACAATGTTTTACAAATGGACTACTTTTAACTAAACAAAATAATAAAATAAAATACTAAATGGAAATAAAAACTGTTAAATTCTCATTTTTAAAGGTATTTTACATTTGTAGTGAATTGGTTAGGCAGCTTTACAGCATTCCGGATGGGTGTCTCAACTGTACTAGGGTACTGTTTCAACTGTACCTGACTGTTTTCGACATGGGTACAGTTGGAACAAAAAAGCTTCTTGTGTTTATGAGCTAATTGTGAAAAATATGACCTACTTATGGATGTTAATTATTAATAATATTTTAGTAGACAAGTAAAAGAAATGTCATATGAAAAATCACTTTGTTTCACTTCTTTTCAGTCCCATAATTTTGGTGTGGTAACGGTGAAAGCAAAAAGTGTACCAACTATACCTGTTCTACCCTACTATATTTTGATTAAGTATTACTGTAAATATATCTCTCTTATCTCTTATTAAAGTAATGCTTATGTGTCTGACTGTACAACTTAACCTTAATAAACAAATCATACCATAACATCATTAATGTGCATTATTTCTTAATAGGCAGCATATGAAATCTAACGTTATCAATCAAAAACTTGAGGTGATAAAAAACAAAAAAACATTACACTATCTACCTCAGGAGAGAACCGGCGAGGCGGCGTCCCGCCCTCCTCTGACTCTGATTGGCCGTGATTCACGGCCCGTGAACCTGAAACAAACCAATGATGGCAGCGAGTATTTTTTTACAGTCTATGGTATTACCCAATCAGGGGCAGAATAGAACGTGTCTTCACCAAGCGGCAACCTCCCCCTTTCTCTCGTGAAGCCAATACGGAAGTAACTTAAACTGCGATTCATTGACTGGCCGCTAGGGACAGGCTCCAAAAGAGAGCAGAATCTCATAGAGTCCCATGTTAAATTGGCCAAGTTTATAGCAGAAAAAAACATGTTTACAAGTTGGTTCAAATTGTGGTTTTGGTCTATACTGCTATTTTTGCCCTTCATGACAACTCTGAGGGGGGTGAATTTTTTTATAACTTATCCGTTTAAATTATATTAAGCCTTAAAGTTCTGCATAATTAAGGGCGTGGTCACTTGAGTGACAGGTAGATTGCGCTGCTGTCTGTGAGCCGTCATGTTACCTCAGATGCCGCTGAATTTGGCATCTCAGCCGTATTTGTGCTTTTTTTCTCGATTATTTTATACAATTATAAAATATGTCTTGCTGCATAATATTCGAGACTGATGTGTGTCTGTGTAGATGTGCTCGCATGCGGAAGAGACACAGAACACACGTTGTTGGATCGTGGCATTGGCTGAAAGTTTTGGTTGTGAGATTTACTACAATGACAATACCAGGAGGATATACAACTCTGACAGCACTGCTTGGATATTATAACTAAAACTGCTGCACTATTTTGAAAAAAATATACTTTGGACACAGGCTCATTTGTTTGTTAGATACGATCGTATACAGTTTTACAACATAAACGCTGCTCAGATTGCATCCTTTCTTGAAGAACGATGACAGAGAGCAGATCATTCAGAAGAAATGTGACATGTTTTTTTGTTTTGCAATGGACACTCATATTTTACCCAAGTGCCACAGATTGGATTCATCTCGCGATCTCTATTTCATTATAAAGGTATGAAGTCCCATTTGATTTTCCATGTTGTTATTTGCACACCCAACACAAATTACTGGTGTTGGAGGATCTATATCTTAAAAAACACCGTAGATTGACAGTAAACCTTTAGAACGTTCTGATGATAAAACTTATCTTCATTAATATTTTAGATCGTATCTAAGATAGATAGATAGCTCCTTTGCTTGCTAACATGGTCACGTCGAGCTAGGCGGGCGTGGTTTCAGCAACCAGTCATATCAGCTCAAACCACTTAACCCGCCTCTTTGCCCATTTTCAGTTACCCGGGAGTGACGTGCGGTGACGCGCAGCTAAGATGGCCGTGGCCTCATTTACGCTTCAAAACCAGTGCCCAAGGAAGTCGACCGGAAGTTGAAGTCAGCCGCGTGCCGCCATCTTGTAGCAGAACTTCACTTGCGTTAGCATCCCATTGACTCCCATTCATTTTGGCGTCACTTTGACAGTGAATAACTTTACATCTGAGGCGTTTAAAGACTCCATTTGTCCATTATTTATTTCTAAAGATACACGACAATGTATAAAGGGCTCCATTACCTTCTATGTTACATTATGGCCCCGTAGAAACAGTTTTTGTAAAAATAGGCTAACGATTGCGTCATAACCACTCGACTCTCTGTCGCACAGTAGAGAAATTACCGTACAGACAGGAGGAGAAGCTCGCAGGCAATAGTATGCATTAACTTAATATGGCGTACTGACATTACATTTTAAAATACTATACAAAATAATTAATCAGAATACTTACTCCTGCTCACTCACGCCAAAGAACTCCCCGCTCAAGCTCGCCGTCTCTGCAAGATTAACGATGGCAGTTTGCACGCACAGCTACTAGAAGATTTACATCTGTCAGACAGGTTGCTGACGTCATCAAGCTTAGTTTGAGTCTGCGCGTCAGAAACGGAAGTGCTAAAAATCGCTAAAAATGGGCTTCACTTGTCTCAATTGAGTTCCAATGGGGTCGCTGTGTCCATTTCTTTTACTGTCTATGTTCAAAACTGCTGTTCAGAACTCTATGGGTGACGTCACGGACGCTACGTCCATATTTTTTTACAGTCTATGGTCTTCACACAATGCGGGTGGGGTGATTTGCATGGGATGCTGCATAATGTGGACCTATGTAAAATACGGGACAAATCGCGTCCCGTATTGATTTGATACGGGACGCGTCATTTTGGCTGTAAATACGGGACGATTCCGTATTTCACGAGACGGGTGGCAACCTTAGTGAGGTTCTATATATGGTTCTTGACCCTTTATGCCAAAAAGGTTCTATATAAGGAGAAATGTCTTAAATTATTACATAATGTTTATCAAAAATGTAGTGATAAAGTATGTTTATGAGCTGTTTCACGAGTTCATTTGCCCATATAATCTTTAAGCTAATAAGGTTAAGCGTATTTGGCTTGCTGTCTGCAGTGGAGGGGCTTGAGGAAGCAGCTTCAACTCGAGCTTGCACCCAGTGGGACTATAATGCTCGGATGATGGGTGTGGTAGCAAGATGCCTAAATTATGTTGCTGGAGTTGGGGAGGTGGGGGAATGCCAAAACAGCTGATGCCGGAGCATGGTGAGCGGCTGCTTATACACTATAAAAAAGAATTGTTGGTTTAACTTAAAAAATAAGTTACCTGGTTGGTAAGTTCATTGAAATTAAAAAAAAAATGAGTTAATATAATGAAGGTGATTGGTTAATCAGTTGGTTAACAAGTTTTCTAAGGAACTAGGGCTGCATGATGTATCATTTTAGCATCGATATCGCGATGTGCGCATCCACGATAGTCACATCGCAGGAAGTGCGATGTCTAAAGGGGTCATTAATCCGTACAGACCAGGCACCACATTTTGAAAAGCATGTGATTATCGGATTAAATGCTAAATTTAACCATCATAGAGTGAAAGTTCCTTATTTGCACGTGTTTTAGTTCCTGTCAGTTGTGCACGCTATTTTCTGTGCATGCACGCGGAGCAGCGCAGATGCATGTGAACACCAAATTGCGTTCACTTCCACGTCTTTGTGTTTGAACGGACACATACACGCAAAATTATGTCAAAAAGTCCATCTCAAACAGTTGCTTATGGCTTAGGTAACACAAACAAAGAAAAAGGATGTGTATCATTATAATGGATCCGCACATTTGGTCTTAAAGTGACAGCAGGCTAATATTCTTGCTACTTTTTTGTCATGAATGTTACAGGTGCCATCAAATGTTTTTTTACAAGATGTAATATAAGTCTAAGGTGTCCCCTGAATGTGTCTGTGAAGTTGCAGCTCAAAATACCCCATAGATTTTTTTTAATAAATTTTTTTAACTGCCTATTATGAGGCATAATTAGAAATGCGCCGATTCAGGCTGTGGCCCCTTTAATTGCTCGCGCTCTCCGCCCCCTCCTGAGCTCTCGACTCTATCATTACATAAACAAAGTTCACACAGCTAATATAACCCTCAAAATGGATCTTTAACAAAGTGTTCGTCATGCAGCATGTCTAATGGTATTATGGTAAGTATGGTATTTATTTGGATGTTTACATTTGATTCTGAATGAGTTTGATAGCGCTCCGTGGCTAACGGCTAATGCTACACTGTTGAAGAGATTTATAAAGAATGAAGTTGTGTTTATGCATTATACAGACTGCAAGTGTTTAATAATGAAAATAGTGACAGCTCTTGTCTCCGTGAATACAGTAAGAAACGATGGTAACTTTAACCACATTTAACAGTACATTAGCAACATGCTAACGAAACATTTAGAAAGACAATTTATAAATATCACTAAAAATATCATGTTATCATGGATCATGTCAGTTATTATTGCTCCATCTGCCATTTTTCGCTGTTGTCCTTGCTTGCTTACCTAGTCTGATGATTCAGCTGTGCACAGATCCAGACGTTAATACTGGCTGCCCTTGTGTAATGCCTCGATCATGGGCTGGCATATGCAAATATTGGGGGCGTACATATTAGGGTTAGGGTCACAAATGAGATTTATATAAGAAGGAGGAAACAATGGAGTTTGAGACTCACTGTATGTCATTTCCATGTACTGAATTCTTGTTATTCAACTATGCCGAGGTAAATTCAATTTTCAATTCGATGGCACCTTTAACAAACAACAAAATACAAAGAGAAAATCACTTTTGCAGCTTTAACAGATTAATTATATTCAATTTATACAGAAGACTATGCAATGTTATTTTACATTTGATTATACACTTACCTGAAAAATATAAAGCACTGTTTATTTAATTTAAATGACCCCAAACATTCTAGAATTATTCATTCTTTCCAAATAGAGCTATTCAAGTAATCTTATTCAAGAATTTATTTCATATCGCAATATATATTGCAGAAAAACAAAATATCGCAATGTCAGTTTTTTCCAATATTGAAGCCCTAATCATATAACAGTCACTTCTGCGTGTGTGCGTATATGTGGGTGTGCTGTGCATATGTGTATGTGTCTGAATGTGGTTTTAGGCAGTAGCCCAGCCACTCACTCTCTCTAGCTGTGAACAATGGACTCTTTTAGTGGGAGACCCACTCTGACGTCCTGCTCACAGTCTGAGCTCTATAACAGTGTGTTTGTGATACAATGATTTCTACATTCCTAATGAGAAGGGCACTTCCTGACCAGTAAAAGCCTTCATGTACACTCACATGAACACACAGAAAAGTCCTAGAAGTGCCAAAACAAACAAAGCAATGTCTGGACCAGCACACTCTGAAATACAAATATACACACAATTTTGCAGATACGCACAAATGTAAAAATAAAATCTCAGTGACATCACAAAACTATCAAAAATATAGGCAACACAGACCCTCTGACATTCCTATAAAATTTTGCTTTCACAAACAGACACAAATACATGTAAAATAATGATAAAAATAAGCTATCACAGAAGAATGTGAGTGTGTTCAAAGGAGGATGGCTAATACAGCAGCCTCGTGTTTACTTCAGAGCCTAAAGACACAAATGTGCAGCGTCTCCCAGTGTTTCTGGTCACTCCCCAGGCCTTGAGAAACACTCACTCTCAGTGCTGTCCACTCGCTGTGATATATTTCTAGGGAGGGTGTGTACAGTACCAGCGAGAGACTGGACTCAACTGATATGCTGGGGTTCACACAACACTACAGTCATGTCACTTATTCAGTATCATACCTATTTGATTTTCAGAACATTCTCTTGTCTCATTCCTCTGTGTGACTTTGGTGATATATAAATATATATAAATATTTATATGTGTCTTACATTTATATATATATGTATAAATGTAACATACACATTAGGTTTTCAAGTTTTATGGGAACATTCCATATTTTTTACATTTTCAAAAAGCTTCACTTGTTGCAACGCGTATGCTCTGTTTTGGTTTAGTTTCATTGTATTTTGGTTCTGTCTTCCCTGTTCATGCCTGTGTGTCCTGTCATTGTAAGTTGAGCTTGTGAATCAGTACATCATGTAAACAAATCACCAGGCATTGTTAAAGGATTAGTTCACTTTTAAATAAACTTTTGCTGATAATTTTCTCACCCCCCATGTCATCCAAGATGTCCATGTCTTTCTTTCTTCAGTCGAAAAGAAATTAAGGTTTTTGATGTAAACACTCTAGGATTTTTCTCCATATCATTCATTTCAATGGGCACCAAACGGTTGAAGGTCCAAATGGCAGCTTCAGTGAAGCTTCAAAGGGCTTTAAACGACACCAGACGATACCAGACGATGAATAAGGGTCTTATCTAGCGAAACGATCGGTCATTTAAAAAAAAAAAAAAAAAAAGTTTAAGTTTTATAAGCACAAATGCTGGCTTTGCTCTTTTCTCCGATGCGCGTTTGTGACGTCACATAATACGCAATTACGTTGAAAAGGTCATGGTTGACGTAGGCGTAGCAACCACAGTTTCATTCGCTCAGGATTGTGTATAGGAAATCTATGAAAAGTCACAAATTTCTGTCCTGACAAAAATGTTCTTTTAGGCTTTCTAATATTAAAACAACCAGGATACGCACACCTTTCAAGCGTGAGTTTAAAATATTCTAACTGACCGCCAGGCCCGGTACTAGGCTTGCTGGACTGGGGGGGCAATCACAAATTTTGGTAGGGCAGCATTTTCTAGGCTAATATTCATAGCTAACTTATTGTAACTGTTTTTTTGATTCATCAAGAATTGTCTTGTGGCTAACAAATTATAGGCTATAGCCTAATTTGTACTGGCTATTGCTTAGTAGGCTATGTGACATGGACATAATCAGGGGTGGAGCCAGACAGTGTAAACTTTCGTGGCTTAGCCAAAATCTATATTTGTCCAATGACATTTTAATTTACTGACATGAAAGGAGCTTTTTTGTAGTATTCTTGGTTAAAGTTCATAAAATGTATATTATTTCCCACTGGAATTAGTAAAACTATGTTTGGTGTAACTCATCTAGGGGGTCTGGGGGCATGACCCCCCCGGAAGAAATTTTTGTATATTTTAAGGTTAAATGCATCAATCTGGTGCACTCTGGAAGCTCAAAACTTAGAGCTTCAACCCATGTACAGAGTGCAAATTGACCAAAGAAACAGCATTGTACCTGGTCATGAAAGAGGGCTCAAACATCTTTTTAATTGTGATATAGAGTCTCAGTCTACATTGTATTTTGGATGCCAAACAATTATTACAATAATATAATGTTTTAGGCCTATATAATTATTCATATGACAGTATTGTAACAAATGCACTCTAAAATAAATTACAATTTTTATTAGTTACTTTACACAACAGGGAAATTACAAAACTTTTGTCCTAATTTCTAAGATAAAGCCCTGTGCTTTTATTTTGATCACACAGATCACCAGCTGATCGTGTGAGTAAATGTGCGCACTTCTCTTTAAAACACACATCACAGAAACCTCAAACCTGAAAGATTCGGGGCTCCAGCCCCTTAAGCCCACCCCTAGCGCCGCCCCTGGACATAATGTACAAATTATTCATTGTTAACGAAATTACTGAGGAAATGTTTGCTGACAGCTATCTCAGCATGCAGAAAATATGTTCGGCTGATGCAGATGTGTTCCTCATCGTGATATTTTTTTAGGCTACTTGCTTGAAGATTATGTGTACACTGACGTATTTTCTGATTAATGTTCGTTACTTCCCAGTTCGCATGTTTTTGGATTTTAAGTCCATTTTTGTGAGATTAAATATCATTATAAGCATAATATTCACTTTTTTTCTGTGAATAAAGTGGCCGATCCTTATTCAATAGATAAGACGTTTTTAATGTTTATGTATGCCTATTCATTTTTATTGTTGGCTGCACATTTCTGGGGGGGCACAAGGAAATTCTGGGGGGGGGCAATGCCCCCCTAGCCCCCCCCAGACCCGGCCCTGCTGACCGCCAGAGTGAGTTTTTTTTTAAGGCGACCCTTATTTTAGAACATTTGCCCTTATTGTTTCCATGGCAACGCATGCATGTCATGAGCGCTGAACTTAGCCACAATAACACTGTATGAGAGATGGATCATTATTATTTCGTTTTTCCTTTTTTATTTAAAATATTCACAAACTTGCTTACATGTCTTCAACTATATGATATTCCGATTCTCAAATATGTGTGAGTGAGTGTGTTTTGTCGTTTAAAAACCTTTATAAATGATCTTTATCTTGATCTATAATGCGAGATGGGCGCCGCCATCTTAGTTTGCACTGCAGTTCACAGAGTTCTGTCAGTCTGATTTACAGCAGGTGAATACATCAGTTTCTCCTGAAATATATGCAAGTAAGTGGCTGGTGAACTGGAAGAATAAGAGAGTAAACTTTATAGTTACTTAGACCCATTATGTGTGTCTGATATGAATAAATGTCGGTAAATTATATTTGAATTCACTGTTTATTGATGCTTCCACTGACGTCTGACATCAGTGTGTATTTTATAAACTCCAAATGTATTGTTTAATGGTGCTTATGCGTATTTAAATGTGTGAAACCTTAAAAGAAACATTATGTGGCTGAAAACACTGCATAGCTGTGATGACAAGAGAGCGCGCATCCGTCTCGCAGCCAGAGCGCGAAAGCACAGTTTGAATCTGGCAGTTATGTGACGTCGCTGAACATTCTAAATCCCATATGTGGAACCGTACGCCCAGGGGCACAGAAATAAACATCCCATATGTGGGAACGTACCGCTCAAAGGGTTAAACAATAAACCGACACAAAGACATTTGAATATGTGTATACGATCCTCCTTCCGCACATTTGTAATGTAAACACTGACTCCATACTTCCGCCTACGTCAACCGTGACCTTTTCAACGTAATTGCGTATTACGTGACGTCACGAACGCGCATCGGAGAAAAGAGCAAGGCCAGTATTTGTGCTTATAAAACTTTTTTATTTTTTTTTTAAATGACCAATCGTTTCGCTAGATAAAACCCTTATTCATCGTCTGGTATCGTCTGGTGTCGTTTAAAGCCCTTTGAAGCTGCCATTTGGACCCTCAACCGTTTGGTGCCCATTGAAATGAATGATATGGAGAAAAATCCTAGAATGTTTACATCAAAAACCTTCATTTCTTTTCGACTGAAGAAACAAAGACATGGACATCTTGGATGACATAGGGGTGAGTAAATGATCAGCAAAAGTTTATTTAAAAGTGGAGTAATCCTTTAAGGACCCTGCTTCACTACACATTGGAACAGTTATAACTCAATTTCTGGCGACATGACTACGTACAATGTCAACGTACTGTCACAGACACGCAAGGCTCATCACTCACCCAATCACGACGCACTCCCTCACCAGAGTACTGATCACGCACACCTGACACTCATCACCATCCCAAGAAAAGACACTCACAGCCACACAGTCATTGTCTGGTCTCATTAACGCATACTTACCTTACGGACTCCTCGAACGACTACTTACCTGTCTCCAGTGTGTCTCCTAGATCCTCCGTGTTCTCCTGTCTTCTGTGAGTGTCTCTGTGTGTCTTCAGCTCCCAAGATCATCCTCCATCCAAGAATGCTAGAAGAAACAAGTATCAGTATTCCAGTCACCCACAATCACTAACTCTATCTGGCTTCACTCACCTGCACTGCTCTGGTTGTTTCAATAAACATCATTAACCTTTACCTATGTCTCCGATCCCCTCTGTACTGTAACACGTACAAGGAGGACCTATATCTTTTTGATATTATTTATGCTGTTTAAACACATTTTTCTGTTACATTATCCTTACAACATTTTAGCCGAATATGAATTATTTTAACTAGATGTGTTCACTACCTGCCTAGCGATGTGTGTTTATACTGACATATAAAAAAACGGTTTCTATTGGCGTATCATTATATTTGAGAGTTGACTCTTGCATTTTATGTTTTGCACTTCAGAAATGTGATGTAATTTCTGGTAAAGGAGCATAGGGAGCATTCATGCTCACTGGTTTTTGCAGTGCATTGTGGGAATTTTTTTTTTTTTAGGGAGTGAACGTTCCAGCGCAACGGTAGGATTTTGTGATTGAAACTGCCTTATAATGACCGACTCCCTGATCAGTGCCCTGACTGAACTAGGGAGCTGATTGAGACGTACTCCTAGTTTCCTAATGTGTGTCAGTTTGTTCCCTTAGTTACTGATTACATTCACTTGTTGTTCATTTAGTTACGTCATTGCTCTCTGGCTGCATCTGAAAACTTAAAAATGCTGCCATTGCAAGTGAGTAATTACTACTGTAGTAATTAAATATTTGTTTAGTTTTCACCAAAGCTTGTGCTATTTTGCTGTATTATTATATAATTAAATGAGATTTTTTATATATATATATATATATATATATATATATATATATATATATATATATATATATATATATATATATATATATATATATATATATATATATATATATATATATATATATATATATGTATATATATATATATATATATATATATATATATATATATATATATATATATATATATATATATATATGTATATATATATATATATATATATATATATATATATATATATATATATATATATATATATATATTAGAGAGAGAGAGAGAGAGAGAGAGAGAGAGAGATACACACACACCGATCAGGCATAACATTATGACCACCTTCCTAATATTGTGTTGGTCCCCCTTTTGTTGCCAGATCAGCCCTGACCCGTCAAGGTATGGACTCCACTAGACCCCTGAAGGTGTGATGTGGTATCTTGCACCAAGATGTTAGCAGCAGATCCTTTAAGTCCTGTAAGTTGCGAGGTGGAGCCTCCATGGAACAGACTTATTTGTTCAGTACATCCCACAGATGCTCGATTGGATTGAGATCTAGGGAATTTGGAGGCCAAGTCAACCCCTCAAACTCATTGTTGTGCTCCTCAAATCATTCCTGAACCATTTTTGCTTTGTGGTAGGGCGCATTATCCTGCTGAAAGAGACTACAGCCACCAGGGAATACCGTTTCCATGAAAGGGTGTACATGGTCTGCAACAATGCTTAGGTAGGTGGTACGTGTCAGTAACATCCACATGGATGGCAGGACCCAAGGTTTCCCAGCAGAACATTGCCCAAAGCATCACACTGCCTCCACTGGCTTGCTTATTTCCCATAGTTCATCCTAGTGCCATGTGTTCCCCCAGGTAAGCGATGCACACACACCCATCTAGCCACATGATGTAAAAGAAAACATGATTCATCAGACCAGGCCACCATCTTCCATTGCTCCGTGGTCCAGTTCTGATGCTCACGTGCCCACTGTTGGTGCTTTCGGCAGTGGACAGGGGTCAGCATGGGCACCCTGACTGGTCTGTGGCTACGCAGCCCCATATGCAAAAAACTGCGACGCACTGTGTATTCTGACACCTTTCCATCAGAACCAGCATTAACTTCTTGAGCAATTTGAGCTACAATAGCTCGTCTGTTGGATCGGACCACACGGGCCAGCCTTCGCTCCCCACGTGCATCAATGATATGCATCAAAAATAAAAGACAATAAAATCTTTTTTTTTTTTTTTTTTTTTTTTTTTTGCTGTGTAGTCCAATCTGGTGAACATCTATTTTACACCTTTCTGTTATTTACACACAAACAATCTACAGCTCACACTTATGTACAAGTTTCCCTCTCTCTCTCATATACACACGTGTTAATGCATCTGTGTATGAACAGCCTAGTGAATGAGGGCATATGAAGTTAGGAAGGAGTCCATTTATCATAAGACATGTGTATGTTTATTGACTGAATAATATGATATAATTTGTTAAAAATTATACAATCTAATTTAAATTAAAAACTGCTCAAGATGCAGTGGTTGCCCCTAATTTTAAATGGCTACAGATAGTTCATCCTGTAATAGAGCAAATAAACATCTTTTATGAAGAGATTCCTTTTATTAGAGCTATTTATTTGATTTAGGATTTGTTTTAAAATTTCTAAGAAATTTTAAAAGAAATATGCTGCATTTTGTCAGAGAAATAATAAAAAGACACTTTCTCATTTAAATCTCATTTTGTTAAAAAAAATCGTGAGAAAATCGAATCATGAAACCAATATCGAATCATGAGTTGAGTGAATCGTTATCCCTAATGTGCGTTGTTCAAGAATTAATTTAGAGACCATGATTTTCCTTCTAACAGAACTGCTTGCTAAAATACATTAACAAATATGAATGTAAAAGGTAAAAATGCGACATCCCGAGGGAAGTGTCCTATGAGACACAATGCTCTTCTGTAAGTTGTACTGTATCATATAGGCCTATCTTCTGAAGTTCATATTTCGTTCTGTAACTGGAAAAAGAGGAAGAGAAGATCGGCTCATCTGCGCCTGATTGAAGCGTCCGTAATGATTATGGTTGTTCAGAGCAAAGTAGTGAGATGATTTGTTGATCCTAATAAGCATAAACATAGTTTAGCTTTGTATATAAAGTTTCAAGTTATTTGTATTTATAATTGTTATATGACACAAAATTAATATTTAAAACGTTACGGACGTGACAGAGCACTGAAGTGTCGTGACCTCTTAATTATAGCCCTTATAAATTCATCAGGCAGTCCTGTTATGACAAAATGAGTATATTTATTTCTCAGGCATGCCTCCGTCTTTCTACACAATGCTTACTGTTAAAATAAAGTTTAAAAAAGGGGATCTTTGATACCTTTTATGAAAGAATGAAATATGGTTGATTGAAAATTTAATTTAAGCATTGTTGCTTACCTCATATGTTGTCGATAAACAAGGCAATTTTCTTAAAATTGGACAACTTAAAAAGGGTTTTGTTCTTTTGGTAAAAACTTTTTTTTTTTCATGGTAAGGATGACCTTTGCGTGGAATTGCCAAAATGCATTCACAAACATAAAAACATATATGTGGCAGTTAAGATAAAAGCATATTATTAAAGGATAAGTGTGCTGTTTTGGGTGGATAAGGGTGTGGGCGTGGTCATTGCTACAAGTTGTCCAATAGCCAATAGTGCCTCTGCACAGGGATGAGTTGTATAGTCTTATAGTGGTTTATTCAGCCATTTAGTATCACCAGATTTAACACCAGAGCCCCAGCACACCACAGCGTAGAACATGGCAACAGCGACAACAGACTGATAGAACATGTGAAGCATCTTGCACATTAAAGGACTTTAGTCTTCTCAAGAAATAGTGTTGACTATCCTTTCTTGTACATTGCCTCTAGGTTTTTAGTCCCGCTGAGGTTGTCATCAATGTATATCAGGTACTTAGGAGTCCACTATCTTCACATCACAGCCACATATGCAGACAGGCATTTTGATTCTTTCTTCTAGAAAGGATGTGTAAATTGAACATGTGTGTATGTACAGTGCTCAGCGTAAATGAGTACACCCCCTTTGAAAAGTAACATTTTAAACAATATCTCAATGAGCACAAAAACAATTTCCAAAATGTTGACAAGACTTAAGTTTAATATAACATCTGTTTAACTTATAACATGAAAATAAGGTTAATAATATAACTTAGAGAACAAAATTTTCAGTTTTACTCAAATTAGCGTGATGCAAAAATGAGTACACCCCACTGAAAGTCTCTGGAGCAAAGCTGAATTTTAGACTACAAATGTCTAATTTAACAAGAATTCAACCACAGGTGAGTCTAATTATTCATTACACAGATGTCCAGTAGACAGTTGACTATAAAAGGTGTTAAAACCCCTTCCCATTTCATGCTGTCAGCAATGGCACCACATGGAAGAGAAAAGTCACAAGACCTGAGAAAGAAAATAATTTCTTTATACCAGAAAGGTGAAAGCTACAAGAAGGTCAGAAAAGCTTTACTTATCAGTCAGAATACTGTAGAAAAAGTGGTACAAAAATTTTAAAAAGATGGAACTGCAACCATCTCACAGAGACGTCCAGGTCGTCCACGGAAGTTAACACCTCGACAGGAGCGTCTTCTGATGAGAAGGGTTGAAGAAAATCGGCATGCAAGTTCACCGCAGTTATCTAAAGAAGTAGAAAGCCAAACTGGGGTGATTATTTCCCATGACACAATACGGCGTACCCTGCAAAGGAATGGCATGCATGGGTGCCGTCCACGAAAGAAGCCTCTCCTAAAGCCCAGGCACAAAAAAAAGCCAGCCTAGAGTTTGCCAGGACCCATGCTGACAAATATGAAGACTACTGGGACTCTATACTCTGGAGTGATGAGACCAAGATAAATGTTTTTGGAACTGATGGCTTCAAAACAGTATGGCGTCACAAAGGTGAGGAATACAAAGAAAAATGCATGGTGCCTACAGTGAAACATGGTGGTGGAAGTGTCCTTATGTGGGGCTGCATGAGTGCTGCTGGTGTCGGGGAGCTGCATTTCATTGATGGCATCGTGAATTCACAGATGCACTGCTCTATACTGAAAGAGAAGATGCTACCATCACTCCGTGCCCTTGGTTGTCATGCACTTTTCCAACATGACAATAATCCTAAACACACACCTGTTGGATTTCTGAAGAAGAACAGGCTGAAAGTGATTCAGTGGCTCCTGATCTGAACCCAATCGAACACCTATGGAGAATTCTGAAGTTAGCATCACTCTCCATCCAGCATCCAGTTTCTAAAAGAGGTCATTCTTGAAGAATGGACAAGGATAGATGTTGCAAAATGTTGCCAAGTTGTTCATTCCATTCTAGAAGACTTGGTGCTGTCATTAAAAATCATGGAGGTCATACAAAGTACTAGATGTAGTAGTTTTTGTTGTGGGGTGTACTCATTTTTGCATCACCCAATTTGAGTAAAACTGAAAAATGTGTAATCTAAGTTATATTATTAACTCTGCTTTCATGTTATAAGTTAAACAGATGTTATATTAAACTTAGTCTTGTCAACATTTTGGAAATTGTTTTTGTGTTCATTGAGATATTGTTTTGAGATTCAAAGATTTTCAATGTTCTACATTCATGTGTTTGTGTGTTGTTAAAAGTCAACAAAATAGTACATGAGAAGCTGATGTAATGAGCAAGGCTGACATTTGAATTTATTGGACAGCTGAATGGTGTGTGTGTGTGTGTGTGTGTGTGTGTGTGTGTGTGTGTGTGTGTGTGTGTGTTGGGTGGGTCAGGATGGAGGCTGTTGTTGAGTACACATCTGGTGTTCTGTGATATGCAAGTCTCTCTCCCTCTCTTTTGTTAAGCAGTTCTTTGTGCCATGTGGATGGAACATGCATTGTGTATGTGTAACACTAATTGCAGCTCAGAAGTGCCTATTGTTTAATGTGTCTACTGTGTGTGGCATTGGTCAGTAGTTGGCACAAACATGTCTCTACCACACACAGTGTCCTGTAGATTGTTCTGCATTCATGTCTTCATTCTCAGTACATGAATGAAATACATAAAGAGAGATTATGAGCAATGTAATTTTTGTTCTTGCTGAAACTATTTGTATGAGGCAGAGTGTTTAGACTCTTGTGCAGAAAACCCATTTACCAGACTATACTGCATTTACTGTGACACTTGTGACAAAAAAGAGAGGAATATACATATTTTGGTTATCTATGCCTGATGATAGTTATTAGCAAGTTATCATTTTGTTTTCTGGAGATAGCGTTAGAAACACCCAAGATAATTTTTGTAAAGATCTCAAAAAGAACAGTTGGAAGCAGTTGTTATGCTTGCTATTCATTTTGGTGCCCCAATTATCTTATCTCTGTACTGATCTAGGATGTCGTTATCTTGTAAATGAATCAGCACTGCATTTCCGCACTCAAGATTTTCTCACAGTTTCAGTTGCTGGAAATCAATGGACTTGCAGATAGAGTCAGTTGAAACCTGCTCTTTCACATATTCAAGAAATATCTTGCTTTATTCCACTTTTTTTTTGAGTCTGTCTTATCAATCTTTACTCTTTTATATATATATATATATATATATATATATATATATATATATATATATATATATATATATTTTTTTTTTTTTTTTTTTTTTTTCTTTTGGGTGAGCACTTTACATACTCTCCAAAAAATGTTGGTCCAGAAAAGTTTGGTTAGGATTGCAACCCGATCAGAGTCATATATTTCCTCTGCTCTGTTTTTTCAGAAACTTCAGATTCTCTTACTATTTATGACATTAATATTTTATAATTTTATAGTAATGTTTTTATTTATAAGATGTATTCAAGTGTATTCAAATATATTTCTTGCTTTTTATTGTATATGTTTTATATTGTGCAAAATAAAAGAAAAAATAAATATAAAAGAACGAATGAAAGTAATAATAATAAAATGGTCAATGATGGTGTAACCTGCTTTGGTGAGTATTTTTAGGGGTTAATGGGTAATTATGAGGATTTTTGAAATATCTGGGTGCTTTTGGGGTAACCGCTAGAGCGCATAGGTAACGGTGAGAAGATGATGAACACTCAGTTCTCAGATTCTCACTCTTGTGAAATTGTTTCATTGTGTGGTGTGAGTGAGAGCATCCATAGCTGATCCTGGGCATTTTGGTCACACATGATCTCATTCATTAACATGCGAGAGGAATATATGCATGGCACATGCATGGCTGACTCTCACACAAACACATTCTAATGTAAAAGAATGTTCAGTGTGAGGGTGGAAGGCAGATGATTGAATAAGAGTGGGACGACCCGCAGATGAAGGAGGAGTAGGTGAAAATTAATGCAGAGTAATGTGACAGTTCTATAATGGGTGATTGTTGGATAGAACAGAACCACGCTGACTACAGATAGCCTATACATTCCACAAATTGCACATGTGCTCATATCAGACTTGTGATTTCACAATATACACTGGACACAGATGGTTCCCACTCCTCTTTAGACAAAAATGTAACCCAGGGTCCTACTTGTTGACACAGAGACAAACACATGCATAAACTTACACCAACACACATTAGAAGTCAGATATAGGAGTAGGCTAATCCAGTGGTTTAACGAACTTAATCTGTTGCAATTGATTATGTCCCTTGTTAGTTCACTCAAAAATTAAAATTCTGTCATTAATTACTCGCCCTCATGTTCATCTTCGAAACACAAATGATCATTTTAATGAAATCTGAGAGCTTTCTGTCCCACCATTGGCAGCATACGCAACTAGCTTACCACTTTCAAGCCCCAGTATAATGACGATTAAAATAATCCATATAACTCCAGTGGTTTAACCTCAC
This sequence comes from Megalobrama amblycephala, assembly GCF_018812025.1. Taxonomy (NCBI): domain Eukaryota; kingdom Metazoa; phylum Chordata; class Actinopteri; order Cypriniformes; family Xenocyprididae; genus Megalobrama; species Megalobrama amblycephala. The sequence continues at coordinate 23,910,873 of NC_063055.1, read as the reverse complement.
TTTTATGAAGTGACGAAATTGAAAAACTTAATTTACAATTTAACTTAATGAACTTTCATTTACAAAATATTGAACTCCAACGCGAGTTCACGCAACAACGTCTGCACAACACGCATGCGTCGATTGATATTTAAAACTGAGGGTGAGTTATTAATGACAGAATTTTCATTTTTGGGTGAACTAAAACTAAATCTCAAACATATTGTACTGAGCAAATCCCCAGTTGTGGAGACAATACGAGCTCTCAGTTTACTTCAGTAGGCTACAAATTGGGACACAGCGGCCTCTAGTGGTCGCTAGTAATAACTACAGGAATGTGGGTTTCTGGAATTGAACAGATTGCATCGCTTTAATTCTGATAAGACCTTGAATATAATTCCCCCACCCCCATTTACTAACGTTATAGGCTATGATTAAAATTTCGTTTTGAGGTTGTAGCCTATACATGTAGGAGTGTGCTTAGTTTCTATTGTAATCTATTGTTCTCTACTGTAAGGCTGTCATCTGACACAATGGATGATGAAAACACACCAGCAAATGGTGGATGTTGCCTAATTTGTAATTCATTTGCATAAAAGATTTTCCATTGTGTATATGCAATTTTTACTGAGATCAATTCATTTAAAATAGTAAATAAATGTATATAATTTTACCTGCTTAAATTATTAATATTTTTATTAATGACCATCCTTCAGATTCAGTTGCTGGATAATACTGCATGAGTTTGTTGTTTATTTTTAATACATTTAATACATACATACATATATATATATATATATATATATATATATATATATATATATATATATATATATATATATATGTATGTATTTGCCGTGATCAAAATTAAAGCAAATTAAAACTGACTCATTACACATAACTGAATATCTTAAAATGACTTTTTCTTTACGTGTAATATTCCATGTACTATACAGGTGCATGAGATCTCGCACATGCGCCTTGTCAGTAGTGCAGTCTGCAGTAGCGACCGTCCTGCGCGTGCCCACCAGACTCGAGCAGCGAGGCGTCACAACAAAGCTGGTAAGCAATACACAGGTACAGCCAATTTAATACAGAGACGAAAAATGACATTTCTAATCAAAATCATGGCATAAAACGGCTTGCCGAAGTTTTGCGATGTCATTCTCGTTTATGTTGTCTGAGAGTTCGCACCGAGACTAACCGTTGTGCATTTTTATCTATTTTTTCTAAGCAATTACGCCATAAAAATCACAGTGATATACAGGCGTACAAACTAAAATGCATGTCGAAGCACTTTAACGTGAAGCGTGTCTCTGACCGTGACCTTCTCGTCTGCGCGCTTAGCGACAGTGTCAAACGGGGTTTGTCTTATTTAAAGGGCTGTCAGACAGCCGCAACATGTGCGCCTTGACTTACAACAGACATGTTTACACGATTATACCCGCCTTTAACAATTTAATCTATTTGCTGATACCATGCATTTATGTTGTGTAATTATTTGCACACGTGCATAAATCTGAACAGGCCTGTATGATATTATAAACAGCCGCTACACGGTGGTAAATCGAACCCCCGCATATGTACAGCGGGAATGCGGCAGTTATGGGTGCATTACGTTATTCTTGAACATCGTAGACAAAGACTGTTGCCATTGTGTTGATAAGTTGTCTATTTACTGCATTAGGACGCCCAGTGATCCTAAGAAGCCTCTGTAAAATGAGATTATTTAATATTAGCTTATAAGTTTATTTGACCCCACCCTCACCTCCACAGTCTTACAGGTAGACTACAAATGAACCCATAAGCTCACTTCCTGTAGGTTTATCTTTGCCCACATCTGAATTTAACATTTGTAATACTTGTAGAATGTGGGGTATAGCGTGCAACACCAATGGGCATAGTTTGTGCATGGATTTGTTGCGGTAATTAAATTTTACAAAGTAATTATTACAAAGTAAGTTATGCCAACCCACTCACCAAACCGCCCTCATTTCATTTTTAGCATTTAAAAGGAAACATTTTAATTCAACAGCAAATAAAATAGGAAACAAATACAAAACAACAACACAAAACATACAATTATAGCAACTAATACATAACAGACTTGTGTGTGTGTGTGTGTTGTGTCACTTTCATAATTGTGTAAAATGTATGCATGGTGCTATTTTGTGCAATCTTGTGTCCAGTAGCAATACTTTGGAAATAGCTCTGTCTGGCTAGCCATGATATTTCATGTTTTTTTGTTTTTGTTTTTTTTTAACATGCAGGTGAAAAAGTGTGGATACTGTATAGAGCCTGCTCATTCAGATGATACCAGATACCTGTCATTTTACATCCATTAACATGGTCACAAATCAAACCATAAACCAAGACTTCTATTGTAACCCAGGATGACAGTGGAAATTTACAATAGTAATTTCACCCCTGTAGATAATTTCAAATTGGTCAAACTTATATTGTACAACTCAGTCCATGTTACAACAGTATTCAGTTTCCCCAGTAAAATTTATCTTTGTTTTGCATAAGTATGTTTACATCATTACTATTTTTTTGTATTGAAGTGCAGCGTGAGTATTCTTGGAAGAAAGAATTTTAGCTCATACCCTTTGCACTGCTAGAGTCATGCTGCTTTGTTATTCCAATGTATGTATATTTGTATAAGGTCGTAGAAATTTAGATATTTAATAGCAAAAAGAGAATTTTTAGTAATGAACTCAACTGCCCACCAATGTTTTATTTGAAAAGTTGCAATTATGATGATTGTTATTATTAATAATAATATTATTATTTAATTATCCTTTGTTTACACATTTTCAGACATGTAGATTGCATTTATGAGTTTATGTATATGTGTTGGGCCTGGGTTAAAGATGTCAGACAAGAGTGGCATTGCATCATGCCATGAATCAGCAACTGTACTTTCTGTCACCCAGTTGGTTAATCTGGCACACAAATGTAAATTCTGATAAACAATGCCATTTTAATAGAGATATCTCTTATGAATTAGTATTGTCTTTATCAAAAAAATATTACTGTTTTAATTTTTCCCTTCAGCCAACAGGGGGCCTCTCCCACATACCTAAGAAGAAACATTAGCGAGGGCAGCGAGAAAGATGTGGAGATCAGATGACAGTAAGTTTAAAAATGTTTCTTCATTTTATACATTTAGAAATGTTTTTGACATATGTTGGACAAGATTGCACAGGTTATATACATTCATACAGCAAATACAAATTCTTCATTGTGTCACAGGCATGTTCATATGTTTCAGTTGTGGAAGAGAAGAGACATAGTATGCCATCAGAGGCTTTTCTCCAGCAACCTGAGTTTCAAGATGACCACTCTGATGAAGCTGTACTTCATAGCATCTTGGAGCCAGAAGGGGGAGAGATAGAAAGAACAGATGAAAAGATGGATTGCAAAGACAAACAGAACCCCCAACTGTTTCAGAATGCAAGCCAGCCTGTGTCCCAAAATGTAGCTAATCATAATCAAGCCTGTCAGGCAAGTGACTTTGAGCATGCTGGAATGATAAAACAGGATTATAGGACTGATTTGCCTTTAAATGACACTAAGGCTGACCTTGACCCTGGTACTAAACTCCAGGGTGAATTGCCCTGTCCTCGCTGTGAGAGAAAGTTTATGAGTAGTCAAGGCCTGCAGCGTCACATACAAACACATGCTCTTTCAACCTGCCACACACAGCGGTTTAAATGCAATCGCTGCAGAAGGACCTTCAGTACACTGTTTAGTCGTCGGAGGCATGAGAAAAGGCATGAAAATAGAAACAAGAAGATAAATGATCACACAATTGCCACTTGCACTGCTAGTCAGAATGTCCCTGGCAATGGTGAACCTTTGAAAACAGCATCACAGAACCCACAGCCAAACAAGTGCATTAATGCAGCTGATGGTGAACAAAAGGATGATAAAAACAGTGATTTCAAAGCCTCACATATCTGCAAGTACTGCAAAAAAGCATTTAGGACTCATACTTGTCTGAGGAGACATCAGCGCAGGATCCATGAGCGCCAGCTTCTTTCTAGAGGAGTTTATAAGAAGATCAAAATTACTCAAGTACCTGAAGGACAGCAGCATGTTGAGACAGACAGTCAGACTGCAAACCCACAGTGTGCAGAGGATATTGATAAGGAAAAGGAATACATGGTTGACATCTCCAGTAATATTTCAGAGAATCTCAGCTTCTACATAGATGGGAAAATTGTCTCGACGAGTGCTGTAAGTAACTGTGAGGTGATTGAGATGAACTCTGGGGGCTCTGCTGTGATTGGATTGAATGCTGTTATAATCAGTCCCGCTCAAATTACACAAGCTCTTAAATTAGAAACCAGTAATAGCAGTTTCAACCCTGACCTGTCTGGACAATCCTCAACGAGACGAAGGACATCTACCCCACCTTTACTCCCACAAATAAAAACAGAATTAGAGTCTGAATCAATCTTGAGTACCTCATCATCTTCCTTGTCATCTTTAACATTGTCCTCCACATCTGGAGCTCCACTGGTCACTGCTCATTTACCTCAATGCATTGAGACAGTTGCCTTTCACAAGGAAAAAACTGTCTATCTGTCTCCTAAACTTAAGCAGCTCCTGCAGAATCAGGATGGCAGTAAACAACCATTTGCGTTAATTGCTGATGGCCACAAACTGGGTCCTCCCTTATCCCTGACTGTTTTACCTGCAACAACAACTAGATTTAAGAGAAGGACAACCTCCCCTCCCAGCTCACAACAACAAACTCCTGATCTGAATGTAGAAAAGCAAGATCAGGACTCTACAAAAGCCAAGATGTCAAAGTTGGAGAGTCACGAGTTGAGCATCTTGGGCACTGAAGAAACTGAGCCTATAAATTTACCCATAAACAGCTCTGATGGAGCTCAAATGCAGCAACAGATCTTGCCATTGGACTGCTCTGTATCAAGAACAGGTGGAAACTCCTGTAATCAACAGCCACTGGACCTTTCCAACTCTGTGGGTAAGCGAGACAGCAGTGACTCCTTAGCAGAGTCCATTCTGGACTTAAGTATTAGTGGAAAGAGTTTAGACTGTGACTCCGCTGGAGTCTACCTCACTCAGCCTGCTTTGAGGAAGAATAAACCTAACTCTATTATGCTTCAGAAGGTGCTTATGAATGAGTATGGTGGGGTAGACAATCCTTCAGTTGAAGATTCAGATGCTGCAGGTGTTGTCAGTGCTCCTGACCTAACAAACCTTGCAGTTATGCCAGTGTCTGATGCAAGTCCACCAAACCCTGAAAGGCTTTTGTTTGAGTTGTCTCTTCCTCCTGCCTCAATCCATTCAACCCCTCCATTGCTCTCTCCTGTCACTATCCATCCAGCTGCCTCAGTCTCTCCAAGTCACGGTTCACCTTCTTCATCTCCAACTTTTGTATCCTTTCTATCAACTCCCACAGTGGAACCCAATCAGGACATTCAAACTCTCCATTCAACCTTCCTGGTATCTGACACTGTACCACCCACAGGGTCTGTAGAAGACTGCGCTGATAATCCTGTACATCTCTCACAGGGTGATTTGAAAATGACAATCCCTGACTGGGTGTCATCTGCTCCTGGAGGTCTGGAGAGCCTTATACCTGCAGCCCCTTCACTGTCTTTACAAGGCCCTCATTGGCTCACTGATCCTGCCATATGTGAACTAGCTCAAAGAACGTTGGTTGTAGACTCTGTATTAGCTTCTGACACACAGATATTTTCTCCATCTCTGCCTATTAACCAGTCCAACATCACATCCTTGACTTTTCCTCCAAACACTGTTGTTATTGAGTATACAGTTGCACTGCAATCTACAGAAAATATTCCAGCTCTCCAAGCTAATCCTGTTCAATGTCTCTCAGATAAAATTCCCGTTGATGCATTACAGCAAGAACCTTATGTCCAATCTGAGCCACAACCTCTCAGTCAAGACACCACCCTACTTTCTGAACCACCCACACAGTCGGCACCTATAGAGGAGTTATCAAGCTCTACAGATGATACACCAACCCTCGTGGCTTCCACTAGTGATGTTAAAGTAGAGAGCAAAGAAGAGGAACAGGAACAGGAACAGGACAATGCCCAGTCCTCTGATTGTTCTAAGCAGGAAAACACAATTGAAGATGAATTAACTCCCTTGCATCCTTTTTGCAAGAACTTTATGTGCAATGTTTGTGAAGAGCCCTTCCAGTCCATGAAGATTCTCAGTCAACATGTAGGTGAACACTCTAAGGAGTGGCCCTATAAATGTGAATTTTGTGTACAGTTATTTAAGAGCGACACAGGTTTGCTGGAGCACCGTTCCAGTTATCATGGAATCGGTAAAATTTATGTTTGTAAAACATGTTCTAAGGAATTTGCTTTCCTCTGCAACTTGGAACAGCATCAGCGAGATCTCCATCCTGGGCAAGAGTGCTCACACACCGAAGTAGTACATGGCAAGTTAAGACCAGAAAACCATAACAGTCCCAAAACTGACATGACTGATCCAGGCCTTCCAATCGAAGAAATTAAGCAAGAATCTGACAACACAACCTCTAAAGCTGAGGAGGATGCCTTGGACAACACTTCTGAAGAGCTGTTTACAACAATAAAAATCATGGCATCTGGAGGGGTCAAACAAAAAGGCCCAGATGTACGTCTAGGCATTAACCAACACTACCCAAGTTTCAAACCGCCTCCTTTTCCATACCATAATCGAACACCAACTGGGACAACAGCAGCATCGGCCACCAACTTTACCACTCACAATATCCCTCAGACCTTCAGCACAGCCATTCGTTGCACCAAGTGTGGTAAGAGCTTTGACAACATGCCTGAACTGCACAAGCACATCTTAGCCTGTGCTAATGCTAGTGACAAAAAGCGCTATACTCCTAAAAAGAACCCTATACCACTTAAGCAGTTTGCAAAAGCACAAAATGGGGTGTTATCACCTGCAAGGATTGTTAATAGTAGGCAGAATTTCTCTCAAAAGGTCGGACAACCGAAAAAACTGATCTTTCATGAATCACCAGTTAAGATAAAAATGAGTGTCCTGAATAAGAAGAAATCTCAGCTGGTGCAAAGGGGCAGACCTGCTGGGGGGAGAAGGGCCTTTGCTCAGGATGACCTAGACGTTTTTGCATGTCCTCACTGTAGCAGGGAGTTCACATACAACGCTAGCTTAAAGAAACATGTAGCTTTTAGCTGCCCCATGAGGCCGACCAGTAGAAACTCCAAGAAAAGAACACTCAGTATCGTCTCAGCCCAGGAGAACAACGGGAGCCTTCGCAGACAAATTGCAAATATGAGTGCAAAGCCACAAGGGTCAAACCATGGGCCAAAAACAATATCAAAGAGTCAGATCATCAAGCAAAATGCAGCAGTTGATACCACTCAGGATTTTAGACTTAAAAGATCTTCCATTCTGTCAACGTCTGTGGTTCAATCTAATAAAAAAGGCAAGCCTATTTTAAATAGCAGCTTTATGCCGCAGATGGATTCAAAGCAGATAGTCCTCTCCTCAGTTGCTCAGGTTAACTCTCAGGAGCCAGGTGTTCGGGTACATGTTTTGGGTAGAAAAATGGAGCAGAGAGTGGGCGACGTAAAGCTACAGCCGAGAAGAGATGACCGTTTGTCTCTGAGGTTGAGAGAGAGAGTAGGAGGACCTATTACTCGAAGTGTACAGCAGGCCAGCACCACAACAACAGTCCTTAAACAGCCAGACAGTCACAACATCGTCATGCATCCTGTCATTCTTCAAATCAAGAAATGAGAGTTGTGAAATTTAAAAAAACAAACAAAAAAAAAAAAGATTATTGTTGTCAACTTTTTTTTTTTTTTTTAAATGTCTCCTTAGTGCAACATTTACCTGTAAATAGGCATCTCATTATTGGACACTGTTGAAACAAACTTAGAATTATGGCTGAAATAAGAATGCCCTTTTTATCTTTTTAAATTCACTGGCTCAAACACAGCAGCCTATAATATTTACATTGTAAATATTATAAAATACCATTACTATCTATTCATATGAGAACATCGCCAACATATCAACTTGTCATATGTAAATACTTTTGCCAAAAAAATTTTAACAGTTAAAAAAAGTTTAATGTGCTATCACAGTTTCTGGATATATGTCCACTTACAGAGTTTAACTCTGCTCTAACACATGTAGTTTTGAAATGACCTTGATGAGCTAGTTTAGGACTAAATGCTAAACTAGTTTTTGAATTAAATTCGGCAGAAAAGTAGATCTCCAGGAGCTAGACTGAGTACCTTTGGATTACACAAATCTCATACCTTAGAAGTATAATGAAATGTCATGTTAAAGGGTTAGTTCACCCAAAAATGAGAATAATGTCATTTATTACTCACCCCCATGTCGTTCTACACCCGTAAGACCTTCGTTCATCTTCAGAACACAAAAGATATTATTGATTAAATCCAATGGCTCAGTGAGGCCTGCATTCACAGCAATGACACTTCCTCTCTCAAGATCCATAAAGGTACTAAAAACATATTTGAAACAGTTCATGCGAGTTCAGTAGTTCTACCTTCATATTATAAAGCGACAAGAATGCTTTTTGTACGCCAAAAAAACAAAATAACGACTTTTCAACAATATAGATGATGGGCCGATTTAAAAACACTGCTTCGGAGCTTTACAAATCGAATTAGTGACTCGGATCTCCTATCAAATGGCTAAACTACTGAAATAACATGACTTTGGTGCTCCAAATCACTGATTCGATTTGTAAAGCTCCGAAGCAGTGTTTTGAAATCGGCCCATCAATATATTGCTGAAAAGTCGTTATTTTGTTTTTTTGGCACACAAAAAATATTCTCGTCGCTTTATAATATAGAACCACTGAACTCACATGAACTGATTTAAATATGTTTTTAGTACCTTTATGGATCTTGAGAGAGGAAGTGTCATTGCTGTGAATGTAGGCCTCACTGAGCCATCGGAGTTAAACTAAAATATCTTAATTTGTGTTTTGAAGATGAATGAAGGCCTTACGGATGTAGAACGACATGAGGGTGAGTAATAAATGACATTATCTTCATTTTTGGGTGAACTAACCCTTTAAATCAAAGCCTGAAGAGTGGGGAAGTGGGGGGCGGGGGGGTCTCATGCACTTTATGCTGTAGTTCATATTCACCTGTCAAAATGCATTGCAATACGATTAATCAATTACTACCAATTATTTATTAATGTATGTATTCTGTGTTTAAGAGAAGACAAGATGTCTTCAGTGAAGTTCACTGGAAAACAGGTATTATTGTAATGGTAACTGCTTCTATTTTTGTAGATTGTGTTAGTTGTGTTTTATTTGTTGTATAGATGCAGTTTAAACTTCATGCATGCCAGAGATTTCATGTCTGAGTGAAGGGAAGGGTCAGAATATAATATATCTGTACCTCAAGGGGCAGGAGAAATGTATATTCTGTTCACAAATATGTATGAATCTATTTTAGAAGTCTCTCTCCCTTACTTTTTGCGCTATTCTCCTGCTGAAATATAAACATATTTGGTCAGCTGTCAAATGAGTAGGTCTCATTTTTTGATGCACATATTGTGTAACATTTGGGAAGATAGTTATTTGTGAAATAAGACATTGGCCATCAGGTCTGGAAATCTCTAAAGATGATTGTTTTAGCACAAATTTGTGTCTTGTTGAGTGGCCATGCTGATGGTAAACAAAAGTCCTAAAAGGGTCAATGATCATAAAGCAGAGATGCAGTGTTTAGGACAAATGTTAAATGATTATATTTTTTATTAGAAGACCTGTTCTTTAATTGGATCCATTTTAACATTTTAGAACAAGTTAACAGGTAAAAAGTTTAAGGCTAATATGAACACTGTGAAATGTTTACACTATGATTGATTGTTGTGACTGAAAATTTTACCAAAGCTTGCTAGCAGGAAGATACACTTAGCTAAATGGGCTTCTTTATAATATATCAGAACTGATAATATCTAACTTGTCTTCTAGAGAGAAATAACAAACAATTATTGTAGGCTTAATCCTTTTTGTAACTTTTAATCCATTGTTTATTTTCAGCCAAAAAGTTTGCTTTGTGGCATTTATATTCTTGACCCAAAATTATTGACTCAAAGTTTTCAGGCTTAAAAGAGTTTCAGAAGCTTTTTTTAATGTGAATGATTGAATAAATTGCTCTGTTCTACGTTCACTTAATGAATATGTGTTTGATTCTTCAATTGCATGATATCACAAAAGAAAAAAAAAGTGCAAGCTAAACTCATAAACATATATAAACGTATCAGTTTTTAATTCTACCCAAACAATTATGCATCCCAAGAGTAAAGAATGTCAGTGGCATTTCAGATGCATTCCAATAGTACTCACAAGCCTCATAAACATATTGTTATTGTACATTATCCTCCGGTTTCACAGACAAGGCTTAAGCCTATAGTCCTTGACTAAAATGCATGTTTGAGCTGTTTTAACTGAAAGCAACTTTCACTGGAATATCTTAAATTATATCATTGCCATTGTTTCGTCTCAAGATGCACACCAGTAAGGCATGTTTATAAAAGCTACTTAAATGTCCTAATTGAACTGAAGACATTGAATCCTGGCTTAATCTAAACTATGTCTGTGAAACCAGCCCTATGTCTAAATATGACTCAAAACTAAATGCTAATGAACCATGGATAGTGTTTATTGTCTTGCACAACTGGTTACTTAAAAGAATCAAGAAAAAAATCCAAATATTATATTTATTATTCTATGTATTTTACGTATGAATATTATGTCAATAAAAGCTTCAATCTGAATATAAAGTAATGGTTTATGTGCGTGCTGATGTTATAGTAATAATATCCACTAGGTGGCAGTGTTGACTCGCCGCATGATCGCAACATCATGAAATTTACATCACAGACGCCCACATCATTGTTTAGAAATAATGATGCATTTGCTGAAGAAAAACTTTAATTTGTCCATCATATTAAAGCACTTTAGTAACATGAGTGGGTCATAGTTTTATAAACATTATTCAGGCTGTGCAATGTACGTATCGACATAGAAGAAATAAATAAGTATCACGCCATAAATGTTCCGCCCTGAAAATATTTATTGAAAGCTGATTGGCTTAGAAAAATTGGCGCTGGAGGTTGATGGACGTGAAGGTCGAAATAAAGGCGGGACCAACAGTCCTTTAAGGCTGAAATGAGGATTTTCTGCATTGTGTTATTTTTGTGATCACATTTCACAGAGAACAGAAGAAAGATTCATTTGAGACAGGTTTGATTTTATTTAAAGACCTTTATTTAACGGACGGTTTGATAATGTCTGCATCTATAATATCTGTTTTCTCTCGCCCCTCCCTCTCTGGGTGTAAACAAAGCCAAAGTGGGTCATTTTGTCGTGGTATGATTTGATGATCTCACATAATAGTGAGGGTTCTGCATCCGTGACGAACTATTTAAATTGCCTCCAAGCTATGTATATATGTCACTAAAACGAACAAAAGAAATTAAACAACGCCATATATATAGTGGCACACTAACTCGAATTTCTGGACTGACAAGCTATCAATTTCCGACATCTATCTTTCAAAAAAAGAAAGAAAAAAGAGAGAGAAATTATCTTCAGTGTTTTGTTGTTATGGGGTTGCCACGACATTAAGAAGACGCTGGTTGAGCTTCACAAAAGAGAGAGGATGCGCCTGCAGACGCGCGCGTTCCCTCTTCCTCGGGGTTGGGGGGGATTCTTCGCTCAACCGTTTTTTTTCTGACCGTTTCAACACGTAGCATGAGCGAGACAGGCGTTGGTATCCAAACTAAACCAAACCAAACCTCCCCACGCCCGGTCTGAACCGGTTCGGGGGTAGTGCGCGCTCTTGGAGACTCCCCTCCCCTCTCCCTTGCTGAAATTCCTGCCACGCGCTCATACACACACACACAAAAAATCCTAGCATAGAACGAGCGCGCGCACGCCCGCGCATACGTCACCTCCTCCCCTCTGCCTTGTTGCACCCCGCATCTCCCATTGGTTCCTGCGGACATCTCGAGCCTCCCCTTGTTCTCTCCACCGATTGGTTCGCGGTGAGGACTGCGGACTGCGAATGGTCAATGTGAGCGCGAGCCCTTCTCGCTCATTGGCTGGTGCGGGCTGTGCATGAGCGCGAGGGAAAGAGTTGTAAACGCGAAGCGCGTGCTGGAAAAGCCGAGGCGTAGGGCTGAGAGCAGCGCGAGCACCGGAGATCAGCAGGGGCATCACTCGTCACAACATCCAGCCTCTCATCCGCTCGCTCTCCATTTTGTCGGTATATCTTTGAAAGTCTGTATCGTAGTGAGCAAGAGGAACCGAGCTCTGTAGCGAGGCTTTTGTTAGCCCGTGTTGGGGGCAATTACTGTTGCCCTCAGTGGGGGAGCGCGTTATCATTTTTCGGTTATTTAGGAGGCAAAATTGCAGCCCCCTCACCGCGTGTTCGTTAAAAATCGATTTTAGGTGCGTTCTTGTTTGATCTCGGATCTGGTTAGAGCGGATTAACTGTGTTTTGTTTTTTTTTTAAAAAAAACAGTGTTGCGGCTCTTTGTGTGGCATCAGCTTCGTGTCCCTGTTGCAAGCTACCCGAAGCTCCAAAAACATGTGTTCCCGGGTGTGGTTTATCACAGACCGGCGGATCAGCCAGGAATACCCGCAGGTCCAGATCCTGCGAGCTCTGAAGGAGCGCTGCGCCGAGGACGATGTTGAATTCCGCTATCTTCTCATGGATGAGATCGTCCTGACCATCACGGACGGACAGCTCGGTAAAACCTTACGCACATATATGCATACATTCCATCTATACGAGCACTGACGTTGTTTTTGTGTTTAAACTGTTGAGTTGGCTAAATAACTGGACAGTGTGGATGGTTAGCAGCGCGGCGCGCTTGCATTGAGCGGATGTGCATCACCGTGCGAGTGTGTTTTGTGTAGATGTGCGGGTGGGTGACCGCCTAACCCACTTTCAGCCAGCCAGCCACCATAGCCTAGTCGATGGATGGAAGGCCGTTTAAAACAGTGGAGAAATTGTTATCTCATAGCGAATATTTAAATGTATTCACGCCAGTATTTAGATACATCACCGTGTATTGTTGCACCATGTGCGCGCGAACAGTCACGAGTGTGCGGCGCGAGCGCGTTCATTATCAACACATAAAGCCTCGAGCGCAGATGGCGCGACGTTCACAAAGACCCGTTATATTCAGGTGATGCACTCGCCATTATTTATATATTTATTTTTTTAATATTCAGTCGGCAAGCTTTGATCGAAATGATTTGATCTGGTATATTATGACGCATTCGCGCGAGGTTCCTCATACAAAGGGCTTTGAAATAATCGAAATAATCGATTCGTCACGTGCAAACCTCAACTAAAATGCGACTTTTTAAAAAATGTTTTATCAACCGGAAGATGTTTGTACCGTCGATCATCTTTGTAATAGCATCACGGTCTGGTAGCAAAGCGTCACTAAGGATACAGACATTGTCTATTAAACTTGTGGTATCCGGGATGCTTAAAGATACACACACCTATACTGAATCCTCTTAGTCATACACTATCTTGTTTTACCAGTCTTGTTTTATAGACACTTAAATGCTTAAGCATTTAAAAATCGGAGTCAACAATGGTTTCTACCAAAGATGACTTCAGGTCACTTTAAGACCTAGTGTGTGAATTGATCTGGCAGAACCCCTTATAATATGCAGAAAACATATGTGTGGGGGTCATGCTGTGAAATGAAAAGGATATTTAACATAAAAATGCATGCATTTCTTAATATTTAATCACCCTCATGTTGTTCCAAACCATCATCATGCTTATTTTCTTCAGTGGTAAACAAAATGAAATGTTAGGCAGAATGTGAGAGGTTGGCAGCCTGAGTCACCATTCAATTTAACTGCATCTTTTTTTCCATACAATGCAAGCGAATGGTGACCTAGTCTGTTATTCTGCCTAACGTCGTCTTGGAAGTAAAACATACCGATTTGGAACAACATAATGGTGATTTTTTTTTTTTTTTTTTTTTTTTTCCCCTCCATTTTCAGCTCAACTATCCCTTTAATAATAAACTGACAGCAAGTTGCAAAGTGTTTCATAAGATAATGATCTGAGTTATTGACACCAGTGTTGCCATTGTTGGTGGGTGGGGCTGTTTTGGTTTGACATGACAGCATTTCTTTTAGGTGGTGCAGATGGGCACTGGGACATTGTGCATTTTGCATGGACCTGAGGTAAAGGGAGTGGCTATGCACCAATGCAGCTCTGCCTTGAATCAGCTACTTTAAGTTTAGTGGTGTGACTTTGCGACATAATGGATAGCCAGTCTAACAGGAAGACCCGAACAGACAAGCTAAGAAGGAGAGATGAACTGAGACCACGTTGACCTACTTTAATGCAAAGGTAGACAGCTGTATGGAGAACACAACGGCAGCACAACTGGAGCAGGTTGTTGGCCCGTCATGTTTATGTCTGTGTGTGTTTAATGTGCTGGCCTGGATCCTGTCTTGGTCCGATAAAGAGGTGGTTGACAGTTGGTCAGCTCCGGGATTTAAACCCCCAGAGATCCTGACATTCTGCTCAGTTACATCATCAAGAGACACATGGAACAGAGTAGGTCAGCACATAATCATGATCGCTTGTGTCAGTAAAAACATTGCAGTTTGAGGACATATCAAAATTCCTGAATAATACATTTCTGAATTTATATGTGAACCTATTGACAGGCGCCCCAAGAGTGTGTGTATAGTATCTTCTCACCTGCTGTGCGTGTTACGCCACATGCGGCAATCAAACAATCAATAGGCAATCACGGTTCAGGACTTTTGGCAGCATGATTTTTCACTTCATGTGATGGTGTGAGCTGTGTGCGCGCGTTACTTTTTGATGTCAAGTGTCCATTCCTCTAAGACATGTGAAATCTAACACCAATTTATTGTCTCGCATATGCATAAACTGCAAGCATGCTGAAAAATATAAAAAATGTGCAGATAATGCGCACACGTGACTGTAGTTAGTGGTACGTGAAACTTCAGACCGGAACAATTGAATCAACTTCCCAAGACATTTCTTTCTATCAACAAAGTCCTAGGCCTAGTCTTTATAGACATAGAAGAAGGTTGGGAAGTGTATCTGTTTTGCACTAAAATTGAGGTAGTTCCCCTTTATTATCTCAACTAGGAAAAAGCAAAATGCAGAAGATGGTTCACTTGAGTTAGGAACCTCAGTGTTTGATAACAATACTGTAAATTCAGTGGCTTTAGGGGGACTCAATTTCAAGTTTCTCTGGTGTATGATTGTGTAATAAAGCGTCAGTCTGGATGATACAGGAATGAATGCCATTTCTAGCCCTTAATACACACAATTTGAGCAGTATGCGAGTTGTTTATGGCAGTCCCGCTTGTTTATGAATGGTAAGCAACATTGCTTTTTTTTTTTTTTTTTTTTTTTTTTTGATTGTGGTTGAAAATCTGCAGGATGAATTTAAATATGGTAATGTAGTTTTGAGTACTACTCTCTCATTGGCTGCTGAATGACAAGTATTCAGAACACTCAAGATGCATTTTAATTAAGTAAAACAAATGAATATTTGACATTTTCACTTGCACCACCATTCAAAAGTTTAGGGCCAGTTTTGTAACAAAACAATCAAACAAATTCTATTCAAAGTATCCTGATTTTTTTTTTTTTTTTTTTTTTTTTTTTTTTTTTCAACATTTGATAATAATAATGAAGTGCTTCTTGAGTATGATTTCATGTGACACTGAAAACTGGAGTAATGATTTTGCCATCACAGGAATAAATTACATTTTAAAATGTATTCAAGTAAACTTAAGTTTACTATTATTATTTTTTTTTTTTCTACAATATTATTGTTTTTACTATAATTTTTGATCAAATAAATACAGCCTTAATGGCCATATAAGAGACAACCCCAAACGTTTGAATGGTAGTTTATATTGAATAATTGTTGTATTATCCAGGCACTGTGTGATTGGCTGTTGTGGCTGTTAATGGGGATTACTTATCATGTGTTTTGTCTGTTTATCTACCTGTATCTAATTCCAGCTCACCTTACCCTCACAGCATACCTCTGAAGTAGGTTAACCCTGTGTCTATACTGTGCTTAACACAGTAGGTTACCCTGAAATCCTCACTCGCTCTGGATTCGGTGTGAGTGTGAGTCAGTCATGCTTCTTAACCCACAGTGAGACAGCTGCCGCAGAACTGACAGAAGGGGGAAGTTGGGGACATGCTGTATGTTCTGAGTCTGTGAATACATTTACTGATTGAGCCTCAGGCAGATACAAATAAAATAACCTTAATTGACGTATGTCTTGTATTACGTACATGTAAGATAAAACAAATAAAGGTCAGTACATACAAGTGCTTAAAGGGATAGTTCACCCGACAATGAAAATTGTCATCATTTACTCACCCTCTAGTTGTTACAAACATGTATGTATTTTGTTGTTCTGCTGGACACAAAAGATGATATTTTGAAGAATGTCACTAACCAAACAGTTGATGGGCCCCATTGACTTCTATAGTATGAAAAAAATAAAATGTCACTTTGGTCCATCAACTGTTGGTTACTGACATTCTTCAGAATGTCTTCTTTTGTGTTCAGCAGAAGAAAGAAATTCATACAGGTTTGGAACAACTTGAGGGTGAGAGAATGATGATGAAACTTTCATTTTTGGGTGAACTATACCTTTAAGGGGTGATTCTCTGTGCTGCAGTGAGTATATGACTTTCATTTCCTCCGGATATTAGTCAGTCTGGTATGAGCTTCAGATCTGTTAGTGTACCTGGTTGGTTACAGTTGGTTTATGTAGTGTGCTGTTTTATTGGGAATTAGTCAGGTAATTGGTTTATTCAAAACCAAATAAGTAAACATTCTACCATGTTTATCCGTGTTATGAAATATATTGAGTAAGAATTGGTGTTTCAAAACCTAGTGAACCACTGACACCATCCAGGATGGTGGGTATGGTGAGAGAAATGTCAACTACAAATATAGACTTGTCTATCAAAAGGAAATGAATACCTCGATGCATAAAAATTGATCAAGTGACTTTATCATTGTTGCAAAAGATTTCTATTTCAAAAATGCTTTTGCATTGAACTTTGTTCATCAAAGAATTCTGAAAAATGTATCCCTGTATTTGATCAAAATATATTTTTGATCGTTTTAATGCAGCCTTAGGGTGAGCATTAGAGATGTTTCAAAAACAATCTTGCTAACCCTAAACTTTTGAATGGAAGAGTAATTACTTGGTTGTAATTAATAGCACAGTTTGTTGTAATTTAAAATGTATTATTGCACCCAATATTTGTGTGTGCCTTGTATTTTTATTTGAGTGTTATGATATTAGGTTAGCAACATGTTAAAGTCAAATTCTCTTTAAAAAAATTGTGTGTGCATTGTTGGTGTAGCACATTGAGATGCTTATGAGGTTCTGTGACAATTAGGATGTTGCCTGTTTAGGAAACTTGCTAGGTTTTGGAACAGAGCTATTTGATGGGAAAAAGATCAAAGACGATGGCTGTTCAGTCAACATTCAAAAAACATAATGTTATTTAATTTGAACTTTTTTTTTTTTTTTTTTTCTTGGTAATCAAAAATGTTTGCATTTCTCTTTCATTTCATATATGCCAATATAGTCCTGTCATGCCCGTTTTACTGCATTCAAGTCCCATCTGCTTTGATCCATGAGAGGAAAAGAGAGTGCTGATGTAGCAGTTGCTAGTGAAGATGCTGAGTCGTGGTTTGTGTGTGTGTTGCTCCATCCTAAGATGGCGGAGAAGCAGGAGAGATTAGAAATACAGTGACGCATTCATGTTTTGTCTCTTGTTCTCTCATGGCTCCTTTTTATATCCTCTGATTTCCATTTCCTGTTGTTTCTTGAAATACTCAATCATATATTTGGCTTTATGTAATCTCTGAAATCCTTTCTTCTGCTATTTTGTGCGTTCTGTTCCATCCAAACAACAAAATTACATGTTTGCCATTTTTAGTAATGTTTGATTGCTCTCTGCTCTTGTATTCATAATCTGAGTCAAAATGCAAGATTTAAGTCAAGTCCAATGAGCGCCGGCTTTAAAACCGATTTAAGATTTTACTCAAGTGAAGGCTGGTGTTAAGTGAGCATAAAACCAAACTGGCATCTTAATTAAAAACAGAAAGCAGTACAAACTGGGTTAGTGGGTCAACGTGAACGTCGCTATAGCGAGGCAAAGCAAGCGACCTTCTGCAGCATTGTGTAACAGCTCTCTGAAGGAGATCAGCTATTTAGTATTACAGAGATGCTGCTGTTGTGTGTTTTGTGAACTAAGGCCAGCTCATCTGTCACATTGAGTGTTTGCATGTGAGAGAAAAGGGCGACACATCCAAATGAAAGTCTGGCTCTCATTGGTTGCTCAGATACGAGTGTAATCCCTCCACACAATACTGCACCGGTCAAAACACAGACTGCACTGCCTGTACTGCAGCATGTGATTTATCTTTCCTTTCTGTCTTTCTTTCAGGTCTGCGGGTTGGGCAGGAAAACGTTACCTCATACCCGCAAGTTGCTGTGGTGCGCGTTCCGACCCCATGGGTCCAGTCGGACAGTGACATCACCGTACTGCGTCACCTGGAGAAGTTGGGCTGTCGTCTGGTCAACCGCCCTCAGGCCATCCTCAACTGTGTCAATAAGTTCTGGACCTTCCAGGAGCTTGCTGGGCATGGAGTGCCTCTGCCTGACACGTACTCTTACGGTGAGAGATGATGAAACACATCAATCCCCAATTATCAATTTGTAATAAAAAAAAAAAAAAAAAAAAAAAATTACATCTTATATAAATATTAGGGCTGGGCATTGACACAAAATTCACAATTTGATTTTTATTCAATTTGTTTTAATATTGATGAATTGGTCCTATCTTTTAGCTAGGCTATAACCTATACTGAGAACCCCAGGTGGTACGTCACTATAAAATTAAAGGTTAAAATTAACTTACTTGTAGGCTACTTACATTTTTTTTGTTCAAAATGTACAAAAATTATATAAATAGAATGTACAACATGAATCCATTTTCCAAACCGTGTTTTTGTCTTATCCTGAATCATTATGGTACACTTATAATAAGTGTTTATATTCGGACTATTTCAGACTGGACTGGTAGGACTCGCCGCAGAGTATCACAGTAACTGCGTGACTTGCCATAGACATACATGGAGAAAAGTAGCTCCGGCTACAATGTTGTTCCGCAAGACGAGTGCAGTTCTGTTTATTAACCGCTAGAGGGCCAAAAATCGTGGACTGCAGCTTTAATATAAACATTTAAATTGTGGCTGTCATAAAAACATGATTTATTTCAAAACACATTTAAAGGCAGGGTAGGCAAAAAAATGTATAAAAAACTTTTTTTCAAAATTTGTTTAAACTTTATTTATATATCAATACATAATTAAAATGTAAGTACTCTGAAAAAGAAAGTATAAAAATCGAGTGTCTGTAGACCTCTCACGACTGTTTTAAAGACAGCTCATTATTTCCATTCACTCCACCCCCTCCCTTCTGGGCTCCTTCCAAAGCCACGCCCCCAAAACGCATGAACGTGTGACTCCGACCACTGAGCTGGAAGACGCATTATTTACCTGAGACGAGCGGAGAGGAAGGAGCACAGTGCATGTAGTGACATCATGTCAGAATCACATGTAATAAAAATAACTTTAAAATTATGAAGATAAACAAACAAGATGTATTTTAGTACTCACTATCAAGCTAGCATATTGATATTGGTAAAGTTTAAAATATATATTTTTTGATTCGCTAACGAGCTAGTTATCTATAAGGCAAAGCTAAAAACAGGTTGCATGATACACGTTTTTCCATTACCATCATTTACACTGTGATGAAGATGAATTTCGTGTAAGATTCATAACATATACGTTGTTCTACAGATCAACAGAGTAACATACACTCAAATATCAACTCACAACTGCATTGCAGACACAAAATAATAACACACACATACAACAAAGTGTGTACGACACACACAGATACAAGATAAAGACATCAGTAAACATAGGTAGAGAATATAAAAACAAAACAAAGGCGAAAAAAACGTGCAGGTAAACTTGCAGGTGAACATGGTAAAAGACTTAGACAGAGGGTAAAATTATGCACAATTCAACACTATAGCTATCATTATTTATCGTCTCTACTACGGCTCGCTAAGTAATGTTATGTTAGCTATATTACGCAGCTACGTGTGCTAATGACACATGCTTCATGAAAAAATAAACAAAAAAATATGTATGATCAAAATACAAAAAGAAAGATTTACCTGTCCAGCAGAAATAAAGCCATCAAGGAGTCACTTTTCAGCCCCTTGAGTTCCCTCAGTTCTCGCCATCGCTGGAAAGCCACGCCGATATTAACTCGCGTTTTATTTCTTTGTTTATCCAAAGACTTTTTGTTCATTGCCTTTTCTTGTACTGTTACTGTCTTCCTTTTTTTGCCTGGTTTGCCTTCACTAACTGCATAGGCCGATACTGTGAATTTAGCTTGCTGTTTCTCTGCCATTGTTTTGGTATTCCTAGGATCCGTGCCTCTTGGATTCCCCAAATCAAACGTGCGCGCGCAAGTGGGCAGGTCATGTGTGGCAAAAGGGTGGTTGCCATGGTTGCGAGAGAGTGACAGCCGCCTAAGCCAATCCTATGTTTCGTCCCGGATGGAAATAATGAGCTGTGTTTAATACAGATTAAACGGTCTAGAGTCACTCGATTTTTATACTCTTTTTACCAGAGTTCTTACATTTTAATTATGCATGTATATATATAGAAAGTTTAAACAAATTTGGAACAAAATTTCTTACCTACCCTGCCTTTAATATTGAACAATTTAATTAAAAATACAATGAATATGCAATATGATGCATATGTTTAGCAAAATAATCCTCTCTAAAGTTAATTTTTCTAGCTGACGAATGAGTTTTTGGACATTTAAATGGCTTAAATGTATTGTATTGAATGGATTGTTTAGAGGCTGTTTTATTGATGTTTTTCCATGGTTGAAACACTGAGCGATTTACATGTGACATAACTGACTTTGGTAAGTTACACCATATCTTTCAACGTACATAAAGAGGAAGAGATGATCAGTTCATGTGCGCTCCGCACTGCTGCTTCTCTTGAACTGAAGAGCTACAGCAATCCATCTTGACGCATGAAAGAACGCCTAAACGGTATTGTTTGAGTTTCATAATATAATTAACCGAATTTGAAAGCTGAGACCTTTTCATATCGGAAGTAACAAAGCAACAAAGATTGAGATTTATTGGATGGGAGGCACGATACGAAGTTGTTCATTTTGTTTCAAAAATTGTTCAGGTTTGTTCATTCATTAACTGAAAACAGTATAGACTAAAAGATCGATTCTTGGGATTTAAGAATCAATATTGGCTGTATGCAAAGGATGCATTAATTTGTGACCATAAAGTTCAGAAACATTACAAAATCGGTAACACTTTACAATAAGGTTCATTAGTGAACATTAGTTAACTACATTAGTTAACATGAACTAATAATGTTGCACTTCTACAGCATTTATTCCTCTTTTAATGTTAATTTCAACATTTACTAATACATCATTAAAATCTTGTTAACATTAGTTAATGCACTGTGAACTAACATGAACAAACAATGAACAACTGTATTTTTATTAACGTTAACATTAGTAAATACAGTAACAAATGTATTGCTCATGGTTAGTTCATGTTAGTTAATATATTAACTAATGTTTAATGAACCTCATTGTAAAGTTTTACCACAAAATCTTACCAACCCCATGGTGCACTCCTGTATTTATCATATATTCTAAAAGACAACGGCCATTTATGCGACACTCTCCTGTTTGTAGAACGAAAGGGGAAGCCCTCATTACTAACTGAAGAAAACCAAAATGGGAAAAACCAGAGAGAGACTGAATAGATGGGAAGGGTTGGTGTATAAAAGCAGATACAGCTGCTGTAGAGATGTGTTCCTGGCAGAGCCAATATGACATACCCTTCATTTTCTCTCTTTTGCCCCCTCCTACTGATCGCTGAACGAGTTCATCTGCTCCTCTCAAACCAGCCAAACTGATTCTACATCCATAAAGAATGTTCTCTTCAAAAGCATGAAGAATATTTATATTTGAGGATGTACAGGGTGCTGACACATTCAACAGTTATACTGGCTGTGGTTTTGGTTTGAGCTTAAATTCTATTTCTACCCATGTCTTCGCTTTCTCTTTCTCTCTTGCTTCTACTGTCTTTCCATATGTTTTCTCTGTTTGTTTCATCTTGGACACGTACTATCAAACCAGAGGTTGCATTAATTAAAAATTCTGTCATTTACTGAACATTGGCTAATTTCAAATGCTGTCTGGCATTGTAATATAGATACAAAAAAAGAAAACAATGTCTGTTTTGCCAAGTTCAGGTGTTTGAAGTCATAAACATTGACTGTGACTTAAATTTAAAACATGAATAACAGACCATACATGTCCAAAGCATGAATTACATGAATTGTCATTTTTAATTATTAAAACGGTTCATATTGGCTATATTGAGATTATATAAAATGTACATGCATAGAACACATTTCTACATTCTTAAAGGAGAAATGAAAACAAAGTATAAAAATAGACCATGAGGAAAATTTTTACAGAGTGATACAATTATTTATAGCACAGCCTCTGGGTCTGACATGTGGCCATCATGTTTCTTCGGAAGAACATATTTTCCTAAAACATCTTTGAGCCATTAACCTTCAAAAACTGGCCACGTAGTTGGACAGAGTGCCGTCCAGGAAATGGGAAACGTGCGTGGCAAAAAAAAAAACCTGTCAGTGTTGCAGTTCTTCTCATGTGGATATTGAATGTCTCAGTGTTGCTTGTTTCATTAGAGCTGTTTGCGTCTTGCTCAGGAATCTCGCGCTCAAATTAAATCTCACTTTTAATTACATTCATTACATATTCACTAAGCTGTGCGTGTGTGTCTCCAGGAGGACACGACAACTTCCGCAAGATGATCGATGAAGCTGAGCCGCTGGGTTACCCTGTGGTGGTGAAGAACGCTCGTGGACACAGAGGTAAATCGCTGATCCTAGAACAGTCTGTGTGCATAATGGGTCCTTTGGGGACTGAAAGAAACAGGCCACATTAGACTTCAGATCTGGGTACTGACAAACCTTGAGGAGCCCTGAGAACACAAACGCCTCAAAGTTATACAGCACGCTGGATCTCTGAAATCGGGCAGCTTAGAAACATCATCTCTTTTACTCTGAAAACAAAGGTTGTCTTTCTTTCTTTCTCCCAGTGCGCATAAGGCGTCTTTGTCCTGCACTGCTTTTTTTCAAGCAAATTTGAGGTGTATGTGCTGAAAGCATGATATATTTATATATATTTATTTTAATGGTAGTTGCTGATGATCGGCAACCATACAGAATTACACAAACTGTCCCGGATTAACTCAAGAATCTCACGGTCAGATGAGATCTTGCCTCATTAAAGTTAAGAGCAGTGGCCACACCTGGCCACAACTTTTTTTTTTTTAAACTGGAAAATGCTCTCAACTAGTCTCAGAAGGCTGCAGTTTGTCTACAGGTTCATACATGTGCTGAAATCTGTTTTGAATGTTCTGTTCATTGTCAGTGTTCCCACAGAAATTGAAAATGGAGTAAATATCAGGGAATTACAATGTTAATACAATAAAATTGTATTTGTTATTGTTTTCTTTATTAATTTTAAGTCTATTAATAGAAAAGTAATGAATAAATTTATCAGCTAGAAGTCACTTTTTTTTTTTTTTTTTTTTTTGTAGTCTAAATGTTTTAATCTGCATCCAGTAGTTATCATAAACTGGGCAAGTCATGGAAATTTATTGGTTAAAGGTTTTGGAACACTGGTTACGTAAAGCAGGACACACACAATTCAGTCAAACCTTTGTTAAAAGATTGAACTACAGATGAAAATAAAACGGCTCACAATGTTGACCTTTGTTGGGCAGTGACATGTTTTGAAAGGTTTCCTCTGATCCAGGAGGAATTGGGTGGGGTGGCGGCAGCCTGATGGTTGAACATCTGGAGAGTTCACAAACCTGCTGTACCACATTTGTGCCCTTGAGCGAGACACTTAACCCCTGGATGCTCTAGGGTGCTCTCCCTGCAATTAGTGTCTTGCATATCTCCTTGGATCTGATAGATTGACTATTATCTAATTCTTTTCTCTTCCTCCTTGTGTTAATTAAAAACAAGTGTTCTGCATGTAGCCAAATTCATACTGCTATACCTGGCAGTGTATCAAGAGTGTAAAATGATTTGTTAATGTGTGAAAGGGATGTATTTGACACCGTTCCACAAGATTGTCATCACATGAAAGTTTACACATTTAACCCTGGATTGTTTCTTGTTCTATTTGCTCCATATGCAGAGGAATCAATCATTGCTTTAGCCTTTAGTAACACTTTGAAACTTCTTAAATATTCCATAACCTGTTTAAATAGATGCATTTTGTTTAGGTAGTTCCTAAAATCCATTATGAGAGTTGAGCAAAAAAAAAAACTGTACTTTTACACTCAACCTCTCTATTGATAAATTTGCACTTCATCATACTTGGTCTTTAATGATGTCCCAATTTGATCTGTACAGGTAAAGCTGTGTTCCTGGCCCGGGATAAGCACCACCTCTCAGACCTATGTCATCTGATTCGCCATGACGCCCC
Organism: Megalobrama amblycephala; assembly: GCF_018812025.1. Classification (NCBI taxonomy): domain Eukaryota; kingdom Metazoa; phylum Chordata; class Actinopteri; order Cypriniformes; family Xenocyprididae; genus Megalobrama; species Megalobrama amblycephala. The sequence goes on along the minus strand of NC_063055.1, from coordinate 23,886,122 downwards.
ATATCTGTTTCAGGAGTATGTGAAGGAGAGCCATGGGCGGGATGTGCGGGTAGTTCTGGTCGGCGGGAGAGTAATCGGGTCCATGCTGCGCTGCTCTACCGACGGACGCATGCAAAGCAACTGTTCACTAGGTACACAATTGCACACACCTCCCCTCCTACTATTATTATTATTATTATTATAATAATTATAATAATAATAATAATAATAATAATAATAATAATAATAATAATAATAATAATAATAATAATAATTAATAATAATAAAAATATTTATGTATTTATTGATTTATTTTTTATAATTGCTGATATTATTTCTGTCTGTGGCTGTTTTTTTCTTCATCAACTTGCATTATTTTATTATTATTATTATTATTTTTTTTTTAAGATTCCCATGTATAAATAAGTTTTATATAGAAGAAAAGTAATAATTAAAATAATAAAAACTATTGTTTGATATTGAATTGTTTTATTTATCAATGCATGCAGTTATTTTAGTATTTATATACTATTATTTTGAATTGGCTTTTTTGTTTTAATTTCTGTATAGCTTTAATTTTCATTTTTATTAATTTGAGTTCTTAAACATATTTCAGTAAGTTGCTAAGACGGCATTTCTAATTTTTCTATAATTTTTTTTTAAAATCTATTTCAGCTTTATTTCAGTTACCGATTTTAATTATTTTTGTTAACATTAACAATAACACTGACCGTAATTTCCCAATAGCCTCTCTGTTCATCATTTCAATTTCTTTTCTAGGTGGGGTGGGAATGATGTGCCCCCTTAGCGAGCAGGGCAAGCAGCTGGCCGTGCAAGTGTGCAATATTTTGGGGATGGACGTCTGCGGGATCGATCTGCTACAGCTAAACGATGGTTCCTTTTTGGTGTGCGAGGCCAACGCCAATGTAGGCTTCATTGCGTTCGACCAAGCGTGCGGGATGGATGTGGCGGGCATCGTGGCCGACTACGCCCTCTCTCTCCTGCCGAGTCGCCTCAGCAGGAAGATGTCGCTACTCTCTGTGGTGTCCAGCACCAGCGAAACTAGCAGCGAGCCTGAGGTGTGTATTCCCACAGAGGTGATGATCCCCACAGAGGTCTGTATTCCCAACGAGATCTGCCCACCCGGCACTACCTGTGCCATCCCTGACGGCATGTCCACCATGAGCACAAGCTCCACCTCCAGCGAGAGTGAGGGGGATCTAAACGAAACAGGCTCTAACCCTGTCAATGCAGATCCCGCTTACAATATCAACTCCCTCCTCGCGAGTGAGATGAAACTGTTGACTGAGTGAATTACAGCCACAAACACACACAGATTCACAGACATCGAAGAGCAACACATACTGAAGTGGACATTAAACGCATACAGATGCACACGTGTAATCATACTAACCCTCCCTGTAAACCCCTGTCTGAGGCTGCTCCCCTGATGTTTCTTCTCCATTGACAGACAATAGAATTAAACAAGTGTACGGTGCAGTTTGGAAGTGCACTAAATAGTGTACACTCCAGCCTGGCTGTAGTGCACCAGCTGAATATGCGTTTGCCGCTGTAATTTGAGGGTGCATGCACTGTAGAGTGATTTTATCGGGACATGATTCCCCAAATGTAACCTTTCAGCTACCATCAAACTGGATTCTGATGTTCATAGTCTGGGTTAGGGTACACACACACACACACACACAAACACACAAACTGACATACACCTGAGGACATATTAAAGTCTGTATTATAGAGAGAGAATGAATGAATTTTGTCTGTTACAAACCTTGTGGTAAAGCCTGGCTGAAGGCATAATGCATTGCACGCATGGGGCGAGAGAGAGAGGAAACTGAATGGACCCAAATTTCAACTGCCCACCAGGATACAAAGGCACATACCTCCCTGCCCTCAAAAAGCCCACACAGACAGACACATAGAGGGACAACAAGAACAAAAACTGGAAAGCTGTGAATATTCTCATCCATCCCGACTCTTTTAAAAGCATGAATGAGTATGAGTTATTTTAGTCTGTTGCAATGGCTGCCTGTAGTAAATGAATTACTGCTGATCAGACAAGCGTAAAGGTTTTATTTGCTTTGCCGGTGTCTGTAAAATTGAATGACTGGTGTGGGACCCGTTTTGAATTACCTTCCTTAATGTGTAAGTGATAATTTGGCCCATAGGAACTTATTTCTCACAGGCATCTTCTGCTTGGTAATTCTGTAATTGAGGCGGCCATTTTAGAAATCTTCACTGTCCACCATTTTGGACTGGTTAATGTACTGTTTACAGCTCAATAGTATGGAAAATGTGAATGGGAACATTTTTTAAAAACATTGTTTTTCCAGTGTCTAATTCAAATCTGCTAATGACCACACGTCAATCTGCATGTCTGCCACTCCAAAAGCAAATCTCCCAATATTAGAGTCTGAACAGTGAGTTGCATAGAAATAGAGCAAGTAGATTTTTAAATACTAATGTTTTTACCACAAGGGCTGAACGTTTTGCCAACACTAAGCGCTGACGATGAATAAGCTATTTGTCTTCAACGATTTGTTTGTACAAAAATACTGCAAAAATAAAACTGAAGTGTCAACTCAAATGGGTGCTACAACTTCTCTTAATTCAGCCCAGTGGTTTAAAAGCCAATAACCTGAGAGAAAACCAGAAATTGTATTGATTTGAGCTAAATTTACATTTATTTGTTGTGCAGTGCACTTATATAATGAAGTACATTTCTCACAAGTGACTCTTTTAACGTCCCTATTTCTCTCTGCAAATGTGTTAAAATCCAAAAATCCTTACTCTGCATATTTGCATATTCAAATTTACATCGAGTCTTAAATTGCATATAACAAACTTTAAGTGGACCAAACTCGCAATCCAAACCAGCTCAGAGTAGTTTGCCATGTTAAATGTGATAGTTTAGCTCAATTAAATGTGAGTTCAGACTTTAGATGAAATACAGTTTACATTAAGATGCAATATAGACTTGAAATTTAGAGTTAACTCGGGGAAGCAGCCTTGATCAAATTCCTCTCCTTGGAAATGCGACATTCATGTTAGACAGTCCTGCCTATGTGTATCGATAAACAAAAGGACAAAGCGTTATAAAATATTAAGAAACAGATGCTGTGAGACCTGATGGTTACATGCAATCTTGTTTGTTTTATATTTAGTGTTCTGTTGTCTTTTGTTTTCCTAATTTATAATTTTATTTTTTGTTGAGAAAAAGGAAAAACTGGTTTATATGCGATTAATCTTTGCTTGGGAAAGGCCGAAGAGTGGCGAAGGGTTTTAGTGTGAGTTTGACTGAACAGACGTTGACCACCTGAGACGCGCGCATACACACACACACACACACACACACACACACTCTTCTCACCACCCCCTCTAAAATGTTGTGATTTGCCGTCTTGTGTGTGATGTGTTCCATCATTCCATGCAACCAGAGACTTGCACCCTCCACCTCATCCCACACAAGAACAAGTGTCCCTGTAAACTCTGACACTTTTCTGTGTTTGCGATAACGCACCATATGGTTGTTGAGCTCTTGCACACTCTGCCTCCACTTCCGGTAGAATACAACAGGAAGTTTTCTCCCCTTATGTTTAGTATCAAACTTGTGTGACTCCAAATCTAAATACTTAATGAATTCGGAATGGAGCCCCAAGTCTGAACTGAGAGCTAAAATTGTCATCAGATCTGCCTCAGTAGAAAACATTGTCTATATGAATTAATACATAAGTAAAAGGTACCACTATACTCCTGACTTGTGTGAGTTGGCAATTAACTTAGCGTCACAGCTAAATCTAAAAAACAACAGTTGCTGCTAAAGAACACTTAGCTCTATGGAATGGAAAAGGGAAACGTTTTGAGACTCCATGTGTTCATTTCATTGCCTCTTTTTTTTTTCTTTTCTTCCTTTTTTAGTGGGAACCTAAATGCCAAAAACCAAGCAATGTTGTATAATTTAAAACAAGAAATTATTAGTGATAGAACGCTAACATTGATGTTATGTGTCATTACGTAATAATACCAATAATACCAATAAAGACATTTAAAAAATGTCCAGAACATGAAATTTGTGTCAGCTTGTCTATTTATCTCACATCACGGTTGCTAGACCTTTTCCACTGAACTTTTGCTATAGTTAGCCTCACTAAAGGTGCAGTCACATTTACTGTTGTTTGGCAAAATCCAGTCAATACAATCCATGCACTTGGGAATTTTGCATGAGGACAAAATAGTTCCCTATACAGATTTCGCAACAGGTTGGAGCTAGTCAAAAATTCACTGCATTTACAAGCAGAAAGGTTTGAAAGTGACTTCTGTGGGAAAACAATAGGCAATGGACCCTTTTTGCCTGTGAAATTTTACTAAAGTGACTGCACCTTAATTGTACATCATCTTCCAATATCCATTTATGAATGAATATAAAATGAAACATGATGTCAGCGTACAGTGTAGCCACTGTTTGACTGTTGATTGTGCTGTAAATTGTAGTTTTTTGATTTATTGGTTTTTGGATGTCTGTGATGTGGCCAGTCTCATTCCAAATGTTTTTCAGCGTGTTGTAGGAGATTATGGATTGACTCTCTCAGTCTGTTTTGTTCACTTAGCCCCTGAATCAACACCTCAGCCTTCTTCCCATATTCCAGAGCCTATATAAACAAACACAAAAACATTATATACCAGAAACAAAAAAGGAAACTGATTTCCAAACTTACAAGAAATACCAATGTTACCTATTATTATGGTAGTATGAAAAGTGTAGCTGGTTAATGTAGAGTTTAGCATAGTTTGATGAATAATGAGATGATTACAGTTTGACAGAAGAGCTGGAGAGATGCGAGGTGATAAATGGGAAGGATTTTGAGAGCTGGGAGCTTGAACTAATAACTGGAGATTTAAGATGTAGTCTGAGAGGTAGCGGAAGTAGAAGAAATCCTAAAGGAGAATCCCATTACCACCAGAATAGCACCAGAACAGTCTAACTGTCAAATTCCATCATGGTCATTTAGTCATTAGTGTTAATCTCCACTGAAGTCAAAGAACTGAAACATGTTCACAGCACAGCATGACTTCATCTACAAACATGCATCCAGGTCTGAATTCAAATGTTCCATCTCAGCACGTTCAATTTAATTAGACATTTGGGTGAGGTTTAGTTATTTTCTATGATTTGGTTATGCAAGGCAGTGGTGAGGAGGTGAGTGTGGAATTCAGGAGCATGTTGTAAATGTATTATATTAGTCGATCTTTATTGTTTACCTTGGTGTAGTTGTTGCATAGCAACCACAGCATAGCCAGAGAATGAGCCAACATGGCTGCCTGGTCAGGGCGAGGCTTCACACACTGTTCCTCAAACTCTAAGATACATCTCAACATCTGATCAGCCTCCACACACTGTGCCTCATCTATACAGACACACAAAAGAGGAATCTCAGTGTCAGCTATAAAGGTCACCGGTCAGTCTAGTAGTTAGATTCTTACAAAAAAACAAAACATCTATTCTATTTCAAGTGTCTGTATTACATAAAAGCTTCACCACTGTTCGAGGTGAGTAAACTCTGTAAATTCCTGTGAAAAGTTGAATGATGAATTGCGTTGAATAATCTCTAGAAGATACTCAGCAATTTGATCTCCCATCTAGTGTTTGAAACATATCACCTTACACAGAGTTATTTACATTTGACGTTGTTTGCCAATATTTTGCCACATTGTCTGAATCACCTGATAAACGTGATCATTTGGTCCATTAGGAGAAATATTAGCTCTCCCTTGTGCCAGTTCAAAAATCTACCAACAACCTAGTCTATGGAAATTTGTTTCCAAAGATTTTTAGTGTATTTCAATAAATATTGCATGAAAATGTTTAATTTCAGTGTATGTACACTGCCGATCTAAACTTTGCGGTCAGTAAGATTTTTCTCAAAAAATGTGCTCTTTTGAACTCTATCCATCAAAGAATTCTGAAAAAAATGTAGCATGTTTTCTTTAAAAATATTAAGCAGCACAACTGTTTTCAACATTGATAATAATAAGAAATGTTTCTTTACCACTAAATCAGCATATCAGAATGATTTCTGAAGGATTGTGTCACACTATAGACTGGAGTAATAATGCTGAAAATACAGCTTTGTCAATATAGGAGTAAATTATATTTTAAAATATATTAAACTAGAAAATGTATTTTTAATTTGTAATATTATTTCACAGTATTACAGTTGCATGAATTTGAACATTGCATTAGTATGTCAATTAAATTATTGAAAAGTATTTGCTTATAGTTTATTTCAACATTTCAAGTTGTGCATATCACCAACAAACATGAATGCACAATGAACAATAGTATTTTTACATTTCCGATACACTGATTTACTATTAAATGTATTGATTTATAAATAAAATAAGACTAATTTTGATGATACCTATTGCATTTGCAAGTGTTACTAAGTGGCTTGACTGAACGGTGATGTAAGGCTCCACTGACATGATCTGACTGTCTGCCCTGGAGACAATAAAAAATAAAACTCTGGCTAGTCTGTGTCCCTGATTGATATCAGGTCATGCTTGTTGTTGCAGCTCTGTGCAGTCTCATCCACAGTGACATGCAGAGCAAGGCCGGCTGAGCTGTTTCCTGCTATAGAGTCATCTGGTCAGAAGTTATAATATGATGTGGCTGGCCAGAGGGCGGAACCGGCGCCAGTCTACTGACCTCGGGTCAGTCATTAAGAGGCCAGAGAGCAGGAAGGATCAAGTGCACTGACCAGTGAACAGCCAGTAAGGGACGCTAAGCTAAGCCAGCCACGTCATTGGAAGACTTAGCCAAAACACTGCTGAGGTTTATAGGCTTAGAGAGAGATAACTAGGCCAGGAGTGCCGCATGTGTGTCACATTTGATCTTCGTTATCAGTGGAATAAAGTAGGTTTTGCTCTAGGACACAACCTCATGACATGACTCTAAATATATAGCTAACCTCTTAGAAACTACATACAATAAACAAAAAGCACATACAATCATGATGGTACAGGCTATCATAAAAGCTATAAATAATTAAGCCTGCGCCATACAAATGTGACATTTTGTGAGAGATCACAGCGATAAGTAAAATTAGGATATGAATTACATATTAGAATTAAGTTTTTATTTGTAAATTTTAATATATATAATAACATCTGAGTGAATTTGACAAGGGCCAAATTGTTATGGCAATTGTTATGAGAATTTACCAACAGTGGTCCAAGGAGCCCCAGGCTCATCAATGCACGAGGTTAATGAAGGTTATCCTGTGTGATCCGAGCCAACAGAATGTTTACTGCGGCAGAAGTCACACAAAATTTTAATGATGGTTATGGGAGGAATGTGTCATAACACACAGTGCATCGCACTCTGCTGCGTATAGGACTGCGTAGCCGCAAGCCAATCCGAGTGCCTATTATGACCTCCCACGAGTGTCGGAACTGGACCTTGGAACAGTGGAAGAAGGTTGCCTGGTCCGATGAGTCCCATTTTCCTTTTAGATCACACGGATGGTCGTGTATGTATGCGCCATTTACGAGGGGAAGTGATGGCAACAGGATGGACTGTGGGACAACGAAAAGCTGTTGGAGGGAGTGTGATGTTCTGGGCGATGTTCTGCCCTGGCCTCCAGATTCCCTAGATCTCAATCCAATTGGATAGATATATCTAACAGAATATTAGGCAGGTGGTCATAATGTTTTGGCTGACACATGTTAGTTTTTGTGAATTGTGGGGACATTCCATAGGCGTAATGGTTTTTATAGCGTACAAACCGTATTTTCTATCCCCCTAAACTAACACTACACCTAAACCTAACAATCACAGGAAACTGTGCACATTTTTACTTTCTCACAAAAACTCATTCTGTATAATTTAAAAGCCTTTTGAAAAGTGGGGACATGGGGTAATGTAATCATAAGTCACCTCTTCTTGTAATACCTATGTCATACCCATGTGATTATACATATTAGTGTCCTGATATGTCACAAAAACGTGCACATTGACACACACACACACACACATATACAGTACAGTCCAAAAGTTTGGAACCACTAAGATTTTTAATGTTTTTAAAAGAAGTTTCGTCTGCTCACCAAGGCTACATTTATTTAATTAAAAATACAGTAAAAAACAGTAATATTGTGAAATATTATTACAATTTAAAATAACTGTGTACTATTTAAATATATTTGACAAAGTAATTTATTCCTGTGATGCAAAGATGAATTTTCAGCATCGTTAATCCAGTCTTCAGTGTCACATGATCCTTCAGAAATCATTCTAATATGCTGATTTGCTGCTCAATAAACATTTATGATTATTTTCAATGTTGAAAACAGTTGTGTACTTTTTTTTTCAGGATTCCTTGATGAATAGAAAGTTCAAAAGAACAGCATTTATCTAAAATACAAAGCTTCTGTAGCATTATACACTACCGTTCAAAAGTTTGGGGTCAGTAAGAATTTTTATTTTTATTTTTTTGAAAAGAAATTAAAGAAATTAATACTTTTATTCAGCAAGGATGCATTAAATCAATCAAAAGTGGCAGTAAAGACATTTATAATGTTACAAAAGATTAGATTTTAGATAAACACTGTTCTTTTGAACTTTCTATTCATCAAATAATCCTGAAAAAAAATATTGTACACAAATATTTTGTACAATTGTACACATTAAATGTTTCTTGAGCAGCAGATCAGCATATTAGAATGATTTCTGAAGGATCATGTGACACTGAAGACTGGAGTAATGATGCTGAAAATTCAGCTTTGCCATCACAGGAATAAATTACTTTGTGAAATATATTCAAATAGAAAACAGTTATTTTAAATTGTAATAATATTTCACAATATTACTGTTTTTTACTGTATTTGTAATTAAATAAATGTAGCCTTGGTGAGCAGACGAAACTTCTTTTAAAAACATTAAAAATCTTAGTGGTTCCAAACTTTTGGACTGTACTGTATATATTTTGACAGTTTGCAGATATCGGATATGACTTTGTGTAGGTTTACTGTCTTTATGCCACTTACCAAAACATTCTTCTGGTTGAGTGCCACTCTGAATGATATCATCCATCAGCTTACACAGGTGAGTGTGCCAGGAACTTGCCACCTGTACACACGCACGCAATGCGATGAAAGACATTTCACAGACACAGATGACTCAATGTGCACTGATGGTGGGTGTGTCTACCTCTGTGTAGAGCGAGAGGGCAATGCCAGGCTCATTTTGCTTCAGAAACACATCAGCCATAAGGAAATATCCTCCAGACGTCACAGTACTGTCCAAACCAAACATCTCACTGGCATAGTACACCTGCACAAAGAGAAAAATATTAAAATTTAAAAAGGAATGCACAGTTAGTCAGTAAAATTATAATTATTAAACAAATATATCTAATGGCCAATGGCACAAATGAGTAATAGTTCATAATTTTGTGCATGCAATCCAATCAGTGTTCCACGCATATTAGGACTTACGTCATTGGCAAAGTGAGTGAGAGCAGATGTGTATTTTCCCATGGCAGCGTGCAGGCGGCCCAGGGTTCTGTGTAGCTGATGAAGGACAGTGTGACTGCAGCCTGGTGTTTTCATCACTGTCCACTCAGCCTTAGACAGATAGTCATGTGCCTGAGAGAGAGAACCTAAACCTAAACACACACAAACAACATACACTATGAACAAAGGGTCCTTGATGCCTCTTGAGTCAACCTGGCTATTAGAGGGTATGTCTGTGTCTACTCAATACAACCATATTTGATGTTTTTGTTGGAATAGACGTCCAGTGATTTAAAGCTTCATTTGTCAAAAAGAGATTGAAAGCAGCCACAGTGAATTCTTAGCATCTAAAGTATCTCTATGTAGACGGAAGCTTAAAGATCAAGGGTGTGTCTCAATCTTCTCCCTAGTTCAACAGTGCATTGCCCTTGGCCAAGGAGTTGGCCATTCTTAGGGCTCAAAATGATTCCACTGCACTGAAATGGTCACTCCCAAGAAATCCACTAAACTAAAAAAAAAAAAAAAAAAAATATATATATATATATATAAAAAATATAATAATAATAAAAAATAAACATCAGCTGCTCACTATATTCACTTGCTGGAATTGTTGTCATGTCTTCAATTTCTAAAGTTGTGAGAGGTTGAGTGCATGTGTAAATGCATGAAGACAAAACTTTATTTCTGTCTTTAAAATCTTTTATTCCTAATATGCAGGAAAAGGGGAAAATCCTGCAAAAAAATATGCAGGAATGAAGTTTTTTATAAGATTTATTTTCTATTTAAATCTATTTTAAAATGTAATTTTTTTCTCTGATTGCAGTGCATAGTTTTCAGCATCATTACTCCAGTCTAATATATATATATATATACATTTTTACCAAATATTTTGATTTAGAAAGGATGTTAAATTGATCAGTGGTGACTTGATCAACTTGATGGTTTACCTCCCCACATGGAAAGAACCTATATGTGGATATATGCGCATATATGAAACCTATATGCAGTGTATATGTACATATATGCTGCATATATGCACATATATGATAATATATATACTGCATATATGCGCATATATACTGCATATATGCTATATATATGCTGCATATATGCGTATATATACTGCATATATGTGTATATATGCCACATATAGGCAAAATTGAGGTGCATATATGTGCATATACAGGAAATATAGGTCTCCTGTATTGCTTCTTCATATCCATATATATGACCTATACATACAAGATATGTCTTCTATATAGCTAATGGCAGGATCTGGTCATTTTGTAGCTCATATCTCATTTTTGACTGTCATACATGATGCCTAGCTCATATTTTCTATTATCAAGGCAAAAACTAAGAATTAACGAAAAAAATTATGCAAGAACTTATGTATGTGCGAATGTAGCAGTTATGTATTTAGACAATTATTTTGTGATTCCACTTGCCATGACCATATTTGGGGTTTCCTGCCGCCATGCTGACTTGGGGTGTTGACGCACTTTGCTGCTTCCCAGTCTGCATGAGACATCACAGCGGTAGGTCGCACAAAGTTTTTGCGGTGATTCAATTAAGGCCATGTTTCATGTAACAGCTGAATTCACATGATATATTTGTATGATTGTAATCCAAAACCCCTCTGTGATGTACATTCAGATGTTTCGTTGATTATTTTTCTTTACTTAAGTTACTTTTAATATCTCTCTTTCTCAGCGTTGTGCGTTGCTGCCGCATGCTGTTTGTATGCTGCACAAGTCCTCATATATTGCCATTTGTGTTATACAGAATAAAGTGAGGACCTGATGGCAAGATTTTTCGCAGTCTGTCTTTGATTACGACACAATGCAGAAAACACACCGCTACACAAACACGTGAAATTGGTCCCACATGGAAAAAACCTATATAAACATATATGTTTCAATATAGGTTTGATATAAAATTGGCCGTTTTCCTATATTATGTGTACATATGTGTACATATATGTGTGCATATATGTGTACATATATGTGTGCATATATGTGTACATATATGTGTGCATATATGTGTGCATATATGTGTACATATATGTGTGCATAAATGTGTACATATATGTGTGCATAAATGTGTACATATATGTGTGCATATATGTGTACATATATGTGTATATATGTGTACATATATGTGTGCATATATGTACATATATGTACATATAATATAGGAAAACGGCCAATTTTATATATGTCACATATATGTAAAACCTATATCAAAACCTATATTGAAACATTTATGTTTATATAGGTTTTTTCCATGTGGGTCTGCTACAAAAGAAGTGATATTGCCATCTACAGAGCATTGAAGATACTATATCTTGTGCGTTTTGCCCCTACTAACCAAACTTGGCTAGTGGATTAGCATGTAGTTGCTGACTTGCAGGTGTTTATACAGTGTATGAGATGAGGACATGACTGCACCAGAAACCAACACATCCAATGCAAGTAGGCTTTGACTACTTAATTTTACTTAACATTATTTTATGTATCCGTTATACTGAAGAAAACCTTTTTGAAAAATATGCCCTGTTTGAGCACTTGAGATTAACTGAGACTTGAGTGTTTGTAGACATTTAAGAGGCTGTTGTGTCGAACTTGATTTAATGCAATTTTGAGGTGTTCAGAAATCAGATACTCTAACTCCCAGTTTCACAGATAAGGCTTAAGCCTAGTCCTAGACTAAAATGCATGTTTGTGCTGCTTTCACTGAAAGCAAATTGCATTGACATATCTTAAAATATGTGCTATTGTTTTGTATCAAGATGCAGAAAAGTAGTGTTTTTTTTTCTAAGGTATGTTTATAAAAGCTACTTAAATGTCCTAATTGAACTAAGGCCTAATCCTGGCTTAATCTAAGCCCTGTCTCTGAAACCAGGCCTTTGACTCTTACTCAAGTCGCTCAAGTGACTCAAGTGACTTTTAACATGTTATGGGGTCATTTTTGCTAGTACTCTTTACACCTCTGGATGTTGTTTCTAAATGTCAGATGCATTTTGATGCGCAATTTCTTGACACAGCAAACTGAGGCATCAGCATCCCAATATTTAATGGATCATGGTCCCAATTTGTGTTCACAATATGCGAATTCATGTCAGTGAATTTTCCCATTCAAACTATCAAATCTTCAGCCACATAAAGATGAATCCTTCATATGCTTATGTCAAAGAGCTTTCAGTGAAAGAGGTTTTCACTCAGACGGTACACATCTGCATGACTAGTCTGCCACATCCTGAATTACATAACAAGCGTCTCTCCGTTCAGTTCATGTCCAAGCACCACCCTTTAGCCCATCAATAGACCGTCCCACAGGAAGTAAACAGCTCAATGTCAGCCTCAGTTTTTAGCAAACGTTTGTTTCCACTCTCTCCTGAAGTGGAAGTTATTGGCTGTCAGCCTCCAGAGAGGTTCAGAAAGTGAAGCAAACTTTTTGAAGTCTAATGGACCTTAGAGAGATTTACAATGAGTACAGCCATGGGTTAGTTTTTGCAGGTTTTGTGCATGTCTTTTGTTTGGATTTGTGCACGTCTCACCTATATTAGCTTGCGCGAGCAGTAGATAAGCTGGTACCAGTTCAACGGCACAAGTTCCATATACCCGCATGGCCCAGCGTAGGAATAGGAGAGCGGCAGGTAACACATCCTGGAACCTCTTCTTGGACACCCACCTCTGCGCCTCTAAATGAGCAATCTCTATTAGATACTCCTATTGTCGAAAACATACGAAACACACACTTATCAGACATCTGCCCTGTTAACAACCCATTTGCCCCAACCAATTTGCCCCATTTTATGTGCTGGAGTGCATATGAACCTGTTTCTTCACTGTTTCTTTGTGGTGGTGGTCTTGGTCGGATTGCAGTGTGCCGAATGGTGCAGGTGTGTGAATAGATACCAGCAACGGACACACTTTTTCATGAATACTGGTCCAGTCAGTACCCTGGTGGTCAAGGCCACTGCACACACACATACACACACACACACACACACACACACACACACACACACACACACACACACACACACACATTATTTAGCTATCAAATGAGATCATTCAAGAGACTTTAACCCCCAGTTTCACAGACAAGGCTTTAGCTAGTCCTAGACTAAAATGCATGTTTGAGCTGTTTTAACATATCCTAAAATATGTCAGTGCTATTGTTTTGTCTCAAGATGCATACCAGTAATGTTTTTTTCAATGGTACATTAATAAAATCTACTTAAAGGGTTAGTTCACCCAAAAATGAAAATTCTGTCATTTATTTCTCACCCTCATGCCTTTCCACACCCGTAAGACCTTCGTTAATCTTCGGAACGCAAATTAAGATATTTCTGTTGAAATCCGATGGCTCTGTGAGGCCTGCATAGGGAGCAATGACATTTCCTCTCTCAAGATCCTTAAAGGTACTAAAAACATATTTAAATCAGTTCATGTAAGTACAGTGGTTCAATATTAATATCCTAAAATGACGAGAATATTTTTGGTGTGCCAAAAAAAAAAAAAAAAAAAGACTTATTTAGTGATGGCCGATTTCAAAACACTGCTTCAGGAAGTTTCGGAGTATTATGAATCAGCGTGTCGAATCAGCAATTCGGAGTGCCAAAGTCACCTGATTTCAGCAGTTTGGCGGTTTGACACCTGATCTGAATCATGATTCGATACACTGATTCATTTGTGCTCCGAAGCTTCATGAAGCAGTGTTTTGAAATCAGCCATCACTAAATAAGTCGTTATTTTGTTTTTTTTGGCACACCAAAAATATTCTTGTTGCTTTATAATATTAATACACTGCGTTCCAAATTATTATGCAAGAGACAAATCAGTAAGATTTCTGTGCAATAAACATTCAGATTTTAGTTTTTCTAAGAAAATGTTTGTTTGTTTATTTATACATGTCTTTTTAGATAACTGGTATCAATCTCAGACAAAATAATTTGCCAGATCTATGGAAACCCTACTTAGAGGTCATTCCACATTATTAAGCAAGTCACAGTTCTCATGCAATATGGGGAGGAAGAAAGATCTTTCTGAAGATGAAAAGCATGAAATGGTGCAATGTTGTGCAAAAGGCATGAAAACAACTAATATTGTGTGAAACTGAATGGAGATTATCGAATTATCATAAGATTTGTGAGTGATTTAGAGCACAGCAGAACTCGGTCAGATAAAGGCTTATTGAGGAAAGTTCCTGTCAAAAAATTTAATTGTATTAAAAGGGCAGCTATAAAAAAAGCCAGTGTTGAGCAGCAAACAGGTATTTGAAGCTCCTGGTGTCTCTGGAGTCTCAAGAAGCTCTCCATGCAGGCTGGCAGTTGTGCGTAAAGATGCATTTCAGCCACTCCAAACCAAACCTCACAAAGAGAAACATTTACAGTGGGTTTAGAAATACATGAAGACTCATTTTTAAATAGTTTTATTCACTGACTAATGCCGTACTACAATGGATGGTCTAAATGGATGGATTTCTGGATGGTTGGTGAATGGCCACTACGTTCCAACAAGACTGCGACGTCAGCAAGGAGTTGGTGGGTGATGATTTGGGCTGGAATACTGGGAAGTGAGATGGAGGGTATTAAAATTACTTTTGCAAGATATGTGGAGCTCATAACTGGCCATTTTCAGCTATGGTATAAAAAGGAGGATAGTGCATAGTACAATGCACTATTTGTACAATGGACTATGCACTATCCCATGCTGCAAAAAGACACCACAGCAATAAAACTGTTTGAAAATGTATTTCTACACCCACTGTAAATGTTTCTCTTTGTTAGGTTTGGTTAGTGGTGTCTAAAATGCATCTTTACGCACAACTGCCAGCCTGCATGGTGAGGCTCTCAAGACTCCAGAGACACCAGCATCTTCAAATACCTGTTTGCTGCTCAACACTGGCTTTTTTTTATAGCTGCCCTTTTAATACAATTAATTTTTTTGATAGGAACTTTCCTCAATAAGCCTTTCTCTGACCGAGTTCTGCTGTGCTCTAAATCACTCACAAATCTTATGATAATTTGATAATCTCCATTCAGTTTCACACAATATTAGTTAGTTTCATGCCTTTTGCACAACATTGCACCATTTCATGCTTTTCATCTTCAGAAAGATCTTTCTTCCTCCCCATATTTCATGAGAACTGTGACTTGCTTAATAATGTGGAACGACCTCTAAGTAGGGTTTCCATAGATCTGGCAAATTATTTTGTCTGAGACTGATACCAGTTATCTAAAAAGACATGGATAAATAAACAAACAAACATTTTCTTAGAAAAACTAAAATCTGAATGTTTATTGTACTGAAATCTTACTGATATGTCAATTGCATAATAATTTGGAACGCAGTGTATAGTACATAATTTTTGTACATTAAAGGTCCCGTTCTTCGTGATCCCATGTTTCAAACTTTAGTTAGTGTGTAATGTTGTTGTTAGAGTATAAATAAAATCTGTAAAATTTTAAAGCTCAAAGTTCAATGCCAAGCGAGATATTTTATTTAACAGAAGTCGCCTACATCGAACGGCCAGTTTGGACTACATCCCTCTACTTCCTTCTTAAATGACGTCACTAAAACAGTTTTTTGACTAACCTCCGCCCACAGGAATACACAAGAGTTGCGTTTGTAGAGTGTGTTTGTCGCCATGTCGTCGAAACGCTGTTATTTTCATCCCGCAGTCCAATCACCGGGTCTGATTCCGGCTCAAATTGATAGGGTAAAATTAAAGACATGTTTACAATAACACTGAGCGTGTGCATCTCCACGTTATGGTAAGAGGCGTGACCTTTCCGGGCAAGGTTCGCTAAGCTGCTGTCGAATCACAACACAGGAACCGCTGGCACAATCAGAACTCGTTACGTATTTCTGAAGGAGGGACTTCATAGAACAAGGAAGTCATCAGCCTGTTTTTATGACAGTGGAAACAGCGGTATACAGATAAGTAAATTATGTGAAAAATACTGTGTTTTTTTACACGCGAAACATGAACACATGTTATATTGCACACTATAAACACAATCAAAGCTTCAAAAAACCACGAAAAACGGGACCTTTAATGGATCTTGAGAGAGGAAATGTCATTGCTGGCTATGCCAGCCTCACTGAGCCATCGGATTTCAACAAAAATATCTTAATTTGTGTTCCGAAGATTAACGAAGGTCTTACGGGTGTGGAACGACATGAGGGTGAGTAATATATGGCAGAATTTTCATTTTTGGGTGAACTAACCCTTTAAATACCCTAATTGAACTAAGGCCTAATCCTGGCTGTGAAACCATGTCTAATTGTTTTTATATACATCTAGTTTAACCTAACCCCAACATAAAACTGCGGTTTATATATATATATATATATATATATATATATGTGCTTTTTGGTTTTGGGAGTTTTTGTCAAGATTTAGTTCTGGGTACAAATTTAGTAACTTCACACGTTCCAACTTGTTATAATTTCTCCGTTTGTAAAATACACACAACAAAGTAAGTCGCACTGGTTCGAAACAACATGGGTAAGTAAATGAAGCAGGCCCGGTACTAGGCTTGCTGGACTGGGGGGGCAATCACACATTTTGGTAGGGCAGCATTTTCTAGGCTAATATTCATAGCTAACTTTTTTTTTTTTTGATTCATCAAGTATCGTCTTGTGGCTAACAAATTATAGGCTATAGCCTAATTTGTACTGGCTATGTAGGCCATGTGAATTATTTATGGACATAATAAGGGGCGGAGCCAGACATTGTAAACATTCGGGGCTTAACCGAAATCTATATTTGTCCAATGACATTTTAATTTACTGACATGAAAGGAGCGTTTTTTGTAGTATTCTTGGTTAAAGTTCATAAAATGTACATTATATACCATCATCTAGGGGGGTCCGGGGGCATGCCCCCCCGGTAAGAAATTTTTGTGTATTTTAAGGTTAAATGCATCAGTCTGGTGCACTTTGGAAGCTCAAAACTGAGAGCTTCAACCCATGTACAGAGTGCAAATGGAACAAAGAAACAGCATTGACTTGTACCTGGTCATGAAAGAGGGCTCAAACATCTTTTTAGTTGTGATATAGAGTCTCAGTCTACATTGTATTTTCGGATGCACACTTCTCTTTAAAACACGCAGCACAGAAACCTCAAACCTGAAAGATTCAGGGATTTTGGAAAAACATTTGGGGTTCCAGCCCCCTTAGCCCACCCCTAGCGCCGCCCCTGGATATAATGTTCAAATTATTCATTGTTAACGAAATTACTGAGGAAATGTTCGCTGACAGCTATCTCAGCATGCAGAAAATATGTTCAGCTGATGCAGATGTGATCCTCATTGTGATATTTTTTTTAGGCTACTTGCTTGAAGATTAGGTGTACACTTGTTTTCGACGTGTTTTCTGATTAATGTTCGTTACTTCCCAGTTCGCATGTTTTTGGATTTTAAGTCCATTTTTGTGAGATTAAATATCATTATAAGCATAATATTCACTTTTTTTTCTGTCATTAAAGTGGCCGATCCTTATTCAATAGATAAGACGTTTTTAATGTTTATGTAGGCTTATTAATTTTTATTGTTGGCTGCACATTTTTGGGGGGGCACAAGGAAATTCTGGGGGGGCAATGCCCCCCCTAGCCCCCCCCTAGACCCCCCAGACCCGGCCCTGAAATGAAGGCAGTAAAATCGAGCTGCCCGTCAGAGAACATTCTGTTTCTGAAAGAAAAAAAAAAATATGTCCGAGACTGGCCGAGTTATAAGATACACATTTGCATGCTGACACTGAGAGACCGTAGATAATATGCGTCGTGGTTCGTGGTGTCTTTAAAACGGCAAGTGAAAACTCCACGGATGCACACTGAAACATATATTTTTCCAGTCATATTTCTTTTTTTTCCTGGTTGGTTTGAAGCACGCATGGCTGGCTATTCTCTTCCCTCTGCACATAATTTCTCCTCCAGCTGTTTGAACTCGTTCAACCTTTCCATCTCTGCAGTAACACGGCCAAGAAGAATGCGTGCGTGACATGTGTGCCTATAATGCCACCTGCTGTCTGTATGCGCAATTACACGATAGAGTATTATTTACCAGTGTAACGTTTCTTGGTTTAAGGTGCTGTATTATAAAGACAAAACACATAACTGAATAATCCGAAGGCTCCAGACTCACCAGTAAAATGTGACCAGGCATTTTGTGCACTGCAGTTTTGCAGGTTTCTGGCAAAGTTCGCACAGCTTCTTCACTCCTTTAGGATTTGCTAGAGGGTTAATGGTGGCCGACATCCCAAATAAATGTACAAAATTATATTAAACTCTCAGCCAGCAAAATGTGCTTCAAACTAATACAAAACAATACAAAAAACTTAACTTAATTCTGCGTTCTGACCACAAACCGTTTCAACAGTTTTCCCATTACAAATCACCTCACGCAATATTTCTTGCTTTGTGTCTGGTCTGAACAAGTTAACTTAGTGTTTTTCAAAATGGTTCCCATGGAGATGACCTCAGGGCAACCGACGAGGATCTGTGTCTGCTTTTTTGTATAATGTTTTATATATTTTTATTTTTATACACTATTCATTTTTTATTTTGCAATACCGTTATGTTTAAATAGCTATAATACACACCTTCTTATTTAAATAAAATGCTTCATTTGCATCATTTTTGTCTTGAAATACAGGTAAAACGAGATCCACAAGTTTATCGCCATCTGGCGGTGAAATTATATCCGTTTCCGTGATAAAACTGATTAAAAGATTTATCTAACTGAAGTGCATTTTTTCCTCATGACTAGGAATAGTTGCCACAGGTTTTATACATTACGTTTTATATACTACACGCTTTATATTACATGTAAAGCAGTGATTTTGTTGTACAGTATTTATTTATTTATTTATGTCCTTCATCTGTATAAAGAAGGTAGATTTTAACCTAAACACTTTTCTGTTTTCAGGACAAGGGCATTTTTTCATAAATGCCACGCTGGGGCAAGTTGTCACATGTTATAAATGTTTATAAGTTTACATTTATCAGATGCTTTTATCACAATGGTTTAATATTTTTATGCATAAAATCTAGCTGAAAAACCTATAGTTTAATAATCAGGGTTGGTTGATTTATGAAAGTCAATTTCTATGTTGACTTAAAATGCACAGGTCAACATAGAAATTGACTTTCAAAAATCAACCAACCCTAAATAGTGTGTATGCAACACTGAATGACAATTAAATTACAATTTATACATTTAACTCAGAGTCATAACACATTTACATTTAAAAAATTTTTTTATTGATTTGCTCATCCACACATCGAAACATACAAAATTTCACACGTGATATTGTTTAAAATACCTAAAAATACAATTATTTTACCTCTGCCCTGAATACCTTACAAGGGCCAGACTCTCCTAAATTAATCATGAAATCGTGAGTTTGCATGGAATCTCTGTGCACAAACACACACACACACACACACACACACACACAAAATACAGTCAATCTCCAATACTTCCTACCCCTGTCTCTCTTCACCTCAGTTGTCTTTCTGACAGGAGACGTTTTAAAAGCACTCTGGTTAGTGTTATTTCTGTGTTCAATCGGCCCACAAGAAAAAGTGGGAATAAGAGGATGGAAAATTCTCAGGGTGGTCCATTTTCTGTACAGCAGTATTTTCCTTCACACAATTACCATCACTAATAAGAAATTCACCTGCACACACAGTCGAGTGGAGTTTAGACAGCTCTAGTGCAGTCGGAGCGATACTGATCTTATCTGAGAGATACTGGAATTGAGTCCTTAACATGGAACTGAATCTGCTTTTTGTCTTGCAGCTGCTATTATTCAGCAGAGCTCTGAGATTACCAACTCCGACACACCAGAGAACTGGAGTGCACACCCGCCAGGACCCAGATTCATTTCAACTCAGGAAAAAAAAGCTAAATAATGCCTTACACTGTGAATGCTGCATGTGCATAATTCAAGAGGTTGAATTTCAACTAATATGTATCTAATTAAAGTGCACTATACAAAAATTGCCATCTGCTGTGACTCAAACAACGTTACTAGAAAAGAATTACTTGCTTTTATTTGCACACAAATGTTTCTCAAAAATACTACAAAGAACTGCAGTGAACCAGCTTTTTAGTCACTGCTGTTGAGCCGCAGTGTCGCGATGAACGACAGCGGCCAGCAGGTGGTGGTGTTTCCTCCCTTTTTCAATGTATGTTTTTTCCTGAACGTGACAATGCAGCACTCTAGAGCGCCAAAACTGCCACTGATGTTTGAGATCTGCTAAGTCTTGTGTTTCTTGTTCTTTTGGCAGACCTGAGAGTCGTGTTGTTTTCCACATCAGCAAAATGTAATCTAAAAAAGCAGAAGGAATTAAAATGGCTTTGAAAGCAGAAATATTCCTTCACCTACTTGCATTCCTAAAAAGCATAAACACTTCTGCACTAGCAGAACCTGAAATGAAGTCAGTATCTACAGCCAACAGAAATTCAGTACCGCGTTTGTTGCTGGCTCAGGTTGAAATGAAGCATTCTACTTAATATCAGACTATGAAATTAAAAACAATACACATCCTCTTGATAAATCGCAAAAAGCTCCGTAAAAGAGGTTTCAGGAATTAGTATTGTATGTACCTGCATGTAGGTAGAAAGGCACCCAATTAAAAAGGCACAGGATCTGTTGGCAACTGTAATTAAAATTTCTAGTCATCTAATAATAACATGGTCAAAAAGGCAAACGAGAACACACTTTTAAAAGGATCCCCCTATTTGAATGTATGCTAGTGAATCAATTATCTTCATTGAATTAAAAAGTATAAGCTAAAACATATCTCCAACAGACTGCTCATGTGAAGAAAAGTGAGAATTGCCTCTCAGACAAAAACAAGACCTTAGCAATATGGTGTCTGCTGCAGTTCCTAAAAACAGTAACCACGGAAATCTCCATGGTTACAGTACAGTGAATAAAGAGCTTGATGAGCAATGTGAGATCATGCGATCACCAGAGCAGGAAGCAAACTCTCAAAAAAACATATTAAACAGCACTTAGAAACAAACCGTCAATTCTTCTGCCACGCAAAAAGGCAAAACACAGTGACTACATATTTTACCCTAATTCATGAGTGAAATCGAGTCTATGATCTGTCCCGTGACAGACGAGTTTTACTAAGCTATGTTCAGATTCAGAGAAAACGGAGCATGAAAGTTGACATCAGATCAATCCAAAAACTTTTTCTGTCTTGACATTTCTGCGTTTTGCCTTTATATGGCAGTCTAGCATAGCCTGGCACTATTTTCTACCAGCTAATCAGAACAAGGAAGACTATAATACAGATACTAAAACATAAAATCTTCACACTCAACTTTAAAAAAAGAAAAGAAAAGAAAAGAAAAGAAAAAGTGTATCCTACATATAATAATGACCTTTAGTCCAAAAAACTATTACTACGATATCCTTCTCCCAACAAATTCTGTGCGCACGTCACCTTAAATGTCACACGTGGCAATTCTCTTATGAAAATCTGCTCTATTTTGAAATGTGCATTTTGAAGTTTCATTCAAAGGTGAGATGAATGGTGTAATTCTGGAGTCAAAAACTAGGAATGCTCTTGTAATGCTTGTCATATAACAGAAAAAGGTGAATTGTGACATTAAGGTACAGAGAGACTCCCATATGAATGAAAGTAACACCTGAGGTGTGTGTGGGACTGCATAACAGACACTATTTCTTGGCAACAGTCTTTTTGTGCTTTTCTAAACGCTAACTGAATCATTAAGTACTGCATTAGAGGGAATTTTTTTCTGTGTTTATTATTTTGGACGGTCAAAACTGGAAGACGTGGATTTGTTGGCGTGTGTGCGCTGTTTAGAGTGTCCTTTTCCGTTTGGCAACGTCCGCTCACGCATCCCATGCGTCTCCATCCGCCTCCTTTGCCTTCTCGTTCAGGGCATTGTCTATATTCGTCTCTTCGTCCTTCTCTTCCTGCCTGGCTCTTCTCTCCTCCTCCCTCTTCTCTTTATCCAGCAGCCGGTAGTTGATTCCCATTCCCACAAACAGGAATACGCTGGCGACCACCAGGACAATTCCACAACCCTGATATGTGTATTTATAATCATGATAGATATCATTGAGTCTTCCTGCAAGGGGATAAATGGAAAAAAAGTTTCATCAATCTCTGTTACACACTAACTGGGCCAGAACATGCTGTGACATTCAGTGATTAGCTTAATAATTAATTGTACTGCATAAGTCCCATCCCAATCTCGTGCCTTTGGTTGAGCCAATGTTGCCATGACAAACTGGTCGGGACCAGATATTTTGAAAGTACCAGTGGACCACAGGATTCTTACAAATGGCTCATTTAGTGTTCATTGTTAAATAGTGTTTTGTTTTAGTTATAGCTTTTCTTTGTTTAGTCAATATTTTAATAAGTCACTCATTTATCTTAGTAATATCATTTTAGTTGATGAAAGCATGTAAAATTAGAATATCCAAACATTTTATATATTAATTTAACATTCATTTTTTAATATTATTACTTTATTTTTAATATTTAATTTTATATAATTCTTTTTAATAAAAATATCCTTTGTTTAGTCAATATTTTGTCGTCATATTGATTAATTTTTGTAATATCATTTTAGTTGTTGAGAACATTAAACCAAATATCCAAACACTTTTGCCCAGTTTCACAGACAAGGCTTAAAGGGTTAGTTTACACAAAAATGAAATTTCTGTCATTAATTACTCACCCTCACTCCACAATCGTAAGACCTTCGTTCATCATTGGAACACAAATTAAGATATTTTTGATGAAATCCGAGAGGTTTTATTTTAGAGAGCAACGTAATTACTGTCAGTCAATTTCCAGAAAAGCAGTAAAGACATTGTTAAAATAGTCAATGTGACTACAGTGGTTCAACCAAGCCTAGTCCCAGACTAAAACACATGTTTGAGCTGTTTTAACTGAAAGTAACATGCACTGAAATGTCCTAAAATATGTCAGTGCTATTGTTTTGTCTCAAGATGCACACCAGTAATATTTGTTTATAAAAGGTACTTAAATATCCAAATTTAACTAAGGTCTGTGAAACCGGGCATTTACATTTAAATTTTAATATTAAAGGGTTAGTTCACCCAAAAATGAAAATTCTGTCATTTATTACTCACCCTCATGCCGTTCCACACCCGTAAGACCTTCATTAATCTTCAGAACACAAATTAAGATATTTTAGTTGAAATCTGATGGCTCTGTGAGGCCTGCATAGGGAGCAATGACATTTCCTCTCTCAAGATCCATAAAGGTACTAAAAACATATTTAAATCGGTTCATGTGAGTACAGTGGTTCAATATTAATATTATAAAGCGACGAGAATATTTTTGGAGCGCCAAAAAAACTAAATAACGACTTATTTAGTGATGGCCGATTTCAAAACAATGCTTCAGGAAGATTCGGAGCACAAATGAATCGGTGTGTCAAATCTGCTGTTCGGAGCGCCAAAGTCACGTGATTTCAGCCGTTGGCAGTTTGACACACGATCTGAATCATGATTCGATACACTGATTCATTTATGCTCCGATGCTTCATAAAGCAGTGTTTTGAAATCGGCCATCACTAAATAAGTCCAAAAATATTCTCGTCGCTTTATAATATTAATATTGAACCACTGTACTCACATGAACCGATTTAAATATGTTTTTAGTACCTTGATGGATCTTGAGAGAGGAAGTGTCACTGCTCCCTATGGAGGCCTCACAGAGCCATCGGATTTCAACTAAAATATCTTAATTTGTGTTCTGAAGATTAACGAAGGTCTTACGGGTGTGGAACGACATGAGGGTGAGTAATAAATGACAGAATTTTCATTTTTGGGTGAACTAACCTTTTAATATTTAATTTGATATTAATACTTAATACTTAACCAAATATCTAAGCACTTAACATGTTAATTAGTATTACTTTTAAGATTTTATTAATTTTAAATTTAAATTGTATAATATATTTATAATATATAATATATTTATATTAACATATTTTATATATTAATATTTGATAAAAACTACAAACATCCTATAAATTTAGTCAATATTTTGTCATGTTACATTCATTCATTTTTAGTAATAACACTTTAATTGTTAAGAAAATATTCAAGCATCAGCATTTAATAAAAACAACATGTGAAATTTGTATTTAAAAGGGATATTTCACTCAAAAACAAATTTTGCCATAATTTACCCTCTTGTCAAACCAAACCTGCATGACCTTCTTCTTTGGAACATCAAATTGTTTGTGGTAAACAAAACTGTTTGGTTACCAACATTCTTTAAAATATCTTCTTTAGTGTTCCGCAGAAGAAGTTATGCAGGTTTGGAACGACATGAGGGTGAGTAAATGATGAGAATTGTCATTTTTGGCTGAACTATCCCCTTAAGAAGAAATGGGTTTACACTCAGCCAGCCTTACCCAGTAACGGCGGCCCCAGCAGCACAGGTCCACACTCCACGATGGTGACCAACCCGACAGCACTGGAGAATCTCTGAGTGCCCACCAGGTCCATGAGAGTCTCAAACAGCACAGAACTGAGCCAGCCGAACGCCACACCGAAAAACACAGCATAAATGGCAAAACCCAAGTAATCGGTGGAGAATGGCGCCATCAAGTGGCAGACACCATTATATAGCACAGATGCGGCGAAGAAGTACTGAATACGTGGACGGACCCAGCGTGTATTGGCCACCAGGCCCATTGATGGCCGAGCAATCATGTCAGTAAAGGCCAGGATGGACAACAAGAATGCAGCCTTATCCTTGGAAATGTCTTTACTCTTCGCGTAGTTACTGAGGAACACAAGGGGCGCGAAGAGGCCGAAGAACATGATGACGTTTCCGAGCAGATACAGCAAGAAGCCTCGGTGGGTAAACAGGGTCAGATCCAGAAAGCCGTTGATGGTCTGTAGGCATGTTTTTTTCTCTTGAGGTTTGGGTTCGCCATCCTCTTTTGAAATGGCAGGTTGTGGTTTTGGTCCAATGGGCCGCATTAGCGACCCCGCAACACAGCAGTTCAGCAAAGCTCCTCCCAGGATAAGGAAACTGCCCCTCCACCCGAAATGATCAAACAGCCAGCTGTTCAACGGCGCCAGAGTGGACAAGAACACCGGGCTTCCAGCCATTGCGATGCCATTAGCTATTGGCCGCCGCTTGTAAAAGTATTTGCCAATCATGGTCAACGCTGGATTCAGATTAAAAGCCAAACCCAGTCCTAGAAACAGAGGAGAGAAGAAGAGAAAGCTTGTATGCATGATTCAGAAGCTTAAGTTTGTAACTTTCATTATTTAATTGTACTCGCTCTGCCTTCATGATTAGTGTAATTCAGTGTACTTACCGCCTATAACTCCCACACAGAAGTAAAGACCCTCCACTGTGTTACAGAACGACGCGGCGACTAATCCTGTGCCAGACAGACAGCCTCCAACCATCATGATGGGTCGACTACCATACTTATTCACCAGAATACTGCTGATTGGTCCTGTTGAGAAAAACAGGTTAGTTAAAAAAAAAAAAAGAAAAGAAAAAGACAATTTAGGACAGTGTTTCTCAACCATGGACCCCTAGTGGTCGTTGACATAATGCCAGGGGATCCCTATTAGGGATGCACCGATACCAAGCTTATGTACTTGTACTTGTAAAAATACCCCCGATACCAAAGACCGATACCTCACGTGACGTAACTGACAGAATGTTTCGTGTACAGAGACACCGACGGCAGCAGCAGAAACAATGTCAGCCTCAGAGGTGTGGAAATACTTCAAAATTAATGATGACAACCAACACATTGCGAACTGCATGCTTTCAATCACAATTCATTATGGATTAGTGGAGGCGGGATAGGCGGATTCGCGCTGAATGACACAGACCAGAAGCGCGCGCTCTCTCTTTCTAGCGCGCGATCCCAGTTCTCTCAGACAGCGCGCAATCAGTTCTCCTCGCGCCTGAATGGTCAAATGCACACATAGTTGTCAAAATGTCCATCGTGAGGAGTATCTCATGTAAATACAGTCGGTTATGGCTTAAGTGGACGTAAACATTTGGGTGAAAACAGGATATGAGCATCCATGGATTCGTTCTTAAAGGGGCCATAGGCTATTTGTCATTAACGTTAATAAAACAACAAAATATGTTAAATAAATGTAAATAAACCTACTGTATCTGAAAAACAATTTGTATCTCTATAGTATTTGTTGTATTGTTTGTAATTTGTTTGTAATTTTCTTTTTATATAACAACAATTATAAATATTGGTAATTATGCCCTTTTAAGGTTATTGGACACTGAAATGTTTGTTCTTTAAGTTTGTGACAACAAGCACATCAATTATTACTTTTAGAGTAATAATAAAGAAGCTGTTCTACATTCATTAGTCTCACTGTGTTGTGCTTGGAAAACTGCAACATCACCAAAAAAAGAAAAGAAAAGAAAAGAAAAGAGAAATTAATAAATGCATAGGTATCTGTATTGGCGAGTACTAGAAAAAAAAGTATTGGTACTTGTACTCGGTCCTTAAAAAAAAATGGTATCAGTGCATCCCTAGTCCTTATAAAATATCTGAATATGATTTTTTTTTTACATGTTCCCATAAAAGAAGAAGATAATACATGTATAATATAACTTATCCCATATTCATATAGTCAGTTAACTAATGTAGTAGTAAATTACACTTGATTGCATTTGTTTGTCACAAGGACATTAATAATACCAATGAGCCAATTTTATTCTGGGGTCCTTGAGGATGACTGGGGTCCATTAATCAAAAAAGGTTGAGATTCACTGATTTAGGATACATCTAAATACAGTTTAAACTCTGATTTGTTATCATTTATATAGCTAAATACCAATTAAATATAAAATAAATGTAAGACACCAGATTGGGTAACATTTTTTGAATTGTTTCATATTCTATTAATCTGACACGAAGTTCACAAAACTTGGTTAGTCCTGTTAACAGAAACCGGTGGGTAAAAAAATAAAAAAGAGAGAGGAAAAAAAAAAAAAAAAAAAAGAAGCAGCTGCTAATTTTTCAACCCTGTTACCCAATTGTGGTGTTTTAAACTATTTTATAAATTGTAAATTTAATTTATGTAATGTTTAGAAAATAGTAAAAAAAAAAAAGTAAATAGTTTTAAACTACATTCATTTATTTAGCTAAATAAAAATAAATAAAAATATTAAAAAAAATAATAATACACACACACACACACACACACACACACACACACACACACACACACACACACACACACACACACACACACACACACACACACACACACACACACCACCCTGTTTAACAGAGTTGCAAAAATTGTACACATCTTATCAAATAAATAGAATATCAAATATAATTCACGAAAAATAAAAATCACTTTCAGGCTGCATTTTGTTCCACCACAAGATGGCATCACAACAGCAGCCATTGACACCACTTACTATTTTAAAGTAAAACTGCAGGAGGACACCGGAGACGATTCAGAGGAAGGAAACTGTGATGTGATATGCACACACTTCACTACATGGCATGTGATCAACTGAGGTGGTCAGGGAGAAAAACTTAATCAGCAGAATGAAGCTGACCTACAGTGACCAGAACAGGAACAGACTGGTATTCATTTCAGTTAAGTTGGCTCAAACATTATGGGAATGCAGACAAAACGAGCAGCCTAATATGACCTTGCTTTCTTCGACAGAATTACTTTGAGTTTCCTCAAAAAATAAAAAAAAATTCAAGATTTATTAAGTGGTTTCAAAGATACACAGTAATTATTTAATTCTGAGCTGTACTAGGCAACACAGAAGACAGTAATACAAGTATTACTTTTCACATTCAAAAACAAAAAGAAAGAGGATGAAAATTTCTTGGTGAATAAATAAACTGCATCGTCAATGCAGTGCTTCTCTTGTGAAAGGCCCCATTTAGAGCAGTGCGTCACCCTTAAACTAATCACAGTTGAATAACTTCACTTACAAGGCAAAACACTACAGCCTTTTAAAAGAGGTTATTCGGTCAACGTGGTAACTAAAGACTTTAAAAGATAAACACAGAAAAGACTGATGTTTGGCATGGCTACTATAATAACAATCTGAAACAGTGCAGAAGAATCTAAAGCAAACTCCATATATCGTCATAGTCAATAGTATTGTGTACACACGACCCAAGCTAATGCTAATGTCAAGTAGCTTTAAAAAAAGACTTGATTGATAATTCCTTTTAGTGCACATTAAGGTATAGACAAAAAGCACTAAAATTGCTATAAATTCTTCCTTTATGTTTGCAAAAGTTTAGTTTGTAAATATCTGCAAACTTTACATGTGCCAGTTCGCCATAAAAGCTAATCTATCATCAGGAGGAGGAACTTTCCTGTATGTTCCAAGCAGCCAATCAGAGTCCAAAGCAATTTGTCCATCCCCCAGTCACATTCCTTGAATTAATTTATTCTGACAGGCTTTGTGTAGCACCAAACAGACCATGCTTTCCAGTCCCAAAAAAGACAAAAACAGCAGTGATTCGAATACACACATACACGATTATATAAACTGGTTCAGAGAGACGGGAGTCAGCAGAGGATAGGTTTTAGATATTCAGCAGAGAGCTACTTGTGTTTTTACAGTTTTACAGAGAGAATTTAAAATGTACAACTTACAAGAGCACAGCAGTGTGATTCTCAAACACTGGAGAAAACTAAAACACTCTACAATGCTGAAAACAGACACAGATCACACAAAGATACTATATGGCATAACTTCAGTAAGTGCTGACATGAGCTAAGAGAAGTGTCCAGACATCTTGCTCAGGATCATTCTAGATCTGACCTTGAACAAAAGTAAAGGACAAAAGGGCCCCCACACTAGATTGTGTGATCACTACATCACTTTTCATTCATATGGGTCATTGATGAATAAGATTTTTAAAAGTGTGAAAAAACATAATGGAGATATAATTCATTTTGACATTTTATTAAGTGTTAACGTCATTCGCTTTAACCAAAATTTCGGCTCTACTGAATGACGCTATTTTCATCCATGCTAACAGGCTGATATCTAACTAACAAAGGGACAATCAAACATTTTATATTTAGTACAAGTTTTTTAAATATTACAACATTTTCCATGTTTTATAGCGGTTGTACCGAATGACCTGATGTTTTGGGACATGTGTATGAGCAAGTGAAAACATTCATTTTTCAAATAGTTAAGACAGTGTTAGTTACTTTGCTTCATGACCATGTGGTCTTTTGCAGGTGTCTGAATAATGTCACATGATATTGACGCATGACTTGATCTAAAATGGTCCCTTTATATTGGTTAGTCCGAATGACATCAATGAAATTCATTTTTCCGGACATTCTTTCTCATAACAAAACAACGACTTCTAACAATTTTAATACCATTTTGCACTGTTGATATGCGTTATAAAATGATGCCAGAAAAAAAAATATATACATATATTACATTTTAAGATATTTTAATCACAAATGAAATGGCTGTATTGACCTTTTGACACTTCAAAATCTTTGAAATACATTTATATGTAGCAAAATATAATTAAAACCTTTTGGATTCGATAAAAGATCTAGTTGTACTACCATACATACTTTGGATGTCATATCTTTGTTTTTTATTATTATTAAGGCCTTTGGACAAAAAAAAAATGACATTATGTCATTGACCCATTATATAAAAGCATATATATAGAACATGATTTCGCAAACTAGTGTTCATGAAGAAAGATCAGATTTTTTTTTTTGTTTACCTGCATGTCATTTTTTTTTTTTTTTTTTGCATGACCATTGACCAAATCAGAGAACTGTGAACGTGATTGTGTTGTTACAATTTTGAAATATTAACTTATAATCTCAAGGTGAACTAAATATTTCAGGTCAAAGGGGTTCAGAAGACCAAAAGAGTTTGAAAATGACTTGTGTAAAATATTCTCATTTTGTTGTGCTCAAGTTCAAGTTTGGTGAACTCTCACCTGCAAATTGTAAAGCAACAAGGTGTTTGACCAAGAGAGGGTCTAAAAGCCACAGATTGACCTCTTGGTCAAATCAAAAACAAACTCATTTTTGACCGTTTAAATAATAGAAACTTGAGTTATTAGGAGAAGCTGCATGGTTGACAGTGTGAAGGGAGTATTTTTTGAATGTATCAATAATATTTTATTGTATTTTTTTTTTTAAATGGCAGACAACATATGCTACCATTCAAAAGTTTAGGGATGGTATGATTTTATCAAATGTTTTTGAAAGAAGTCTCATGCTCACCAAAGCTGCATTTATATGATTAAAAATAATAATAATAATAATAATAATAATAATAAAACAAATCTGTAACATTGTGACAAAAAGAAATGTGAAATGTTTCAGCGTCATTACTCCAGTCTTCAGTGCCACATGATCCTTCAGAAATCATTATAATATGCTGATTCGGTACAAGAAACATTTCTTATTAGTATAATTGTTGAAAACGGTTGTGCTGCTCAACATTTTTTTTGTAAACTGTGATACATTTTTAAGGATTCTTTGATATAGCAGTATCATTTTGGTCATATTTGTTAGTCTAGTTTGAAATTTTGTTTAAAGTCCCCCTGTAGTCAGTTATTTTATCCCTTAAAACTCATATTTGATCATCAAAATGACATATTTAAAAAAAAATTTAAGTGAAAAAAAGTCTTCATGCCTTAAAATAGCTTGAATGTAACTCTATAGCCTTGCCTCATTTAATATACATGGATCAGTGAATATGCAAATTAGCCCCGCCTCCACTCGCTCACGCCAGCTCGGAATTGGTAAAACGCCTGTGCATTCGTTTGGACTGGTCTCTCACTGAATCACCTGAAGCGATTTCTCAGTAAAACAGACAGTATCGAGAGAACAAGCAGCTGTTTTCCTCTTTGAACATGTGCTAAATGGATGTTTGACAATTTCGTTGTTTTTTGTAGTTTTCAGATTTAAAAAAAAAAAAAAAAAAAAAAAAAACATTCAGATGAAATCCTGCAGGCGCCCGTGCCTTCTCCATACATGCAATAAATGCACATCCTTGAATGAGCGCGGATTTCCAGAATATTTACTTGAACTTATCAAGTAGGCTAATATCTATGGTTTGATCCATTCCAGAGTTGGTCAAAATCAGAATTTATAATGGACAGAATAACTCTCTCAGAACTTGGCGTACGAGGACACACTGACTGACATATGCGCATGAATCACGGTCACACGCACACGCTCAGAGCAATATTGTTTTAGCTATGTTTTATAGTATTAAAATATTTCGAAGGACAAAACCATGAACTTTATTGGCTTTACTTCAAGTCAGCTGTCACTTTACTTTGGCACGAGCCCCTATGCGCTCGGACACTTGGCACAGTCCTTGCGACGGTTCTGTCATTAATTAATATGAATTAATATGATTAGCCTTTTGCTTGACTACGTTATCAAACAGCTAATAATGTGTTGCTAATGTTACACAAACCTTGTTTCTGTTCTTCATCTCAGAGTCAGACAGCTGCCTTCTAACAATCGGTATCCTTACAAACGCTTTGAATAGCTCAGAACATCAGTGGAGAAAGGCATTTAGTTCATCATAACATCGCAATAGACTCGCTATATTGCTAAATCTACACAATTTTTCATATGAACAGAAAATATACCGGGATAACCTGGCTTCTCTTGAGACTCTCCTGCTTCAGAGTTAATGATATGCTAAAGCCTGACGTCACAAACACATACAATTTCAAATCGTGGGTTTTAGACTGTCTTTGGTTTACTGCAGTTTCAAACATAAAATACTCAGCAATGGTGTTGACTTATGAATTTGCACATGGTTTGTCTTAAAGCATATTAAAAACGCTACATAGACATAAACAACATTAAAAACTTGATTTTCACCACAGGGGGACTTTAATTAGTGTGACCACCCTTTATGACAGAAAAAAAAAGAAAAAAAGTATAGAAAGTGATAAAGATTCATTTATTCATTAGGTTACTTACACTTTTCATTTCACGCTTTTTCTTTCCTTCACATTCACTTTTTTAAATTCACAGTCACATTTACACCAGCTGGTTCAGAAAAAAGAAAAGAGCTCTCCCTCCCTCCCCCTCTCTGACTTTCTCAGGTTATAGGTGACTGGAAGAGCCTCTTTGTTGAGTTTAGGCTACGTGCAGAGCAACAAGAACATAATGTAGTCAGTGTATATGGAAACCACACAAACGTTTGACTCCAGGAAATGACACCATCAGTCTACACTGTACTAAGCCATATTCTCTCTGACGTGGTAGTTGACCTCAAATATTAGTCATACTATGTGTTCATGTTTGTATCCTCCCTAGTACAGTGTCAAGTGACACAGCAATTCTTCAAACCTTACACCAAAAGTCATAGATGTAAAGAAGTGTGGTTTTAACGGTGTGGTTTTAACGGTCTGATGACAAATCAGCATTGCATTCAGCGTGTTTACCTGCTAGAACATCAGGTTGAAAAACCAGTTTAAACCTACCTCTACCTAATCAGCTTAATTATATGAAAACTTGTAAAAATACACACCAACAAACACAGATGTGCAGCCCTGCAGTGCACATCAGTAGCAAAAAGCATGTCAAAGTTTAAACAAACAGCTGTGTTTCACATCTGACCTTATTTTACTCTACCAGAACACAGCAGAAACAAAACTGCTAGAGTGAGTTAAGAGTGAGTTCACACCAAGAATAACTATAATGATAACTATATTAGCGTCCACACCAGCAGACAATAATGTTCTGTGTTTATTATAATCGCACGCTGCAGTTTTGTCGTCTGCCACTTTAAATGCTCGAGCTCTTTAAAGTCTGGTCGGTTCTGATTAGCCGTCACTGTTTTTTTGGGAAAAAAATCATCCTATATTGTTTCTCTGTTCTATTACTGTTATAGTTGTGGTGGGGACTGCTATTCTTTTATATTTAGAACAAGTTTTAGAACTATATCTTTATCTGTGTTATCTGTGTGAAAGGGCCTTTACACAAAATTCCGAATTGAACAACTCATAGTTTTCAGTTAGGTGCAGAGCTGGAGGGAAAAACATCAATTGAACTGCAGCACAGGCCCGCCTATTTTCCATCTGTTTCATGCCACAAATAATTAGATCACCTCTCAAAAGAAGAAAAACGAATGTATGTGAACAAACTGCAAGTTTTGGGCTCCCGCGATCCATATCACCCACCTCAGTATTTCTATCACTAAAGCGGCCGTTCACACAGAATATGTTTTTAATGTCTATGCAAACATTTTCTTTATAATGGTTTTCTATGGGAAATGCTTTATCTACAATATAGTGTGTTGCATTCATATTTGGGCACAGCTGCTTGCCAGTTTGTTAGTACTAAAAACCCTCGCAGATTACGTATTCAAATCATTTTAAGTTTGAATGCGACATGTCACATGACACAGTTGCGATATCAAGTCGGTGAGATGTTTACTTACTTTTTAATTAGGCATACTATTAAATGCACATTATGCAAGTTTCACCACTAGAGGTTGCTTACTTAAAAAAATAACAAAGATGTAACTTGACACAGTGATGGAGCGTGGAATCATGGGAGTTGTCATGTTCACCTCCACAACTGATTTTGATTTATGGGGTTATCTTTGGCAAAAGAACCCACAGCAAACGATAATGAATAAATATGTTTCAACATGAATGTGCAAACCAACAACAACAACAACAACAACAAAAAACTGGCTTGCAAAACGCTACCAGAAATCATTGGCTTTGATGATATAACTCCTACTTCCAGATTTTTTAGGAAGCGCATGTTTCCATTGTTTGACAGGCAACACAATGACATAGGCCATGCATGGTTACTGGTTAAAACGGCAGATTTCTGTGGATTTAAACATTGATGATAACATTTTGGATATCGCAAGTACACAAGTCAACACAATATATCATTTTGATGGCAAAATCTTACATATTGTACCTTTAACATCATTATATCAGATTGATCTGCGAATGCGGAACATGCATGAAAAGGACAGGTGGGATTTATCATGTGAACAGCACAATAGCCAATCATTGCACAATGAAGGCGCTGCCTCCTCTCATGTGACTTTTCGCCACTCATTCTCAATTACTCCCCACCAAACCCACGGCACGTTTTAGGGGTTTGTTATTAAAAAAAAATGCAGCTAACTCTTACCAACCCCACTTCTTTATTTTTTTCATTTTTTCACTCTCTCTCCAAACATTGATAAATTATCCCAAAAATATATATATAAATGTATCAATCAACCCACCAAGCAGGACAGAAGTGAAAATAGTAAACAAAACTGACCTCCTGCATACATGACAGCCAGCATGATTGATGAGATCCATGACACTTGGCTGCTGGTGGCATTGAAGATCACCTCAATCTCTTTGAAGAACACCGTAATGGATTTGGGGAAGGCATAGGAGAAGCCAATGCTGATGAAGGCCCCTACCACCACTGCCCAGCCCCAGCCGCCCTCGGGAGGAGTGTAGCCCACTGGCCCTCCTGTCGCTGGCGGCATCTTTTCACACACACACTGACGAGGATG
This sequence comes from Megalobrama amblycephala, assembly GCF_018812025.1. NCBI lineage: Eukaryota > Metazoa > Chordata > Actinopteri > Cypriniformes > Xenocyprididae > Megalobrama > Megalobrama amblycephala. Next base: position 23,851,019 of record NC_063055.1, on the reverse strand, counting down.
ATGACGAAGAAGAGAAGAATCAGCTGAGCTTCAAGCACACTGGATCAGTCTATGAGGAGAGAAAGAAAGATTTAGAGAAGAACACACACAGTCATAGACTGAAATAATAAGATGATTCACACAGCAGATCTCAACCCTAACCCTGTGAACTGTGTAGGTCACACTGGACAAGATCCAATTCAGTGAAAGTTATCCACGCGGACAGAGCAAGAGTACAGCATGTGAATGAACAAAGCGTGAACAAAAACACTGTGTAAACAGCTTGTAGTTTGAGCGTAACTGCTATAATCAGTTACTCTTTAACAGAGCTAATGTCAAAACAAACATGTGAGACATGGAAACATCAACAGTCCTTCCCACCACAGGTATCTCTGAGAACAGATGCTGGCTTAGATGCCTTCACCCACAAACGGTCTTTGCTTCCAGTGATCAGAGCCTCTCAGGCTTCAGAGTACAGAATAGGTTCATTAGAGCATGAAAGTCATGGTCTAGGCTGGTATGTGTGCTTGGGGAGGTGAAGGCTAAACCATTGCCAGGGCCTCAGATTTGAGGAGGGGTAATATATCAGAGGGTAATACAGATGGGGTAACGAGTTCCATTTTTAATTAAGTCTTAAGCAACTCTTTGTTGGTTCAGGCAGCACTTGCTTACCTGAGCACTCAAATAGCTGCCATGACGCAACTACTGTGAGGTAATGTGTGGGATGACACATGTACTTCAGGGGCAGCGTGTTTTACTTGGTCAAATCAAAGATACTAAAAATACATTTGAGTGTAGGGTTGGCACAATACATTGATTCTCTATTCGCAATACAATGATGCTGGATCGATTCTGATATTTTCTCTCTCGAATCAATTCCGAGCATAGTTTTAACAGCAGATGGCGCTCTAGGCTAGTTTTTAACTGCACACTCAAATGCTCACGAAGGACAGCGATTGTGCGTTCTGCTGAGTCTAAGTGGTTAAATATACTTGCACCTTGGCTTAGAATGCTTTTATGACTCAGGATTAATGTAAACAGCGAACACCCTTGTAATTCGCTTCAACCTTTTCGAACTTTCTGAATGATTATTTTAGGTTTAAGTGGTATGTGTAAAGAAACTGGAAGCAAGCAGAGTACGGCTGTTTCTAAAGCACATAGTGCCATCTGCTGTTAAAAACTTAGCTCAGAATCGACTCGAGAGAGAATAGCGATACATCGGAAAATACCAGTATCGCTCCAGATTCTATGTATCGTGAATCAAGAATCGATGTATTGCCTCAGCCCTATTTGAGTGTGTTGAAAGTTATGTTAACGTTACTCTGTGTGTTCACTTGGTGGCTGCTGTGAGACACTTGTTGCACACTGCAGTAAGCTAGATCGATATTAGAAGATCATATTAAAGGTCCCGTTTTTCGTGGTTTTTTGAAGCTTTGATTGTGTTTATAGTGTGCAATATAACATGTGTTCATGTTTCGCGTGTAAAAAAACACAGTATTTTTCACATAATTTACTTATCTGTATACCGCTGTTTCCACTGTCATAAAAACGGGCTGATGACTTCCTTGTTCTATGAAGTCCCTCCTTCAGAAATACGTAACAAGTTCTGATTGTGCCAGCGGTTCCTGTGTTGTGATTCGACAGCAGTTTAGCGCTCCTTGCCCGGAAAGGTCACGCCTCTTACCATAACGTGGAGATGCACGCGCTCAGTGTTATTGTAAACATGTCTTTAATTTTACCCTATCAATCTGAGACGGAATCAGACCCGGTGATTGGACTGCGGGATGAAAATAACAGCGTTTCGACGACATGGCGACAAACACACTCTACAAACGCAACTCTTGTGTATTCCTGTGGCCGGAGGTTAGTTTTAGTGACGTCATTAAAGAAGGAAGTAGAGGGACGTAGTCCAAACTGGCCGTTTGATGTAGGCGACTTCTGTTAAATAAAATATCTCCCTTGGCATTGAACTTTGAGCTTTTGGATAGCTTTTTAAAATTTTACAGATTTTATTTATACTCTAACAACAACATTACACACTAACTAAAGTTTGAAACATGGGATCACGAAGAACGGGACCTTTAAAAAGAGCTGGATGACTTGTGTTGCTAAATGGAATGCAATTCCATTTTAAAACATTGTATGGTGGAGAATAAGCTGTATTACTGTTACTACAAATAAAGCTCTTTCTGATTATGCTATGTTAGCTGCTTAACATAATAGTGTTGTCTGTTTTTCTTTTTGGGTACAAACATGTTACTCACAGTAAATTAAGGAAACAAGAGATTCAAACCATGCTGAGCTATATAACAATGTTTTCTCTCAATAAAGGTATCCAAACAGTTGCTCACCTGTCTAATAAAACACATAATATATTAAAGCTTCTTTGGTGTTTCCATGGTTTCTACGGAAGTAAAACTAGAAATTGAGGGTAGCACGGATATGACGTCATTGACAGGCTGTTACACTGGTTAAAATAGTTGATTTCTCTGGATTTAAACATTGTTGGACACATTTGGGATAAAGTAAGTACACAAGTCACACCGTTATAGTGGTTTTTGGATATTTTAATCCAACAATCTTACATATTGTGTCTTTAATGTGCCTCTGGTCATAGAACTTTTTAGATGGATGCCGTGGCTTTTTAGGTCAGATAGAATCTGCGATCTCTGACCCAGTTTGTTTGCTGGCTTCCATGGCTGCAATACGATGTGTTTTTTGCCAACTGGCAACTCGGGGTGTTGAAATACTATTGGGTAAATTGGCAGCAGGCAGGATCACACAGACAAAAACAAAAAAAGACATAGAACACAAATTTCAAAGTAGAATAAGGGTGCGTTCACACTTGTCATGTTTGGTTCGATTAAAACGAACCCTGGTGCGATTGCTCGGTTAGTGCGGTTCATTTGAACGTGTGAACGCTGCCATCCGAACCCTGGTCTGCACCAAATAAGCAGCCCGAGACCGCTGAATGGGTCTCGGTCCGCTTCCAAACGAACTCTGGTGCGGTTCGAATAATATATGAACGCAACACGGACCAAAGACATGTAAACGAACCAAAAACAGGAAGACGAGACCCTAAAATGGACAGAATCCTCACGCATGTCGGCTTTTCTCGTCATAGTCGCATTTGTGTGTAACGGATGGATTCCCGCCGCTGTTTTGACTACTTTACATATTTTATAAGCTCTTCATGAGTTCTCAGCTGGCCAAAATACCATCATATGCAGGCTACGTACACACACGAGCGCATATACCTCAGCACACAACATTGTTTTGGATGTTCGGTAAGTTCCGTCTCAAAATAGGCAATACGTCATAAAATCCGACCAAACACGTTTTGAATGTATCCCTATGCCTTTAGGTTTGGTGATAAAATTGCCAATCTGAACGCTAATTGGACCAGGACTAAATGTTTTTTTCTTTTTGGTCCGGACCAAATGAACCAAACGAACCGAACTACAAGTGTGAACGCACCCTAACTGTCTGTAGAATTGTTTTTCTGAGTAACAAGTATGTGAACTTATGTTTATCTAAATATCTGCAAACATATTATGGTATCTTTATGCTCTAGTACAGTCAAAAAAAAATTACATACAGCACCTTTAAAGGAATACCCGCCCAAAAATGAAAAATCTGTCATTTACTCACTCTCATGTCATTCCAAAACTGTATGATTGATTTTTATCTGAGGAACATAATAGATATTTTGAAGAATGTTGGTAATCAAACAGTTTCCATTGACGTGCATTTTTTTGTCCATATAATGGAGGTCAATGGGAAACCAAACTGTTTGGTTTCCAGCATTCTTCAAAATATCTTCCAAGTTCCACAGAGGAAAGAAACTCATACAGCTTTGGAATGACATGAGGGTGAGTAAATGGCAGAATTTTCATTTTTGGGTGGACTGTCCATCATTAACTTGTTATATTTTGTCTGAGCAATCATGACAACGTAGTTTCATTCCATGTTAAACCGGTTTAAGAATAAGGTAATTTGGTATTTGCAGAATCATGGGAAATCTGCTAATGCATGTCTGAAGGCCTGCTAATGCATGTCTGAAGAAACTAAATGCATGACAGTGTAAAGTACACTCCCTCTATTCAAAGGATGAAGTAGAGATTTAGAAGTTTGGGGTAATTGTTGGTAAAATTATTGCAGTGAGCAGGGTTTTTTGGCATAAATAGTGCAGTGAAGGTTGTTTATCAAGATAACAGATGACACTAACAAATACGTGATGATTTATTTGCCAAACGTTGAAACGGGTCAAACTGAGACTAACTCTGCTGCTGCATGTTAAGCAAATACAAATATGAGAGATAGCAAAATTAAGTGGTTGCACATTTTGTTATGGTGGGGAACAGCTTCTGCCATTCTGCCACTAGAAGCACCTGGGACCTCTAGTCTTGAATAGCCAAACTTTTGACAAACAACAAAGTCTGGTTGAAAAGATTCTGGCCAAGAGCTGCTTTAAAAAAAAAAAAAAAAAAAAAAAAAAAAGAAGCCTGACCAACATCTAAATTGACCAACCACTTGCTTTTATGTACCGTTTAAAGCACATGTTGTTTTTACAAGATATGATGTTACAGAGCCAAAATATTGGAGAGTTGCACAGACAACAATGAATTATGAGATGCTGAGACATCTAAGCAGCTGTTCGGTCTTCAAGTATTAGGAAACATATAACATCACTGCCAATACTGAAATCCTGAAAACTCATGTTCTGAGAAAGAAACTCCTGCTGAACTCAAAATTTCTAAAGATCAGCTTTCACTGGCGCCCATAATAAAGTCCTTACAGGCTCTCACAAATATTTACACAACACAACAATTTCTGCCTTGCCAAATCCTAAATTACAATCCAAAAAAAAAGCATAAGCAGTATAAATAAAACAACATGTCAATTGCCATTTGCAACCATTGGAGTAGAATGGAGTAGAATGTGACAAGTGGGCAATAGCAGAATGGAGTCAGACTGAGTGCAAGTTTGCTAAAACATCGCCTAAATGCAAACTATTAATATTTTTAATAATAATAATCATCATAATCGCCGAGAGTCGAGACTTGAGAGTTATGATCTTCCCTGTGATGTTTTATTGATGACTACAGACTAACCTCTGTTTGGTTGGCCAACGAAGTGATGATTAACCCCACCTCTTAATCCTAATTGGTCAGCAAATATGTCAATGTCAACTTTATTCATAAGCACCATTAAAAACAACAATTGTTGACCAAGGTGCTGTACACTATATCATATACCATCAACATTTAACACTATATACACACACAATACAACACCGACAGCTCACTGTCAATTACCTTCACAACTTGCTGATTTTTATTTTTTTTCACTGTACCACACACAACAACATTTCTTATGAGAAATACCAGACAGCTCACTGGAGATGAAACGGAGCCACAATAAACACTTGAGAATTTCGCTTGGATGCCCAGGTGCTTTTTCACTCGTGCACAATGGGCTAATAAAGACCATCAAATGTCGACAAAACCTCTGAGTTTGGAAACATCAGTAGGCTTGAGCACTTTAAAGTGCTGATCTGTTTTCTAACACACTCCAGTGAGATCTGTGAGGGACCAAAACCCCAGCAGAATGCCAGATCAGCTGGAGCCAGATCAACTCATACATAAGACTTGTGCATTCCTACCCGCTGTTCTTTTAATACTCTGGAAACGTATGCATTTAATCTTAATGAAATCTGGTACAGAAAAACTAAGGTGTGTGTGTGTGTGTGTGTGTGTGTGTGTGTGTGTGTGTGTGTGTGTGTGTGTGTGTGTGTGTGTGTGTGTGTGTGAGTGTGTGAGAGAGAGAGAGAGAGAGAGAGAGAGAGAGAGAGAGTGTGAGTGTGTGTGTGCGTTGTAACCTCAAGATACCTAAAATAAACGTTTTTGTTTTCCGCTGACTTTGCATATGCCCTCATAAGGGCAATGTAGCTTAACTGTCATAGGGTTATTTATAAATCATTAATAAAGTGTATGACAACTTGGAAAAAACTTCTGGTTACAGCAGAACCACTTTGATGTAATAATCAGTGGTCAGAAATGAATTTAAAATCAGCACAACGTTATTACAACACCTATACAATGTATGCATCCATACTGATGTGGAAATCATTTCAGTTTAAAAACTGAATGCTTGTTTTAAACTCTGAAATCAGTTGAGCGTTCCTTTATAGGGACCATGAATACCAGGCTAATATTAAATAGCCTATAAATCTCCCAGAATGCTTCAGTATAGCCCAATGAAGAGGCTCTTTCCTCCTGAGACTGCAGTGTTGGACAGGCTGCTGGTTCAGCGGTCTCCTGAGAGTCTGTGGATGTCCTAAAACTGCTCTCCATAGTGGATCTGTGTGTATACCAATCAGACTCTCAACAGAAGAGGTTATGGCCTAATATTTCTCCACTGGGATACTGACTAGTCATAGGTTGAAAGATGATGGTCCTATGCTTTTTACAAGAGACAAGAGATCAGCACTAAAGGAAGCAGATGTCCATTATTACTCTCTCAGTGTAGGTCAGGTGTTCCGTTAAAATCTAAAGTAGGGAAGAGTCAAAATGGTCGACTAGTTGGTCAATAGATGATCCATCATCACCCAACATGAATTAAAGGGGACCTATTATGAGCCATTTTACAAGATGTAAAATAAGTCTCACATGTCCCCAGAGTGTGTATGTGAAGTTTTAGCTGAAAGTACCCCACAGATAATTTTTTACAGCATGTTAAAATTGCCACTTTTTGGGGTTGAGCAAAAACACGCCATTTCAGTTTGTGCCCTTTAAATGCAAATGAGCTGCTGCGCTCAACCTAAGAGGGCGGAGCTTCAAGAGCTCATCCTCCGGTGTCAGGAGTCAGTCAGGATGCACTATAATGTCAGAAACTGCGAAAATATGCTGCATGCGGTTATAACTTATATTGTCTTCTTGTTTTTATCCACTATATTAGTACAAGCTTGTTGTACCGGACCCCGTTTGTCTTTACCGATGAGTTTTATGACGTTTATTGTACTTCACACAAAAGATGAAGCGTCCATTTTCACTCTTAAAAAAAAAAAAAAAAAAATCACTGTAAGAGCTTAATAAAACAAGGTGCAAGTGTGCATTAAAATATTATCCATAAACTCTCTCTCTCTCTCCCATTGTCATCAACATACATAGCGAATTACACAAACACTCGTTACAACTAACAGTAAACAAATATATAAAGACCTTATGCCTTTTCGGGTGGTGCTTAATAAACTGGTAAACTTTATATCCGTAAATCAACTCCGATGAACTGTAATAATGTGCTCTCACCTTCATTACTGCCATATCCAGTATCACTCTGGAGACTGTAAGCTGGATTACAAACAGTTTACTGATCTATCCTTGAGTAACAACTTTTTAGCACAGCCTCTGTTTTGTATTGTCCCTTTGTATTGACATTCGTTCACAAAGAAGTCCGGTGTGAAATTATTCGCGCAGACATAAACGAATTTCCACCTCGTCTTCAGGGGCTCAAATTTAGGGAGTAAATGGAGAGAGCTATGTGGATTAATCCATCAAGCTACAGAACACCTAAAATGCTTGGGAGATGTTCTCATCAGTGCAGCAATGGCGGACTGTGTACAGCTGGCTGTGAACTCGCTCAGGGCAGTTCTATGTTAAAACAGTAGTGTCTGTCAACATTCGTGGGTGGGGCCTGTGGCTAATGTGACGTCACACTGCCAGGAATCAGGAAACTAATGATTTAAGGGGATTAAAAAAAAAAAGCAGTGGTTGGATTTTTATCATTATATAGGTGGTACACACACTGCCAGCACACATTTATAGCCAAACGTGAATTTTAAATCCCATTAAACCTGGATCATTTTGCATATACACTATGATAATGTTATTCCATATTCTGTTCACATTTTCAATGGATTTCTCTCTGAAACTGAAATGTAATTGTGAAATTAAGTGAAATTCTTTGAAGGCTGAAATGTCAATTCATGCTGTTTCTCAACAGTTATCTAGAGAAGTTCTTTTCATTATTTAGACACAACAGACATTAACCACAATTCATGGTGGGTAGGGAATACTGGTAGTACAGGAATAAAAATAATTCACAATAAGGCTACTCTGTGTATAGGATGCAGTGGCACTGAACGCACATTTTACAAGATAAAACATTTGTCAATGATGCTCAGGATCTGTTGCACACCAAATCCTCCACCATCATCCTGTCATTCATCTCATCACTCCTTACTCTCTTCACGTAATAAGTGAGATCTGACTCCTTCTGCACTGTGCTGTGACTCTGCAGCTCTTGATGTATCAAATACTTTATATATAGGAAGACAGTGCACGGTCTGCTATTACTTATGAATGGGAGAAAGTGCAACACCCAATATGGTGAATAAGCCCCACCTTCCACGTGAAAGAGCCCATCGTTGATTAGAAAAGTCAAGTTGGCCACTGAGAGAAATGACTTGTCTCAAAGGGACTTTGGCTGTATGGAGCGGAGAAGACCATTTCAGTTTATAATTGTAGCGTCCATTGTCCGCTGAACTAAATGGTCTTTATTTCTATAAAAAAAGCAAAAAGACAGTGCGGGTGGTGCCATGGTGGGCAATGCAATCGGGTGTACGGTCGGTGTAACACCAGTAACACCAATTACAGCAGCCAGCAAGCCTAGTATTAACTTGACATGTCATTAAAAATATGTACTCTGGTGATTAATCTGTCAAGCACTCAAGTATACAAAAATGACAAGAATGCCTATCCCTAGTTTTTTATGGCTTAATGGTTAAATCTGTCTGAAAGATATATCACTTCCAACACCGTCCCTGATACATTATCTCCATCTATTACGCAGGTGACATTTAGTCTACCTTCCAAACGCCAAATGAACTGTGAACATCAGTCCTCTCTGGCACTGACCAAAACAGATCACTAAGAATAAACCCATCATAAAATCTAAAACTTTATATATGCTGGACATGAGTATGCATTTCTGGGATACTCACAAGAATAACAAAATCCCAAGAATTTTAAATAGATTACCTTACTGAATCTAAATAAACCTTCAAATCAACCTCCATCAAAACATCTGCAAACACTGAATGCACCTTCCCGTGGAATGTTATTCAAATCGAAACATATGTTATATCAAAACATTTTTATTGCATTAAGGCCAGTGGCAGTGTACAATAAGAAATGGCATGGAAGATTAAACAAGAGAAAAACGCAGTCACCCACTTGGATACTATTTGAGATTTTAGATATGACCAATTACAGCTGTCTAGACTAGAGCGCTGAATGCTAAAGACATCTGGTCAACCAGTTTACAGCTGCCATTATAATATGAGCCCTCAGACTATACTATTCTTATTATTGCTGCATTAAGAATATGAATTTTCTTTACTGACACAATACTGAGACAACGTATGACAACTGCATAAATGTGGGGGAATACTGTATCCCAAAATGTGCTCCATTTTACTTTTTACTGACTGTAATGGATGAATATGAGATGTTGCAATATCTATGGCTCATTATATGACTCATGATTGGACTGCCCAGAGTTAAGACATAGCCTAACAAAAAAGCACATTAATTTTCAAGCTGCTAAGTGGGACTCCACTTAGACAAATTAAATTAAACATGCACTATTTAATAACCAAGCAGGTAGAATACAGTGTATATTATGCAGTACAACATTTTATTAGTTCATACTTGGTATAAACTTGAGGTTAATGACATTGACCTGAAATTCAGGTTCAGACAATAGACACATGACAGCTGGCAGCATCTCAAAAGACGGAAGTGATCGTTTCCTGAAACTTCTTGGTCTGGATTAAAAATAAAATTTTACAAGTGTTAATGTTTAGTCATTAATAGCTAAGGGAAAAGTGTGATAAAATGCATATGTATGCCTTGGAGTCCAATCTTTTAGGTTAAACACTTCATGTCAATTTCTTTGCAAAAAAAGGATATACTCCATTGTATTGAACTTAACCGGTGCCAACTAAACTACACTCGCCCTCATATCATTCCAAACCTGTATGACTGACTTCATTGGAACATAAAAAAAAAATTGCAAAGGAGTATTACAGGTTCAGAAAAGATGTAAAAACAACAGCAATATTCCAAGTCTTCTGAAGGTATACTATAACTTTGTGTTGAACAGACTGAAATGCAAGTCTTTATTCAATGAAAATATTCTCTCCTTGGTGGGTTCATAAGAGAACGTACCATTTATTGTATGCCTTCAGAAGGCTTATGACGTATGGACCACTTAACTCCACATTCATTAATTGCATGAAAAGAACAACCAGCACATTATTTATACTTCTCCTCTTGTTCTCCACATTAGAAAGGAAGGCATATGGAATGATACGCAAAGACAAAGACAAAATGAGTAAAAAAAAAAAAAAAAATTACATGGTAATTTTTTGTATATTTTTGCAACAACTATTGCAAAAAATGGTTTGGTTTTGCAAAACCCATTTCCTCTTCTTAAGAAATCTGATAGAGAACGCCCAACATGTGTCAGAAAACAAGTGAATTAATCATGAAATCAATTCATTACTTCATAATGGGCATCATTCATGAAACTTTCGTATTTATATGAGTAAATTCGGAGTATTTGCATGTAAAACGGGCCTCATGATTAGATCAAGTATATTGCATAAATGCAAAAAAAGACTAATAGACCATATGCATAACAATAAATGTTCAATGTGTGTCCACCAAAGCATTTTTAGCCAGCTGAAAAGGTGCTCTTCTGATAATGGCCAGTTGGTGGCGCTTGTGAGCGCTTAGGAGGCGCAGCGTTTTTCCAGCCGAGACGCTCTGTTGCTATGATTTGGAATATCCATGGCAGTAACATGTTACTAGTATCTCATTTTGAAGAATATTACTGAATATAAAAATGCAGTAACCAGCAATATTAACTTCTCTGTTGTTGTTCAGTCGTTGTTGTTTAGAATGATTGGTCAGTGTAGTACAAACCCGATTCCAAAAAAGTTGGGACACTGTACAAATTGTGAATAAAAACAGAATGCAATGATGTGGAAGTTTCAAATTTCAATATTTTATTCAGAATACAACATAGATGACATATCAAATGTTTAAACTGTGAAAATTTATCATTTTAAGGGAAAAATAAGTTGATTTTAAATTTCATGGCATCAACACATCTCAAAAAGTTGGGACAAGGCCATGTTTACCACTGTGTGGCATCCCCTCTTCTTTTTATAACAGTATGCAAACATCTGGGGACTGAGGAGACAAGTTGCTCAAGTTTAGGAATAGGAATGTTGTCCCATTCTTGTCTAATACAGGCTTCTAGTTGCTCAACTGACATAGGTCTTCTTTGTCGCATCTTCCTCTTTATGATGCGCCAAATGTTTTCTATGGGTGAAAGATCCGGACTGCAGGCTTGGTCATTCAGTACCCGGATCCTTCTTCTACGCAGCCATTATGTTGTAATTGATGCAGTATGTGGTCTGGCATTGTCATGTTGGAAAATGCAAGGTCTTCCCTGAAAGAGACGATGTCTGGCTGGGAGCATATGTTGTTCTAGAACTTGGATATACCTTTCAGCATTGATGGTGCCTTTCCAGATGTGTAAGCTGCCCATGCCACACGCACTCATGCAACCCCATACCATCAGAGATGCAGGCTTCTGAACTGAGCGCTGATAACAACTTGGGTTGTCCTTGTCCTCTTTAGTCCGGATGACATGGCGGCCCAGTTTTCCAAAAAGAACCTCAAATTTTGATTTGTCTGACCACAGAACAGTTTTCAGTCCATTTTAAATGAGCCTTGGCCCAGAGAAAACGCCTGCACTTCTGGATCATGTTTAGATATGGCTTTTTTTTTTACCTATAGAGTTTTAGCTGGCAACGGTGAATGGCACGGTGGATTGTGTTCACCGACAATGTTTTCTGGAAGTATTCCTGAGCCCATGTTGTGATTACCATTACAGTAACATTCCTGTATGTGATGCAGTGGTTTTCCGGCCTTGACCCTTACGCACAGAGATTGTTCCAGATTCTCTGAATCTTTGGATGATATTATGCACTGTAGATGATGATAACTTCAAACTCTTTGCAATTTCTCTCTGAGAAACTCCTTTCTGATATTGCTCCACTATTTTTCGCCACAGCATTGGGGGAATTGGTGATCCTCTGCCCATTTTGACTTCTGAGAGACACTGCCACTCTGAGAGGCTCTTTTTATACCCAATCATGTTGCCAATTGACCTAATAAGTTGCAAATTGGTCCTCCAGCTGTTCCTTATATGTACATTGAACTTTTCCGGCCTCTTATTGCTACCTGTCCCAACTTTTTTGGAATGTGTAGTGAAATCCAAAATGAGCCAATATTTGGCATGACATTTCAAAATGACTCACTTTCAACATCTGATATGTTATCTATATTCTATTGTGAATAAAATATACGTTTAAGAGATTTGTAAATTATTGCATTCCTTTTTTATTCACAATTTGTACAGTGTCCTAACTTTTTTGGAATCGGGTTTGTATTTGTCCCGCCCCTCCTCCACTGTGATTGGATGGCTTGGTAAAAAGTGACCGTGACGAGCACTGTGTTTTACCCTATGGTTTTACCCAAAGTTGAACAGTTTGACTCTCAGCTACATAAAAAAGTCAGGGCAAATGAACTTATTAAATATTATTATGGCATACTGCATCAAAATGCAGTGTCATCAGTTTGCCTAAAAGAACACAGAACGTTGAATGTTTTACACACCATTTACACGTGGTAGGGAAAAGGTGTAAATTTCCTTCATACGAACTAACATTGAGAATACAAATATTTTCATGAATCCAAAAACGTCAGAAAGGCTTTAAGAACATTTTACACAAAAAAAATTTCTGCTCGTACTTGAGCCCAATGTGTGGCCTCTAGTCAGAAACCAGACTGTTCAATTAGCAAAGTTTTGCTTACATGCATTTTAAATTGTGTAAACAACAAGTTTTACAGTTCATTGAAGCCAAAGGCTTCAAAGTCTATCAGACTGATGGTATTTTTTCTTCTCTCACTCTCAGCAAAGCAGCAAGGATGGTACTGAGTGAAATACTTTATTAATTTATACACAAACCCAAAGTACACACTAACACAGCAAGTTATTTGCATCTGAAAACAGACTGCTCAGTATAACGCCTTATGGAAATCTTATGGCCCATAATCACCCAAGAGCTGTTCTTATGACCCTGATCAATTATTAATGGGTGAAACAAGTAGCACACACACAGTAATATATAAGGAATAAGTATTTCACAGGCCCTCACACATACACAAAGACATTAAAATCACTTGCCCTTTCAAATTCTTGAGGCCTGAGAGGTGGGTTTAAACACTCCCCCCAACATTCATTGGTTCCGGACTGATATATGCAATGTCTCCTCAGGGCTCTGACGAGGAAACATTTGACGCACACTAAACGTTTACATGTGAGGAGAAGCTGTGAGAGAGTTCTCTTCCACTCAGAGTTAAAGCAATAATCCATCCCAATTATGAAAATTACATTGACAATGACAATAAATGGGGACTGAAGCTTTCAAGCTTCAAGGCAAAAAAGCTCTAAAAGGTATCATAAAAGTATTCCATATGAAACATGCTCTAAGTTTTCTTGAGCCATACAATAACCTTGTGTGAGGAACAGAATGAAACTCATTCTACACTGATAAAAGCTGTTGAAAACTGCAAACAAATCAATGAGTGAGTGAGTGAGTTTAGCTTAAGTTTCAGTCTAATTTGTAAAAGAAATTCATTCATAGTTTTAAGTTATTTTTTAAGTTCTTCATTGCTATAACACGTAAATAAATAAATCAACAAGCAAACAATGAAAAACGTCTTATATTTTCTCCTTTCTGTCTGTGGAGGAATAAAGGCATAGAGGTTTGTAAAAAAAAAATTCCTTTGAAGAAACAGGATTTTCATGGTCTTGGAAAACCAGGATATAAGAGAAAGCCTCAGTTAAAAAGTGTGTACAATTAATGTAAATTAATAAAATCTTGGGCATTTTTATAATGAATACAACTTGCCAGATAAGCCAAGCTCTAAAATATCTAATGGGTAGAAATTGTGAATAAAAAATATTCATATATATTTTAAATCCTAATCCATAAAAACCTTGAATAGTGCTGTGAAAATGCCTTGGAGTAAAAAAGGTTGAATGCTTTAAGGATTTTGACAAGTGTTTAAGAGTGTGTGCATCTCAATAGAATTAACATTTACCACCAAGAGAACAGTGGAACAGCCAGATGGACCAGCCTCAAGCCATTCACACCTCCCTCTGTACTCCATTCTCATTCAAATTTTACTCGTCTTCTCAAACTTGACTCCACTCAATAGATAGATGACGAGAAAGCAGTCTTCATGCTCATCTGTTCCCCTCTTCATTTCATAATCCACAGCCTTTAAGTTACCCAATACGCTCGATACCACTGACAGGACTGAATGTTACAACCATAGACTCTGTGCACTCAAAGAGTGGACACAGTAAAAATCTCTGACACGCAACAGTGAGTTTATGGCATTCATAACTAGCCAACAATAGAATGTCCTTTGTCACATTCAATTGCCACCTCATACAGGGCACATAACCACACACACAAACCACCACTATGAGCCTATACATGTAGACCTGCCAAACAACCACAGACTGACTGATACTAGAAGTTTGTGGCTTGTCTTAGCAACAAGCTATACCCGTAAAGAAATATAATAACAAACTTAGCACTAAACAATACCTGTAAAGTAATGTAATATCCATCAAGGTGTGCTTGATGGTGACAGTTTGGCATCCTGCACAAATCAATTCAATTGTGTGCTCTTGGTCTTGTGACCCCTTTGAATTGCTGAACCCTTTCCCTCCCTTCCACAACCTCAACATTTGCCCTTGTGTGTACCTTTGATCAATTACAAAACAGAAGTGACCGCTGAACTTTACGTCAAATCACACTGAATGTTACGTCAGTCGACTGGATCTCAAACAACACAAAAACAGCCCAGTCAAATGGACTTAAGCAAACATTACAGCAAAACATCACAGACGCAGTTTCACTGATGGGAGATTATCATTTCATTCTCAACAGGGGTCAAAGATGAAAATGAAATTGCATCAGAAGTCTTCTGGAATTCATTACTAATGAAATGATTTCAAAGTTGCTCTTTTGTTATGCAATGATTGTGTTTGCATTTTATGCCAGTATTCACTTTTCATAGGTTTGTAGCACACAGCTACCTCTTGTACCACACCGAGTCCAGAGTGGCACCATTTGTGCCCTTATAAGAGTCTGACCTCACTGACATCTCTCTACCAAACATTGTTCTTCTCAACGCTAGTCCTAAATTGGGTAGGGATCTGTTTAATTTAATCTGAGGGGACTTGGTGACCTACATTTAACCTCACGAGATTAGCTTGCACCACTGATGATTCCGATAAGTTCATGATGAAACATGAGATGTTGAAACCTTCCTCTGCAATAAAAAGCTGATAAGCTAAATCAGATTCTCTTCATAAGAATCCACTGTGACAATGGACTATATAAATATGGCTTTCATACAGTTAGAAACAGTTATCATTTTGATCTAAATATATGAGTGGAGAAGAGTGAAGTTTGCTTAGAACTTCTTATTTGTTTATTCAAAGTGTGAATGGAAGTGGAGGTCTAATTTAACGAAGCAAGTAGTCGGTTTCCTAAGGGTGTTTTCACACTTGGTCCTTTTCAGGGGTCTGAGAGCGGTTAGTGTGATTTTTGGCCCATATGTGAACACTCCAAATGATCTCAGAAACAAACCAAACTGAGCCCATCTTGGGAGATGGTCTGAGTATGGTTCGATTTCATCTTATGGTACTGTTCGCTAAAAACACGCAATCTGAACACAAACCGCTCCAGGCTCATTTGATTTTCCGTTCACGAATTCCAATGTAGTTCGGTCATCAGACGTCTCCGTACAAATCAGCTGTTCATCATAACTGCTGCTTCTCTCAAATTACTCTCTTCTACAAATTATTTGTTCATAACGTACACTTGTTTATTGTGCTTTTAACTGTAATTTTAAAAATGAAATTTCTGTCATTAATTACTCACCTTCATGTGGTTCCAAAAACCCAAGACCTTCGTTCATCTTCAGAATACAAATTAAGATATTATTGATGAAATACAAGAGGTTTTTTTTTATCCTCTATTGAAAGCAATGAAATTACCACATTCAATGTCCAGAAAAGTAGTAAAAACATCGTTAAAATAGTCCTTGTGACTACAGTGGTTCAACCCTAATGTTATGAAGTGACAAGAATACTTTTTGTGCACAAATATAAAAATAACGACTTTATCCAACAAATTCATCTTTCCCCTGTCATTCTGCTATGCTATTTACGTTGCAGCACTTCCACCGGGTTCAACATCAGAAGGCTGGCTCAGTATTAAAAAAACCTCTCGGATTTCATCAAAATATCTTTTTTAATATTTAAGCTCATTCAAGAGCATTAGTAGCAATTTCGTTTTAAAAAATAATAATTTTATACGGAGCCCCGCACATTACATGCAGAAAAAAAAACTAAATAGTGTGCGATTTAGCCTACTTTTTTCCTGCATGTCATGTGCAGGGCTCTTTAATAATAATAATCTTTACAAACATATTTCTTGTTTAGTGAGGCACATACAATGTAAGTGAATGGGATCAAATTTTGAAGGCCATAGGTCGAGCCATCAAACACTGAACTGGACTAGATTCAAAAAGCACCAGTATGAACACAGAGGTCTGAGACCACATTCCTCCTTAAGTGGATCAAAAAAGGATCCGAGTCCTCTTTCAGGGACAGGGACAGTGTGAACGTAAAGATAACTGGGTCCTTCGTCACTGGGTTCACCTCTTGGTCCACTTAAAGGTGTCTGAGTTTGGTTCTATTAGAGGACCCAAGTCTGACCATCAGTGTTTCTCTTACCCACTTTTCGTCTGAGTTGCTTTGTGACATTGTTTGAGAAGAAAATCAAGAAATATGCAAACTGGCCAAATTGCTCTGAAGAGCAAGCAACTCAAAGTCTCAAAACCTGGTGATAAGTCTGCCTAGAGAGCTATGATGCTCAAAAACTTGTGTAGGTAGGCATCTCATCAGGATTGATCCAGCCTAAGAATAAATGACTAAGTGAAAACACAACGTAATCTTCAAATAACTATAAAAATGAGGCATATAGCCGCATTTGAACAGATGCTGTTTTTATTATTAATTATTATCCTTTTATTATTATTTATTATTATTTATTTTTACGCACATCCATTGCGCACGTGAGCGCGTGACACGTATGCGTGGCGAGGAACTCAAAAGGCGAGAAAAGCGAACAACGTGATAATGGAGACCCACTTCTCGGTCTAAGAGAATGGTCTGTTACGATGTTGGAGGGTCACAAACACCCTATTCACCCAGCAGCCCGTCTAAAATGGGCACAATGTGCAGGTCTGTGAGCACAGCGACATCACGAATGATGTAACTGACAGGAAACATTGAGCGGCGACCACAAAGACAGTGTGCTTGCACCATAGACTGTGAAGCTTGCACCCTCCAGAGTTAAGGTTAATTCATTGTGTTCTTCTAAAGCTCAAGATGCACTTTTAAATGGACTCCCCCTCTCTTTCTACAGCAGGACCATGTGGTCCACAGTATACGCATGCAAACACATACCTGTGCGTTTCATTCACCAACTCCGGTTGCAAGCGTGCGATATCCTTCCTCGATGTGCTGTCCCGGTTCACTGAGCAGCATGGAGAGCTCTGAATGTCTCCATGGATTCGTGGATATGTGGTGTGACTTTCCCATCCGCTCGACTGTGATAGAATCCCTGCTGCGCATGCGCATAAACTTGTACGGCCCCACGGTCGCTATGTGGTGTAATAGTCTCCAGTTACAAGGACACGAGGAGTTATGATGACTTTGAACGTGATGTTAAAACTTCACCGGAACCCTTTGAAGCTAATGCTTTGTAATAATCCAAGTATCATTTAAATGATAACGAGGAATGCGTGATTTAAAAGTCAGGACAGTAAGTACATGTTAAAGTTAATTTGTGTCTAACACTGAAATGTACAAAATGTATCTAAACATTCTTAAACAAAATTCAATACAGGAGAAAAAATGACCTTCAAGTAGGCTACAATTTAATGTGAATACTTTTTACTTACAGTATTTTCTACGTTTTCTCAGTATTTTTTCTGTTAAGGCCTACCCGTGATACTAAGACATATTCATTTTCTAATGCAAGATTACTTCTCAAGTAAAATGATTGTTTAAAAGGATGTTTAGGTCTCCCTCTCTTTCATTTCCAGTTGAGAGCATGTGAAATTGCTGTGCTGTACCAGCAGAGATTAATTAGTGTCTTTTGTTAATAAGCATGAGCTCCAGTCAGCAGCAAAGAGAACAAATTCCTTCATACTGAATCAGAGATTGACATATGAAAGAACACTGTAATGAAAGAAAAAACTGGAATTAAGTATTGGTCTGTTTATATGAATATTTCTGTTGTGCCAAGCATGCAAACACAGATAGTGGCTAACCAGTAAAGCTCTTGACGGAATAGCACATTAATCACTCGTGACTCAAAGCAGTATTTATAATTATGGACTAATTTAGAATAATTAAAGTTCAGTTTGGACTGAGAACTTGTTCTCACCACAGAATTCCAAACTGCACATTGTGAAATGACTGAAAAAACTGTGTGAACATTCAACAGACCATTCATCTTTATATTGGGTGTGTCTTTAGTTTATACATGCTAGACAGAAAGGATCAGGATTTGTTACAGGAACTGATATATTTTCATAGAGGTCCCTCAGTAGTGTGTTTTTTGTATATCGCACCCTGAGATCAGTTTTGATGAAACATTCTTAAAGAGAGTATTCTGACCCAAAAACATCTAGTTATGAGAGTTTATTTACATTCCATATTTTTTTATTACATTTTGAGTGTCTGAAAAATGCAGCAGGAGTGAGAGCAATAACTCTCTCAAAAAACTGAAATTCCAGGAAACTCCCCACTCAAGCATTCCGACTTTAAATAGGAGTGGACATCAATACAAAGTGGAATCTCTCAGATCTCTATAATCATGCGCTACAGGTACCATATGTCCAAAAACATTATTGCTAACATGATCCATGTGCCAAATCAATTTAAAGGTGAAGCTATTACCTTTTCAACACCCTTATTGCAAGTTCAGTAGCGGATGTTTGGCACAGCTCGAAAAGACTTCCATTATTCATTCAATGCATAAATAAATTATTAATATACTAACCTTTCTATCTTTCTCGCACTCTCTTTTTAAACAGACACTGGCATTTTCTATGTAACTTGCTTTAATCATCTTTTAGGGTTCAAAGTCCATAAGGACAGCTTTATCAGGAGCAGACACACCCGTCACTGTCATCATTAAAAGCCCAGACTTCACCTACAGGAATAATGCATTGTGTCCCCTCACTTGATCCATTCCCATCACCCTTTTCTCAGTCTAAATCACCAATTCATTAACCCTTTGATGCATAAGCTAATGCATAACGTGGGTCTAAAATGACCCATATTCATTCTCTTTGTTATTTCAATCAAGGCTGAGTGTTTTTTGCTGAATCTATGAAAGAAATGTATTTTATCATTTGCTTATTCCAGGTATTCATTAAATATCTGGTTTCAGATTTCCACAAACCATTATGTTTATTTTTCCTTTCTTAATTTATAAACAAACACAGATTTTGTATTTCTACATCAGTTTTACACCCATCGGTCAAAAATGACCCATATATATAACATATTTACTGCAGAAAACTATTTACCTGCCACACATTTCACAACTCATCAGAGCTGTTTTGTATATTTAAAGGTGCCCTAGATTCAAAAATTTAATTTACCTGGGCATAGTTAAATAACAAGAGTTCAGTACATGGAAATGACATACAGTGAGTCTCAAACTCTATTGTTTCCTCCTTCTTATATAAATCTCATTTGTTTAAAAGACCTCAGAAAAACAGGCGAATCTCAACATAACACCGACTGTTACGTAACAGTCGGGGTGTATGCCCCCAATATTTGCATATGCCAGCCCATCTTCCCAACATTATGAAAGGCATTAGACAAGGGCAGCCAGTATTAACATCTGGATGTGCACAGCTGAATCATCAGACTAGGTAAGCAAGCAAGAACAATAGCGAAAAATGGCAGATGGAGCAATAATAACTGACATGATCCATGATATCATGATATTTTTAGTGATATTTGTAAATTGTCTTTCTAAATGTTTCGTTAGCATGTTGCTAATGTACTGTTAAATGTGGTTAAAGTTACCATCGGTTATTACTGTATTCATGGAGACAAGAGTCGTCGCTATTTTCATTTTTAAACACTTGCAGTCTGTATAATGCATAAACACAACTTCATTCTTTATAAATCTCTCCAACAGTGTAGCATTAGCCGTTAGCCACGGAGCACAGCCTCAAACTCATTCAGAATCGATGTAAACATCAAAATAAACACTGTACTTACGCGATTAGACATGCTGCATGACGAACACTTTGTAAAGATCCATTTTGAGGCTTATATTAGCTGTTTGAACTTTTTTTTATGTTGTTTAAGGCAAGCGCGAGCTCTTGGGGCGTGGAGCACCAGATTTAAAGGGCCACACACCCTGAATCGGCTCATTTCTAATTATGCCCCAAAATAGGCAGTTAAAAAAATGAATAAAAAAAAACCTATGGGGTATTTTGAGCTGAAACTTCACAGACACATTCAGGGGACACCTTAGACTTATATTACATCTTTTAAAAAAAGTTCTAGGGCACCTTTAAACAACTAAGGCTGTCATATTTCATACAATAGACTATATATTATATTTCATCATTTATAATTTTTAGTCATAAATCAATGCTCTTGGTCACCCTTTACATCTGTCAGTGTTCCTGGAAAGTAACAATTTTGGACATACAAGGTTTCTGTCGACAGTCAGTAACATTATATAATAAGTATATACTCGATCAATGGTTTGATGTGCATTTGAAAATATTCTTGTGCTTTTGGTTTTCTTTATCCAGAGTGTTAGTATGACATTTCCATACTGAAATGCTGCATACAAAACAGGATGAGGAAGATGAGGCAATTCTTAGTCCTGATTCAGAGAAATATCTGATGCTGATGACCTAAAATATATGTGCCACAGGGTCAATCAGGGTCAATCACTCCAACACCCTGCTTCATACTACAGTAATAAATCTTAAACACATTAGCTCATCCATGAATATGATTTTTGCCCAAGTGTCGTCGGATTATTTTCCACCGGCTGTAGATGTGAAGTAGGGCTGACCAATATATCTCATGCGATTGTCACGTGCATTTCGTCAGTAAAGCCAGTTCCCTGATTACCGCTAAATCACCATCACCTGCTTTCAAATGGAGTGGCATTTAATAGACAGAGCCGTAGTTCACTGACAAGCTACGCAATATCACATTCATATCGCCTTCGATAATGAACGCGATATTGCGTAGCTTATCAGTGAACTACGGCTCTGTCTATTAAATGCCGCTCCATTTGAAAGCAGGTGATGGCGATTTAGCGGTAATCAGGGAACCGGCTTTACTGACGAAATGCGCGTGACAAACGCATTCGATATATTGGTCAGCCCTAATGTGAAGACAACTCCTCCCATGATTCTGCGAAATCAAGGCGTCATCAAGCTACACCTTTGTTTTGAATAAGTGACCTCTAGTGGCATAATTTACATATTGTGCCTTTAATTGTATTGACAATATTGTATTGACATATTAGTCACTTGATCATAGCAAGGGATGATATCAAGTGTCAAAGTCAAGAACTGGCAGCAAAAACACAGTGATAACATCATTTGGTTAGATCTGCTTAACAGGCTTAAAGCTAGATTAGATTTTTCCATAAACAACTATTTTAAAAAGGGATGTTTATGAATTTTTATTTGAACTGAATTTTCCACCTTATGTCGTTCCATACCTGTATGACTTTTTTTTTTATTCTGTGTATCACAAAAGAAAATGTTTCTCAGAAAAACGTAATTTCAAATATCAAAATATATTCCTTTTGTTTATACATCTTTCCCATATCACAAAACCAACATGTTCCTGCACAAATCCTCTCCCTCTGTTATTTTTTCACTACTGCAGATGTAGAATGACCCATCTCTGTTTGAACAGATCAGATGTGGGAACTTTAACCCAAATCCCCACAACACAAGCAAACTAGACCGCATGCCTGTTTATCCACGCTGAACTTCTTCTCCTTTCAAGTCCCTTTCAAAACATATCCCTGCAGTTCATGAGGAAAACCACCTGTATCTCCTCCTGTTTCGGTGCCATTTATGATAAACAGAAGTCTATTTTTCTGCACACAAACCAAATATTTACATCAGCAGCTGAGATGAGTGAAGCAGTACTTTAATAGAATAATGTGATTAAACTGTGGATACTGTCGGTCATAATCATCAACGGGGTGGATGGCTCTCTGATTTCATTTGGCATGGCTAAAGTTGTATTAGCATGTTCTAATATCCCTTCTGCTTAAAAGTCATTTCCAGAATTCATTAGCCAAAGGGCAGCACAATTCAAAAACAATCTTTGTCTCTAGTTGTTTTAGTGATTCATTTCATGTAAGATTCTTTTGTGTGATTCTGAAGAGCTAAAAAGCCATGTGGAAAGATTCTAGTTTAGAGGCCAGTTTAGTTCAAGACATACAACCAGTGAATACGGATTAAACTCACCAGCCCTGAATCACAAGACCTTCAGTACAACAGAAATATCAATTGCAATACAGTTGCATTTAGATAGCCGTCTACAGATCCACAACTGTCACCATGACGCTTACCAGAGACACGCAGAGAAGTTGTGCTCTTTTTTTCCGTTACCGAGGGGAGGCGTGTGGAGTGAGAAGCATGTGACATGCTCTAGATAGTACAGAATGCAGTATAGCACATCTGATTTAAATGCCTAATTCTGTTGCACACATATTTTAGACCAAATTAAAGAATGTGTTGCCCACTGAGGATTTTATGTTCTCTGACTGAGCTGGAAGGACATTCCTATTACTCAAACACTGATCAAGGTCAACAATGATCACTAAATACCCATCAAACAAACTATTGAATACTGATCAGAGAATGAAAAACAGGTTCTAGGCCCAAATGTGTAACAAATCAGCCAGACTATCTTGAAAAAAAAAAAAAAAAAAGTTTGAGCAGTGGTTCTCAACCAGGTGCCCTCAAGATGAATTAAAGAGATAAAGGGTTCACCCAAAAATGAAAAGTCATCATTTACTCACCCTCAAGGTGTTTCAAACCTGTATGAATTTCTTCTGCTGAACACAAAAGAAGATATTGTGAAGAATATATGAAACTAAACAGCTGATGGACACTGACCATTGACTTTCATAGAATGGGGAAAAAAAAAAAAAACCATGGAAGTCAGTGGGGTCCATCAACTGTTTGGTTACATTTGGAGTGTCTATTTACAGTAGCAAGTAAGGCTTGCGGACCTGGTTTTTAACGTGATCGATAAAGGTTCGAATCCGCCTTTTGCCAAGTTCCCATTTATTTTCAATAAAAATGAAAATAATGTTCTAAAAATGGAAATAAACTGCGAACAAGAGTTTAATAATATTTGAAGTGTTTATTATTATTTTTTTTCATTTATTATTCTACTAATAAGACAGTATCCATTTAATAATTTATTTATATATAATCATTTACACTCTATAATATTATTGCATCCTGTTAATGTACAAAAAATACTGAGGTGCAAATCTGCCAATATAAAGTATATAGCATCTAATTACTATATTAGTAATAAGTGTAAATAGAATCTATCTCTATAAAATAAGCTATTTTCACTTCTAACATCTAATTGCTATTTGTAAATAGCCGCTGCCCTTCATTTTTGGGTAAACTATCACTTTAAAAATGATTTAAAATAAGATAAAACAAGCTTTAAAATGTAAGATAAAACAATTAAAAATCAAGCTTTTAAATTCACCTACTGAACAATATTCATTTTATTTTCATCTTTGAAGAACCAGGATTTTTTTATTTTTTGAATAAATTTTGAGTAAAATTCTGTATCCAGTAAATTACAAATGACTGGAAAAGTCATATATTGTTTAAAAAGAGCAGGATCCCTGAAGAAAATTTCTGTAATCCTTCTATTTAAAGCTGCTGTCCGCAGTTTTTCCTCTTTGTCGCCATCTCTGTTTGAAACATGCGATTGCAGTCATATGCGGAACAGTTATCTGTACATGCATTGTGCTTTGGCACGGCTCGTCAGCGCGGATGAATCTAATGCTTGCCGTCAGTCACCGCACCGGTGTGGATACTGAACTTCAGAATCACAGACTCTACGTCTTGAAAGTATGACCAATATAAGAATTTTCACTGGAAAATATCAGCTGAACAAGTAAGTAACATTTCTGCCACTTTTGTTTTGACCAACTGAGGAAAAAAGCATTAGGCCTACAATAAATCACGCTGCCAATGATGATTAAATCTAACAATCGCTTAGCTCGGATCACACCAAACCGTGCAAATTATTATTACTGTTATATTGTTCTCAAATTGTTGATGTTAACAACATCAGCACTGTGTGAGTGTGTATTTAGTGTATATTAGCGTTACCTGTAGATTTCAATTTCTGTATCCACTCCACAGTCCGAAGTCTTTTGCTTTTTGACTACGGGTGAATCTCCAGTTGGCACTGATAATTGTCATTTGGACCTTTCTGGATTACAATCCGCCATCAAAATGATAAGTTTAATTATTTCAGCTGCTGTGAGAAAAGGCTATAAACGTGCCGCTACCGGCAGCTTCCTCACATGATTTAACTGAGCCTCTCGACGGGACTCCTTTCTGTTTACGGACGTGACGTAATGACGCACAGAGGAACTGCTGCATGCTTGAATTTCCTGCGGAAATCCGCCAGTTCGCTCTTATTATAAAACATTATTACAAGCTAACTGTCGTGAATCGAGACAAGATAATTAGAGAGTTTTGAACACTGGCTGGTTATGTACTTGTTCAAAAGTTGATTTTGGATCATTTTTAACCAAAAAAAGTTGCGGACTGCAGCTTTAAATTTGAATTATAATTATTTGTCACTTTGTCGTTACAAAAAACCCTTATGTTCAGGTAATTGTAACTTTATTGATCTTAATTATGAAATGTTATTTCTCAGAATTGAGACTCTATTTCCTAAAAACTACATCTTTGTATGTCAAAGATTTGCAATACAGTATAACTTTATGTTGCATGTGACTTTAAATCTTACATTAAACTTTATCTTACAATTACCTGTTATATTTTTACTCTGAGGCAGAAACAGAGAAAAAACATACTGTATTTCTAAGTCTAAGTTAACGCCTTAATGCCGCAGTGCATAATCTCTGTGCCACTAACGGCCCCAAATTAAATAGCAAAAATTTGCGATTGCTTTCAGACTGTTTGAACAAACAGAGTGCTGTTTTAACACCATTACATATCCACAGTATTAACATTTTTTGGAAAGCAGACCTACAATGTCTTACTTATAGTTGTCTCTGCACATTAAACATAACAAAATGATGCACTTAATCGTTTATATATGTATACCATTTGTTTTTACCATGGTGTATTGTACTATATACCGACTACTTTCCAAGAGTTATTGCTCTAAACCACATGAGAGCAGCCGTATCCCACCGCACTGCCAATCCCTGTCATGTGTGTATAGGTGCGTATGTTTGTTATGACTGTCATGCGTGTCATATTTACAGCACAGAGGGGCTGTTTCATCTCCACATGCACTCTGTCACCCTTCAGCCTTCTCCGTACACCGGGAGGTGGAGCCTGCACCCGCCTCTGCTGTGATTGGTGGACAGGAGATGGCTGTGTGGCCATCTGTATCTGATTTAAGGCAGGGATATGAAAGTGAAGAGG
This sequence comes from Megalobrama amblycephala, assembly GCF_018812025.1. Taxonomy (NCBI): domain Eukaryota; kingdom Metazoa; phylum Chordata; class Actinopteri; order Cypriniformes; family Xenocyprididae; genus Megalobrama; species Megalobrama amblycephala. The sequence continues at coordinate 23,825,067 of NC_063055.1, read as the reverse complement.
GGTGGTTGCTTTTCATAAAGCTTGTGAAGGAAATGAGAGATCTGCTGGCTGCTGGCTTTGACCTTTAACAATGTGCTCATGAATATGTGTATGTAGTAAAACATGCGGAGATAATAGGGGTCTTGAGATCCTTAGTTGTATTTGGAGACTGGCCTCTGACCTCTTTTAAGACCTCTTATGAATCACCTCTAACCCTTCACAAAAGTGTATGTATAGAGATGCATACATGCATATATGTTATTTAGTGTGTCTGTAATGCATTTGTGTGTGCATGAGTGTTTATTGTGTGGCATGTTCCTTCTGGTGTGGGGAAGTTTTAACCAGAACCAACAGGCTGGAGTCGGTTTCAGTGTGTGTGTGTGTGTGTGTGTGTGTGTGTGTGTGTGTGTGTGTGTGTGTGTGTGTCAGGTGTTCTCACTATAGTCCTGGTGGAACAGTGCATGACATAGTGAGTGAGATGCTAATATACTAATTATAGAAACAGTGTTGCAGATTTTTCCATAGAGTTGAAAAGCACAATCAGCTCGAGCACATGAAAATCAGTTTGTCATTCAGCAATTCTACGTTTTTCCTCAATATAACTAAACTACATAATGAATGAAAGTCACATTTTATTAAATAGTGACCTCATCTGTCAAGGACAAGAAAGCCATTAACCCTGTAAAGCCTTACATGTCAAGTAATAATAATATATATTATTATTTGACAATATTATTTGACAGTAATATATATTATTATTTGACATGATGCCCCCCATATTTTCCCGGTGTGAGCCGTCAGCTCCAGTCCACTACAATTTGAAGCGGTTAAGGCCCACTAAGTAGGCTATAATTTAGGCTACTTCATTTCCCATGTTCCGCTCCGTCTCGCGCACAGTTGAACACAATATAGCGGACGGGCACGGCGGGCTATTAAATTAAATTCTTCTTATTATTATGCTACTTTTATTATTAAATTAATATTGCAATTCGTTTGCCCCGCAATATCATAGCGCATCACCGCATAACCAACGCGCTGTAAGTGAGGATAATAAAAGATTAGCTAGATAGCTAACTCCTCATTTAATAAACAACTCGTTTAACACGAAATACTTCTCGATTCACAAAAAATGCTATTTTTTCTCACTATGGAACACAAGAGAAATATTAAGAAAATAAATTAGATTCATCTCGTATCGTATCTAAGAGAATAGGATATGCGCCGTTAATGCAGCGACAGATGCCAAAACATAGACATTATAATATTGTCTATCTATGTGCCAAAAGCTCAGTCAGTTTTTACTTTCAGTTTCTGTGGCAGCATGGGCGGGTGGGCAGAGCCTCACCAAAATATTAATCCTATACCTCTATATTCACTGAATTAATAATAAATTATAAATGACTGAGATTTTCTAGACTATTTTAAAGGGTTAGTTCACCCAAAAATGAAAATTATGTCATTAATGATTCACCCTCATGTCTTTCCAAACCTGTAAGACCTCCGTTCATCTTCGGAACACAGTTTAAGATATTTTAGATTTAGTCCGAGAGCTTTCTGTCCCTCCATTGAAAATGTATGTACGGTATACATCATGTATTAGGACCAAAATGTATTTTTGATGCTTCAAAATGTCCTAATTGCCAAAAACAACCACGGCGACATAAAAGTGCATCACCAACGCCGACAGATGAAAGGATTCAATGGAATCAATTCAATGGAAAGGATTCCAGAAGAGAAGACAATGCTGAATAAAGTCGTAGTTTTTGTTATTTTTGGACCAAAATGTATTTTCGATGCTTCAAAAAATTCTAACTAACCACTGATGTCACATGGACTACTTTGATGATGTTTTTATTACCTTTCTGGACATGGACAGTCTACCGTACATACATTTTCAATGGAGGGACAGAAAGCTCTCGGACTAAATCTAATATGTCTTAAACTGTGTTCTGAAGATGAACGGAGGTCTTACGGGTTTGGAACGACATGAGGGGGAGTCATTAATGACATAATTATCATTTTTGGGTGAACTAACCCTTTAAGTCGTAAAGTGAGCAGGATATATTAAAATGTAGCGCATGGATTCGGCAGGCATGAATCATGATACTAAGCGGGGCAGCCGGTCTCAGAGCCCTCCCCAGCTCTACAGCGCCACACAACTTTCCTATGTAAATCTGTGGTGTAAAATGGAACTGCAGCGCACTCCCATAGAGAGCATATTTTTAGGTAAACACACCTCACGTAAACCTCGCTCCAGACCAAGACGTTATCATTCCGCTTTAGGCCAGTAACTGTTTGGCATATCTGTTCTTCCTATGTGAAGTAGCTTATCAAATGAACGAGAGTAGGCTATAAACCCTTTCATTTAAACGTGTTCTCATTTTAATAGCTTTTATATAGGCCTACAGTAGTTCTGTTGTGTTTATGTTTGTTCTGAAAACAGACATGGCATTTTTCCTGACTCAAATTCCTACATAACTATTCTAAAACAACATCCGGATTCTGTGCGTCACTAAAGTCTATCAATCACTGATCAATCATCATTAGAGCGCCACCCTCAGGCATTCGAGTTCTGCCAAAAGTGTGTCTGATGTGTTCAGCGATTAGAATATAAAGCTTACAAAATCGTTATCATAAACTAGCGCTAGGACCCAGAATCTGACCCACTATGGCCAGGAGCCGCTACTGTTCTGTAGTGAATAATTAACTGGCGTGTGACACTTCTTCATCCGCATAACTCTCACGCGAAGTTTGCACATTGTTTGTGTGATATCCACTCGCCTTCATTTTCAATAATGTGGCGTGGCATTATTCACATATCGTCATCCGCGTCATTTCCTGTGATAATAAAATTAAGTGAATTATTAAAATAATGTGTAAATAAACAACAAACAAACTTAAACTTGTTTGCTTAAAGAAAAATTTGCTTAAAAGACTATTATTTCACTTGTAAGGCTTTACAAGGTTAATGGCTTTCTTGTCCTTGACAGATGAGGTAACTATTTCATAAAATGAGCTACAAGGACATTCCTATTACTCAAACACTGATCAAGGTCAACAATGATCACTAAATACCGATCAATATGTACTATTGAATACTGAATACTTTCATAATTTTATATATGTATGTATATATATATATATATATATATATATATATATATATATATATATATATATATATATATATATATAGACATATATAGATATAGATAGATAGTTAGATTTAAATGGAACAGTTTATTGAACCTTTAGACAAAATATAAAAATAAATATATATACTGCATTTGTGGTTTTTATGAGTATTTGGGCATTTATAGATCATAGTCCACTAGATATCGGACTGTGATATAGGAGCTCATACTCTAGGCCCAAACTGAGCAAAAATATGCAATTTGGTGCAGTTGCTGATATTTATATGGCCAAAAAGTAAGATCAAAATTGTGATAGCTTGTAATGTAAATTAATGCGATCAGACTACTTACATAAAATGTAAGTAAATGCAAATAGACGCGTGTATCACGTCCTGAAGAGGAAGGATGTTTTTTTAGAATTATACTAAAAGGCTAATTGCTAAAAAAATATATAAACTACCAATTAGATGACAAAAGGCATGATTGTTTTTAAACAAAGTTTTGATCATGTTGACAATTTAGAGGTCTTAGAAACGTGTGTATCAATATAATTAAGTATTTGGTTCGTTCTTGGATTACATGTGGCATTGATATGGCTTGCTTGTGGCCCAGATCTAGCAAACAGGAGAGGAACGTCCAAGTGCCATCATTCCATGCGACGTGTGGGCTGGATGAAAATGTCAGGTGTGGGCTGGATCTGGAGTAGGCTTTGTAGGGCTAAAGCACTACAAATTAGTCTATATGACTTAAAATATAGCGCATATGACAGCTTTATGTGAGATGTTCTTCCCTTGATAATCTTCCACTCTGCCGAAGCTTAATTCTTAACTCTGTCCATGTTCGAACTTTAACATGAATAATAACTTAAAGTGTGGTCTGTTAATTTTACAAAGTTATCATATGACTTCAGAAGACTTGAAGTATCATGCACAAGCCACGTGGAGCACTTTTTATGGTCTATTTTTATTCCAGTTAAAAAAACAAAACAGCAGCAATACTATACGCAAAGGCTTTGTTCAAGGTTATAATGGTGATAAAGCAGGACTCTAATCTCCCCAGTTCATAAGCCACCTAATTTACATATCTGTAAATGGTTGAGTGATTTTCCAAACTCCCCTTGAGCAATTGAAAATCATTAAGAAAAACTAGAAGCCTTATTTAACCCTTACTTAAAATTATACTCAGTGAATTAAAGCTAATGTTCTCTAAGGCAAACAAGAGTTGACAAAATATTGAGAGATGTAGCCGGATGCTGCTAAGGAGAACTGGGATCCAATAATAGATAAGATAAGAAATCCGGACTGAGAGTCACCGCTGCGGTTTATGTTACAATGGCGACATCTAGTAGAGATCAGGAGTTATTACAAAGTCGGTTGGAGGCGGTGATGTCAGTGAAGATGTCCAAAAAAAAACGACTGATAAAATAAGCGAAGATATATATATATATATATATATATATATAATCCCACTGTTCCAGTGAAAATCCAAATACACGCATAATGTTAGTAATTTATTAAAGTTTTTCTTTACTCTCCTATAATTTATAAATTATAGGAGAGTAAAATTTATCAGTAGGCTAAATGTCAATTCTAGAGGATTTTCTTGGAGAAACAATAATGACTATGCGTACTTATTTAGGAAACATGTCTACTCGCTTTTCAAATATAAATATAAAAAAGATTGATATGCCTATGTTTTTTTTTTTTATTTTATCTGTGACTGTTTACTTACAGATGAATGAAAGAAAGTAAACAGATATTCAGATTTCTACACGTTTTTTTCTGTCGGCTCAGGATATTTCTCGAACTGTCTGTAGCTGCTGGGTTTCATCCTGTCCGACTGACAGCTTCAGGCTCATTACTCAGCATCAGATGTTCACAGCAGGTGCAGCTCGGAGAAATGATGATTCATATTTCAACTAAACAACACTGACTCTTAAGGAAACATGTTTTCGCCACGGAATAAAACTTTTTATTATTATTATTTTTATTTCGGAGGAATTCCCCCCCTCAGAATTGTGAGTTAACTCGCAATTGGGAGTTAAAGGGATATTTCACCCAAAAATGAAAATTCTGTCATCATTTACTCACCCTTAGGTTGTTCTAAACCTGTAGGCCTATGCAATTTTTATTTGTTATGTTGAACAAAAAAGAAGATATTTTAAAGAATGTGGGAAACTGAACAGTTTTGGGGCACAATTGACTTCCATAGTACATATCAAGCAAGAATTGCAAGAATATATCAAGTCAGAATTTGAGATAAAAAGCCGCAACCTTTTTATTCAGCAGCGGAAAGCTTCCTTAGACTCTCTCTAATTTGGTATAGCAAAAATAACTTTCATTTTCACCCTTTTATTTTTTTTTGCTAAAGGTTTAATGAGTAGGCCCACATTAGGCAAAGTGCCACAGTCTTTTTAAAATTATTTGAAACAGAAGATTTTGAATCTGTGTGATATTAATATATGGAGATTATCAAATGTAGCCCTAAACACAATGGTCTATCCTACAGTCAACCCACTCTTCACATGAATCTACCTTGTGAGCAACCAGCCCCCTCTAGTGGACAAGACGAGTTAAGTAGGTTGGTAGGACATAAATTACACCTTACTTTTACCTGGACTTATTTTAGGCACAGAGCATGTAAGAATAGATATCATAAGATCAAAACTCACCTTATGACAAAATAATGATTAATTACCTTTGCTCAGAGACTTGCTATCTTCTGTACATAACAGCCTCAATACATTTATACATTTCACACAAATAGCCTTCGTCTATAAAAAGTCTCCATTAACACATTCAATGAAGCAATAAATAAATAAATATATAAATAAACAAACAATGCACCTAAACAAATTTTTTAATATAACTGAATTTGCTTCACAGGTTCCAAAATATTGGAGCATGTTAAAGACACATATGAATGTCATTATTTGCTACAGTATATTATACTTCATGACATGAATGAACATGTTCCACAAACATTTGACAACCAGAAAGTTTTCAAATATATTTTTGTCTTAATTTTGAACAATATCTTATTATTTGTGAACAATATTATTTTTTATTTCCATTGTATTTATTTACTTTGTCTGGGTAAAAATGATTTAGTTAAAAAAAAAGTTTAACATTGTTATCTAATGCTAATGCAATTTGTACATTTTTAAGTTTGTACAAAGGGGGCGCTGTATATGAAATGAAATGGAATCTTCTAATCTTAAAATGACAATAATTATTAGTGTTGGGGATGGAGAAAGCTACATTTAAAAGTAATGTGTAACTCCCTAAAACACAAATAATTGCGTTACTTAGTTACTTTTTATGGAAAATTATGTGTTAAATTACTTTTGCGTTACTTTTTCTCATCTTGCTTGTTATTTTTTGTTGTTGTTGTTGTTTAATAACAACAAAATAAGTTATAATTTTGGCAAACGTAAAGGCCCGTTTCACACCAAAAGTGAAATGAATAATAAATGCAAATTCACACCTGTACAGTAGAGGGCACAGCTCAAACACACCTTTCAGCTATGCTGCCATTCTGGATTGCAGAAAAATAGGAAAAACTTAAAAAATTAAACAAAATGTGATGTTTATCTAAAGTAATTTTTGCTTATTAATATGGTTGAATTGGATCATCCAAGGTCATCAGCAAAGACATTGGTTAATAAAGTGAGATTAAATACATAAAGTGGGCTATATTATTGCAGGTTTGCATAATATTCAGTTTGCATTTCACTGTTTTTATTAATTTTGAGGAATACTGAATCTGTATTTGCACAAATGAGATGAGTAAATGCATGCTCATATTTAGTCTAGAACTAATAATGTTCATGTTTACGCAGCGCACACAACACCTCTGCTCTTAATCACAATTTCTCTCAACATGGGGACAAGAGAGCTGTCAGTCAATAAATGGTAATGCGTATTAGTTGAAAAAAGTAATCTGATTACGTAATGTAATTGAGTTTTATTGACATCCAACATACTGAGCTGATTTTGCACACTAAAATATTAGTTTTACTCAAGAAAAACCTGTGCCTTGAGGCCAAAAAGAATCTGCCATATCCCACTAAATCTATTGGTTTACATTCTGCCTGAATAAAAAACACTTTGCAGAAAGTGAAACTCCTCTGAGTGCTGATTTTGGCTTTCCCATAATACCACAACTATGACAGAGAAAACTACTTTCAGCGAGAGCTGGTAAAGGTCAGATGAGGTCAGCGTTTTGACTGTAGACCTGCAGGATTAGATTAGAATAGATTAGATCAGATGAGATTAGAGGGATTAGATCAGAAAGTCTTGTCAGATGCATGCTGTGTCCTGAAAAGCCAAAGAACAACAAGTCATCAGCCTATTTTGCTTTTGAGATGATAAGATCAGGAATTCAGCATTGTAACACACTAAAACTGATGGCCATTTTTGCCTGCAGACATTGTTAGAAATTTAAAAGATTTTTTTTTACTTGGAACTTTAAAACGTTCAGTTTTAGTTTAAATGATTTTCAAATAGAGTTTTAAAGCTGTCAGAGCCAGTAAGACTTCTTTTACAGGCAGATAGAGAAAGAAAGAGTGAGAGAGAGAATGGTCTTCTTTTCGACAGTGGTCCTGACAGACTCTGAGTCCATCCTGATGAGGAGATTAAAGGTCCCAAATTCAATAAATGCAACACACAAATGCCCCTAAGTGCGCGCGCACACACACACACACACACACACACACACACACACACACACACACACACACACACACACACACACACACACACACACACACACACACACACACAAACTCACAAACACCCCCCCCTCACTGTCACACAGATACGCTCACTGACACGTAATTAAGATAAGTGGACAGGGGCATTATTGCAGCCCCACAGAGACAGACAGGTGAGAGCAGCAAATTAACCCCTGTGTGTGAGACAGAAAGGGAGAGTGAGATCACTGGGCTAAAAAGAGACAGGTAAATTGACCTTTGAAAGAGAGGAAGAGTGCGTGTAATTGAATAAAAAAAAAATAAAAGCATGCAAGAGGGTTTCTGTCTGACATTGATAAAATGGCTTCTCGTGACTCAAAAACATATTTCAGAGATAATGAATTATAATGGATGGCATTTTATTTAAGAGAAACTCTCAGCAGGAGTGTTCTGCTCAACTGCCTGGTTTCTAAATTCATTTACATAATACACCACGGCTGCATGTTTCTACATCTGGGCAAAACTTAAACCTTCGCAACATTGTGTCATAAGCACATACAGTGCAGCTAAATAAAATAAAATAAAATAATACCAAATTATTAATGTGGTTTGTAGCTACTGTAACTGTACAGATAAGTTACTAGGTATAATGATGGATTTCTGTTTCACACAGAACATGATATACAGTAAGAGCATAGCTATGACAGCTGAGGACATATCTCTCTTTATCATTTTCATTCTCTAGTTTTGTCATTCTCCATGTTTGTCTTCTGTCTTCCTCTGACAGTGTCCTGTGTCCCGTCTACACATCAGCGTGTGAGAGTGATGTGTGGGGAGGTCTCGGATGTCAGGCCGTTGTTTAAAGTGCTATCTGTGGCCTCAGAGGTCTGCAATATTAACCAACACTCACTGGAGGTTCTCCTCCATCCTTTTCTGTCTTTACAATAGTGTTATCAGAAAGAAATGCTATATTTATTATGTAGTATATAGCATACTTGTTGTATTTCGTGTATTTGTATTGTTTAACAATGTAAAATATGGGCATTTTTCCTATGGGTTAATGTTTGTTAACAATAAACAAATTTTAACTTTTTTCTTTTTGTTATATGAAGGTCTTTTTGTTATATGAAATTTTTCGACATCATTTATTTTCTTTATTTTCTGTTCTAGACCCAGGCTTTAAATCCAATTTAAAAAATTAAACACTCTTCCAAAGTCTTCACTAGATTAATATTCAAGATTGATTTGAACTCAGTTCCTCAGTCTGGGACGTCCTTAAAAAACGAAAACATATCTTATTTCAGTTTACAATACAAATAATTTTATCAGCATAATGCTATGAATGTTTTACATCATTACTGTTCTTTGTTTTAATTTTTTTTTTTTTCAAAAATCTAAAAGTTTCTTTCCAGGTTTAAACTTAAAATAATAATAAAAAAATAAGTAGTGTAGTTTGTAATGTATGTGGCAGTACATCAGCATCATCTCGGCCAGTTTTTCAGGGATTTGCCGCTGTGTCTTATAGTGATTAAACATGAAATATAATTCATTTTGGGTACATAAACCAGGCAATCTTTGGTCTGCAGCCTCGTGCCTACAGCCATATAGCACTGCTATATATATACAGTGGGTACGGAAAGTATTCAGACCCCCTTACATTTTTCACTCTTTGTTATATTGCAGCCATTTGCTAAAATCATTTAAGTTCATTTTTTTTTTCCTCATTAATGTACACACAGCACAGAAAAAACACAGAATTGTTGACATTTTTGCAGATTTATTAAAAAAGAAAAACTGAAATATCACATGGTCCTAAGTATTCAGACCCTTTGATGTGACACTCATATATTTAACTCAGGTGCTGTCCATTTCTTCTGATCATCCTTGAGATGGTTCTACACCTTCATTTGTGTCCAGTTGTGTTTGATTATACTGATTCGGACTTGATTAGGAAAGCCACACACCTGTCTACATAAGACCTTACAGCTCACAGTGCATGTCAGAGCAAATGAGAATCATGAGGTCAAAGGAACTGCCTGAAGAGCTCAGAGACAGAATTGTGGTAAGGCACAGATCTGGCCAAGGTTACAAAAAAAATTCTGCTGCACTTAAGGTTCCTAAGAGCACAGTGGCCTCCATAATCCTTAAATGGAAGACGTTTGGGATGGCCAGAACCCTTCCTAGAGCTGGCCGTCCGGCCAAACTGAGCTATCGGGGAAGAAGAGCTTTGGTGAGAGAGGTAAAGAAGAACCCAAAGATCACTGTGGCTGAGCTCCAGAGATGCAGTCGGGAGATGGGAGAAAGTTGTAGAAAGTCAACCATCACTGCAGCCCTCCACCAGTCAGGGCCTTATGGCAGAGTGGCCCGACGGAAGCCTCTTGTCAGTGCAAGACACATGAAAGCCCGCCTGAAGGACTCCAAAATGGTGAGAAATAAGATTCTCTGGTCTGATGAGACCAAGATAGAACTTTTTGGCCTTAATTCTAAGCGGTATGTGTGGAGAAAACCAGGCACTGCTCATCACCTGTCCAATACAGTCCCAACAGTGAAGCATGGTGGTGGCAGCATCATGCTGTGGGGGTGTTTTTCAGCTGCAGACCCTAAGCACACAGCTAAAATAACAAAGGAGTGGCTTCACAACAACTCCGTGACTGTTCTTGAATGGCCCAGCCAGAGCCCTGACTTAAACCCAATTGAGCATCTCTGGAGAGACCTAAAAATGGCTGTCCACCAACGTTTACCATGGAACCTGACAGAACTGGAGAAGAACTGCAAGGAGGAATGGCAGAGGATCCCCAAATCCAGGTGTGAAAAACTTGTTGCATCTTTCCCAAAAAGACTCATGGCTGTATTAGATCAAAAGGGAGCTTCTACTAAATACTGAGCAAAGGGTCTGAATACTTAGGACCATGTGATATTTCAGGTTTTCTTTTTTAATAAATCTGCAAAAATGTCAACAATTCTGTGTTTTTCTGTCAATATGGGGTGCTGTGTGTACATTAATGAGGAAAAAAATGAACTTAAATGATTTTAGCAAATGGCTGCAATATAACAAAGAGTGAAAAATTTATGGGGGTCTGAATACTTTCTGTACCCACTGTATATCTATCATAAAATGAATATAATGAATAAAATGAATGCTAAAAAGTCCATGTTAAGTTTCCTTTTAAAAAAAGTATTATGGTAAGTCTGTAGTCAATATTATTTATAAAAGCAATACAGGTCCTAAAGTATGTCATGATTTGGATTGCTAAGTAAACACTTGTGTGTGTGTTAAAGACTCCTCTGTGACTGAATGAGTAAGCGTCTGCTTCTAAATTGTTCTGCATCTGTTCCTGCTTCAGTGGGTTAGCATGACAGCAGGACAAACCTATCACTACCATGCTAAAGAGCAGCAGAGGAGGATTTGAAAGTTGATACACAGAAAGGGGATGTGAGTGGATCACTGTGGGATTCCAAACAGATATTTTAAAGCTACGTCTCTTGAAGGACAAAAGATGGCAAGATGTTAAACTAAGAGTCCCTTTGTAAACACCAACAGCTTTGGTAATTTCAAATTGATTTTAAATCAGAACGCTACTGGAAGTCGGCTCTATCAAATAGCGGATATTTTCTCTGATTTGTTGTAAGGCCGCAAGCGAGGGCTCGTTATCTAGCGGAGGTTAGCACAGGCTCATTAGCTTGTGCAGGTTAGTGATGGCTACTTAGCTCACTCTAGGGGGGGTCTCTCAAGTCTGTTGGCTAATTACTCCCCATTCATCTCTTCTTAACAGTCAATTAAATAATTAATGTTTGATAAAGGTGCGATGTCAGGCTGATCTCGGCTGTGAAATATTAATTAGATCAGGAAAGTAATTTATGAGAGTAGATTAGTAGAGTAATTTTCCTCACCCATGAGAGAAAGAGAGTCTTGGACAGACAGAAAGAGAAAAGGAAGGAGAGAACTGAATATTTGTCTTGAATTAGTCTCCATGAACAACGTCATACTGGCCACTACAATTTTGCTTGCACCTGAAACAGGTATTTGATTTTTTGTTTTGGCTAGATTTGACCATTTATTTTTCTGTGAAGTTTTTAAAAGTTTATTTTCTATAATGTACACAACTAAAACTAAAAACCAGTTGAGAACCACTGGACTAGACACTAAACCCCCTACTGAAGAGTCAAGGGAGTTATACTAGGGCTGCACGATTATAACAAAAATCATAACTGTTGATTATTACCTTGAAGTAGTAATTAATTATTAATTATGATTATCACAATTTACACTGAATGAACTGCATGCCATATTTTTGTATAAAAATTAAAAACAAGCTGAAAACACTTTTATTGTTTTTCTATAGCATTAAACCTCAAATGTCAACTATACATTGGTTTGGTTTCTTCTTTAAATAATAATAAGAAGTCAACATATGCATGGTATAATAATAGGGGCTTTTGCACCGGGTTGTTCTTAGAACTTGTATATAGGAACTAGCCACCAGTTTGATTCCCCAAGAACTAATGTTCCCCTAGGCCTGAAGTGACAAAAACTGCATTTGTTGTTGTTACTTTTATTTTGAAGGCATGGAGGACTTTTATTTTGACAGAGCTGAGAACGGTCCAGACAGATCCTGAGCACACAGCGCTCACATTCTCAGTCTTCATTAGTTTACGATCTGTTTAACAGTCCTGTCTAATACGTTATTAGATAGAACTAAGAAAGTAGACAGTATATGAAAAAGTATTAGCTTTTGCTGTGTGGTTGGTTGATGCTCAATGTCGCTAGCTTAACAGAAATACATAATCTTGTTTTGCTTGGTCTGCTCAAAGTCGTGCTGGATTTTCTCCTTAATGTAAGGTTGAGAGGTCCTATCACTGTTTTTCATGTTTGTAGAGTTAGAGCGTGGAGTAAATATATAGGCTGTGTAGACAGCTTTTTAGAAATGGCGGGTGTTGGTGTTTCACGTGTGTTCGGCATATCAGCGTACACCTTTGTCACTGGTCGCTCCTTTTGTGCTAGGTTAAACTTTTTACATTCTGAAGTAGTCGTGATTTGCAGAATACACACAGAATAATGTAAGTGGATATTTTCCCTTGTAATCGCGCCTTTGAATGATTACTAAATCGTGGCATCCGTACTCAAAATCGCGATTAGAAATTCAATTAATTGTGCAACCATAAGTTATGCTATTGTTTCAAATAAAATACAATTAAATAAATTAACTTTTTATTAGTCCAGCCTATTACTTCAGATTTTTTAAAGCATAATTCTCTTGGTGGCGACTTCAAAAGCTTTCTAGTGAGCGTCAACCATTTCTTAAAATAGCTAGAATGTGCTGTACTCTTATTTACCATTTTAATTTTTCATGTTTAACTTAAATTTCAAATCTTCAAACCATCCCCCAATTGGACTCTAAAAAGGATCTTACTACTGAATACAGTAGAAGGACGAGGCAGAATGAGTTAGAATGACCATTTGTGTCCACAACATTTGATGAAAGTGCACTAAACACAAAAATGCATTATAAAATGTTTTACAGGCTCAAGTTGTCATGATAGGTTTGGACAAAATGACAATAGCAGATGTTGAGGAATAACAAACTGGCAGTTTTTAATTATAGAAGCAGCAGGAACACAATCCATTGCAGGTGAGCAGTGCAGCAATCACAAATGAACAACAATGGAGTCTTTGATGATAATAACTGGTATCATCTTACAAACGATCCAGGCACACACATGGGAGCTGATGAGATGAGGAGATGACTACAAGAGGACTTGGAATGAGCTAACAGAGATTGCAGAAGAACACAGAAGCTTACGGCTGGATATTCTAAATTTCCGAGTGAATCTGTGTTCTCTTGACGAGGCCAGACAACTTATGATGGTGTGTGTGTGCTATATAGTGCTTGTGATGAGGGCTGATGAGTGATGGGTGTGCATGGTTAAGTGCCAGGGAGGATCATGGGGAATGCAGTCTGTGACATTACTGCCCCCTCCTGTACGGCGGCTCTTGATGCCGTGACAGGAGAGGGCTGACAGAACAGTCAAAGGGGCAGAGAAGCTAGGGAGGAGATAAAGGAGTGAGGGGATATAGTTTAATCCAAAGCAGTGCAAAGATGCTAGGGTGAAGCCAGGAGCCTGCCCAACTGAGGTTGAGGTGGGAGAGGAGGAGACCCAGGCAGAGTCAGAGGGATAGGGGAGCCTGGTGGAGCCTGAGGTATGACGGACCATGGTGGAGACAAGGAAGCGTTGAGCCAAGGTGGAGCCGATGGATCCTCACACCAAGGCGGAGCTGAAAACCAGGATTCCCAATGTGGATCTGGGCAGCACAGCGGTAGCACTGGAGGAGCCGAGAATCTGCGATGAAGGAGACCTGGAGCCTGGCACTAATGATGGTAGTGTTGTAGTACTTGAGATTGGTGTAATTTTTTGAAGGTCTTGGTCTTGTCAGGGATACCACTAAATTGCAGGTGCATTGTCTAATCTATTTGTTATCATTAATATGCCTGGATGTAAAACTTCCTGCTTCAAATGCAATCAGTAACTTATTTCTAATTTGATTTCTTTTGTTGTTAGTGATTTCATTTGATTGGTATCAGCTCTATATAGTGTCTTACTAACCTAATTATGTTTGATTTCTTAGAAGACATTTCTCAGCCAGTAAATGTAGATCTTTTAGATGAATTCTTGGCATTAATACCGGATGGCTTTGGCCATTGACTCTTGGTTCTTGGTCTTGACTTGGTCTCGCCCTGCTTTGGTCTTGGTCTTGTCTTGGTCTCAACACATACTGGGTTTGGTCTTGACTTGGTCTCGGTTTAGGTGATCTTGACTACAACACTAGATGAAGGAGATTTGGTGCTTGTTTGACTCAAGGAGGAGTGAGGACAGAATAGTGAGGAGTGCTGAGGCAGTTGGGGTCACTGGAATGAGGATAACTGCTGACTGGATGATAGTGGGAGTGGGCTGGGGAGGGTGCGGCTGAATGTGGATGTCCTCAACTTCCATATAGCCAAGGAACTGTGCCTGCATGCAGGTGGTAGCTCCCGCTGGCAGTAGATAAGATAAGTGAGGCTGGGTGCATCTGAAATCACATACTCTCTTGAATAGGTACTTATTTTAAATAAGTTATTATTTCAGGATGTATGTTCCATTTCGCAGTGTTCATTTCGTTGACGAATAATTTGTCATAATTTTCATCAACGACATTTTTTCACGGACGGAAACAAGATGATGATTAAATAAAAATGCGTTTTGAATGACTAAAACTAAGACTAAAATGTACTCTAATTTTCGTTGACAAATAAAAACAAGACGAAAAGGAGAGGGACGATTTGGGAAGATATCCAGTCAGGACTGCCGTCCTGTGTAGAAGATGTGCACATTTGAAGTGTAACGAGCTGATCTAACCGCGGGAAAACGCGGCGCTGTTGCACGCTCTACAGGCTCACCCAGCAGCACTTCATACTGCTTCATAACTAATGAATAGTGCACATTTATGCTAAGTGATTGCTAATGTTGATGAATGTTGATGACAAGGTTTACTACACAATGGTCATATGGTAATATGTTTTAGGCGGTTATAAGAATGCATATTTTATCTCCCTCATCTGAACTTAAATGCTCAGACTGCTACAGTGCAGGCTGCAGATATTTCAGAATAAGAGTCTGGTTTATAATTATTATTTTTTTCCTGGTCATTATTGTTATTTTGTTTACACAATAAACTGTATTTAATTTAATTTCTATTTAATTCATAGTAAACTACTGTATCTTCTGTCACAGGAAGGAAAGACTAACAACATTATTTGACACATTATTCAATATATTTTGCAAGTATAAGAGTTTTTATAGTTAACTAAACCTAAAACCATAAAAAAAAAATCTTCATTACTTGAATAAACGTTAACTGAAATTAAAAAATAAATATAAAAAAAATGTAAACTTATTTTAATTCATCCAGTTTCCAAGCTTTAGCTTAACCTGATGTACTAAAATAACAAAAAAAAAAAAAAAAAAAAAAACTATATAGACATTTAAAAACAAAAACTAAAAAGACATAAACACACATAAAATTACTAAAACTTTTATCTAAAATTACAATGAAAGCAGAAAAACTAAAAATCAAATCTAATCAAAATTTTAACAAAAACTGTAATAGTACCTCAATGATAAGTGTGTCAGTCCCTGACAAGTACTGAATTGAGCTCTCCTTTTGTCTTTTTGCACTTGAATGGTCAAAAACCGTACGCTTTGGAGAGTAAAGTACAGTGAACAGTATTAGAGAATATCAGATGTATATCAGTGTTTTGGATCTGTGTATCTGAGCTTACTTAATGCATTACAATTGAACTAAATTAGATTTTAGTCGACTAAATCTAGACTAAAACTAAAACAATTTCCGATGACTAAAATATGACTAAAATTAATTGTCATTTTATTCAAAAGACTATGACTAAAACTAAATCAAAATTTTACGCTCGGCATGTTGTCATTATCATGTGACCTACCAGCGTCAGTTATGCTTTGTTCACCAAACCTTGTATTTACTGGAATCTTGAGATGACAACATGTGACGTTTTATTCTGAGCTGTTCACATCCTTGGACTGGAAATTATGCATTTCTATGGCACCACCATCAACGTCTAAATGAATCTACAGCGATCAGGTGGTATAGTGGCCACGTGGTACACCTGGGAGCTTTCAGAAAACTCCCAGCTTGCAAACTGTAATTACGAGCTCTACGAAGACGTGAATGCTTTTTACAAGCTAGAATCTCATAACTACAGGGATTACGAGGTGGCGTGAATGCACCTTTACGTCGCTTCACTGCCATTCACAAATCCTCTCCCGTGGCCTCATGGGATAGTAAAGTGTCCATTGTATGCACGCTTCAAAATCTTGCAGGAAGTAGTAGGTCATCTGGGTACTTTTTGCCTACTCTTTATGAGTACTGTGAATTCGGATATACTTCTTTTGTCACATACTATTTTTCGCTTACTATATAGTAGGGAAGTATGCGATTTCAGATGCAGCCTCTGTGTTATTCTGACAAGGCTAGACAATTTGTGAGATTACAGACATGTGATGATACGTGTCTGTGCTATAGGTGCGTTCACGCGGCCTCGTAATTCCTGTAGTTATGAGATTCTAGCTTGTAAAAAGCGTTCACGTCCTCGTAGAGCTCGTAATTACAGCTTGAAAGCTCCCGCATGTACCACGTGGCCGCTATACCACCTGACCACTGTAGATTCATAGGCATTGATAGTGGTGCCATGGAAAGCATAATTCCCAGTCCAAGGACGTGAACAGCTCCGAATATAACGTCACATGTTGTCATCTCAAGATTCTGGTAAATACGAGGTGGCATGAATGCAGCATATATTGTGCTTGTGATGAGGGCTGATGAGTGACAGGTGTGCATGGTTAAGTGCAATCATGGGGAATGCAGTCCATGACACAAATATATTCATTTAAATTAATGATAAACTTATTTTAAATATATATATTTAAAATATTTAAAGTATTTTTAATATTAATAATGTTAAAAAATGCATATTTCTGTAAAAACATTTTTTCATAGTTTAAATCACACTATTTGATCCAGTTTGATATAATGACTCTAGAAATGACTCATGCACATCTAATAAGTAATGTAATATAATTGGATGTTGATTGTATAAGCTGTAGAACAGCATGTGAGAAGAGGCAGTGTTGTGTCACCACACCCTTCCCTATCAAACACACACTTACACACAAACAATTGTTCTCTGGTTCTGGGAAAGGATAATATCAGCAGGAAGTGGTGGCAAGGGCCTTAGATCAATGTTCTCTTAATAACAGCACAGCACAGATCAGGACAAGGCTCTTCCTCAGAACACTGTTAACTCACACACACAGCACTGCTGGGCAAATGAGAGAAAGATTAGGGGACTTTATATAGTGCGTGTTGACTCACAGTAAGTTTGGGCCCAAAACTTGCTCCAGGCTGCGGAGCTGTTGAGGAGAATACCAAGGCAACAAATGACTGCGTGTGTGTGAGAATGCCTTTCAATTGCTATGGAAACGCATCTCCATCCTCCCATCTCCGTGGGCAACAGGCACCCTGAGAGAGTTATTGGATTAGCATAAAAGCTTCTTTCACAATAAAAACCACTTTTGTTGCTCTGACCGTTTAATTTCTAATGAAGTTATGGCCAGTGGGAGATCTCTGACCTGACCCTGCATGGCCTGTTCATCCTCTTTGGCTCTTTCTTTTCATCATGGAATGCTAGAGCCCTCTCACATAACAACAGCCAAAGTTTGTTTTAAAAAATACATCATACATCACACCAAACACTTGGACATTGATGAGAGAGGTTTGAAAGTAAATAGATGGATAGATTGACAGACAAACAGATACTGAAAAGCAAATTTTGTCAAAAGAAACATTTTAAGAGGTTTGAAAGTCAATACATGAGACAGAACAGACAGATGTACTGTAAAATATTCAAGCCTCGCACACACAGAATTTGTGCCAAACACACTTTTCTGAGACTCTGCAAGGCTGCTCTAAGATACTGAGATCTGTTTTGTTGTGTCTGAGTGAATCTGAACCCACTCTGGGTTTCCTCTAGGTATGCTAAACACTAAAGAATGTTAGCAAATTCTGTTTCATCGAATCTTTGAAGAGTTAGTACTATTATGTGTTTGTGAGGTCAAAAGTTGCTGTCAGCTCAGCCTGGTGTGTGATGATAACTGAAATCCTGCAGCCTGAAGTTCCTGTGCGGCAGTGAGGAACATCACCTCTGATGTTCCAAACATGCCAGGAAGTCCCTCATGTCTGGATATAAGCTATAGAAGATGTGCTGTTTCTAGGATAGTTTCTCCCAGTAGATTCTGTTGTCTTACTTTTGAGTTAATGTAAAAAAATTGTTGGAGCTGTACAGTAGCAGTTAGCACACACACTCGACGTTGTATCTTCATTGTAGTAATAATGTTTTGAGCCCTTATCATGTCCCGATCCAATTTTCCCCTCTAATCATCCAGTGGGATATCCAGACATTTCTAAATGGTCTGACCCATATGGAGAAAAGATGACATGAAGCATTTGTCGGGATAAACACACTTGACAGGGAGGTAAGTGAATCCATACAAGCTTTACTGAACACACAAGCTGAAGCAGAGGTAAACATGTGAGTAGCTATTGAGATTGTGGTTGCAGATAATAATTAAATGTCTCTCTTACAGATGATTGACAGAAGGCAGAGAGTGGATGGCAGAGAGGATTGTTGAAGCACACACCTCAACGGGTAGACGTAGGAGACGAGCACAGGAAAGTATCACTTGGAAATACACTTGGAAATCCACAAGAGAAAAATCACCGGAACCAGAGTTCAGGTGACGATCGCAGGTAAGGGTCCATTTCCTAATTCAAGGCTAGACATCGAGTGAACTGAAGGGGCTTTTGCACCGGAGGAACCTTTTCATAGTTCCTAGAACTATTGGCTGAAGTACCTGTCTGCAGGATTGTGTTCTTTTTTCCGCCTCGATGAAATGAAATACTGAAAGTTCTCATAGGAGATTTCGTCTCTTAGCCCCACTTTTGCTCTTTCAGTTGCGTAAATGATGGATTTTCATTCCATGTCTGTTATCACGATACTCACGACACACAACAAACACAGCTCCGATCATGACATCCTCCATCCACCGGTTTTTAGCGTTTGTAAATGCTGTGTTTAAAGATGCTGCTGACGGCCGCTTCAGAGTTCCTATTACAGGTGCGAACGCAACCAGGAACATGGCCCGGGGGAGAAATTAGTTCTCAGGGAACTATCCGAGTGGCTAGTTCATATAACTGAGTCCCTAGAACTATTTGGTGCAAAAGCCCCTTGAGGTGTGTGCTTATATGTGGTGGCTGATGAAGTGAGTAATGAGTGACAGGTGTCAGTGACTGGGATCGCTGAGTGGTGGTGGTGGTGAGAGAGCCTGGTGAACTCGTGACAGCATTATCCAACTTTCTTAAAGTCCCCCTGTAGTCAATATTTTATCCCTTAAAACTCAACTTTGATCACCAAAATTACATATTTAAAAATTTTTTCAAAAAAATGTCTTCATGCCTTAAAATAGCTTGAATGTAACTCTACACCCTTGCCTCATTTAATATACATGAAACAATGAATATGCAAATTAGCCCCGCCTCCACTCGCTCACGCCAACTCAGAGAGTCTACTGTTGCTGTAGTGATGAGCAATTTGTTGTTTGTGTTGTGGATATTTAAGAAAAAAGCTTGCTTCGCTTCGTATATATTTAACAGCTGTGTAACTGAACTGCTTATATATTTTCTGACGCTTAAATTGTGTTTTAAATTATGAATTGGTAAAACGCCTTTGCAAAAGGCATTCGTTTGGACTGCTCTCTCACTGAATCACCTGAAGCGATTTCTCAGTAAAACAGACAGTATCGAGAGAACAAGCAGCTGTTTTCCTCTGTGAACATGCGCTAAATGGATATTTGACTATTTCATTGCTTTTTGGAGTTTTCAGATTTAAAAAAACATTCAGATGAAATCCTGCAGGCGCCCGTGCCTTCTCCATACATGCAATAAATGCACATCCTTGAATGAGCGCGGATTTCCAGAATATTTACTTGAACTTACCAGGTAGGCTAATATCTATGGTTTGATCCATTCCAGAGGTGGGCAAAATCAGAATTTATAATGGTCTGAATAACTCTCTCAGAACTTGGCATGCGAGGACACACTGACTGACGTATGCACATGAATCACGGTCACACGTACACGCTCAGAGCAATATTGTTTTAACTATGTTTTATAGTATTAAAATATTTCGAAGGACAAAAACATGAACTTTATTTCATGTTTTACTTCAAGTCAGTCACCTTTATTTATATAGCGCTTTTTACAATGCAGATTGTGTCAAAGCAGCTTTACAGTGATAACTGGTATATACTTTTGGCTGCACAGCAGCTATTAAAGAAAATGGTGTCAATGCAGGCAGATCAAAGCACTGTTAAATATCAAATGTCAAGTGTCCCCAACTAAGCAAGCCAAAGGCGACAGCGGCAAGGAACCCAAACTCCAACAGGTGACATCAGGTGGCAAACAGGTGGCAAATAGGTGTTAAAAAGGAGGGAAAAAAAAAAACCTTGGGAGAAACCAGGTCAAGTCAGCTGTCACTTTACTTTGGCTCGAGCCCCTATGCGCTCGCGCACTTGGCACAGCCCTTGCGACGGTTCTGTCATTAATTAATATGAATTAATATGATTAGCCTTTTGCTTGACTACGTTATCAAACAGCTAATAATGTGTTGCTAATGTTACACAAACCTTGTTCCTGTTCTTCATCTCAGAATCAATCAGGCAGCTACCTTCTAACAATCGGTATCCTTACGAACGCTTTGAACAACTCAGAACATAAGTGGAAAAAGGCAAATAGTTCATCATAACAATGCAATAGACTCGCTATATTGCTAAATCTACATAATTTTTCATATCAACAGAAAATATACCGGAATAACCTGGCTTCTCTTGAGACTCTCCTGCTTCAGAGCGCTCATGGTTAACGATATGCTAATGCCTGCCGGCACGTTGTTGTGATTGGTTACAAGGTAGTCTTTAGTTTACTGCAGTTTCAAACATAAAATACTCAGTAATGGTGCTGACTTATGAATTTGCACATGGTTTGTCTTAAAGCATATTAAAAACACTACATAGACATATAAACAACATTAAAAATTATTAAATAATAATAATAATAATAACAATAACAATTGAATGAAAAAATAATTTTGTCAGGTGACTTAAAAATAATGTAAAACTAAACTAAAAACTAAAATATAAAAATGTAATTTAATATGGCTGAAGCAATTCATTTCTTAATGCTTGCATTGGTAAGTTGAGGACGCATAAACACCACCTTATAGTCATAATTACTTTATTTTTATTTTTTAGGAGTTTGAGCCAGTGGTGTAAGAATTATGGTGAAAGCAAACCGTTATTAGTAAAATTAGGTTTCATAGACAAAATAAAATTCAGTTTTACTGAAGGTCCCGCCTTTGACTTGACTTAGTGACCAATCAAATTTTAGATCATTGCCTTGGCCACTTGGACACACTGTGTTGTAATCTCGCTCTCTGTTTACAATAAAAATATTTGGAGGATCAGATGAGACAGCTGTGAGCATGCCAAAAGCATCTCTGGCTAGAAAACCCGTTTTGCTCAGTACTGTGGGGCAGCATTACACAACAGAAAGATCTCCAAACATAGAAATGATGAAATATTAGGATCTTTATAAAGCATCTCTCTACTCCCCAGACAGTCAGTTCCACCTGTCTGAGAAGTATCAGGAAACAATGAGCACAAACAGCATTGATCTACAGTATATGTGCTGTCAGCCCTGATGACTCAGAATTATTCAAAACATTCTCTGTTCTCTGATTTATTTATGGTAGAATTGATTAAAATCAAATCAAAAGTTAAGGATTGTTTTTTTTTTTTTTTTTATGGGCATAGGTTAAAGTCTGCGTAATACATGTGCAAATGACACTCCACTGACAGCTTTTTCTGCGGTGGGACTTATCAAAAGCTCCCCTTGTGTTAAAATCTCACGTTTCTGAAATGAGCAGGGAGTGTGTGTCTGTGTGTGAGAGAGTGAGACAGAGAGAGAGAGAGAGAGAGAGAGAGAGAGAGAGAGAGACACATATCATAGTGTATTTGTTGTTTGCTGCCACACGATGATGTTCCAAGCCGGATCAATATCCAATCAGACCTGCATTTCTCACCTACCCAGAATTCCCTCTTGCTGTTGGAGCGCAGCATCCTGGAGGTGTGGAGAAACAGACTAGATGAGAACAGCTCTGTGCGTATGAACAAAATATATACCAGCTACAAGGACGCGCTGCCAGAGATCAGAAACTATCCCGCTTTATTAAGGTGCATTATTTTAGGTTTCTCCTGCTGAGATCTGCTCTTCTAAGACTTCATGAGTGTTTCCATTTACTAGAGTCCAGTGTTGGGGTGTAACTAACTAAAGGTAGCAAGCTGAGCTAGATAGATAGATAGATAGATAGGAATTAGGTAGGGGTGTAACGATACGCTCAGGTCACGATACGATACGTATCTCGATACGGAGTTCACGATACGATACGTATCACGATATTTTGAACAAAATGAAACTGAAATTCAAACAAGATTTATTAAAAAAACATGAACAAATTTCAATAATTTTCCTTGTTGTACATACAAGATCACATTTCAATAAAATAAATAAATATAAAATTTTAATAAAAACCTTCTGTATTCAAATTAACAGCTGAATAGGGCTGTCTGTCACTGAAAAAAAATGTTAAATTTAACATGAACTTAGAATTATGAATAGGGGCCGTTCACATATCGCGTCTAAAAACGCGTGGAAGGCGCGGCCGCACCGCTTCTCCTTCTTTCCAAAGCGCTTGCGCTCCCGTGGCGTCGGTCGTTGCTATGCAACCATGAACTGAGCTCTCCAAGAGGATCAGGATGTTTCTGCTAAGGATAAATGATTTCTAGCCCTTGCATTAGTTTTACTACGAGATATATTGATGGAGATAAGATATAAAAACCACCATGTACAGCTATGATCAGCTGTTCGGCTGAGCTTTTGATGTTTTGTTACGGAAAGGCCATAGCTGATCGGTTGATTCTTGTCACACGACCTGCGGTGCGCTTGCGGCATTCTGAGAAGTTGAGAATTGCATGCGCGTCGCGACCGCGTTGATCCCATTATGAGCGCGCTTGCCGCGCGGCTACATTTGAAAATAATAACTGACTTGAACTTCCCACAGAACTTCTTAAAGCAAAGCATCGCAAGCGTCTTTTGCTTTTCTGTGAGCACAGCTGTTCCTGTGCACTGCGGTGAAAGAAAGCCACGACTTTTCTCACGCGACCATGCAAGAGACTGACATGAGAAACGTTTAAACCTGCTTGCAAGATTCAATGTGTGCCCGAAACACTTACTGAACTAGAGAGCTGATTGAGACACACCATCTACGATAAATCGTTACACCCCTAATACTTATAGTAATTTAAAAATGTGGTAGCATTGGATCTGGACAGGAAGGATAACTCTGGGAGTTGGAAGGGGTGTGTCGCGATTCTGCCTTCTCACATCGCGATACAGGTTCGTGGACCTGCGTATCGCGATTTCGGTTTCATATCGCATATCGTTACAGCCCTAGAATTAGGTGATATTTAAAGCTCATTTCTCTTAAAGTGAATCAGTTTTCGTGATCAGTGATGCTTCAGAGATTGATCATGTGCATCTTAGACTGCAGTTAGTCATAGGCTCAATTGAACACAAATCACTCAATATCCTGCTTATTGCAGCTGAACGTGACGTCTCATTTCAAATACAAAAGAGATGCTGGTGATCTCGTTTTCTTCTTTCCTTTTCTTTCTCTCTCCATTCCCCTGTGGGGTCGAGCTTTGGGTGTCAGATCTGACCTCTTTTGTGGAGGGTTTTTAGGGGGGACGTGATCGATTAATGAGAAATTCTCAGCAGAATAATGAAGGATGACAGGAACACTAATCACTCTCACTGTGATTGATCTGCATGCTAGAGTGATAAATTAGTAGCTTCACCCTCTTTCTCGCTCGGACGTATTCTAATCACTCTCACTAATTAAAAGCTATTGACGAACACAGTGAGGGGCGTAACCGGGCGGCAGCAACAGAGATTAACTCTCCGTGACACGTAACTCTGTCTGTACTGTCTCATGTTTGCATGGGAAGTGTGTTCTGTAAGTGGCACTGGCCTTGGTTTCATTCTTTCACAGTAAAATGTTTTTTAGGGCATCACAGGCTTTCATGCTCTGAAGAAAAGATGAACAAATGTCAGAGGCGGTTCAAAGTGGACCAGAGGGATGAGGGAGCCCGGTGGAGCCATAAGGCCAAAGAACACAGAAACAATCTATCACAGCGTGAGAGTACCGCATTGAGTTCTCTTTCACAGCATCTTATGCGTGAATGGATTAAAATGACTTGAATGTTTAAACTGACAATACTAAAACCATACGAAAATGATAAACTTTCTTGAGGAAGCAGCACTGCCCAATCATTCAAATACACTACCGTTCAAAAGTTTGGGATCGGTAAGAAGTTTTGTCTGCTCACCAAGGCTGCATTTTTTAAAATTAAAAATACAGTAAAATCAGTAATATTGTGAAATATTATTACAATTTAAAATAACTGTTTTCTGTTTGAAAATATTTGAAAATGTAATTTATTCTTGTGTTGGCAAAGCTGAATTTTCAGCATCATTACTCCAGTCTTCAGTGTCACATGATCCTTCAGAAATCATTCTAATATGCTGATCTGCTGCTCAAGAAACATTTATTGTGTACAGATGTACAAAATATTTGTGTACAATATTTTTTTTCAGGATTCTTTGATGAATAGAAAGTTCAAAAGAACAGCATTTATTTGAAATATAATCTTTTGTTACATTTTAAATGTCTTTACTGTTACTTTTGATCAATTTAATGCATTCTTGCTGGAAAAAAAATATTAATTTCTTTAAATTCTTCTCAAAAAAATAAAAATAAAAATTCTTACTGACCCCAAACTTTCTCCTGAAGTCCTGAAAACATTGATAATAATAATAAATGTTTCTTGAGCAGCAAATCATCATATTAAAATGATTTCTGAAGGATCATGTGACACTGAAGACTGGAGAAATGATGCTGAAAATTCTGCTTTTCCAACACAGAAATAAATTACATTTTATATTATATTCCAATAGAAAACAGTTATTTTAAATTAAGTAATAATATTTCACAATATTACTGTTTTTACTGTATTTTTAATTAAATAAATGCAATCTTGGTGAGCAGACAAAACTTCTTTTAAAAATATTAAAAATCTTACTGATCCCAAACTTTTGAACGGTAGTGTAGGTAATTATACACTGTAAAAAATGACCGTGATTTTAACAGTAAAATACCGTTAAATTCACAGTTTTTGGAAGTGAAAAATAACAATTCATTGTAAAATTTACAGTGAAAAATCGTAAATTGACATTCCCACAATTCCCTGCATGACACTTCACATTTGATATATTTTCGTTGAAATTTCTTCTTAGTTTTTCTCATTTTTTTCTAATCAGTTATGTACATTAGGGTTTTAAGTTACATCTAATGTTGTTAAATTAATGTTTATTGCATTTTTAAAATTTCATGCATGTTACCATGATGGTGTTTAGTGTGTGTGTGAATGACACTGTGTGCACCTTCTATATATTAGTATTGTCCTCCTCAGCTTGTGGAAAAGCTGCTTGTGATGAACTTTGATTCATCATGTGACTCTTATCACCACTGAGTTTGGTGACTGTCAGTGTACTATAAAGGTACAAAACAGATATTAGTACTTCATTAGGTTGGTAAATTAACATTATATCAGTTAATGAAATACATTATTTTACCGTAAATTTAACAGATTTTTTTTTTACGTTGCTACTGTATTTTTTACGGTAAAGTTCTGGCAACCACAGCTGCCGTTTTTTTACCGTAAATTTTACTGGGATTTTTTTTTACAGTGTAGTTTTAGGGGGTCTAGAACTGCCCGTGACAAATGTCAATCTCAAAATATGGTGGTAAACACATGGTGACCTTTTAGTTAATAAAATGATTTAAATATTTTGTTTTGCATATTATTTTAACCCTGGAATGCATGAACCAAAAAAAAAAAAAAAATATGCGAATGCATAAAGGGGGTGAAATTGATTTGTGGACCTTTGTCCACTTTTCTTTTATAGAAGCATTAGAAAAAATGAAAATTGTTCTTTTTAAAATACAGTTGTACTTTTTCTAAAACTCTAAACTAATTTAGATCTACTGTAGAGTATATTCTAGTCTGAACCTTCACTCCCCACATTTCTCACAGACCATGTGTAACATTTTAATCTAGATGATGAAGAGAAAGATGAAAAAGGTTCCAAAATAAGGTGTTTATTTAAGCAAAATAAACTCAAGTAATCCAAAGACAAGAAGCCGGCAACGTAACAGCATATAACAACGACAATACTGGACAACTGAAGTGAGAGGAACTTAAATACACAGTGATGATGACACAATGACAAACAGCTGTGTTGATTAAATGAATATCCATGGTAATTAATAAGTGGCGGGAAACCAGGAACAAAGGAAACAGGAAACTGATGATAAACAAACTAAAAGTCCATGAAAGTGAAACTAATATAAATGAAACCGAATGTAATTGTGACACCATGTGAAAATTACCTTTTCAGACAGAGACAGACCATTTTGAATAATATTTGCACATTTCTAAACATGACTTTTGAGAAGAGTTTGCACCTCTTCCTTTTGCTTGGGCCTTCAGCTGTCCTTTCCTGTGGCCTTTAACTACAACTCATCTACTGATTCTGAAATTGCATTATGTTTGAATAGGTTCTACATTTGAGAACTTCATGACTTAAAAAAGTATGCATGTGTATAGTATGCACTGCTCGACATGGGCTGGTATACCGGCATAGCAGCACTTCTCACATGTTACCGGTACTCTGACTGCAACAACAACAAAAAAGCAATTAATAATATAAAAAATTAAGTAAGAAAACTGAACCTAAAACTTATCTAAACATTTTGTATGTCATCATATTTCAGGAACAACTCACAAATGAAACTGACAATAAAAAGGTGTCAAAATATATTGCCATCCTAACTTTTTTCCTCTCTTTCCTTCTCCTATGAAGGAAGTCTGTGTGTGTGCATTTGTGTGTGTAAATTCCTAGTTCAATCCAGAGGCCTTTTCACTTCACTTACACATGCTGCTCTCACTGGGGAATTTCTGTTAATTAATGTTAGATTGGAAAAATTAATTTAGCTGCAGGGTAGCTAATCAATAATCATGTCCCAAGTTCATTAAACGTCTCTTTCACTCTCTCCTTACCCCCCTCCTCTGTTTCTTTCTGGACTCACAAGGTGATTTTCTCCCTAATTAATCATAAAACCCTAAAACCCTGTTACATCCACTAATGCAGGTCAATCAAATCAATAGACTCATTATTGGAAGACACACTGCCAAAGCACACTTCTAACAAACCCACAATTTTTTTCAATGTTTCAGATGCATTGTGGTTATAGAGACAGTACAAGTACAGTATTTTTTTATCTTATACAATCAAGTTACCCATCTAACAAATTTATGCTCCAAAAACGTTGTGGGGCCTAGCAATGTTGCTAAAAAGTTATGATAACGATAACAACCTTATTTTTATTCAAAATATAACATTCTTTTGCAATATTCCAAGGTTAATATTAACATTCATCAAGTACAAGTAACATCATGTTCCAAAAATGTTCTCAGAACGTTTTTTCAACATTATAATAATGCTCAAGTAAAAACAAAATCATAAAGACATTTTTAGAACGTTGATTTAAAAACAATTCTCTCAACATAATGAGAATGCATATTATTAATAATGTTATTTAAAGAACACTTTGTTTTAACATTTACATAACCTTTACAAAACGTTAGTGAAAGTTGTGGGAACATTCCCTGTAATCTGGATAACTGTCATTATCTTTTCTCATTACATTTCTGTTCAAGAAACAACTGGTTTAAGTGAAAACAGCATTTGAGATGCATGTGAGGAATATTAAACTCTTTGCACTTCAACCACTTCGAATCTCATTAGTCGTTACTCAGAGCTCTTTTTTTTCAGAGCAGGTTAATCTCTTGAGAGTTGATTTAAAGTTGGACATTTAATATTGCAGATATTTTTTCTGCTAAAAAAATCTTCAGCTCCAGCAGACGAAATCTATAAATATGTATTCCGATGTGAATGACTCAACATGCAAGCTCAACTGCTTCAGACATATTTTCATTTCTAAGATATGAATAACTTTAAAGATCAATCTATCAATCTATCTATCCTTAAAAGAAAATCCTGCAGTTTGTCCTGTGAACCTTTTGTGAATTTTTGACCTTGTTTATTGAAACAAATTTCAGAAGACTACATCTTTGTTGCGCGTATGAAAATAACAATTGCTTCTGAAAAGTAGAAGCGACAGAATATTTATGAAATAGAAAAAATTCAGAGAATAATATTCAACAAATTTTATAAAGGAATGCATCAACACAAAAATGGTCATGAAAAAATTTAATTATTTTATAATCATTACAAGTACACCTTGGGAAAAATAATAATAATAATAATAATAGAAATCCATTTAATAAAGAAAATAATAAAAATGGATTAAAATGAAAATGAAAGTAATTATAATACAATCCCTTTAAATAAAAGTGCTTTTCATTTGTAAATATAACAGTACTGACATTTATAAAGATTATACATTTACAAAGATTTATATAATTTCTTTCAGCTCTGTCAACTATATATATTTTTATTTTTGTTTTTGCTGAGTCTGCTGCAATACACTGCGAGATTACCTTTTCTACCTATTACCTAAAGGTAGACCCTAAAGATTACCTAAAGATTACCTAAAGGAGATGTGATACTGCCTCAAATTTAGGCAAAAAATGTGATATCCTTCAATTTACTTACTTAAGTTTGAAGCAGCTGCTATATGCTTCATAACAGCTCACATATGGTGGCTAAGATTCAGTCTATATAGGCAGCTTTGAAAAGTTTAAAGTAATGTTCCACACCGCATTTGAACATCCCTCGGGATGTCATTCCTCATGGGAACAGCTTCTCAGTTTGAGACAGAAAAAAAAGTGTTGCAAAGTGTTTCTTAAAATTCCATACCCCACCATCACAAACTAGCTGTGAGAAAATGTGATGAAAACAATCTTCTCTGCAGGATTACAACTTTGATTTGATTGGTAAGACTTTTTTGAATCATTGTTCAATGATCCATCTAACATTATCTGCAGTATCTACCACAATATGTCTGAGATGCATACTGATATATATCTCCATGACAACCTGAAATCATGTCTACCTGTTTGTGTATATATATATAATATGGTTTCTGTTCTGTAGATTGGAAAGTTTTGCTTCCGAAAGTCAACTGAGTTCAAACAAGATATGAGCTTCAAGATATGTCGTGTTTATTGCCTTTCCTGGTCTACGGTATCTTGTGGTAGCTGGTGTGTTTCTCTCATCAGGATTATTAACTTGTGTATCATTCAGAGCTCTGAATAATCAATACTTCCTCTCATACAGGCAATGCACTAATCCAATCACACAAAGCCTAATATCAATTACAGTTACATTATCCACACCTGCATCGATCTCTCTCTCTCACACACAGATCATTACCCAGATCAATCATTATTCAAAGCCATCTTGTGATTTTGAGCTTCTGAAAGATCTTTAACATTCAACCATGTTTTCTAATTTATAAATTAGAAAAAAGTGTTGAGTTCCTCTGTTAATGTACAATTATTCATTTAGCAGTAAATGTAATGTAAAATCTCCCCATACTAAAGAAAAATCACTTTAAAGGTCATTAATTGAGAAATCAACTTTTCCTTGAGCTTTTGATATATAAGAGGTCATAAGAATATCCTGTAAGTTTCAGAACTGTCAACTTCCTTGTTAGTTCAATAAAAGCTAACGACTGATCCTGGAATGTGCCTATAATAGATAGTTGAAACGCTCCTCCGCAAAAGAAAACAACATCTACTTCATCATTGCAACTTTAGCCCCGCCCACTGGCATGTTAGTGAGATGATGAGGAGATAAGAGCGATACAGGACTACAAATAACATTACAAAGGATTTCAAAGGATACTAATGCTAGGAATATGGTTATTTATTTTCACAATGTGAATGTCTCAGTTGAGCTTTATTTATTTGTATTCGGTATTTCACTGTGGATTCTTTAGTAAATCAATCGCATTTCAGCGCAGGCTTTACAAACAGACTTTTACGCTATGGACTCGACAGTAATGCAACAACATGTAAGTAACCGTGTTAATTCTAATGCCTGATCTGAAATGTAATGATTCATGTTCAGTCAGATGTTCTTTGTCTATGTGTAAGTAAATCCAACCAGTGACTAAACAGTCGACTTCATGTTGTTTCTCGTAATCTGTTATTTAAATGGTGATTAAATTATAAGCAATCAAAGAACACTCCCTTTACAATTGCTGGAGCTGTCAATCAAACAGCGAGTTTATCAGTGACTGAGTTCTGGACTCGTGCCAAAACTCCTGTTTTATTCAACAAATCTCGTATTTACATTGAGTTTGCACTGTTAGTTATGATGAAAGCATTTGTTAGTATGCAGAAATTTAGTTGCGATGACGAGATCACTGCTTTCATGTGTTCAACAACATGTCTGTGATTGACTACAGTGTTCATCACTGCAACCTTTCATGCCACAATCTAAATATAATACCACAGATTTAAGTGTAATGCTATAATCAACACTTTACACAATTATTTAACCTTGAAAGTTTTCAAGAGAGTAATACTTAGCTATTTCATATTGCAGCCTGGTCTCATTGTTAATACGTAGGTATAAGTATGTAACTTTCAAAGACTTTACGTATTTATAGCACTAAAATGTAAAAATACTAAATATTTATGAATCTTTCATGTCATAAAGATATATGTATAATGTCCCTTTTATCGTTTTGTAGATAAATGATAAATGTAGCCTTTGACTGTGACGGTCGCTGCTGAGAATGAAGATGAAGATTGATGGATAAAGGGCTGAATTTGGATCTGTTCCTTACACACATATGGATTGTAAAAATTTGGAGTACAGCGAACAAATAAAATTGATGTGATTTGTGAATTTATGTTGTGCTTTGGTGTGTCTTTTCGTTTTATTGTCAGTCGCTGCATAGGAGAAAACACCTTCTGTGTCGCACAGCAAACAAACTAAATATTATAAAATGGTTAAACAATTACAGAAATTTAATTCATTTTAAGGTTTCAAAGTGTAGTCTTGTTTAACATTATGTAATCCTCCGAAACGAGTTTGCAGCACAAGTCACAAACAGAAATGTTATTTCATATTAAGTAGATGAGTAAACTGCATTCAATAAATTCGACTAAAAATATGTATTGATATGGCAATTGAATACAACAGATTTAAAACTATTAATACATGGGAATTCATACACATTCACACTTGGATACGTAAATGATTTACGTTTTATTGCTGTTAATACTTAAGTATTTTTACGTTTTAATGCTATAAATATGTCAAAATTGTACGTTTTTGTGTGTATGATAACGTAAGTAAATGTACATGTGGTAGAAGCACATTTTACGTAAAAATACACACGTATTCTCATGAGATCACATTGCATATTGCAAAGATGTTAGCCAATCACAGCTGTGGGAGTGTACACTGAAGTCTCACAGTAGACACGCCCCTTAAAACAGAGTGTTCAAATAAGAGGGCTGAAATCAGGGTAGGAAAAATGCCTTGTATTTCTAAATTATGACAATTTTTTATGTAAAAAGTATACTAACATTATATGTGCACTCCAGGAATCTTTATAAAACAATAAAACAATGCACTTCATGACCCCTTTAAAATGAGAAATGAATTGGTACCATATTGGTTATCAGCCCATAAAACAGATTCTTTCTTTTAATAGTATTTATTGTACATGCTAATTTTGTCTGTTTTACATTTATATTAACTTTGCCGTCATCTAACTTCTTAAAGGGATAGTTCACCCAAAAATGAAAATTTGATGT
This sequence comes from Megalobrama amblycephala, assembly GCF_018812025.1. Classification (NCBI taxonomy): domain Eukaryota; kingdom Metazoa; phylum Chordata; class Actinopteri; order Cypriniformes; family Xenocyprididae; genus Megalobrama; species Megalobrama amblycephala. The sequence goes on along the minus strand of NC_063055.1, from coordinate 23,792,601 downwards.
TTATCTGCTTACCCCCAGGGCATCCAAGATGTAGGTGACTTTGTTTCTTCAGTAGAACACAAATGATGATTTTTAACTCCAACCGTTGATGTCTGTCAGTCTTATAATGCGAGTCAATGGTCACACAGTTTATAAGAGTCAATAAACATGCACAGATGAATCCAAATTAAACCCTGCGGCTCGTGACGGCACATTGATGTCCTAAGACGATCGGTTTGTGCGAGAAACCGAACAGTATTTATATCATTTTTTACCTCTAAAACACCACTATGTCCAACTGCGTTCAGCACTCGCTTAGTGAGGTCTGATCGCGCTCTGACAACGACAGTGATGTCTAGCACTCATTGAAGTATAAGCGCGAGACATCACTGCCGTTGTCAGAGCGCGATCAGACATCACCAAGCGATTGCTGAACGTAGTTGGACATAGTGGTGTTTTAGAGGTAAAAAAATTATATAAATACTGTTCGGTTTCTCGCACAAACCAATCGTTTCGTGTCTTAGGACATCAATGTGTCGTCACGAGCCGCAGGGTTTAATTTGGATTCATCTGTGCATGTTTATTGACTCTTATAAACTGTGTGACCATTGACTCGCATTATAAGACTGACAGACATCAACGGTTGGAGTTAAAAATCATCATTTGTGTTCTACTGAAGAAACAAAATCACCTACATCTTGGATGCTCTGGGGGTAAGCAGATAAACATCAAATTTTCATTTTTGGGTGAACTATCTCTTTAAAGTTAATCTTTAAAACCAATCCGATCTCATAAGAAAACGCAACAAAAATATATTAAAAATCGTGAAATTGTTTTACGTTTTGGCGAACTGACTGGCAAAAGTGAATTTGTATGATTTTTAGAAAAAAAAATCATTATCAGCTTATCGAATCGGCCAGAAATTGTACTAGTGCATCCCTGTTTTAAAATATCACTGGTTTCTCAAGAGATTTAGTGGAGAGAAAATGAAGAATTCGGCTAAAAAAAAGAAGATCTTATACGTCCCCTCAAATTCATAAACTGTGCTCAGATTTGCCAAGATACCAAAGTAATTTAAAAGTCATAACTCATCACTCATATTTCTCATCAACATACAGTATGTTGCTCACTCTTCACCCTAATAATCAGACATTCAGTCCACAAGATGAGCAACCACAGGGGTTGGGAATCAAAATTCAACCTTGTGGACTAAATGCATTATTTTTGACACACGGGAGATTCATTTTATTAAGTCAGGTTAGGTTTGGTCATGCCAGCTCCCCTCATTCTAATGTTTTTTAATAATCCTGTTTCTGAAAACAGGCTTAAGTCTTAGCAACCATGGGATGGTGGAATTCAACCACAGAGGCCCTCGTTAAGCTTGCTAATAGACTTTTCAAAGCTGCTAATTATTTACTTTGTGTAGAGCTGCCAGGATGAGAAAAGCCTTAACACACAAAACTCAACTTCAGCCTGTCTTATCTATACAGCGCTAAATGACGAGTTCACTCAACAGTTTAGCGTGTGGTATTTCAGCGCAAAAACACAAATAATTTTGTCTGTCTAAAAATAATTAAACAACAAACGGAGTGAATTATAACTGAATGTGTGGTGGAAATCTTTCTCCAAACGCTCTCCTGTATCTTCCTTTGTGTCTGCCTGCCTCATCAGTCTAATAGGACGTTCTGTTCTCCTATCAGCTTCTCATTATGTGGCAGTAAATTAGAGATTTATTATTCTGATTAGTCATGTTTCTCCAAATTCTTTGTTTCCGATGATAACTATAAATAACTCTGTAATAGCTGGGAAAACCACTTTAAGCCCTTTATACCAGAGCTGCTTAATAATGTGACTCTTAGAAAAGTGATTCTTTCTCATTTGGTGCTGAGGATCAGAGGCCGTGTCCTCTCTGCGATTTTACGTTCCACTTCAAGAAATTTACAGCGAAATTAACCGTAGAAATAACCCCAGCTTCACCTCTACTCTCCCTGAATATGATGAAAAAAGACTCAGTGAAGTGATATGTCGAACTACAGCTCATTTCAAAATGTGCAAACGTTGTTAAATGTGTGATATTTATGAAAGGTTATTAACATGATGATCATCATCATTATATTCTCCAGACAGTGATATGGAGTCATCAATGCTCAACCGATAAATTAAATTCCCTTTTTCAAATAAGATAAAATGAAGATTTACTTTCTAAACACTACAGTTCAAAAGTTTGGGGTTGGTAAGTTTTTTTTAAAAGAAGTCTTTTATGCTTGCTTACCATGGCTGCATTTATTTAGTCAAAAACACAGTATAACATTAAAGGTGATAGAGAGGATTTTTTCGTCGACTGAGAATCCAAAAACAGCCCCTCTCCTTCACAGCTCATTTCAAAGGAACGCCTCCCAAAACTCGTGCACGAGTATTGGAACACGAGTGTTTACCACCGGCATTCGCTGTGTCGTGTTAGTGGATTCATTATGTCGGACTCACCGCAGGTAACTCATAATCTGCACTTGTTATTCCTGTCTCCTGACAAAAACATTGCATGCGGCGCCTGTGGAGTGTGGAAAGTTACTGGAGCGCGCAGCCGCGCTCGTCTCTCACAAGGAACGTCACGGCAGTGATTGACAAGCCAGAGGGCCAATCGGATTGGCTGATGTTTTTAAGGCCCTACCTCGTGCACAGATGATGTATATTAATATTATTACTTTCAGTGCACCTAATAAATAGTCTTTTATCAGTTAGTAAAGACAGTTTCAAGTAATATTGCTAAAATGTATAAAACAAAACATCCTCTTTAGCACCTTTAAAGGGTTAGTTCAACCAAAAATTAAAATTCGGTCATTAATTACTCACCCTCATGTCGTTCCAAACCTGTAAGACTTTTGTTCATCTTTGAAACACAAATGAAGATCTTTTTGATGAAATCTGAGAGCTTTCTTTCCCTCCATAGCTACGCAACTGACACTTTGATGCTTCAAAAAGTTCATAAAGCGATTGTAAAACGAATCCATATGAATTGAGTGGTTTAGTCCAATATTTTTGTAGAGACTCGATCGCTTTATATGAAGAACAGATTGAATTTAGGGTTTAATTCACATATAAAGATTCATCAACTCACATATCAGTTGTGGTAATGTTGGCTTGGCGTGTGAGAACCATTGAGGTTCATACTTGTGAGTTACGCAGCACATTTGAGCTTCCGGAGGAGGTTTGTTTTCATGTGTGAAGCAAGTTCGGTTGAGCTTCTGTTTATCTTTGCTGATCAATGTTTATATATGAATAAAAGCCTAAATTCAATCTGTTCATCATATAAAGCGATCAAGTCTCTTCAGAAAATTTGGACTAAACCACTCAATTCATATGGATTAGTTTAACGATCTCTTTATGAACTTTTTGAAGCATCAAAGTAGTAGTCGCGTAGTCACGTTTTTATCAAAAAGATCTTTATTTTTGTTCCAAAGATGAACAAAAGTCTTATGGGTTTGGAACAACATGAGGATGAGTAATTAATGACAGAATTTTAATTTTTGAGTGAACTAACCCTTTAATATTATGATTTAAAATAGCTGTTTTTACTTCTATATTCCTGTGATGACAAAGCTTAATTTTCACCAGTCATTACTCTTTATTGAGACTTTATTGTTTTCAATGTCACATGATCAATTCTGTCATCATTTACTAACCCGGCCTCAAGTTGTTCCAATCCTGTATAAATTTATTTCTTCTGCTGAACACAAAAGAAGATATTTTGAAGAATGTCAGTAACAAAACAGTTAATGGACCCCAATTACTTCCATTGTATTTTTTCCCCGAAAGTCAATGGTGTCCATCAACTGTTTAGTTACCCATATTCTTCAAAATATCTTCTTTTGTGTTTAGCAGACGAAAGAAAACATTTCAGACAAGAAAACTTCTTTTTTGGGTGAACTATCACTTTGAGAAACATTTCTTATTAGTATCAATATGAACACAGTTGTGTTACTTAAAGTATTCTTTGATGAATACAAAGTTTAAAAGACCAGCATTAATTTGAAACAGAATTCTTTTGCAGCATTATAAATATTTTTATGGTCACTTTTGACCAATTTAATGTATCCTTGCTGAATATAAGTATTAATTAAAAAATCTTACTGACTCCAAACTTTTGAAGGGTAGTGTAGATATCATTTCCATTTATGTAAATATCTATTGATATATCTGGATTATACATGATTACAATGATCTAAATAAATGAACCCAAAAAGAAAAAAGTGACCAGTACGTTCTTCAGAACATCTCCTTTGTTTCCCACTGAATAAAGAAAGTTAGAGTGATTCATTAATGACAGAATGTTTACTTTTTGGTGAACTGTTCCTTTAATTGCAGAGTATTGTGGTTATAAATAGAGCTGTGTCAGCTGCAGGACACAAGCACATTTGAGTGAAATTCACATTCACAATTACAGAGATGAGAAAAAACTCAGTTAGCAGGCAACAGGTCACACACGTCTGCACACATTCACATACTGTAATTGAGAATGAAGTACACCATTGCCTTTCATAAAAGAGATGATGTAGAGTTCATTGGTTGTAATTAATAGGTTTAACCTTTGTCAGTGCACATAATCAGTATGAATAGATTTTGATTGCACTGAATTGCTCATCTTGGCTGCTCATCGATTTAAATAGCATTGAATAATGCATTTGAAAATTTGTTTTATGTACGCCCTCAGTCCCACCATACAGCCCTGTATAAGTATACTTTTCCTTACATTGACTGGATATTATTAATATTATTCAAGGGGTCATTATTACAATGATTTAAATTCAAAGCAATCAATACTTTGGGGAAAATCAGACTTACCAAATAGCTTATTCTTTTAGTTGATTATTGGCTGTTACAGGATACAAAAAAAACTTGATTTGATGATGTTACATGATATTGTCGGATTGGATGGCGTCATCATATGCGCATTACACATGCTATTATACAAATAAACTTAAATTCTCAAAAAATATATATAGAAATTTAGTTGAACTGGTTTCACAAAACAAAACTGAAGTACCCTCTAAACATGCACACTTGTTTTATGTGTAGTTTTTGGACTTGTAAACAGCCGTTTTGTACAAAATTTCCCCTCAGGGGTAAAAACATTTTCCTTGTGTCTGGATGACTGTCTGTCTACGTGAAAATGTTACCAGCTGCTGAGTTCTGCAGTGCTGTATAAAATGTTGCATTGGGATGCAACAATTCCATCTGCCTTGGAGGAAATGATTATTAAAAGGAGAAAACATTCATTCAGAATCCCAGAATATGCAAAGGTCAGCGTCTCAGACAGCCGTCTGACCTCAAGGCTAGACAGATGAGAGAGAGCTCAGAGCATCACACAGATAGATGTAATCCATGTTCACCATCACACAATTCTGCTTGCTTTATTTCCTCTTATTTCACCCAATTTCATCCCTCCTTCACAGATATTAAAGAGATTCAGAGCCACCAACACAAACTCGCCGTCTCGCTCACAAACTCTCAGGCACTCAAAGAAACTCTCGTCCTCGGGGAGCATCTCTATCTCATTTCAAGCACTCACTCATGAACGACAGTGGATACATCCGCATAAGAGGTGATGTGTTTGTGTGGGGGAGGCTGAAGTGTGTGAGTGTGAGTTCGAGTGTGTGTGAGAGACAAAGGCAATGTGCATATTCTAGTGAGTGGGTAGGTAGTTGTCACTTTAACTACGGGCACTTTATGTCCAGGGATTGATTTTTATTCAAACTAACATACTTCAACTTTTTTTTTTTAAAAAAAACAACTTTTTGTTATATGAAGGTCACATTTAAACATACTTCAAAACTTTTTTTACTTTGCTTTTGTCATGGTCACAAAATTTACATCATGTTACACTCTCTGTTTCAAAATTAGTCTAAAGGATTGAGGAAAACGTAACAAGACGAAAGGAGAGACCACATGGAGCTTCTCAGTACAACAGTACTAACTGGAACTCTATCACAGATTTCAGTATTTGCATTAACTATCAGTTAGTTAACAACAAAGCAACTAACAACAATTGTCTAGGGCTGTTGAGAAGGGCCATGTGGAGATAGAAGTGGTTCTGTCTCTCTCCTCTTCTCATCTGAGCTTTCTTGATGGCTTTTATAGCTGGTTTCCTCACTGAAGGAGCCAATGAATGTTGCCACTGAAGGAACCACTGAAAGAGCCAATGAATGCTAGTTGGCTATCAGCAAACAAGTATCAGGTGCCAGCAATCAGCTCCTGTTAAGGTGATGATATACGTGGCAATTTTTGCCGAGCAACATTGCTCAAAAAGTTGCCCTGTGTATCATCACCTTTAGAGCAGCAGTATAAGAAAAGAGAAGAAAAAGAAAACACAACATAGAGAAAAACAAAAACACATGACTGCCCCAAATCAGTACAAACTACATCACAGGATGTAACTATATATATATATACAGTACAGTCCAAAAGTTTGGAACCACTAAGATTTTTAATGTTTTTAAAAGAAGTTTCGTCTGCTCACCAAGGCTACATTTATTTAATTAAAAATACAGTAAAAAACAGTAATATTGTGAAATATTATTACAATTTAAAATAACTGTGTACTATTTAAATATATTTGACAAAGTAATTTATTCCTGTGATGCAAAGCTGAATTTTCAGCATCGTTACTCCAGTCTTCAGTGTCACATGATCCTTCAGAAATCATTCTAATATGCTGATTTGCTGCTCAATAAACATTTATGATTATTTTCAATGTTGAAAACAGTTGTGTACTTTTTTTTTTCAGGATTCCTTGATGAATAGAAAGTTCAAAAGAACAGCATTTATCTGAAATACAAAGCTTCTGTAGCATTATACACTACCGTTCAAAAGTTTGGGGTCAGTAAGAATTTTTATTTTTATTTTTTTGAAAAGAAATTAAAGAAATGAATACTTTTATTCAGCAAGGATGCATTAAATCAATCAAAAGTGGCAGTAAAGACATTTATAATGTTACAAAAGATTAGATTTCAGATAAACACTGTTCTTTTGAACTTTCTATTCATCAAATAATCCTGAAAAAAAATATTGTACACAAATATTTTGTACAATTGTACACGTTAAATGTTTATTGAGCAGCAGATCAGCATATTAGAATGATTTCTGAAGGATCATGTGACACTGAAGACTGGAGTAATGATGCTGAAAATTCAGCTTTGCCATCACAAGAATAAATTACTTTGTGAAATATATTCAAATAGAAAACAGTTATTGTAAATTGTAATAATATTTCACAATATTACTGTTTTTACTGTATTTTTAATTAAATAAATGTAGCCTTGGTGAGCAGACGAAACTTCTTTTAAAAACATTAAAAATCTTAGTGGTTCCAAACTTTTGGACTGTACTGCATATATATATATATATATATATATATATATATATATATATATATATATATATATATATATATATATATATATATATATATATATATATATATATATATATATATATATATATATATATATATAAATCTCATGTCTGTACAATAAAAATAAATGAATAAAAAAAAAAACAAACAAAAAAACCCCCAATAAATCAATACAATATTGTGTGTGTGTGTGTGTGTGTAGTGGTTTGGATAATGGATGGATGAATATATAAATTTATAGTTTGGTTCCAAAATTTCCATCTTAAAGGGTTAGTTCACCCAAAAATGAAAATTTTCTCATGAATTACTCACCCTCATGTTGTTCCAAACCCGTAAGACTTTCGTTCATCTTTGGAACACAAATCTGACAGCATTCTATCCCTCCAGAGACTTCACAACTAGAACTCTGACGCTTCAAAAAGTTCATAAAGAGATCGTAAAACTAATCCATATGAATCGAGCAGTTTAGTCCATATTTTCCGAAGAGACACAATCGCTTTATATGATGAACAGATTTAATTTAGGCTTTTACTTACATATAAACATGGATCAGCAAGTCATTTGTGGGTGAACTAACCCTTTAAAATATAAAAATGTAAAATAAAAATAATTATATAAACAAAAGGTTATCGTCATTTCCACCACGGCACAACACATGTTGTAATTTTGGAAAATTATGCAAAAAGTTCTAACATAAAATGCCAGCTGTAGCAACAGCAAGACAAATGAGTGAAGAATTACCCTCCAAAAATTCTTTAGATTGTAATTTTAATCACACAATATTATCAAACTCAACCCATCATTTGAGTTTTGATAGAAATTGAACTGTGCTGGAAATGTTTAATAAAAATGTCATAATTTTTCCTGTGATTGATGCATGTATATCCACATTGTTAGAAGACTAAATAGTTCGTTTTCCATAAGTCCACAGGCCTTGTGGTTTGTGTGTGTACATTTTATCTTTTCCTCTCCCAAAATGACACAGCCACGGTGCCTTAGCCTTCAGCTATTTCCTCTTTATCCAACATTATACTATTGATGACCAGATGTGTTCCACCCCCTCAATGAATGGGAAATTTGAGAGATGGCCATATCATTTAAAGGAAAATAGTGCTTTATGCTGCAACTTTTCTGGGAATATCAAAAAAGATGCCGTCGGAATCAATAAAAATACAGTTAGACCAAGAACGTGTCCACTTCAGTGAACAATCCTTGAAGTGTTGGGAAATATGTGTAGAATTTAAATAAAAAGATGACATTTCAGTAGTTGTTTTAATAAGCTGATCATAAGCTGAGGCAATATGGAATACACATACACATACACAAAGCCTTTTTTTCACATGGAGTATTGCTGTTGTCAATGCTTCATTTGAAACTCTCAAACAGTAGGTATAAATAAACCACAGCTTTGATCCTCTTTTGTCAGTATGAAAGGGATAATACGCCTTCTAATACTAAAATGACCATAGTTTATCCCTGAATAGCTGATATGGGGCCATAACAGGGTAAATGAAGGAGAAAATGAACAAATTAGCATGTAAATGTAATAAGATGTCATTAGAGATTTAAGAGTGGGTTAAATAAAAAGGACCCACAGGCAGTCCTTCTGACAAATGGCTATCTACACAGAATTGCATTAGTTTTTATTTAATGGGCCTAATAAAATGAGCATATGATCATAGTTATTATAGATATGCACTGGAATCGCTTCGGTACACGAGCTGGGAGAAGAAGTGGCGTTAGATGAATGTTTTCTAGTGTATTCATAAAAGCAGACTGCCTTCCCTGCTCAAAGCCCAATACATCTCTTCCAACTATGCGGCAGCCAATGGCACATCACTCAGAAAAAGTGACAGATGCCCCCGCACTGCGTTCCGGAATGTTCTCCCGAGTTCTGAGTTCCACCTCGGGTCAATCTTCCAAATGTGATTATGGCTCAGGATAACTGAGCCTGCCAGCGCTCTTCTATGGCCAACATATCTACTGAAAACCCACGAGAGTGCTTCGCCTCACCCTTACCTTCCCCGCTCGCTCTCTCACTCTCATTTTATGGTCTTTCCCCATTCATCTAAAATCTACAGGAAGGAGAATAGTTATCTGCAGCCTAACGGAAAACAAATCTGCTCAATTAACAGCGGTAGACAAAGTTCTCTTCCCCAGGTGATCCATTTATCTTCGACTTGGTAAAACGAGAGTAGCTTTGAGTTCAAAAAAGGAAACTGAAGCTTGAGCAGAACCAAAACGAAACGAGCCAAACAACAGAATGACAGTTGGGAAATGGACTGGATCTGTAGTCCGCACACAAATAAAGATGAAGAGAGCGAAACAAAAGAGGGAAATATGAGATGGATGAGCGGACAGCGGGATTGGGGTACACAGCGGGAGCCAATTTCCAGCTCAGTGAGACAAACCCATCTCTATTTCACACCTCTGAACTCTGCATTCGCTTCACTTCGGCTCTCACCTGCCTGCTGAACCCAGAGCAGTGTGCAGTTTCCTCATACAGTAAACTGAAGAGGCGTAAAAGTGCAGGAGGCTGATCCTGGATCCATGTTTATGTTATTGCTTTAGTCGGAACAGGCAGGAAATCAGCACAGCAGCAGAAAGCAAAGTGCTTTTAGGGTCCCGACCTGAGATCATTTGAACTGAAACTGCAATGTTTTCTCATATACAACTTGTTTGGCTCCACCCACCTGTTTACACTCAGTTTGCCCGCTGTGAACTGATTCAGGCTATAAAAGTAGGGCTGTTTTATAATTTCACAGATGGTCGTTGGAAGCTGCTGTCCTTACTGTTTTCAGACCTGTACAGCATCACTTAAACATGAAGCACACAACAAACGAAAACAGAGCTGTTCAGTTTATAGCTCTAAATCATGAAATAGAGCCAGGAGAAATTTCTTATAGGTGTTTTGAATGGGTTTTTGATTTACGAGTAAAATAAAGTCTGTGGTCAACATTTTTTTTTTTTTTTTGTTCTACAACACATTACAATCACAGTAATAACTCAAATATGAATTTGGAAACCATTGTGCTTTGAAAAAGAGCTGCAAACAAGTTGCAGTAACAGTAGGCCATGTATAAATGAATAAAGGATCATGTGACACCGAAGACTGGAATAATGGCTGCTGAGAATGAAGCTTTCCCATCACATGAATAAATTCCAAATAAAATACATGCAGCCTTGGTGAGCATAAAAGATTTCTTTCAAGACATTTTAAAAAATTGTATTGACCCCAAACATTTGAACGGTATATTTTAGCAACTTGTGTTTTGAAAGCACAAAATGGTTTCAAGATTCTATTTAACAACTTATGTTCACCACAAAGGGAATCCATAGTGAATTAGCCTTCCGGGTCGGGCTACAAATTGACAGCATGACTCAGATCTCAACAGGCCATGAAGTTGAAGAGAATTATTGCAGTTGTCTTTGTTCCTTTGTTTGCTGTTCCCAATTAAAGTGAAATGCAGGAAGACACCGCACTAGAGGTTGTTTAATCATGAAATACAGGATAAATGCTGATTGTTGAGCTATCAGTCTCTAGACGCAGCTCATCCTAAACTGATCCAAGCACAAACATCATAACAATAATATCAGTGAAGAATTACACCACCCAGGGCCTGACACTTCATTCATTTTTCAACACTTTCACCAAAATATTTTTCACAAACTTTGCATGAAAAATTGTTTATTATCACGAAAGTTTCAAGCAATTCATCGTTATAGAGGGGGTGAATATTTTCAATATTCTTCCCACACCATAAAACTCATGCTCTCAACAGAGCCTGAGAGAAAATTCAGCTGATATCCTCTTATGTATGGGAATTAATGCGATCTTACTGTCTGCCTGGCTCTAACTGTCGATTTTCTCTTCTCAGAATGCCAAATATATCTGGTACTGTATATTTGGTGCATTAGTTATTCACACATCACCATGCTTAACAAAGATTAATCAGCATTGCAGATAAACAGATTTTCAAAAATGCTTGTAACTCAAATACTATTTTCCGCTCTAAAAAGGTCATTTTAAAGGTGCCCTCAAATGAAAAATTGAATTTATCTTGGCATTGTTAAATAACAAGAGTTCAGTACATGGAAATGACATACAGTGAGTCTCAAACTCCATTGTTTCCTCCTTTTTATATAAATCTCATTTGTTTAAAAGACCTCCGAAGAACAGGCGAATCTCAACATAACACCGACTGTTACGTAACAGTCGGGGTGTACGCCCCCAATATTTGCATATGCCAGCCCACGGTCCCAACATTATAAAAGGCATTAGACAAGGGCAGCCAGTATAAATGTCTGGATCTGTGCACAACCAAATCATCAGACTAGGTAAGCAAGCAAGAACAATAGCGAAAAATGGCAGATGGAGCAATAATAACTGACATGATCCATGATAACATGATATTTTTACTGATATTTGTAAACTGTCTTTCTAAATGTTTCGTTAGCATGTTGCTAATGTACTGTTAAATGTGGTTAAAGTTACCATCGGTTATTACTGTATTCACAGAGACAAGAGAGCCGTCGCTATTTTCATTTTTAAACACTTGCAGTCTGTATAATGCATAAACACAACTTCATTCTTTATAAATCTCTCCAACAGAGTAGCATTAGCCGTTAGCCACGGAGCACTATCAAACTCATTCAAAATCAGAAGTAAACAATATAACAGTATACAATACTCACATAATCCGACGCATGCATGCCATATGCATGACGAACACGTTGTAAAGATCCATTTTGAGGGTTATATTAGCTGTGTAAACTTTGTTAAGGCACTGTTCAAGGCAAGCGCGAGCTCTGTGGGCGTGGACCACGGGATTTAAAGGGGCCGCAGCATAAAATCGGAGCGTTTATAATGATGCCCCAAAATAGGCAGTTAAAAAAATTTATAAAAAAAAATCTATGGGGTATTTTGATCTGAAACTTCACAGACACATTCAGGGGACACCTTAGACTTATATTACATTTAAAAACATAATCTAGGGCACCTTTAAAGGAAAAGAATGTAAAAATGCTACAGTAAAGATATTTTCTAGTTTATTTTAAAATATATTATAAAAGATTTAAGAATAAATCTTATCTAATTTTACTTAATTTTAAAAAAAGCATGTGTTTCGGAAGTAAAAATTGTTGAAATACTTTATAATTACCAGTAAAAATCTACATTATATTTATATACACTACAGTTCAAAGGTTTGGGGCCAGTAATATTATTAAAATGTTTTTGAAAGACAAATTACATTTAAAAATATATTTAAAAAGAAAACAGTCATTTTAAATTTGAATAATATTTCACAATATTACTGTTTCTACTGTATTTTGCAAATAGACACGAAGAGACACGAAGAATACATTGATGACACAGAACAAAAAACAGAATGAACTGAGGGTTTAAATGCACAGAGAGAGAGAGAGTAATCGACATAAAACAGAACAGGTGCATGCAGGAACTAATCAACAACCAAACTAACTAGGGAACGCAGAAAACAGGCAAAACAGGATAGCACAGACTGAGAACGAAATCAAACAGTGAAACTAAACATAACTGTTGAATCATCCTTTAGAAATCAATTTAATATGCTGATTTGGTGCTCAAGAAACATTATATAGCCTATTATTTTATAATCATTTTATATTATTATTAATTTTGAAAGCAGTTGAAACTTGTGGAAACCATTTTACTTTTTTTTTTTTTTTTTTTTTTTACAGGATTTTTTGATGAAGAGAAAGTTAAAAAAAAATCTATTGTAACCATACACTGTAAAAAATTAATGTGATTTTAACAGTAAAATATTGTAAAAATGCTATGGAAAAAAACTGTAAATAGGTTAACAGTAAGTTCCCGTATTATATACAGGGAAAAACTGTAAAAGCTCTAACCAGACATTCATGCAATTTTCACAGTAAAATGCTGTAAATGTTACGATTTTTATAAGTAAAAAAGACAAAATCAATGTGTAATTTACAGTCAAAATCTGTAAACTGATGTTCCCACAATTCCCTGTGTGACACTCCACATTTGAAAGTATTTTGTTTAAATAATCATGTTTCTTAATAGTTTTTTGTTATCAGTTATGTTCATTTGGGTTTTATGTTACATCTTCTGTTGTTTAATGAAAGTTTATTGCATTATTTAAGTATTGTGGGTTACCATGATGGTGTTTTGCGTTTGCGTGAATGACTCTTTGCACCTTCTTTATAATAGTAAATACTTCAGCTAGTGGAAAAGCTACTTGTGATGAACTCTGATTCTTCATGTGGCTTTCTCTTTTACCACCTGCATTATTATTGTGGTTGTCAGTATATGTTAAAGGTACAAAACAGATTTTAGTGTGCATTGTTGAATTTATTGGTTTACATTCAAATTTTCTTAAATTACAGTTTTATACTGTAAAATTTACAGTTTGTTCTGTAAATGTGTTTACAGTTTTTCTGTATTTTTCACAAAATTATTCTGGCAACCACAGCTGCCAAAGTTATTTTGTAAAAACTACAGATTTTTTTTTACAGTGTATCTAAGTCTTTACTGTCACTTTTAATCAATTTGATGCATTCTTGAATATGAAATATGAAATACACAGGCCTTCTGTAATGCCTGAAACATTGCCACCTTATTTTGTACAGATAATATCCAAAATGACCGTGATTTTAACAGTAAAAGACTGTAAAAATGCTGCGGTGAAAAACTGTCAATTGGTTTACAGAAAGTTTCCGTACTATATACGGTGAATAACTGTAATAGATCTAACAGTACATTTTGGAAGTGAAAAATAACAATTCATTGTAAAATTTACAGTAAAAAAACGTAAATTGACATTCCCACAATTCCCTGCGTGACACTTCACATTTGATATATTTTCGTTGAAATAACTCTGTTTCTTCTTAGTTTTTCTCATTTTTTTCTAATCAGTTATGTACATTAGGGTTTTATGTTACATCTAATGTTGTTAAATGAATGTTTATTGCATTTTTAAAATTTCATGCATGTTACCATGATGGTGTTTAGTGTGTGTGTGTGAATGACACTGTGTGCACCTTCTATATGTTAGTGTTGTCCTCCTCAGCTTGTGGAAAAGCTGCTTGTGATGAACTTTGATTTATCATGTGACTCTTATCACCACTGTGTTTGGTGACTGTCAGTGTATTATAAAGGTAAAAACAGATATTAGTACTTCATTAGGTTGGTAAATTAACATTATATCAGTTAATGAAATACGTTATTTTACTGTAAATTTAACAGATTTTGTACTATTACTGTATTACTTATTTTTAATATTACTGTATTTTTTACGGTAAAGTTCTGGCAACCACAGCTGCTGGTTTTTTACCATAAATTTTACTGGGATTTTTTTTTTTACAGTGTACCACAACTGCTAGTCTTTTAATATATATTTAACTGGACTTTTTAAAGGCCATCCAGCTGCATGAGGCCAGAGTTTAAGTGTCATCTTAGGGGAGACAGACAGGAGGACCCCAGTTAAAAGTGTGAGGTGCTAAAATATGGGACATACGGTGCTCTGTGTGGATTTAATACGGAATGTGTTTATTTCCCTTTTAAATACGTGATAATTCTGTAATATGAGCTTGCTGTTATCATAGGTAAATAAATATTCTTATAAACTTTCCATAAAATCCTGTCCGCTGTGAGTTGCGTGAACCAGAATGTTCAATAAAGAATGAAAAAATAAACCAGCTGGGTCAAAACAACTCAACCAGCTGTTCAGTTGCGAAGGAACCCCTTACAGCCCATTTGACAATCAACAAAATAATGTGTTTACAGAAACAACCCAGCACTTTTGCACTTTTTTTGCACTTTTTTTGTAACATCCTAATAAACCAATTAAAGACAGAGAAAATGAAACAGAGGGAGAGAGAAAAAGAAAACGGAAGCATGACTTAATGAAAACGATGCTCTTCTTCTCACTCTCTGCCCAAAGGCCATTTACCCAACAGTTTCTCTCTCTCACACACACACACACACACTTCCATAACTACTCAGACTCAGTTATTGCATTAGCCACCACTTTCTTCCTGTGTGATTTGTGGGTAAAAAACAAATCCGGCCTCTGATAGAGCGCTGCATTGATGTAGATTACCAGCGCTCACATACACACATCAGATAGGAAATGCAGCGGCCTGATTACGAGTCTTACTAATGGTGCATTACTGAAATGGTGCTTTTAAAATAGAATGTGTTTTATGAGTGAGCTGTTTATGGGGTTTTGAGGCTGGTTCCCTTCAGTACCTCCATGGGAATTCGCATGGCATCCGCCGCCCAACGCTGAGCTTTATAGAGATGAATATAATGTGCTCTGATGCAGTGGGCTGTTATTAAATTCTTCCATAGGCAGTTACGGTGTGAACTGCACAACAGATGCTGCTATCCACTCCTCTCCTTCCCTTCACATACCATCCTCTCCATTTCGCCTCCTTTTTCCTCCTCCCTAACGACTTCTTAGCGATAAATTTGATAAAGTAAAATGGCAGCTGCTCTGACACAATAAATCCAGCTCGATATTATTAAAGTTCAAGTTGTTTCTTCACTTAAAAACTCTCCAAAGCAAAGGGTCAATTATGCTTATTGTTTCAAGCACACAAAATACATTACGATTTCATTGGAAGCAGTTAGAAGCTCTAGAAACTGTCTCTTTAAATTAAATTAAAACATTTTTAAAGGAATATTGCTGTATTGATTAAAAATGATTTATCCGTGTACATCATAATTTTTTTTTTAAAATTCATGTGCCGTTGTGTTCTTCAATTAAAATAACTTCCCCACCGACCTGCAGTGACATCTCTTCTTCTCTGATGACATGTTTACTGGCGTGAGGGCGGGACAACCTGTCACTCACATGAGATCACAGCAATAGCAAACAACCATCCAACAATCCAATTAATTCCCCATGGACAAATTAAACCCCAAGCTACATTTTTTTCTTGTTCAAGAAACTGTTTCACTTGAATATACGTCACAATAGAAGAGAAAAGACTATCGCAACTTCCATTTTATGCTGACTTTAAATGCTTTAAGACAGTTAGCAATAGTACAGTTCAGTGCTAACGAGTTCTTACAAGACTAAAAGAGATCACTCCAAGATAAATGTTTACTGTTTCTCAATGGCCTTGCCCTCTTGATAGCCCTGGCCTTCATGGTTTATGCTTTCTGCTGTGATCTCTGGCGTTAAATGAGGTGTTGTTGTGTTTGGCGGGTATCTGTAACAGCTACGTAATGCTAGCTCATAGGCCCTGCTAACCTCTGGGTAACATAACTGCATCACCACACTCACTATAGCGACTGACGGATTTGACACTCAGTCATTGCCTTCTCTAATTAAACAGGTAACATATCAGAGTGTCTGGCCTCTGGATAATACTGGCTAATGGGGTTATCTGACAACTATCAATCTTTTTCATTAAATTTTAATTATTAACATACACCGATCAGGCATAACCTAATATTGTGTTGGTCCCCCTTTTGCTGTCAATGACTGACAGCCAATGAGAGAGCAAGATACAGAGCAGCGGGGAGTTCGGGGAGGAGTTATAGACCACAATATCAGCAAGCATGGCTTCGTACACATAAACATTACAATTCTATCAAACAGAAACAAAGCACAAACATTTGCTTGACCATCCGCAACAGCAGCACATTGAAAAGTTATGTATTTAGCTCCAACTCTCGTTGCAGAACACATAATCCACAGTCTCCCCAAACATTTCCTCCTCCATATTCTTTCTTTTTGTTGTTTTCGCTGCAAATCAGCGCACAGGCAATTTGTATTTCAAGCTTCTTGCGGGCTACTATTTTTAATAATAATCCCACCGTGTGTCTCAGTCAGCTCCTTAGTTAAGTAGTCAGGGCACTGATCAGGGTATCAGCCACATTCACTTTCATTATATACTGATTCACGACCTAGGGAGCTAGGGAGCTGATTGAGACGCAGGGCCAGTCTCATGTGAGAACTCCGGTCTTGAACGCGTGATATCGCGTTTCTTCCTTGTCATGTCTCGCGTGTGTTTGGTTGTGAAACGTAATTTGCGTGCCAGACAGTGTTGTCGGCGATTCTTCCTATTGTAAAGTCATGCAGTGTGAAACCTTCTGTCGCCGATCCATCGTGCAGTTTGAACACAGCAGCGACTGAATGCTGGCCAAGATAGTCATGCAGTGTGAAAAGAACAGTGACCCGACTACTTTGAAAATCGTGCAGTCTGAACTCGGCATAAGTTGTGAGGTGGAGCCTCCATGGATCGGACTTTGTTTAGCACATCCCACAGATGCTCGATTGGATTGAGATCTGGGGAATTTGGAGGCCAAGTCAACACCTTAAACTCATTGTTGTGCTCCTCAAACCATTCCTGAACCCATTTTTGCTTTGTGGCAGAACGCATTATCCTGCTGAAAGAGACCACAGCTACCAGGGAATACCGTTTCCATGAAAGGGTGTACATGGTCTGCAACAATGCTTAGGTAGGTGGTACATGTCAAAGTAATATCTACATGGATGGCAGGACCCAAGGTTTCCCAGCAGAACATTGCCCAAAGCATCACACTGCCTTCGCCAGCTTGCCTTCTTCTCATAGTGCATCCCGGTGCCAAATGTTCTCCAGGTAAGCAATGCACACACACCCGGCCATCCACCTGATGTAAAAAAAAAAAAACATGATTCATCAGACAAGGCCACCTTCTTCCATTGATCAGTTCTGATGCTCACGTGCCCACCGTTGGTGCTTTCGGCGGTGGACAGGGGTCAGCATGGGCACCCTGACTGGTCTGCGGCTATGCAGCCACATACGCAACAAACTGCGATGCACTGTGTATTCTGACACCTTTCAGTACCAGCATTAACTTCTTGAGCAATTTGAGCTACAGTAGCTCGTCTGTTGGATCGGACCACACGGGCCAGTCTTCAACTGGGAACACTCCACAAGAGCTGCAGTTTTGGAGATGCTCTGAACCAGTCATCTAGCCATCACAATTTGGCCCTTGTCAAACTCCCTCAAATCCTTACACTTGCCCATTTTGTTCAAACACATCAACTTTGAGGACAAAATGTTCACTTGCTGCCTAATATATCCCACCCATTAACAGGCGCCATGATGAAGAGATAGTTAGGGTTATTCACTTTACCTGACAGAGGTCATAATGTTATGCCTGATTGGTGTATTTCTATAATTACATTTTACTAGACATTTCTGAGCCCGTAATCCCTTCCCTAAATCTAAAAATTGATTTACATGTTACAAACTTTCTCTCTTAGAAAGCTGCTTAGTTTGTTAACCTAAACCAAGTGCTGTTACTAAATTAATAACAATGACTGGGATTTGAACACCAGTGCTACATTAGTGTCACATGTCACCTCTGTTTGGACTTTGTTTTCATTTGCACTCCCTGCATAGTTTGTTGTCATAGTTACAGATTAGATATCATAATTTAGTTCAGGTGTGTGTGTCTAATCATCTTTGTTTGCAGTTGTATATAAGTTCATGTTTGTTAACCTTTAGCTTGTCAGGTCTCGTCTATGGTTACATTGTATCGCTTCGCTCTTTTGTACTTGGATTTACCTGTGGATGATATTAAACTTGTGACAGAAATATTCAACAAAAATTCAGAGAACATATAATTTCAAACTATTAACAATCAAACTTTTGTTAAATTGCAGTTATATGTTCAATAAATGTACACAAAAACAGTTGGATACATGTGTGTGCTGCTTTGATTTTTGTTGCTAACGCCAGAAACGGTTTTGTCATTTAAGTTGAATCTTTTAAGAAAATTTAAGTGAAACATTTGTAGTTACTCTTGTTTTTCATATGTTATTGTAACACTTCTGCATTGTATTAAGAAATGTGTATCGGTACATGCCTACGAAATAAGGACACATCATTCTACTTTACTTTTTTTTTTTTAAGTACAGTAAAAATTACTTTTTAACTTAAAACTAACTATAATGACAACAGACTAAAATGACTTAACTAATAAGGAAAGGAAACAGGGAATGTCTGCTTGAATCCTGCATCATCCAAGTAATCCTGTTATAAATTATGCTCATAGAAATTACAGAAGCGTTTCGGACTCACACACACACACAAACTGTCACAAAGTAATGGAGCACCTGTGAGTGTAATATGACGTCCAGTGGCTCAGGTGTGTTGGTGAACTACAGATCCATTAGCACTGAGAAATAACCTCTATTTCCTCCATATGAGCGTGTGTGTATGAGCGAGTCCAGTAATTCCAATAATCACAGCTGTTGGTCTGATGAAAAGTATCTCATGTGTGCTATAATTTACTGTGTGTCTAAATGGTTTTAGCCAAGAAACGACTTGTTTAAATCCTTAATGAAAGGAGACAAAGAAACTTTATTGAGAATATGAGGCACCGGTGGTTATTATCTAAGGACTGAATGGCAGAAAAACATCAGTGACTCACTGAATGTCAGTCATAGTGCATGTGTGAGAGACAGCAAGAGGTGCAAGCAGGAGCTGGAGTCGCTCACTCACACCTGCAGCAGAGTAATTGATTTCTGCCATGCTCTCTGCGTGTGCGCACACCCCCCCCCACACACACACACTAAGGGCAAACAGATTAAAGTTACTTTCCCTCACACCACAAAAGTGCTGTCACACAAACAGAACTTTTAATAAGCATGCACATCCACACAATCGCACTGGCGAAAATATTCACTCTGCAAAATTATTTAATAGAAATTATTCAGTTATTTGGCCAGGTGCAGGGTGACACATGCAGGATGGAACGGATCTGGAATAGGAAAAGAGGAAATTTATATGATAATTGCACTAAGTGACTTTATGAATAAATGCAAGGAGATTACAGATAAAAATTCATCTAAATTTCGCAAACGCTTTACCCAGCT
The DNA here is from genome assembly GCF_018812025.1 of Megalobrama amblycephala. Classification (NCBI taxonomy): domain Eukaryota; kingdom Metazoa; phylum Chordata; class Actinopteri; order Cypriniformes; family Xenocyprididae; genus Megalobrama; species Megalobrama amblycephala. Next base: position 23,772,327 of record NC_063055.1, on the reverse strand, counting down.
AACCACAGAGCGATTGGGAAATGTTTTGAAGATCATTTGAAGGGCATTTTGTTCAGATGTCGGCCATGCACAGATGTGCCCTGACAGTAACAGATGTGTGCACATGTGTAACTCTATTTAATGGCCCACTAGCAGTTTGAACTCAGTCATTTCACAGCCATGTGTCAATAGATGAAATCTACAGTGCAATTGTGAATTGATTATTGGATTTGTTTAGATCTTTGGCTGTGAGTCTTTTTATGAAGATGGTGAGCGAGCCAATAATAAAAACAAACCTGTTCTCCTTAAAGGGTTAGTTCACCCCAAAATGAAAATTCTGTCATTAATTACTCATCCTCATGTCGTTCCACCCCTGTTAGACTTTCGTTCATCTTCAGAGGACAAATGATTTCCTTCCATTGATTGCCTTTGTAACTACCACTTTGATGCTTCAAAAACTTCATAAAGAGATTGGAATACTAATCCATATGAATCGAGTGGTTTAGATTAAATTTTCTGAAGAGAATCGATCGTTTGTTATGACGAACAGATTTAATTTAGGCTTTTACTTGCATGTAAACATTGATCAGCGAACGTAAGCAAAAGCTCAATCTAACTTGAATAATGAAAAATAAAAAAACAAAAACAAAAAAGGAAAAAAAGTGAATTTACTAATCACAACATTATAATGTACAATGTGAAACATGGACATTCATTGTGAGATTTGATAAACATTACATTTAACAGTGTTTTTAAAGATGAACTTTAACTGTAGATGATGGCAAAGATACATCTAAATGTAAAGAAAAAGAGAAGGAAGTGCACAATACAATATCAACCAATATACCTTATATCTGATACTAAACAGTACCAAAAAAAAAAAAAAAAAAAAAAAAATTTTAAAAATCTAATGGTGTGGTGCGGATTTCATCATCCTTAGTTCTTATAATAAAAAAACAACAACTCTTAACTCTTAATCCTACCCAATACCAAACTTAACAACTACCTTATTAACTATTAACAAAGACTATAGAATAACACAAGACGTGTCACTCGTATTGTTTTGAATGGGAGAAAGTGTGTAACGCGCAATATGGCGGAATAAGTCCCGCCTTCTAAATAAGAGCCAATCGCCGACTGGTAAAGTCATCGCGTCACTTCAGCGGCCGTTAGAATCACCGGTTTCTATAGAAACAGTCAGACGCGCGCCTCCGAAGAGACGCGCATTTAGGTCTGCGCATGCGCATTAGCTTGATCCAGCCTGAAAAAAAGTTTTTTTTGTCATGATTCGAGCGTTTAGAAACTAAATGTATGAGCCGGTTGTTGCTAGATTTCATTGGTGATTTCAAATATAAAATTTAATTGTAAGGTTGGCGAACAGTTTTGGAGAATTTGATGTTTCCCCATTCAAAGAAATTGCATGATGCCCAGGATGCCCGAGAGGCGTTTCAAAGATGGCCGCCGAGTGAAATGACTTCTCTTAAAGGGACTTTGCTATTAATAAGCAGTAATTAGGAGTTTATTGAGGCAAAGGTTGTAGTTAATAGTTAATTAATAGTGAGAATTACACCCTAATATGAAATGTGTGACCAAATAAGCTAATGTAATTGTTAGTTCATGATGATTAATATTAATTAATGCCAATGTACACAACTTTATTTTTAAAATATATTAGGCATAGAAATTAAATACACCTATATAAATAATGTATTACAGATTGTTAGTTCATGTTAAATATTGCATTAACTAATGCTGACATACACAATCTAATTGTTTTATAAAAACCAATATCAATATCAATATAAAAGACCGAGCTATCTTAATACAAAGAAAAGATAAATATGTAAATTTTTATCTGTATAGTAAACGTATGGTAAAACTTTCTCCAACAGCCCTAAACCAGTCCCTCTTCCACCACAGATATTGGTGAAGGTGTGTGGAGCGTCAGTGATCTATTCTGATGGCAGGCTGATGGATTGGCTGTCAGTGAGATTTGGGAATTGGCGCAGTGGAAGTGTAGCTCACAGTAACGATTACCAGGGGAATTCAATACAGTCCTACAGCCCTCTGTTCAGTGCCACCAAAACCTCAAAGGGCTGAACGGCCACATACATCAGTCTGTCATCTGCTGATATGAAAGACAACAGTGGTCATTTAGAACCGCTGTGCTACGTGTCAGTCATGTATGTTTATAGATGAGTGTGTGTGTATGTGTGACATTTTCCTGAAAATTGCAAAGTAAAAGAGTCACTAATACCATAACCCTGAACCTAAATCTCCATTAACCCTTGTGGTATCAGTAGATTTAAAGCAAAACATGACTCAAATGATACATGAGCATATCAAATAAAGAATTCTTACATTACTGATGTTCACAAGTTTAGGATGGTAAAAAAAAAAAAAAAAATTGTTATATTTTTGAAGGCTGTGATTATTTGATCGAAAATACAGTAAAAAGTAATATTATGAAATATTATTTCATTTTAATTCAGTGTATCTGTGCTGAATAAAAGTATTAGGCTGTGTGTCCACCAAAGTGCTTTTTTCCAGCGGCTTGCATACTTTTTCAATAGTTTTCAATGGGAGCGCCGCGTTTTTTAAACGCCAGGAGCATAACGAGGTGCTGAGCATCTTTTTCACGCTCAAGCTCTGAGCACTCTGTGTTTTTTTCGCCTCAAGTTGAAGAATGTTCAACTTTGAGTAAAACCAAAGTCACTTTAAAGGGATAGCTCACCCAAAAATGAAAATGTGATGTTTATCTGCTTACCCCCAGCGCATCCAAAATGTAGGTGACTTTGCGCTAAAGTCACGTGATTTCAGCCGTTGGCAGTTTGACACACGATCTGAATCATGATTCGATACACTGATTCATTTGTGCTCCGATGCTTCCTGAAGCAGTGTTTTGAAATCGGCCCTCACTAAATAAGTCGTTATTTTGTTTTTTTTTGGCGCTCCAAAAATATTCTCGTCGCTTTATAATATTAATATTGAACCACTGTACTCACATGAACTGATTTAAATATGTTTTTAGTACCTTTATGGATCTTGAGAGAGGAAGTGTCATTGCTCCCTATGGAGGCCTCACGGAGCCATCGGATATCTTAATTTGTGTTCCGAAGATTAAAGAAGGTCTTACGGGTGTGGAACGGCATGAGGGTGAGTAATAAATGACAGAATTTTCATTTTTGGGGGAACTAACCCTTTAATAAACAGAACTGCATGCGTCTTGCGGAAGAACATTGTAACCGGCGCTACTTCTCTCCGTTTATGACTATGGACGAGTCACCCAGGTCCTGTGCTACTCCACAGCGGCGGCGACCCGCTGGACTAAAATAGTCAGAAAATAAACACTTATTATAGGTGTACCATGGTGATTGAAGATACTGACTCCAGTACTCACCGATATGGTTTCAGAATCGGAACAACTCTAGGTAAAAGGAAAGAAGTGTGAGACACAGCTTTGGAGCAACTTAGTTGATTCACAACACTACATAACGGGTTCTCACTCTGCGTGTGTTTCGCGCTGGATGATGGTCATGCTGAGCGGTGCAGGTACAGAGGAGAAGTAGAAGAAGAGAAGAGGATGAACTTCGGAGAACGCGTTCCAAGGCATCAAGGCACGTCTGAATCCAATGTTAGCTTCACTTCCTGTCTCCTGAGATACCTTCATCTGATCAACTTTTGAAGGCATATCCTTCACTGCCTTTGATATCCTTTCCATTCTGTGATGATTGAGCTAGAAAAATAAAGATGGCATCTGAAAGTTGTGGTTGCTGTATGTAAATATATGTTTTTGACCAACATTTTACAGTTCTGATGTCATAAGTCTGTCCAAAATCAGATTCATGAGGTACCTTTGTGCACAAACGCTGCCTGCAAAGTCATTGCCTATAAGGCAGTGAGGCAACAAGTCAGCTGCCTAAGTTTTGTTATGCCTTTGCTTGGTGTTGTCTTTGCTATGCACATTGTTACATTGCGAATTCCCACTTGTTTGGATTACTCTTCATTGGTGGATTATGCTCTTTTTTTATTTTATTTAATAAAGTATTGCTGCATTTAGATCCACTGCTTCACCTCATCTTCATCCTCAGACCAGCCGTGATAATATTCAGCTTTCTATGATACTCAAGTATCATGTGTCAATGAACCCTACAGTGCATATGTGAATTGTTTATTATATTTGTTTAGTGAATCTTTGGCTGTGAGTCTTGTTATGAAGGTGAGTGAGCTCTAGACCTGTTTGAGCCAATAATACAAAGACAATATACATTTAAATTAATTTAAGTTAAATTAATTCAGTCCCTCTTCCACCACGGATGTGTGGAGCTTCAGTGATCTATTTTGATGGCAGGCTGGTGGATTGGCTGTCAGATTTGAGAATCTCACTGACAGCCAGAAAAAAAATAAAATAAAAAAAATAATAAAAAATCAATAATGACCCCCCCCCCCAAAAAAAGATTAGTTTTTATGGTTGATGTGTTTTGACAATATTAAACTTAATTGAAACAAACATGTCTAATCAGTTGACAAAAAAAGTATAGAAAAATAGATAGAAATAAGAAGTCAAAATTAAAGTCTTGTGATATTAATACACAAATTAAACACATATTAGCCTCAGGATGTTGTAGTGAGGTGTGTGAGGAGTCAGTGGTGAGGAATTGATGCAAATGGTGTGTGACAGACAGCTGTTCCTTAGAGCAAAGCAGGATACAATTTAACATCAACCATACATGAATCTGGCTGATCTAACATGAAAAGGAACTAATAATTAATCTGCATTAGAAGTAACAAGGCAATACAACGTACAACTTCATGAACACAAACACTCTGGGATGGTCCAGCTGAGTCAGTACGATTAACTTCATAATAAATTAAACTGATTATGCCACAGAATTACAGAGTTGAAAATACCACTGTCCTCTCTCAGAATTCACTCTCAGAAAAAACCTTGAATATGTCCCTAATGTATTATGATCTGCTCGCAGCTAAGTGGCAGATTGAGTTTCAGACCGAATTCAGTCACACTCACCCTGTTCTTAGCCATAGTGTCTCTTTTAGTTAGAGTTAGAGTTAGAGTAACACTACGTGCCACTAGCTCCACAAGTCCATTCAGCCCTTACAGTTAGTTTCAATCCAAGAGCAACTCACACAGCAGTCCAAGTGAATAGGAAAAGAAGTATTTCTCAAGGTTCCTACTTCAATAGCCCCACAATAAATGGCTTGAATGGAATTTTCTGTAATTTTTCACCTCTATCATATTTTTCCACACTAAATTGAAGAAGCTAAAAAGCCTCAGGAATTGGTCTTTCTTTAAAAGCAAGGGTTCAGAGAGAGGTGAGTATGTGTATGTATGTGAACATTTGGAGGGAAAGTTCCATCAGCTGTAAAAAAAAAAACTGAAGTTTTAGCTCAGTCCTAACAGTCTCTGATTGAAGAAAATACCAGTTTAGTTTAAATGGTCCCCAGTCACGAGTCTAGAAGCACATACTCATGAATCGTCCCTCTCTTTGGGCAGACTAGTGGAGACTGTGCACTTTCTGGCAATTCCACTTTAGGATTATTGATACTTTCAATAATGAAAGCGACTCAAAGCTCTTAGCCTTCCCCAGCTCAGGTGAACAAAAGCGAAACACTAAACACACACACATATACATTCAGTGTTGTCGTGTCAGGTTGTCTCCATGACAGCCCCTGAGAGGGGTGTTTAAATATTTACCTGCTGAGGTCCTGACGGATCATGCTGACTTCTGTTTGCATTCTGATCCATTTAATACGCTTACACACACACACCAGAAGACACACTGAAGAACCTTTCATTCTCTGTCTCACACACATGCATAAGCCAGAAGACCTGTTTTATGATGCAGCTTCAGGGGCCATTTTAACACAGAACTGTTTTTGTGGTTAAAATAATGCAGTGCAGTGAAATGGAAAAAAACCCGCAAGGTCTAGAGATGCATTTTTTAAAAGTTGACCTTTTAACTTGAGCGACGTCGCCGTGTTTTAAGACGCTGCAAAAGATGCAAGTGCAATGATCAAACATGTCCGTCTAGCGCATGTTTGGAAAAACAACGGAAAAGCAGCGCAGTGGAATGTAACAATGCGAGTTGCAGGTCAGTGGAACGGGAAAAAAGCATGAACTTATTTTAACTTGAGCAATGTGTCTTTAAAATGCCATGTCAATGGTTAAAGACATCCATATAGCATGTGTTTCATTGGAAAACACTGGAAAAGTAGCACAGTGTAATGGAAAAACATATTGTGTGAACGGACTCTAATGAGGCTGCTGGACAATGGCAGTGTTCTGCTTTACTCCCTTGGATATTACAACTAAGGTGGGTCATTTAAACTGGTCTGAGTACAGATTTCACCACGTCTTATGATTGCTTTGACTTGAGTTGATCCCAGAACAGCACTGAGTCTGTGCACTTCAGACTCTTTCTGACTCCCCAATAAGGTAATTTTCATTCAATCCCCTGAAGCTTTGACTGCTTCTTTGAGCAGATTGGGTTATGGGGCGGATGAAAATTCATTTTCAGCCTGCAGTTCTGTGCAGTGTGCAGTTATTAATAATAAAGATATTAAAGCTAATATCACATTGGGCTAACTCAGTTCAGCATATCTGTGCCTCCAGTCGGAAATACTGATTACTGACAGGAATATATCAATCAGACTTACTGACCCATACACTTACTATATATGATGATGACTGCAAATAAGACTACTGTGCAAATGTCATTTGATATGATTAACTGAAAAATCTATGTTTGGTATATTTCAAGTCTATAATGTATAGTCTACTCTTAATGAATGACTGAACAAACAAACAAATATAGCCTCATGTCGTTCTACACCCGTAAAATCTTTGTTCATCTTCAGAACACAAATTAAGATATTTTTGATAAAATACAATGGCTCAGTGAGGCCTGCATCACCAGCAATAACACTCCCTTTTTCAATGCCCAGAAAGCTACTAAAAACATATTCAAAACAGTTTATGTGACTACAGTGGTTCAACTTTAATATTATAAAGCGATGAGAATACTTTTTGTGCACCAAAAATAACAAAATAGCGACTGCTTCATGAAGCTTCAAAGCTTTACGAATCATTTGTTTCGAATCAGTGGTTCAGAGCGCCAAAATCACATGATTTCAGTAAACATGGCTTTGTTATGTCGCAAGTGTTTTGAAACTTCAATAGTTCACGTGACTTTGGCAGTTTGATACACTCTCCGAACCACTGATTAAAAACAAAAGATTTGCTAAGCTTCGAAGCTTCATGAAGCAGTGTTTTAAATTGCCCATCACTAGATATTGTGGAATAAAGTTGCTATTTGTTATTTTTGGTGCACAAAAAGTATTCTAGTCACTTTATAATATTAAAGTTGAACCACTGTAGTCACATGAACTGTTTTAAATATGTTTTTAGTAGCTTTCTGGGCATTAGGGAGGGAGTGTTATTGCTGGCAATGGAGGCCTCACTGAGTCATCGGATTTTATCAAAAATATCTTAATTTGTGTTCCGAAGATGAATGAAGGTCTTACGGGTGTGGAACGACATGAGGGTGAGTAATTAATGACAAAATTTTCATTTTTGGGTGAACTAACCCCTTAAAGGTGCCATCGAACGTTTTTTAACAAGATGTAAAGAAGTTTCAGCTCAAAATACCCCATAGATTTTTTTTTTATTAATTTTTTTAACTGCCTATTTTGAAGCATATTTAGAAATGCGCCGATTCAGGCTGCGGCCCCTTTAATTGCTTGCACTCTCCGCCCCCTCCCGAGCTCTCAACTCTATCATTGCATAAACAAAGTTCACACAGCTAATATAACCCTCAAAATGGATCTTTACAAAGTGTTCATCATGCAACATGTCTAATCGCGTAAGTATGGTATTTATTTGGATGTTTACATTTGATTCTGAATGAGTTTGATAGTGCTCCATGGCTAAAGCTAACATTACACACTGTTGGAGAGATTTATAAAGAATGAAGTTGTGTTTATGAATTATATATACTGCAAGTGTTTAAAAATGAAAATAAGGATGGCTCTTGTCTCCGTGAATACAGTAAGAAACGATGGTAACTTTAACCACATTTAACAGTACATTAGCAACATGCTAACGAAACATTTAGAAAGACAGTTTACAAATATCACTAAAAATATCATGTTATCATGGATCATGTCAGTTATTATCGCTCCATCTGCCATTTTTTGCTGTTGTCCTTGCTTGATTACCTAGTCTGATGATTCAGCTGTGCACAGATCCAGACGTTAATACTGGCTGCCCTTGTCTAATGCCTCGATCATGGGCTGGCATATGCAAATATTGGGGGCGTACATATTAATGATCCCGACTGTTACGTAACAAGTTGGTGTTATGTTGAGATTCGCCTGTTCTTCGGAGGTCTTTTAAACAAATGAGATTTATATAAGAAAGAGGAAACAATGGAGTTTGAGACTCACTGTATGTCATTTCCATGTACTGAACTCTTGTTATTCAACTATGCCGAGGTAAATTCAATTTTCAATTCGATGGCACCTTTAAGAGTTTTTTTATTAATACTTATATTTAGCAAGGATGCAGTAAATTGATCAAAAGTGACAGTAAAGACATTGATAATGGCACAAAAGATTAATATTTCAAATAAATACTGTTTTTATATTCTTTTTATATATCAAAGAATACTGAAAACAAATATATAATGATTTCCACAAAAATATAAAGCAGAACAGCTTTTTCAACATTGATAAAAATAAGAAATGTTTGTTTCTAGAAAATTACATTTTAAAATAGAAATCTGTAAACATAAACACAGAAAACATTATATTGTTTCATAATATTACTGTAAATTCAATCTTGAAGTGACTTCTTTTAAAAACATTAAAAAATACCGAGCCCAAAACTTTTGAATTGTAGTGTTGAAAGTCACTTTGAATAAAAGCATCTGCTGGATGAATAAATGTAAATATATAAAGTCTAGATGTACTCAGAATGTGGCAGAACAGCTTGCAGGATTTAACAGGAAAAGCTGCATGTGAATAGGTCTTTTTTTTAACAGATGCCTTTTCCCTAAATCTATGTCAAAACTAAAAAAGCTGAAAATTAATTCTCTTAGCAAAAGAAGGATATAACATGCATGATATTCCATGGTAATTTAATTTCTTGTCAGGAAAATTAATAATGAATGTCGGGAAGCGTTCCTTCTCTTTCTTTCAGTCATTCGTCACTCTCCCGGCTGCACACAGCAGCTGCTTTAATACTCCTTTGAATTAAGAAGAAAATACCACGAGTGACTCACACACAAGACCCGCCAGATACCAGCTTAAAAAATTCACATCTGCAACACTTTCTGCTACATTGTTCACACCATTTTGAAAAAAAAAATCACTATTATTTCTCATATCTAACACTGAGCACACACACACACAGGTGCTATTGAATGCAGAAGAACGGTGCTGTCAGTTAACTAATATTGGATACAGTTTTGTGCATTGAGTATTAAATGAATTATTTCAGCCTGTAAGGAGCTGAATCACTCTCAACTCTTGTATAAAACCCACATAATGGAGGAAAAGAATAGGAGCAATGTGTTCCTTGCTGTGAATAAGCTTTTTTTCCTGTAGATAATCATTGAAATGCTATGCAAACTGAATCTGTTATTTAGTTTTAGAGGGAACCGCTCCGTAGCTGATATGATTAGAAATGTGAGGAAACTGTCCTTATCCTTTTGCAATGAATGTGATTTTTGGTTATTTCATTATATATCTACATAAAGTGTTTATTAATTGCGGTTTAATGTACAGTGACAGAATAGATGCTACAAACTGTATCAGTTCAAACCCACAGTGCAAATGAATTCACAAGCATTCCCATCCAGGAATTAATCAGATCCATTAGCATGTATACTGTGATGACCCCACTGCAGGAAAGAGGAATCTGCTGTTTAAAATGCAGTTTGTATTCATTGTTCAACATTCAGCAGAACTTGAATGTGGCATCACATGCTGTGCGCAACTCATTTGACAGAAAGACATGAGGGGTTAAAATGAGGGGTAAGAAAGGATAAGCAAAGATAAACAAGCCAGTATCAGCAAACTAAATAAATTTAGTTGAATTTTAAAGACACAAACATCTGTTCAGGAGATTCAAAATAAGTTAGATGAATTACAGACAGAATTGTTCTTGGCTGCTTCTCTTCCACTGTACTGTAATAGTTCGTTCCTACCTGACAAATTGATTTCACCAGGCTTTAGGGTGATAACCTTCTCTATATGGTAATTAAAGCACACCTCACACAATACTCATGTGTGCTTCACATTGTAATTAAAACTTCCCTGAAAATTAGTGCTGTCAGCTTCTAAGTAACCTGAACAAGTTTGTGGGCCAGTGCTCTGTATCCCATCATGAAAACAAAGCTCTTTTGCAATACATCATTTTCTTAATCAGTATCTTTTTTCCAGTAAATATATCTAAATATTCCTAAAACAAGATATATTTATATGACAACCAAAACTAATAATAATTATTAATGTTTTTTTTTCTTGTTTCAAGCATTAAGTTCATTACATTTGGTTACATTTGTGTCATGACAACTCTTTGAGTGTTTGCCATGGTAATGGATATGACATTGTTGATATGTTTGGTCATGGTGGAATAGACTACGCTGCTGCTGTTGGTTATTGCTGTTGCTGCTCAGAGAAAGTATGGAACTTACTACTGCCAATACACATGAGACACGCTGCTGTGAGCAAGTAAGACATGCTGCTGCTGTACAATAGCATATATGAATTACCTGTAGCAGATCTATACAGGTGGAGCTGGAGAAGGTGGAGGGTTCCTAAAAGTGCACTGCAGCTGCTACAGAAAATGCTGACCAGTGTTTGAAGGTGACCAGTATCATTGGCTACTGATACAGCAGGAACCAATCAGCTGTGCCCTATAGAGAATGATTTGATTGCAAGCAGTTAAGAACCTCCCAGCCTGCATCATCTAGAGTTTCATGACAGAACTTAGTAATTTAAAAAAAAAAAAAAAATTAAATAACTAATTTCAGGATGTATTCTTTAAAATAAGACAAAAAAATGCTGATTAAAAAGGAAGTTTTTGTCAGTGAAGTGGCATTCAATGTGTGTATCTGTATCTCTGCCATGTTATTCCAGAATATTTATATTTTTATATTAAATTATATTTCCAGACACTGTACACTTTAAAAAAGTTGGTTCTTTGATTGTTCTTTACACGTAGTAACAGTTCTATTTAGAACCGCATGACCCTGAAGAACCCTTTACATGCTGAAATGGTTATGTTAGAGTTTAGGGTTTTTCCCACCTTTTTGTTTTTCAAACATGCAGGCGAGCCGTTGGCACGGGGGACAGGGGGGTCAGGACCCCCGCAGTTTTGAAAAGACAATCGACCCCCGCACTTTTGATAAGGGCTGCTTCAATCATTCACAATATATCATCTTTTAGCTTAGGATATTTTTCAAATGAGACCATTTTCACGTTTCTGTGAGCTTTCGTTCATAATAATCAACTGTTTTGTCGCAGATGTGAAGAGGAAATGCACTCTCGAACGGAGAAACACGCGATCTCCAAGCAATCAATCACAGCGTGCTAACGTTTTAGGACAGGTCGTTGGTATATAAATCGTGGCCGAACGTTAGCGTTTGTCAATCAAGCCAAACCGTCCATTTAGAAACCAAGAAATTTGGCTGATTTCTCAGGTTGACTCGCGAGCTGGCTTGACTTAAGTTTTCGTGAGGATTTGTAGTTTATGGACTGTTTTGATTTCGGTAATTACATCTAGAAAGTTAAAAGCATTGATGGCATCTATAAAAGAGATATCTAAAAGCGAAACGAAAGTTATTGCCTCGACCGGCGACACATTGGGGAGGACGCACGAGAGGAGACCTGCGCGTTTAATTGGTAGGCTATGTGTATACTGTAATACTGCATTTACAAATCTTATCAGTGGCATGCACTTTGATCGCGAAAGGGAAAGTGCCCTTTGCGGTCGCATCGCGGTGCCCCGGCGTTCCCATTTCTCTCGATGTGAACCGTGAGCTCCAGTCCATTACAATTTAGGGCCCTGGTATACTTCATTTCCCACATTCCGCTTAGTAGCATGTCCATTCTGCATCTGTGTAAGATGAAATGCCTTTCCGAACCAGCAGGTGGCAATAGCTGAACAGCCAATCAGAATGATAAGATGGGCCGACAGACCGACGAGCTCCGACGCCGATTCAACATGTCGAATCAGCCGAAAAAAAGCAGACAAGGACCAACTTCAGCCGATGGTGTGGAACACACTGAGAAAACTTAGTCGGCCGACGATCAAAAACTGCCCGACGGCCGACCGTCGACTTCTGTTTCATGCCAACTTTAAATATAAATGAATTAGTTTATACTTATATGTGCCAATCCTTAAGAAATTATGGAGATCATAAAGCATGTTATCAAAACCCAACAGGAAATATATCGTTTACAATTTTTATCAGCAATTATATTCATAAACAGCAGTCTTATCACTTATTGGAAAACAGTTAATGGTGAAAAGCACACAACAGGGTGTTTTACTGTCCTGAAAGCAAAGCAGCTTCCAAACAAACAATGTGGTGGGAGGTGCGCAAACCAATTATCATCTGCAGTAGGAAGTGCACACTAATGACTACATAATAAGAATGCACTCTGAGAAACTCATCGAGTTCTGCTGTATGAAAACTGCTCCAGTACATTACAACTGTAATCACTGCAGTGTTGGATGATATCTAACTAAAAGACACAATGCTGCTACATTATTCATCAGTTGTAGCTCAGTAAACCTGCTTCATTTCAGTGTATCAGTTCATTTACACTAAGGTTCATAAGGTTTTGGTTTTATGTTATGTAAAATACAGTAGAACAGTAATATTGTAAAATATTATACGAATTTAAAAAGACTATTTTAATATATTTTAAAATGTATTAAGTAATTTACTCCTGCGATGGGAAAGCTGAATTTTCAGCACCATTACTCCAGTCTTCAGTGTCACATGATCCCTCAGAAATCATTCTAATTTGCTGAAACATTTCTTATTATTATCAATGTTGAAAACAGTTATGCTGCTTTTGTCTGGCTATCACCAGACCAAGCTCAATTTAAAAGTGAACATTGGTCTGGAGAGTCTGTATGTATTTTCTACTGGACAAGAGGCGTGATCAACGAGCATTATTCACGCAATTGGATAGTCCTTCAACCAATCAGATCAACGATCCGGGTGACGTAACTTTGCAGAGCGACGCGAAAACTCCAGACAGGTTTAGTTTGTATTGGTTTGTAGCATTGATCAGCGGTTTGCAGAAGCAGCAATGGCATCGAGCGATTTTTGCAGGTTGTGCAACAAAAACATGAAAGTGAGTGGTATTTACACCCACTCGAGCGATTTGTTTGCTAAACTAAAGAAGTCGTTCAGCATCGTCAAGAGGTTAAAAGGAATTTGATTGACGGTTGTGCTTGCCGTCGCCTCTCTATCGTCATCGTGTTATACCTGCCAATAGCGAACAAGGTGGATAAGCCAGTCTGTGATTGGTTCCCGCAAAAGTGTAACAGACGCAGTAGAAATGAATGTACAGGTTTCCAGACTGAGTTGCCGGGCGAAATCAAATCGCCGGCAGATCAGGCTGGGTTTACCCAGTCTAGTGCTGCTTAATATTTTTGTGGAAACCATGGTAATTTTTAAAGTTATTTGATGAACAGAAAGTTCAAAAGGACAGCTATTTATTTGAAATATAAAATATGACACATATATATGATACATAAATGTCTTTTCTGTCACTTTTGTCCTTGCTGAATAATAGTAGGCTATTAATTTTTCTAAAAAAACTTACCCAAAACTTTTGAACAGTAGTGAAATAAATAAATGATTCAGTCATTCATTTGAGACCCTTTATCATTTTTTAACCAAATCTTCAGATTTGAACACCATTTTGTAGTTTATTTGTTGAATTTAGTATAAATCTTCTGTTCAGTTTTATTTTTTTCAATTCAGATCCTCACTATCTTTGCACCAGATAAACATTGCTCTGATTCCAGGATTAAATATTATCTGATGTTATATATAGTCCCCATAAATGTCTTCAAAGTAGTTATCTGCTTTCTGTTAGCAACTTAGTAACCCATTACTTTTTCTAAAGGGTAGCTTGGGTGTAGTTCAGCTAGTCCCAGTTGAAATTATGAACAGTTTTCTCCAACATCCAGGTATAAATGAAGAATTGTGCAGATATATGTATCGTTTCCTGTGTCAGACCAAGCAGGGAGAGATATAGAGAAGTGGAGCGAGGTGGAAAGGTTATATTACTAAAGGAGGAGTATATTTTTTGCACAATCAATTTTTGTCCTCACAAATTTTGAGGCAGAATCCATAAACCCAGACAGAGAGAGATGACCACTCTTTCGGGGGAGAAAGCAAGAGAAAGCCAGAATTTAATGGGATTCAGCGAGAGGGATGAACGGAATGAAAATGACTACATCATTGTGTCGTCTCTCCTGATAAACGTGCGCAATAAATAAGAAGCGATTGCTTTAAACAAGCCAAACAGCTCATATTCAGTGTAATGCCTCCATGTGTCATTCACCAACAGTGAATAAAAATCCATAGAACAAACACACATAATCATTTGTTTTTCTATCATAGTGGGAAGTTTCTGTTGACTTCTGTTGTGTTTATACTGATGTAATGATATATTCTATTTTCTAACCAAATTGGATAGTTCACCCAAAAATGAAAAATCTGTTATTTTTTACTCACCCACATGTCGTTCCAAACCTATATAACTTTCTTTCTTCCATGGAACCCAAAAAATGTGCTTTTGGTCATACAATGACAGTCAGTGGTGTTCAGTGTTGTTGTGGACTCGATTCAATCATATTGTATGGACAGTTGAAACTTTCTTCAAAAAAATTTCTTTTAGGGTGAACTGCACAAACCTCGCACAAATGTTTATTAAAACAATATTTAGTCAGTTTAAGCCGTTTTCCTCATGGGTACGTTTGGCTGGTGAGCGAATGAATTTCAAACATGTATCTGATTTTTATGTGGCTCTTTTCAGGGGGTTTGAACTATGACCTCCCAACATCCATAACAGAATCATATTACAGTTAAGCCATGGGGTCCAGGCCAGAGGTCCTGCTTTCCATTCCTTTTCTAAGACAAACACACATACTCTTTTCTTTCACCTTGAGTTTGTTCTGCTCCCTTGGGAAAGACTAGAAAAGACACTTCCAGAAGGCAGAAGGCCAGTCTGAGAGGAATAATCTGTGTGCTGATTTTTAATGGAAGGCTAAATGCATTCTGGGAGGGTAGACTGCTGTCTTAACCTCCATATGATGACTGAATTTCAGACACTTCAAACTATTGCTGCAGGCTTCCAACTGTGTGATTGTATTGTAATACAGTTGTCCTCCATCTCTGCATATGTGTGTGTGTGTCAGGACAGAGAGAAAACAAATGCCACACACAGTGTAGTTCCACAGAAACAATAATCCAGCGGCCAATATTATTCAGTAGCATATGATAAAGCTTATCAACCTTAAATCTGCATAGCTAAAGGGTCTTACACACTCTTTCCATCTCTCTCTTTCGCGTTCTCTCAGTCTGAGTGCAAGATCTCATTTAACTCAAGCTTTCTTTTCCATCCACTGCTCAGTCGGTGTATGCAAGAGAAAATCAGCTGTATTATCTGAGGAATTTGGTCCTTTTGCAGGAGCAAAACCATTTGGCTGCTCATTATTCGGTGGATATGAACTCTAGTTTTGTGGCACGCTATAATTAAGCTGTAAAAAACAGATTTTTTTTAATTCACTTACTAGCAAGTGTTCAAATATATAATAGTACTTAATAAGCAGATGTCAGGGTGATGTTTTCAAGTTCAAGTTCAAGAAAAGCTACTAGACTGAATGAAAGCACACACACAGTGATAATTAGTTCTCTCGGATGGTTGTGGACGGTGTGAATTAACAGGTTACTGAACTGCTAAATGTGACAGCTGATGAATCAATAAAGCCGATCTTCTCGCTTACTCGCTCTCCATCGACACAGATCCACTCCACTCTTTACCCATCAGCCAGGCAGTTAATCAATGTGATTATCCTTGAGAGAGATAGATCTGAGAGTGAGAGAGAGAGAATAGACACACACACACACACGTTTGTTTTTGTGAATTGTGGGGACACTCCATAGGTGTAATGGTTTTTATACTGTACAAACTGTAATTTCTATCCCCCTACACTACCCCTACCCACCACAGAAAACTGTGCATATTTTTACTATCTCACAAAAACTCATTCTGTATGATTTATAAGCCTTTTGAAAAATGGGGACATGGGATAATGTCCTCATAAGTCACCCTCTCCTTGTAATACGTATATCATACCCATGTCATTATACAAATTTGTGTCCTGATATGTCACAAAAACACACACACCTAAGTACATTTGAGTGACACATATCTCAAGCAGAAGAGATGAAGAATATGTAAAGTGATTTGTTTGATGGTCCTAGTTGCATTGAGTGAATTTGATTTTGTTATAAATCACAGAGAATTCTCTAATTTAGCAGTCTTTGGAAAAACTGTGACAAACACAGACTATGGAATAATTTGTTTAGGGCTGCTAATTTAATGCTTTAATTTAGTGTGGTTACAGTTTTTTTTAACAATCGCTAGGACCCATTTCTTAAAGGGTTAGTTCACCCAAAAATGAAAATTCTGTCATTACTCACCCTCATGTTGTTCCACACCCGTAAGAAATTCATTCATCTTCAGAACACAAATTAAGATATTTTTGATGAAATCCGATGGCTCAGTGAGGCCTCCATTGCCAGCAAGATAAGTAACACTTTCAGATGCCTAGAAAGGTACTAAAGACATATTTAAAACAGTTCATGTGACTACAGTGGTTGAACCTTAAAGGGATAGTTCACCCAAAAATGAAAATTATTCCACGATTTACTCACCCTCAAGCCATCCTAGGTGTATATGACTATCTTCTTTCAGATGAACACAATCTGAGATATATTTAAAAATATCTTTAGTCCTCCAAGGTTTATAATGGTTGTGAATGGTAGGCCAAATTCTGAAGACAGAAAAAATGCATCCATCCATAAAAAAAGTAATCCGTACGACTCCCGAGGGTTAGTAAAGGCCTTTTAAAGAGAAGGGATGCGTTTTCGTCAGAAAAATATCCATATTTAAAACTTTATATATTCAAACAACTAGCTTCCGGCGAAAGACCGTACGCAGAATGCGCAAGTCGACTTGCGCCAAATGAGTAATCCCTCTGACGTGATGTATGGCGCAGGATGTAGGAGTGTCGTAAGCTTAGACGCCTCTCGCGGTTCAACAAACTCAAGCTCCTCTTCTCTTATATCGAAATCCTCTGACATTTCTCTTTAAAATTTCTCATTTTAAACTTCTAATTCATGACCAGTGTTTTGTTTTGCTCTCTCCTCTGTGCCTCAGCGTCATTGCGTCAGGTCAAAGGTTGCTCTTCCACCCCAAATTGACGTACGCAGAATACGTACGGTCGTCCGCCGGAAGCTCGTTATTTGAATTTATAAAGTTTTAAATATGGATATTTTTCTTACAAAAATGCATCCCTTTTCTTCAAAAGGCCTTTATTAACCCCCCTGAGTTGTATGGATTCATTTTTTATGGATTGATCCATTTTTTCTGTCTTCAGAATTTGGCCTACCATTCACAACCATTATAAACCTTAGAGGACTAAGGATATTTTTAAATATATCTCGGATTGTCTTTGTCGGAAAGAAGATAGTCATATACACCTAGGATGGCTTGAGGGTGAGTAAACCATGGGATTATTTTCATTTTTGGGTGAACTATCCCTTTATGTTATGAAGCGACGAGAATACTTTTTGTGCTCCAAAAAAACCCAAAATAACAACATTAATCAACAATATCTAGTAATGGCCGATTTCAAAACACTGCTTCATGAAGCTTCGAAGCTTTACGAATCTTTTGTTTCGAATCAGCGGTTCGGAGTGCGTATCAAACTGCCAAAGTCACGCCACCCAGTGGTGAACCATTGAAATTTCGAAACACTTATGACATAACGAAGCCTCGTTTACTGAAATCACGTGACTTTGGCAGTTTGATACATGCTCTGAACCACTGATTCGAAACAAAAGATTCGTAAAGCTTCAAAGCTTCATAAAGCAGTGTTTTGAAATCACTTTTTTTTTTTTTCCCAAAACTCTTCACACAGTGTGCACAACAGACTATGTGGGCTATGTTTATCATTTATCACTGCTTTGGTACTAAATGCGTTCAACAACGACATCTTTCAATTTACATGAATTATTTTCTCACTTAGACACAAACAGCAACAAAACACTATACAGGCAAATTTGCACATGTTTATCAAAGCAATTAGATGTAGGCTAACTGAACACCTACACAAGTGTTAGTCTTTCAGTTTCATTACCGTCTATACAAAAGGGGGAATTTAGGATTAATTTTTGTACTGTAATATAAACATGGACTTTTAACGGCAGCGAATTACGGAAGAGGATTAGGGCCAAGCAATAATAAAAAAATAAAACCATCTCGAGATTAAAGTTGTTAAACTTTGAGAAAAAACTTGTTAAATTTCGAGAAAAAGGTCGAGATAAAATGCTGAGAATAAACTCATTAAATTACGAGAAAAAACTCGTTAAATTTCAAGAAAAAAAGTCAAGATAAAATGTTGAGAAAAAACTCGTTAAATTACGAGAAAAAAAATAGTTAAATTTCGAGGAAAAAAGTTGAGATAAAATGTTGAGAATAAACTCATTAAATTATGAGAAAAAAGTCGTTAAATTATGAAAACAAATTTGTTAAATTATGAGAAAAATGTCGTTAAATTTCGAGAAAAAAGTCGAGATAAAAAGTTGAGAATAAACTCATTAAATTATGAGAAAAAATTTGTTAAATTCTCGTAATTTAACGAATTTGTTCTCATAATTTAACGAATTTGTTCTGGTAATTTAACGACTTTTTTCTCATATTTTAACGAATTTGTTCTCGTAATTTAACAAATTTTTTCTCGTATTTTAACAACTTTTTTCTCATAATTTAATGACTTTATTCTCAACATTTTATCTCGAATTTTTTCTCGAAATTTAACGACATTTTTCTCATAATTTAACGAATTTGTTCTCATAATTTAACGACTTTTTTCTCGTAATTTAATGACTTTATTCTCAACATTTTATCTCGACTTTTTTCTTGAAATTTAACGAGTTTTTTCTCGTAATTTAACGAGTTTATTCTCAACATTTTATCTCGACTTTTTTCTCGAAATTTAACGAGTTTTTTCTCAAACTTTAACAACCATCTCGAGATGGTTTTATTTTTTTTATTATTGCTTGGCCCTAATCCTCTTCCGTAGCGAATTCTGAAGAGTAGAGAGTGTCATTTTTATTTTGTAAAGAAATTTTACAAAAGAAAAAGTATAATGCTACCTGTTAGTGTTTTTTTAAGATCTGAAGCAAAATACCTTTGCTAATATTGTGCAAGAATGAGTTGATTTGAGACATGCATGAAGTGTTTTGGTAACTTTAGAGCATTTTGAATGTGAAATTAACTGCTGTGCCAAGCTGAAAGTTGGTTGCCATCACAGGAATAAATTACATTTGAAACTATATTGAAAGTTATTTTAAATTGTAATATTTTACAATATTACTGTTTTTACTGTATTTTTAATCAAATGAATGCAGCCTTGGTGATCATAACAGACTTCTTTCAAAAACATTAAAATAAATCTTACTCCAAATCTTTTGAACAGTAGTATAACTTGTACATATTTATCACATTAATCACCAAAAGTGTCACAGATCACAGCAGTATTTCCTGCATTTTCCGCACCAAACATACTGTCACGTTTTGAGTTTGTTTTTGTTCTGTTTTCATGTTTTTTGCCTGTCTTCAGTTTCTTAGTCAGTTCTCGTTAACCCCTTGTTTGCCTTGTATTTAAAGGATTAGTTCACTTTCAAATTAAAATGTCCTGATAATTTACTCACCCCCATGTCATCCAAGATGTCCATGTCCTTCTTTCTTCAGTCGAAAAGAAATTAAGGTTTTTGATGAAAACATTCCAGGATTTCCAAGGACATGGTCATCTTGGTTAACATAGGGGTGAGTAAATGATCAGGAAATTTTAATTTGAAAGTGAACTAATCCTTTAAGCCTTCAGTTTCAGTCCAGTGTTTGTCCTGTATTGTTTATGTTACACGGTGTTGTATTTTCCCATTTCCCCCACTGAATATCACTGAAGATATCTTCTTCGTCGTGCATTGAATACTACAACACCTAACCGTGACACATACAAGCCAACCTAGCTATCCATAATATTTGTCTGCAATTTAATAATACTGACCTATTACTTTTGCTATTGCTTTTGACCACTAGGTATCAGTATTTAGTCAGTGGTCTACCATGGCTGTAGCTATGATTTATTATGTAAATATAAATGTAATTGAAAAATACAGTACAGTAATCAAATATTCATAGAAAATGCAACATTCTTAAACAAAACCAATTGTTTAGTCAAATAAAAAAAATCTTTCTAACTTGTACTCGGCCTTAGAAGTAACATAGTTCTTGTAATTGTTTAACTATAGCATTTGTTACAATAAGGATATAATTACAGGTAAGACTACTGATGGCTCCTCATTACCATTTTTTCTTTCTTTCTTTTTATCTATAACATTTGTTATGAAAAATAGCTACACAGTTTGAAACTATAGCTACAACATGCCACAGTTGTAATATGAATTTTATTCCCTTAACAGATTATCTATTATAAATTCTACAACTAGTCAAAATTTGCCACAATAAATACAATAAAATGTGATAAATTCTAGTAAATGTGGTCATCGTGAGCAGTTTAAAAGCTTGCAGGATGATATTTTCCCCTTTTTTCATCAGTCATTTTATTGGCTGTTTTAGATCATGTTCAACTTTCTCCGTAGCGTTTTACTATATTCTCAATAGAATCCAAATGGGTTGCACATTTTATCATCAGCGTTGCATAGGAACAGCTCGTGCAAATCTTAACAATTTTGGAGCACGCTGGTGAACACGCCAACAGTGATTCGCATGCCACTCATGCAAAATTAAACAACTGGGCTTCAGTGACAGTCATACTGCACAGACATTTGACCTGTTCAGTTTGTACAACTTATAAAATCTCTGAACGCGCGATGTATACAATTAATTAATAGTCTGATTCTATGTTTCGGTGTGGGCACTCAGTGCACTGGCAACATGTGAGAAGTGCCGGTACGTAAGAAAAAGTAAGGGTATGCTACTGATTAAAATAGAGAAGCGTACCGGCCCACTTCAAGCACTGTCTGTTACTACTAAAAAAATGGCCCCACTTTTGGGGGTGTCACAGACACGCCAGGCTCCACCTCACCACAGTACCCACGCACCCAATCACCAGCGTACTAATCACCGCCACCTGCATCTCATTCACTCTGCAATCACCAGCACTACAAAGCCACCACACTCACACACACTCACTGTCCGGTCTCGTTTGCACTACAGCACTTGTATGCTTACCTCAAGGACTCCCTATCGACTTACTTACCTGCTCCAGCGATCTCCTTCATCTCCTTCGTCTCCTGGTCCCTTTGTGTGCTTACCTACCTGTGTGTGTGAGTGTCTCCAACGTCTCCCTCCATATCATCTCAGCTCACGGATCTGCAAGTTAAACAAGGACAGTATCACTTTCTATTCATCTCTCAAGAACCTGATATCCACTGCTTTCACTCTGTGCTCTTCATATTGTTCAATAAAACTCACCTGGATTGCTTTTACCTCTGCCTCCGTGTCTATATCATAACAGAAGACCGGACCTTAACAACTTCACGGCATGAGCACCAACGATCCCTTCCAGGAGCTCGTGGACGCGCTGCGTCGAGCACTCACACCACAACCCTCTACATCGTCACCCTCCAACACGGCTGTCTCCGCACCCGCCAGCACTACTCCTTCACCTGCATTCACCGCCAGTCCCATGGCCAAACCGGCGCCCTACTCTGGATCGGCGGAGGAATGCAGCGGATTCCTTCTCCAATGTGAACTGGTCCTGGAGATGCAGCCGCACCTCTACACCACTGATACAGCTAAAATAGCGTTCATTATTTCACAACTGCAAGGGAAGGCTCTTCAATGGGCAGATTCGCTATGGACCCAAAAAGGCCCAGTCGTCAAATCCTATTCGGCGTTCGTCTCCCACTTCCGGGAAGTATTTGGGAAACCTCTGACAGATTCCTCGACTGGTGAGAAACTCTATAATCTAAAACAAAGAAATCTCTCTGTTAACGAATATGCCTTGCAGTTTCGAACGCTAGCCGCCACCAGCGGTTGGAACGAGCAAGCCCTCATCACCACTTTCCGTCAGGGGCTGGAACCCACCGTGCGGCTGCATCTCGCTGCATACGAGGACTCCATGGGATTAGAACGCTTCATCCAACTCGCCATCCGCGTGGGGTCCCGTATGCAGTCGTGTATCCAGGAGCACCAGGGCCAGTCATCCATCACCAACCTCCTCCGTCGGTCCGAACCCGTCAGCTCCCCAGAACCAGCTCCAGAACCCATGCAAATTGATCATTCTCGTCTCACCCCTAACGAAAGACAGAGAAGGCTGACCCTGAATCTTTGTCTTTATTGCGGAGCTATGGGGCATAATCTCTCCACATGCCCAACACGTCCTCCTCGACCCGTGGTGAGTGCAATATTTCCCTCCATTCAGAAAATGAAACCGCTCACTACCATTGTAACCCTTACTGCTGTAAATATCTCTGTTCCAGTGGTGGCGCTCCTTGATTCAGGGTCAGCCGGAAACTTCATCTCAGGCGCCCTCTGTAGACAACTCCAACTCAAGGTCTCTCCTTCACCGACGAGCTATCAAATCCACTCCATCACGGGCAAACCCCTGAGCCGTAAACACATCCGTCACTGCGTGGGACCACTTCAACTTGGAGTCGGCGTCCTCCACTCGGAACACATCCATCTGCTGGTTCTGGAGGAATCCACCGCTGACGTGGTTCTAGGGCGCCCGTGGCTGGAACAACATAACCCCAACATCTCCTGGCGCACGGGCGAAGTCCTGAAGTGGGGCGATCACTGCTTCCCAGACTGCTTCCCAGCGCTTCCTGTTCCGAAATCTCCACTACCCCAGTCTCTACTCGTCAACGCCACGTCCATCGAGAGCCCGGTCGAGAAGCGCTCCGTGGATGTTCCCCCGGACTACGCCCCCTTCAGTGACGTGTTCTGCCCGCAACGCGCCTCCAAGCTTCCTCCACACCGGCCATGGGACTGCGCCATCGATCTGCTACCGGGTGAACCAGTGCCCAGGGGACGCATATACCCCCTGTCAATACCGGAGGAGAAGGCCATGGAGGACTACATCCAGGAAGCACTCGAACAGGGTTACATCCGTCCGTCTACTTCCCCTGCTGCTTCAAGCTTCTTTTTTGTGGCTAAGAAGGACGGAGGCTTGAGGCCCTGCATCGACTACCGTGCCCTCAACAAGATCACCGTAAAATTCCGCTACCCACTTCCCCTCGTCCCAGCGGCCCTGGAACATCTCCGCGGTGCCACTGTGTTCACCAAGTTGGACCTCCGCAGCGCGTACAACCTCATCCGGATACGTGAGGGGGACGAGTGGAAGACCGCCTTTGTCACGCCCACAGGACACTACGAGTATCTCGTCATGCCGTATGGCCTGGTCAACGCCCCCTCCGTATTCCAGGATTTCATCCACGAGGTGCTCCGGGAGTTTCTCCATAAGTTCGTTCTGGTATATATCGATGACATCCTCATCTACTCCCGGAGCTTGGCCGAACATCGCCACCACGTTGCGGAGGTCCTCCAGCGCTTACGGCAGTTCCATCTCTTCCTCAAGGCTGAAAAATGCTCATTTCACCAACCCTCCGTCCAGTTCCTGGGGTACGTGATTGATCACAGTGGCATCCGGATGGACGAGGGGAAGGTCTCCGCTATACAGTCCTGGCCCATTCCTACTACCATCAAAGAACTCCAACGATTCCTAGGTTTCTCCAACTTCTACCGCCGGTTCATCAAAAATTACAGTACTATCGTCTGTCCACTCACCAACCTACTCCGTCACCAGCCCAAGTCTCTGTCCTGGTCTTTACAAGCCACCAACGCCTTTGAAACCCTGAAAAGAGCCTTCACCACCGCTCCCCTCCTCGTCCACCCTAACCCGGATCTCCCGTTTATCGTGGAAGTGGACGCATCTACCACCGGAGTGGGAGCGGTCCTATCCCAGCAGCAGGGGGTACCAAGTAGACTCCATCCATGCGCCTTCTTCTCCCGCAAGCTCAACCCGGCGGAGGTCAACTACGACATCGGTGACCGCGAACTCCTGGCCGTCAAGCTTGCCCTCGAGGAGTGGAGGCATTGGTTGGAGGGAGCAACTCACCCTTTTCAAGTTCTCACCGATCACAAGAACCTTGAATATCTAAAGGCCGCTAAGAGACTCAACCCCCGCCAAGCTCGCTGGGCCATGTTCTTCTCTAGATTCAACTTCTCCATCTCCTACCGCCCTGGTTCTAAAAATACTAAAGCTGACGCTCTGTCTCGCCTCTATGCTCCTGAGGAGAAGCCCGAAGAGCCTGATACAATTCTGCCGGAGTCCATCTTCGTGAGCCCCATCCAGTGGTCCGAAGAAACCATTCCCTCCTCCAATGCCTCCACACGCACTCCGCCGGGTTGCCCTCAAGGCTTGCAATACATCACACGGGCACGTCGCACTCCACTCCTGCACAGCATCCACTCATCACTTGGCACTGGTCACCCGGGGGTCAATGAGACCCTCTCGTTGCTCAAACAACGCTTCTGGTGGCCCAACATGGCCAACGACGTCAGGAGGTACGTGCAGGGCTGCAGGGAGTGCGCCATCTCCAAGAGCCCACGCCATCTTCCAACCGGCAAGCTCTTTCCTCTGCCCGTTCCTGAGAGACCCTGGTCACACCTGGGAGTGGACTTCGTCACCGATCTCCCCGAGTCTGACGGTCACACATGCATCCTGGTGGTGGTGGACCGCTTCTCAAAGTCCTGCCGTTTGATACCCCTGGAGGGTCTGCCTACTGCCATGGCTACTGCAGAACTAATGTTCAATCATGTTTTTCGCTATTATGGATTACCTGAAGACATCGTCTCCGACAGAGGACCCCAATTTGTCTCCCACGTCTGGAAAGCCTTCTTCTCCCTCCTGGGTGTGACCGTCAGCCTATCGTCTGGATACCATCCTCAGTCGAACGGGCAGACGGAACGGAAGATCCAGGAGATCGGCCGCTTCCTGCGTACCTTCTGTCACGGCCACCAGAACTCCTGGAACCAGTACCTGGGTTGGGCCGAGTACGCACAGAACTCCCTCCGCCAAGCCTCAACTGGACTAACACCCTTCCAGTGCGTACTCGGCTACCAACCCCCGATGTTCCCCTGGGACGGGGAACCCTCCAACGTTCCGGCAGTCGACTACTGGTTCCGGGAGAGCGAGAGGGTGTGGGACTCAGCTCACCACCAGCTGCAGAGGGCCCTGCGCAGACGCAAGATGGCAGCCGACCTTCGACGCTCCGAGGCTCCTGTCTACCAGCCGGGGCAGAAGGTCTGGCTGTCCACCCGGGACATCAGGATGCGTCTGCCCTGCAAGAAGCTGAGTCCCCGCTTCATTGGCCCGTTCACCATCCTTCGGCAGATCAACCCCGTCACCTATCGTCTCCAACTCCCAGCACAGTATAGTAGAATCCATCCTACATTTCACGTGTCCCTACTCAAACCTCACCACCCTTCTGTTGTTCCCTCCACAGAGCCTGACGTGGCAGCCGCCGAGCCCCCCTTCCACTTCTTCTAGAGGACGGCACAGCCTACGTGGTCCACGAGATCCTGGATTCCCGGCGCCGTGGTGGTAAACTCGAGTACCTCGTGGACTGGGAGGATTATGGTCCCGAGGAACGCTCATGGGTTCCCAGGAATGATATCCTTGATCCTCTTCTGTTACAGAACTTCCATACCAACCATCCAGACAGACCTGCCCCGCGACCCAGGGGAAGACCACCACGACGTCGGGGTCCGCGGCCCTCAGGAGCGGGCCGTGGGAGGGGGGGTACTGTCACAGACACGCCAGGCTCCACCTCACCACAGTACCCACGCACCCAATCACCAGCGTACTAATCACCGCCACCTGCATCTCATTCACTCTGCAATCACCAGCACTACAAAGCCACCACACTCACACACACTCACTGTCCGGTCTCGTTTGCACTACAGCACTTGTATGCTTACCTCAAGGACTCCCTATCGACTTACTTACCTGCTCCAGCGATCTCCTTCATCTCCTTCGTCTCCTGGTCCCTTTGTGTGCTTACCTACCTGTGTGTGTGAGTGTCTCCAACGTCTCCCTCCATATCATCTCAGCTCACGGATCTGCAAGTTAAACAAGGACAGTATCACTTTCTATTCATCTCTCAAGAACCTGATATCCACTGCTTTCACTCTGTGCTCTTCATATTGTTCAATAAAACTCACCTGGATTGCTTTTACCTCTGCCTCCGTGTCTATATCATAACAGGGGGCCCCAAAAGTGCATGGGCCCTTAGACCCCCCTCCCTTAGCAGAACCCCTGCTCCTCACACCACTAGGCTACACTTGTTGCCACTAAAAAAGTGAAAATATATTCTTTCTCTATCTGTATAATTCACCCTCATGTCTTTATTATGCTTATTTTCATGTCTTAATATAAACCTAATGATAATGCGAAAACTTATATGTAAAAACATTAACTAAAAGAGAACAAATGTGTTTTCCCCATCATATTTCAACAAAAATACCTGAGATAAATTACACCTCTCCAGGCTGGTCCTAGCATGAACAAGTGTGGGAATCCCTGGTGTAAACCCACAGTTTAAAAATAATCGCAGCTGGAATACCAGATGTCCCCTGTGTCCACCTCACACAAAACCTGCTTGCAAAATGGACTGCAATAGACAGTAAGCCAGTGATAATTGTGCTGAGGTTCACTCTCAGAAAAAAAGCTGTCAGGTACAAAAGCTGTCACTGGGGAAGTACCTTTTGTAGCTTTTAGGTACTAATATGTACACTTTAGGTGCTAATATGCACCTTTAAGGTACCAATACACACCCTTTAGGTACAAAGGTGTACTTTTTGAAAAGATACTGCCTCAGTGACAGCTTTTGTATCAATGATATGGAAATTAACAATATACTGACTTCTACAGCCACTTTTCATAATGTTTATTTAATACTTTTGTCTACACAATTAATGTAATGTCTCTGAATTATCTACACTAGTTTTTTTTAAAGTATTTTTCGATCTTTATGCTCACCAAGACTGCATATATTACTAAAATACAGTAAAAACAATATTATTCTGGAATATTATTACAATATATAACATTTTAAATTATATATATAATTTAAACTACAGTTCATGGTAATATATATATATATATATATATATATATATATATATATATATATATATTTATACAACACTTCTGTCTGGTTCTTGAATCTGATATTTCAGTGATAACAGCACTCCTACCTTTTCACCGTTTGTATCACTCCGCTTGATGTGACTGTCATGGCGGCCGAGCAAATTCACTGTAATTTTTGCTAATACTATTTACTTGTTGTACCCTTATACCACGAACTGGAGTTTTAATAGTTTTTTAGATGAGAATGTAGTTGTTTAGACCTGATATGTGACTCATAATAACAGCACCTATTTTACAATTTGTTTTGACGTGCTGCACAAAAGAGGATTTTAAAGACACTCCGTTGTTGTTTTTATTTGTTTACACACTCGTGCTGTCGAACTGTTGTATAAATGCAATATCACACCCGTGCGATATGGCTGTATATCAGCACGCTGTGATTACCTACGGCCACTGGCCTGCGGCCTCGTGCCTACGGACGAATCACAGCCGTGCTGATATACAGCCATATGGCACAGCTACTCGTGTGATATCGCTCATATATATATATATATTTGCACAGTTAAAAATGTACAATTTCAAACTGTGCTGAAAACTGTTTTAATCAAAGCAACTGCCATCTTTAAACTTCCACCACCATTCCCACCGGTAAAGCGGGATGAGGGAGATTTCAGAGCCTGTGTCCTTTCTCTGCTCAAGAATCATCCACAGAATACTCCAACCGCACGCTGCCTGATGAAAACATGCTGTCTGACTGCAGCTGCTGTCCTGACATTTTAAAAAATGTATGTCTCATTCCAGAAAAACATTTGAGACAATTCCCAAAAATGTAATCTGTGTCACACCTCTGTTCTAGCGGCGAAGACAAGATTATCAATAATCTCATATTTTCACACAGATTACACATTACAGGCAGCAGCCTTGAGGTGAGGTATAGACTTAGATCCCATCAGTGGGGGGCATTAGTCTGGATCCCACCATATTGTGAAATTGATCCTGTATCTAAAAGCCAGGATTGCTCCTCTGACAGCCGCTGTACACTGGGTTTCATTTAAACACACTCCATGTCATCCAAACACCTTGAATGTGACAGCGGTTGGGAGGAGGGAGATATGCACCATGTAACCGTTTTACCTCACAGTCAAATTTCAGCACGAAATAATATGTGAAGGTTTTCTTTAGTTTTAACTGCATGAAAGTAAAACTAGAAAAAAGACATCTCATTACTTACAATTTAAGTAATGCACTGTACCCTAATGCACTGTACCTCCAAGCAAAGGGAAATGATTTATAAAGAATAGAATTAATAATGAAACTCTCTTAGTGTTGGTGAACATCTGAGCTGTTCTGGAATTGACTGAACACAATCAAGAGAGCACAGACTGTCTGATCCTGTCAGATGTTAATCTACACGCATCCCTTTCACAATGTTCTCTGCATGAACCCACCAAAATAAATTCATGTCTACTGCCCTCATTTTCACACCAGAACTTTTTGTTCTCAAATTGGTATCCTTGAGCCTCCTGACATATTCATCCGTTTTTCTCTTCTCTTTTTTTTCTTGTCTGCTCCTTATTCTTCCCAAGCTGATCAAAGGAAAGGCAATTCATTTCACATATGGATGTTTTCTATAAAGCAATAAATAATTAACAATATTATCAACATCAATCTTCACTCTAATTATTGTTCATAATATACTGTACTATATACACCAATGAACCAAAAAATTATGACCACCTGCCTAATAATATGATGTTGGTCCTCCGTGTGCTGCCAAAACAGTGCTGGCCCCCCGAGGCATGGACTAAAAAGTATAAGCATAAAATGTTTAATTTACTTAAAATGTTAAATTTACAGACTTTTGTGCTGTTTTTCTGTTTACTTTACTCAACAATATCTAGTGATGAGCGATTTCAAAACACTGCTTCATGAAGCTTTGTAGCTTTATGAATCTCTTAATTCGAATCAGTGGTTCAAAGCGTGTATCAAACTGCCAAAACCATTGAAATGTCGATATATTTCGAAACACTTATGATGTAACAAAGCCTTGTTTACTGAAATCACGTGACTTTGGCAGTTTGATACACGCTCCGATTTTCCGCATATGAAAATGTTAATTATCTTGCTGTAAATGGAGGGAATCACTGAGCCATCAGATTTTATCAAAAATATCTTAATTTGTGTTCCGAAAATGAACGAAGGTCTTATGGGTGTGGAACGACATGAGGGTGAGTAATTAATGACAGAATTTTCATTTTTGGGTAAACCCTTTAATCTTGGCATTTTGTCTTCATAGTTAGACAGATATCATGATGTATCATTAGGAATGTCTAGCAATATATCGATTATCACAGAATCGCTGTATCGTGATATTATCGTTATCGCAAGCCATGTATCATGAGGTAGCCTGTGATTCTCACCCCAGTCCAGTTCTGACGCTCGTGCCCAGTGTAGGCACTTTCGACAGTGGACAGAGGTCATAATTGGCTCTCTGATTCGTCTGATTCATACTCAGCAAAGTGCGATGCACTGTGTCCTCCCATAACCATCATTAAAATTTTGTGTGACTTCTGTGCCACAGTAGACCTTCTGTTGGCTTGGACCAGACAGGATAACCTTCACTGCCCTCATGCATCAATAAGCCTTGGACACCCAACACCCTGTCACTGGGTTGTGGTTTGCCCCTCCTCAGACTACGGTTAGTAAATTCTCACCACTGCTGACTGGAAGCAACTCACAAGCCTTGCCGTTTCAGAGATAATCTAACCCAGTTGACTTGCTATAACAAAATGGCCAGTCAAGGTCACAAAACAAAAAAATTATGAATGGCTATTTTGGGGTTCTGTGTGTGGTATGATCATGAAATCTCTATACTATTCACAAATTAATCATAATTAATTCTCTTGTGAATTAATGCAGCCATTTGGATGGACCATATGGATGAACACTAGTTGAAACTCTGCCCATTCGTTTAGCTCTACAGTCAAGAAATAATTCCTCTTTTCCTCCCACAGCCTATTTTTAGTCTACCTTCTGCATTTTTTTTTTCAGCATGTGCAGAGGCATCATCATAGGTACATGGTCATTTACTCTTGTGATTATAATGTTATTTGGTTTTAGTATACCAGTTTAGTGCCAGGGGATGTCAGTTATTCTCCAGGCTATGAATTAACCCTCTCTGGTTTTGAATGTGGGTCATCAACCCAAATCCTTAATCACAGCCACCATACAAAGCTGCTTAGTGACAATGTCTGTTTCCAAATCTTTATACAAAAAAAAAAACATCTAAATTGAATTGAATTAAACTGAAGTTCAACTGAAGTTGTGTCCCTGGCTGTGTGGTGTGTTACTATTTAAACAGCAGCAAACAAATCAATGTCGAGTTCAATGTCCCCTTAATTCATTAAAGATTGTGCAAGAGAAATGCCAAGACAACCACAGCTACAGCGGAATATAATCTTTAAACACAAACATGGTCAAGTACACACAAACTCAAACGCCTAAAGTACACTCCCAGGGGGTCCACACTCAATACCTTTTAAAACAAACACACATACACAGTCTAATTGCTCCTAAATTAAGATAATTTAATATATCTATACCACTTGCAAACACATTTTGGAGCAGTTTCCCGGACAGGGTTTAAATTAAGCCAGGATAGGCCTTAATCTAGAATAGTTAATCGCGGTTTAAAAAATGGCTGAAACACAGATTAAGTACAGATTACTAAAACCTAGACTATGGAGTCCTGAATTAAAATAAACCAGATTAATTTAAAACCAACTGTGCAAATCTGAATTAGCATGAGAGAGGTTGTCTGTAAAACATGGAATCAACCAAGAAAAGCTTAAAATTGCATGGAACGTAGAAGCAAATTCAAGGAAAACGATGGCAGAAAAAAGACTCCAATATAAAAAACTTAACTAAACAAGAGACATTTCTCTTAAAGCAAGCAAAATACATCAGCTGTGAAAAAAGAAAAGAAAAAAGAAATGCCTGGAAATCTGTTTGTAATGAATTCTATTTAAATATATTAATTATATATATATAATAATTCAATGATTATTAATGCTTTTGTTTTGTCTTTACATAGCAACAAACTAAACATAACTATTTACACATGTAATAATCCGTGTAGGCAGTCTAGAAATGATACTGGTTTGATCCAAAGCACTATCATAGTGATTGCTTCATTATATAAAAAAGGCAAATCTTGTTAGCAGGTCCTCAACCCAAGCACAAGCTCAACACTTCACTACAACGATAATCTCCATAAAACACTAACATAACAAAAGCTTTTACATAATAGAACATTAAACAGTAATAAGTCTCTCCATATTCTCATCTTTCTAAAAAATGCATAAAATCACTTTCGAAGGGAACTTCAACTCTGCGTTCAATCACGCATTGGGGAACGTCACACGTGAGCTGATGTCTGAAAGCCAAGTATCAAAAAACTCCAATCATATTGGCCGGCGACAGACTATGACATCATCATAGCGCAACCCGGAAGTATATAAGGAGCGCCTAGAACCAGTCAGTATCTTTTTCGTCTTTCGGAACTGTTCTGTCTGATCGCAATTGTATCGACTCCGGTAAGGGTATCTTTATTATGCCTTACAAACATTCAAGAGAGTGTGTTCATCCGTGTCCCAGGGTTTTGACACATATACACATTTCTGGGTGAGCTCGTTAGGAAGTTTGAGAAAGTTGTATTCTTTCTCAGCTTCCCCGGGGCTGATGAGGATGAGCTGCTGGATGACAATGACGTCCGTGTTTGACTGCTGTATGCAGAGCTGCTGGTGTTTTTGGGACGCGCTTTTCAGCGGGCTGCAGCTGCCGTGAGAGCGCGTTAAGAAAGGGGCCACGCGCGGACGGCTCAACGAGCGGTTCCTTTCTGTCCATAAATGCTGCAGCTCCCATAAACTTTCCATTCCTTCCTGATCTCCGTGTTTGAGATCGGGAGGGCATGGAAAACCCCCTAGCCGTTCAGGGGTGCGTTTCCCAAAGCGAACTATGGTCGCAAGTTCCGTCGTTACCAATAGAGTTCAATGGGACTTACGACCATGGTTCACCAACGATGCTTTCGGGAAACGCACCCCTGATTTGTATCTGAGCCCAGAAGAACGGAAGGGGGAAGAAGTGAGAGTGAGATGGGTGATCGATTGTAAACACCGTTGCGATTTATATCTACCCTCTCCTCTTCTTCTTTCACCTCCTATATAT
This sequence comes from Megalobrama amblycephala, assembly GCF_018812025.1. Taxonomy (NCBI): domain Eukaryota; kingdom Metazoa; phylum Chordata; class Actinopteri; order Cypriniformes; family Xenocyprididae; genus Megalobrama; species Megalobrama amblycephala. The sequence goes on along the minus strand of NC_063055.1, from coordinate 23,739,596 downwards.
GTGTGTGTGTGTGTGTGTGTGTGTGTGTGTGTGTGTGTGTATATATATATATATATATTTATATGCATGTGTATATATATTTTATAGCATATATCATGCTCAGATGCTTCTTATTGTCAGACTGATGGCTGGGCCCATAGTAATTATTTCTGTCAGCCCGCTTTTTCGGTTTGATAATGAGAGGATCTTTTAGGCTTAAAAGAACCCTAGATTCCATCCTTTCATGTAAATAAAAAGGAGAATTAGGAGTCTTCGGTCTTTGAGTCACAGGAGGGTCTATATTTTATGTGTTTAACATAAGAAAAAGGTAAGGGGTTTTTGGGCAAACTGAAGTTGATAGGCTGGCTAGAATGATATTTTGTGCAGGCCACAAAATGGCCGCCTCTTAGCCACCTGTTGTTTAGAGTAGCTTCTCATCTGCTGTTTGCTAGAGTAGTTTGAGTTAGCACTCGTCACTTCAGTTAATATATATGTTTAGGTCGGCCTTAATCGGCCGCCTGATATTGTTTGCTTGTGAGCTTTGCTTTCTTTCTCTTATACATGAGATTTGGAGGTGAAGCCCAGGCTTCACTTGGCTTGTGGCCCTGTTAGGCCATATGCCCATTGTCCCCTTGTTTATGTAGGTACAATTGGTGAGGTTAACAGCTAGGTTGTAGACTGTTTTAGACTCCCTGATGCTGTTTTTCTCAGGTGGTAGGCCCTTATCTTTGCGTAGATAAGTTATGCAGTGTATGCTAGGCCCCACTTTCTAGAACTTTTTCATGCTATGAAAAATGTTTTTCCTCTGAGCCACTTGATTTCTTAACTCTCTGGAGTCCGTTAACGCGCCGGCGCGTTTTGCAGGATTTTTTTCACATTGCAGCAAAACAGACTTAAAATACTCCGTCATTTCTTGTCATAGAGACACAAGTAATATATAAATTTTAACTATAGAATATATTCTTTTATTTGTGTACACTCAGAGTAAAAACACTTTGTGCTTTTTGTAAAATAAAGAAAACTAACATGATGCGTGATCTCTCGTCTCCCTCTGAATGAAGTCCAATCGGATAGTTCTCAGAAAATGAACTGTAACTTATGAATACTAATGACAAAAAAATTACACTTATGTCTAAAGAAACGTTGAAATGTCAGGATTTAAATCGTGCAAGTCAAATCGAAAACAAACATTCTGTGTTTATGTAATCTGTATGAAAAGAGAGCCATGTCAGAAGTCTGTGATTCAGCTCATTATCCGCTAATGCGGCCACGCCCACGGAGCCAGCGCTATTCAGAGGCAAATTCAGAGGCAATACTTGTATGCATTGTCTCAATCGTGTATTTATTGTCCTGAAAAGTGTTTATCTGGATTTTAAAGCCATGGTTAGCGATCTCTAGAAGACATGCCGTTAGTTCCTGGTTCCTTTTCTTCTTTATATGAATTTGTGGCCTGAAGGTGTACATAGCGCCCTCCGGCTGCAAGTATGAATTGAAAACACAGTAGCCAACACTCATAGTGATGACTATAAATATTGAATAAATATTACTCCTCTGTATAGAAAATTGACATAAACATATAAGAATCCATCAATATTTCTCCAAATGTGCATGCTTTTAAGCTAAAAACCTATATGAAATGCCATAGAGGTAACATAATTGTTCAGACACTTTGCATCACAGAAATACATGATATTTTAAAGAATATAATAGAATACCATTATTTTAAATTGAGCTGAGACATGATTACAGAGGGTTTTTTCACAGCCTACCTGACTGAAAGGCCTCATTAATATGCAAGTCATTTCAGGTCATTATTATGCGATTCTTTTGTCTTCTCAGGTGTAAATGGCCCATTATTCATGATGATTCACGCCTCCATGCATACTGTGTTTCTTGACAAAAGATGTTTTAGAAAATTTAAATCTCTCTATTGTTTTATATGAAGGAGTAGGAAGGATAATTTTTACATAATTCTGAAGCAAAAACTCTAGTCTACAACCTCCAATACCTAGAAGTCTTGTCAATACAGATTTAATATACTTTTTTTGGCCTTATTTCAGTGACTTAATTTTTTTTGTTTTTTCAATAACCACGCATAAACATTATTCCTTCAAAAACAAAATCATGTATGTACATACATGTTCCTCACATATTATGGTAGCCTAGTTTGTGCTGAATACAGTGTAATGACACTTCATTAATATGTTTATGAACAACTGAAAAAAGCACAAATGTCAGGGCATGTCAAAACTTCTCCAGGCCCCAAATCAGCCTCAGACTCCAGAGGGTTAATCAACTTTGGGTTGACGCTGCTAGCTTTTAACCTTCGTCCTCTAGGGCTTAGTACAGATTTGAGAATCTGTGTGGAGAAAATGTTTTTCCTCATTGGAAACAGTATGTAAGTCAAAGCATTACGTTTGCTTTGAGTTCTAGACTTTTGCCCTACATATATATGTGAGCTTACTTATGCTGCCACAGGTTAGCACCTGTTCTCATAATAGCAGGCTCTTTGATGTTAGCCTCTATTGGAGAGATTTGTGACCATTATATTCCCCAGTTGAGGTTTATTTGTTCACTAAGTACATCACCTGTTGGATTGCATACTCCGGGTAGTATAGAACCACTTTTTGAGGAAAGCTGGTTTCTATTAGCTCCCTTTTATGGTTGTGTTAACAGCTATATTGCATATAACTTTGATTGCAGGCTCTTATGGTTAATTAGCCTCCTTCTAGTTAGCAATTGTATTTCTAACAAGTGCTGTTAGTTGATCATAGTTTGCTCACATAGTTTACACTGCCACAGGCTTTTGCTAAGTGTCCGTTTGAGGTAGTAGGCCATATAGACCTCCCTTAGACCATGTTGGCATTGTTTGGTTCCCTTTAGTCACATATGATTTAGGGTGTATTGCCTGTTGGAATGTGTAGCCTAGCTCAGGTTGCAGTTAGCTTCCCACAGCTATTGTTGGATTAGAGCTGGTCCCCTGTAGCTTGGTTCCCTTTATTTCATGAGCTGAAGCCATGTGTCATTGGAACGGTAGGCCCCACAGTTTGTGTTTTATTCTGCAAACAGGCTGAACGCCACTTGTTGCTGAGATTGTAGGCCCCACAAGGCCTCCTTTTTTAGCCGACTTGTTGGCAGGATACCTGGGAATCCGAGAACCCATACCACCACCGGCCACGCCCCACCTCTGTTGAGTAGGCTTTAAGCAGGCTTCTCGTGGAGTATGGCGCCGTAATATACATTCCTTCTCTCAGTAGTGCATGAAAGATTTTCCACTAAATGCATGGCCTGGTGGTTGATATGGTCTTGGACTGGCTGATGCCACATGTTTACTAGGGTAGGCCCTAATAAGGCCTCCTTTTAGTTTACATGTTCGCACAGTTTATGGACAAACGGGCTGAACGCCACATGTTGCTGAACTTGGAGACCCCAGAAGGCCTCCTTTTTTAGCAGACATGCTGGCAGGATGCTTGTGAATCCAATCCAATACCAGTTGAAGCCACGTGTCATTGAATCGGTAGGCCCCTTCAGGCCTCCTTTTTAGTTCACATGTTGGCACAGTTTGTGTTTTTATTCTGCAAACAGGCTGAACGCCGCTTGTTGCTGAAATGGTAGGCCCCTCAAGGTCTCCTTTTTAGCTGACTTGCTGGCAGAATGCCTGGGAAGCCATACCACCATCGGCCACGCCCCATCGCTGACGGATAGGCCCTAAACAGGCCTGTTCACGATATATAGCAGCGTTTTATGTATTCCCTCTTTGGGAAAATCTCTGATTACATGGCCTACTGGTTGGTATGGTTATGGTAACCACTTGCTGATGCCACGTGTTTACTAAGGTAGGCCTACTTCGGCCTCCGGTGTAGCATGTGGTGTTCAGTTATGTACTCCTCTCGCTGTGAGAGTAATAGGGTGCTTTTACCAAGTACTTTTGAGTGGCTGGCCCCTCAGGGTGAATGTTCTGGTGAAACCTTACTGAGGTTTGGTTTAAACTACATCTGCCTCCCTGAGTCTGATTCCTACTCTAGTTGAGCTGAATAGCCACCTAGCGCCTAGGGTGGATCTATTGTGCTCCTAGAAATGGACACTAGACTTACACCGTATGACTTAGAGGTTGCTAGGCCTTATGGGTCGCCTTTTTGAACATACTGGTGTATGTTTGTGTATATTTCTCTTTGAGAATTATCTGTATACACTTCTGGTTGGCCAGAGGCCCAGGTGATAAATCTAACCTCCTATGGTTCGGTTATTTATCGGTCTTGGTGCCTAAAACACTGCCACAAGCTGATGCCACGTGTCTTTTGAGGTTATAGGCCCATCCAGGCCTTCCTTAATACGTGTTGGCGTATGCTGTACTCCTCTTGCTTTAAAGAGTAAAAAGGTGCTTTTACTGAGTACACTGCTCGTTGGATTGTGTTAGGTGGATAGTCATGTGGGGACTTTTGCAGCCTCTTTTGCTGCCATTGAAGTTGTCTGTCTGCCCCATCAAGACAGGTGTTCAGGGTGGCCCATCCAGGCCACTTTCTGAATATACTTCTGTTTCACATATAGCTACTATCATGCTGTAGGCCCCTCTTTGGCCTCCATGATTATGTGCCCATTGCATGGTCTACCTGTTAGGTGAGCTTTGTACTTCCCTATTAGGGTTATGTTTGTAATAGTGCTTAGCTCCCTAAGCTGATCATGGTGGTAGGCCTTAATCAGGCCTCCTCCTAAGATTCAGCCCTAGGCGAAAAGTTGGTTCCAGATGCCTTTAGCGGCCTTGGTAAGCCTTCTGTGGAAGGCCTTCTTGAGGCTCAGCTTGGGCTGTTAGTCGTAGGGAATTCTGTTACTGACAGCCTTTGTGTGACCCGAGGGTGAGTTGCTATCTGGCGTTTCATTTGAAACTGCTTGACGTTTGTCTAGCCATCTTTTGGCATGCATTCTCCTTAAGCATGGCGGCGTGGGTATATCATTCCCCAATGCGTGATTGAACGCAGAGTTGAAGTTCCCTTTGAAAGGGAACGTCTCAGGTTACATATGTAAGCATAGTTCCCTGAGAATAGGGAACGAGACTCTGCGTTGCCCTGCCATGCTTCGGTGCTGCCTGCTGAACAGTCCCTCAAGACGAAAAGATACTGACTGGTTCTCAAGGCGCTCCTTATATACTTCAGGGTCGCGCTATGACGATGTCATAGGCTGTCGCCGGCCAATATGATTGGAGTTTTTTGATACTTGGTTTTCAGACATCAGCTCACGTGTGACGTTCCCCAGTGCGTGATTGAACACAGAGTCTCTTTCCCTGTTCTCAGGGAACTATGGTTACATATGTAACCTGAGACGTTTTTTCAACATTTACTCTCCCAATTCAGCCCGGTGTTTCAAAGCATGATGGGAAGTGAAAGTCCTGTTTGATTGGGTTACTTGACTGAAACATGTTATTTCAAAATGAAAACAAGTGAGTTCTAGTAACCATTTCAAGTCAATTTAACATGAAGCAATCACATTTGAAACAGAAATAACAGCTTATTAAACTCTGGACTAGACTAAGTCTAGGAGTATTTTAAACCATGACAGAGAAAGCAGATTTCTGTTAATCTGGTTTAAAGGGCCATTTTATTCTAGGACTAGGCTTAATCTCTGTCCAGGAAACCGCCCCTTTATGTTTATATTTCAATTAAAGGGGTCATATCATATAAATCTGACTTTTCCCATGTTTAAGTGCTATAATCGGGACTCTGGTGCATCTACCAGCACAGAAAATGTGAAAAAGGACAACCCAGTAACTTTGTTTTGGTAAGCCTTTCTCTGCAAGCATGAGACAAATCGAGCCGTTCTAATTTCGCTCCCCTTGTGACATAGGAAGGGGATCTTATTAAAATATTACCGCCCCCTGAATCTGTATGTTTCCACCCACGGCACAGCCATTGTTTTTGCAAGCGACGAGTAACACTGGTCCTGGAGTGCAGCAACAGCAGCTGTCCTGCAGTTTAGCTACAACCCTGATCAAACACGCTTGAATGTCTTCAAGATTACTAAAGCTACGTGAAGGAAGGTGAGTTGTGACAGAGCAAAACTCTGCAGGACAGCAGCACTCAAGAACGACCGTGCATGAGCTTGTGATATGTCTCAGCTGTAAACATTATCACTGATCTGTTAACGGCTATAATAGCAAACATACGAGTCTCCATAAACTCCTGGCACCGTGTACTCCGTGAACTGTATTCACAGAGACCAGAGCTATTTTGTTATTTTCATTTTTAACCCAAAAATGTATGTAGTCTGTATAATTTATAAACGCATCTTCATTCTTATTGAGTCTCTCCAACAGTGTGTAGCTTTAGCCACGTTAGCCATGCAGCATGCTATCAAAATCATTCAGAATCGAATTTTAGCAAATATCCACAAAATACATGCCATACCTATGTTATATGCTGCATCAAGAGTAGTTTGTAATGATCCATTTTGCAAGCTATATTTGCTGTGTTAGCTTCTGTATTATGTATGCCTCAGTGTATTGGAATGACGAGCGAGCTTGGGGCGGGGAGCACAAGCTCATTTGCATTTAAAGCAACCCACCCACAAAAAGGGCTTGATTTTGCTCATACCCAAATCGGGGCAAATTTGACAAGGTATAATAAATGATCTGTGGGGTATTTTGAGTTGAAACTTCACAGACACATTCTGGGGACACCAGAGAATTATATTACATCTTGTCAAAAGGGGCATAATAGGTCACCTTTAAGGTGTCAAATTTATGAATTGATTTAAATAGTAAGGACTATCCCTACATGTCTTTTTTAAAAAAAAAAAATTCAGTACCATTTAAAAAGTTGGGGTCGTTAAACATTTAAAATGGTTTTTGAAAGTCTTATGCTCACCATAGCTGCATTTATTTGATAAACAAAAATATTGTGAAATATTATTACAATTAAAAATAAGTTTTCTATTTTAATATATTTTAGAAATGCTATTTATTCCTGTGATGGCAAGCTGAATTTTCAGCAGTCATTACTCCAGGCTTCAGTGTCACATGATTCTTCAGAAATCATTCTAATTTGGTGATCAGAAACATTTATTATTATCAATCTTGAAACAGTTGTGCTGCTTAATATTTTTGTGAATTAAGTGCTTTAAACCAACCTTTATTAGACATTAATTGCATTAGTATTAAGTGTTTGGATGGGTGGGTGGGTGGATGGATGGATGGAAGTATCTAAAGTGTAAACTTACGAACCTTCTTCCATTTCTTCCATTCCAGATAGGGGTGCCCCAAAACTTAGTGAGGCAGATATCTGACTATTATTTTATGATTCTTTCTTATGTAAAACCTTTTGAATTACCATTGTGTGTTAAAATAGCTAAATAAATAAAAAATATATTGCCTTAAAATCAATGTCTTTTGCAATTGCCTTTCAAACAATAGTGCATTTGCAAAAATTGTGAAACAATTACACTGACTTTTGCACTGCTCCATGCACACATACACATGTTAAAACCTTCAACTACTCGGGGTGGTGTCCTGTCCATGATCTCTGTGAAGACAATGGATGTGAAGCAAATTAAATTTCATTTGTAATTTCATGCTTGAGGCCACAGCCTGCGCCATCTTTACGCTACAGTTACTCACCGAGACAAGCAACCTACAATTACAGTGACTTCCACAAACACACACACACACACACACACACACACACACACACACACACACACACACACACACACACACACACACACACACACACACACACACACACACAGTCCTGACTGTTAAATGTGGTTTGTTCATGCATAGTGCTTTAGACTGAGAGAACAGACCTGGAGGTACACATGTGAATATCTGTGTAAAATGGAGGGATTATAATGTGCTGTTTTAAGGGCTTGAGACCTCTGACTTTAATATGGAAGATATGCATAACATTATCTTAGGGTAACTTTAATGTGTTTCTCAGTCAATCTGGTATAAGCTAACTCAGCATCACTGCAAAGAAAAGCATTGTCACATGTGTTATAACATGCATCATTAAATCAAGTTCAGTGACATTCACAGACTCTTGCTCATATGGTTTAGCATTGTCTCTATTGAAAATGACTGAGGTAGCTTCTAGATTGAAGTCAAAGGAATTGCATAACAGATAACTTTTCCAAAAAGAAATACTATTGCTCACAAGGCAGAAAAATAATAGAGTTTTAGGTAAACTATACTTCAGGCATTGGTTCTGCATAAATACAATCCTGCATCAGAGCTACCGTTGTCATTTTCATAACACATTTGAAAAAACACATGAAACGAAAGTCCAAACTCAATTTGTAGAATTCAACCCACAGCTATATTGCCACTTTCATTCATACAGTCCCATATAGACTTTAATGTGAGGTTAAGTTTTGGTAAGTGTGGATTTTAATATGGAAGTGGAATTGCACTCTAAAGAAGACAAACCCTATAACCCAGTGTTTCTCAACTCCAGTCCTCGGGACCCACTGCTCTGCACATTTTGTATGTATCCCTTATTTAACACACCTGATTTAGATCATCAGCTCATTAGGAGAGTCTGCATGAACTGAATTGAGTGTGTCATATAAGAGAGACATACAAAATGTGCAGAGCAGTGGGTCCCGAGGACTGGAGTTGAGAACCACTGCTATAACCTGAAACAGTGTGTTACTCTGAAACAAGTAGAATTATTGTATGGTTACTTAGTAATTAATTTTTTTATAACATGAAAATATGAACAACAATGAAAATTTCAATGTTTCTAAGGCTACCAGTAATAAGATATTTGAATACATTAAAAAAAAATCAACATTAAATAAATTTAATGTTAAAAATATGCAAAACTTTTGATGACTCAAGCACGACAATGTTCAGACAGGTTTTATGCATATACAATTACATTTGTGTATGCTTAGTGAATGAGACCCACTGTGTTTACCTTGATACTACAGCACTAGTAATATGGAAACAGTTCTTAATTAATTCATTACGAAGGGATGTTACAGACTGAGAACTGGCCTGGATGCTGTCACATTAGTCTTGGTGGCATTAGCAGAGAAAGAGAGGCATGAAATGCCACCATGAACAGACTGAGTGCTATAAATGTCATTAGACCTTTATTGTAGTGCTGGTTCTCTAACACAGAAGAGATCACATTAAATGCTGACCATTTGAGTTCTGCAGTGACAGTAGGAGAAGGACGAGGACTGAGAGTTGTGTTAAAGTATGTGTGTGCAGTTAATGATGTGTGGATGGTGGGAAGAGATAATGGTGATGCAACTATTCCCTTATACTGACCTCTTCATCTTTTGCTGTGAATTTGTTTTAATGATCAAGAGTTTGTTCCACCACAAGAAGTGTCATGAGTTTGTTATAGTTTCACTCTCTAATTCAATATTCTCTGCCAAATTAGACAACAAAAACAAGTTTTTGTTGTTCTGACCTTTCATGTTGCATTTATTTATAGATAACTTACAATGCCTTTCTGAAGTAAATCAAACATGCAGTAATTTTGTGGTAAAATAAATAATAATTTAAATAATTAAACCAAATTAAATGTGTGATATATTTTAATGTGCAATATGCTATGTGTGTGTAAAACATATGCAACAACCATATGCTCTGTGTAAGTGAATACCATTATACATGTTATAAAAAGAGAATAAAAAGGTGTGAGGATGTTGAAGTATGGGGCGAAGAGGCGATTGGCTGGGGGAAGGTATTAAAATGTTATACATCAGTAAATGTTTTAACCAAATGATGAGTTGCAGTGAATAGACTGGAAATAAATGTGACAGGTACAATTGTAGCACAAATGTATGCATTTGACATAATAGCGAATTCCGTTTTACTGTATGGCCTCAGGACAGCCATGGGACTGCATGGACAATGAATATTTAAACAGAGGGTTCATGAATATGCATTAATGCATAGAAAGAGTCTTAGTGAACTTGAGGTATCAGCTGGTTCACTCTCCACTGCTGTTTCCACACTATGCTTGAGGTATCAGCACTGAAGTAACATTTTTCCCCCCTTTTTGTTTTCCACATTTATCTACAGTTAAACTCAAACCACTTCATGTTTCTCCATTTTTTTTTAAATAATTTTTTACTGTACATTTAAACAAATAATGTTAGATTAACATCTCACAATTACTTATTAGAATGTTCAGCCATATTCGTATAGTGAATTGCAGTTGGCCTTTTTCCTGCATTTATTTGCATGTGATTTGAGTCATTATCTTAGGACAGTTTGGTAAATAAGCTTTCTTCTAAAATATGAGCCAAAAAAATCATTCTTTTATTCAATTTACTTGGCATTGAAGTCTGCGTTAACTCAGATATTTCAGATATATACTACTGTTCAAAGTTTTGGAGTGGGTAAGAGTTTTGTAAAGTCCGCAATTATGCTCACCACAACCTCATTTAAATGAATGCAGCTTTGGTGAGCAAAAGAGACTTCTTTCAGAAACATTTAACCCTCTGGTCCTCTTCATTTAGGGGTCACACTTGGCTTCTCCACAGTCAAATCCTAAAAATATATTTCTTTATATAGCCACTTTCTTTATATTAGTGCCATCTGGTGGGAGTAAAAAAAGAAAAACTTTTGTAATGCCGTGTTGTAACCTCTAGATTCCTAAAAAGCAATAAACACAATAAAACCGGACAAAATATAACAATTTAGCAATTAGAAACATGAAAAAAATCAACGAAAACAACGTTAGACAGGCAAATCTCGTGGTCTTGCGAATCCAGCCGCTTCGTTTCTGAAATGCTTCTGGTGTGAGTTGACACCGCTTAGAGGACAGAACAAAACCTTGCCGGAGCCGTAACGAGCCGCTCACATATGCAGTGTAAACGAGGCTTTAGACATTCTCAAAAACTACTTTTTGTCAAGGTTTAGGTTTTTTCATTTTGTTTGAAATGTTAATTTGAAGTGTCAGTTTTTGCATTAATTTTACTGCAGTCAAACCTGAACAGAGGTGGAAATTTTGTTACACATTACAGCAAAATTCAATAAAAATGTAACAAAAATGAACAGATATGCTTTATCACAGCTTAATAAATCTGGGTCTGATCTGATTTCAGCCTCTTATTTGAGTTTTTTGGCTCAATTTTACCATGTTGTTACAGGCACACCAGTTCATTTGTGTGTATATAATAGTGACACCCTTCATTGCTGTGCACTTTTCTGCACAGTGGCTGATTTGTAGTTTGTAGTGTTAGTTAAGAAATATGTATACAAGTAATGATTTTATTCATCAGAATTAGTTTGAAAAATAGCTATTAAATAGCTATTTGGCTAATTGGTTAATATAATTCAGCCAAGATTTTTTTTAAGTGCACTGGTACATCATTCATATTAGGGTTTTTCACACTGCACTTAACCCCGGGTTATCTTTGTTCTTAACACCGCTTTTTACCCGGGGTAATGAAACCCTGCTTCAGAGCAAGGTTAGCACTTTTGCGCTGTTAACCCCACCTTACAGTGCCAAACTTGTACTGTGTGAAACGATGTGGTGTTAGAATGTTAGAGCCAGACAATTAGCAACAGACAACCAATCACGTACTCATATTTGCCTGATTTAGACAGGAAGGTGAAGCAAGATAACCCAGGATTTCAATTTTTAAGTGTGAAAAGCCCTAATAAAGCCATCAGCATGCAAAACAGTAACTATAGGATCAATTTTTAAATTCTTGTCTAATGTTGTGCTGCTACTACAGTCTGACTTTTTATAAATGAAACTGTGTTAAACAGATGATAGTTCCTCAGCTGTCTGGCCATTTCTGGAGTGTTGGAAGCATACACAGCCAATGGGATTATGTCTGCTTAGATGCTGTGTGTGTCTGGGAGTGTGTTTGCATGCTAGGATGCTGGAAGGGTTGGACGGACAGTCTCCTGCCCCCTCCATCAACCCAAGACAACTGGACTAAAGACAGAAGGAAACACAAGCACAGAACACAGCCGTGTGTGGCAGCTCATTCGGGAATGCAGCTGAAAGCATTCATTCCTAGTTCTGGATAGAAATGGGCACAGTTGGCTCATTTTGTAAAGCAAACACAAGGCAAAGAGGCTCACACTGTTGTTTCCCTTTACACTCACAAAGAAAAATATTACACTGTGCCATCTAGACACACAAAACCATTCCATCAGAACTGAACACTAACAACACTCCAATACCTACACCACTATGCCACAAGTCTCTCCAAGTAACTTGCTTTGCAAAGAAACCATGTTTGTCTTCATTCCTGGCTGCAATGCATAGAGAACAGCATGTCTTATTATAATGCTAAAGATAGAAGCCCAGTAGCAGTATTTATAGCTGATCACTGACAGTCGGTGTTACCAAACTGACCGCTCTGTCACCACCAGTGACTGATAAAAAGAAAATTAAACTATTATTAATCTAAACAACTAATTTAAATGCCCTGTCTTATAAAGTTTAATTACTCACAGGCCACATTAAAGACTAAAATGGGCCAATAAAAGATATTTATTAGTAAGAAGACTGCAATTAATGAAGTCTTGCTGAGGTGAGAGTTGCTGGCAGAATGTTTATTTAGAGAAAAACTGACTGGCTGGATGCAGAAGGGAATATAATGAGCTTGATAGAAAAATGCATCTATAAAACTCTACTTGCTCTATAATGAATAAGGTGGGAAATTAACACCTGTTAGTAGCCAAACGTGGGGATTTTTTTTTCGTATTGAAACAATGACAGACACAGTCTTTATTTTGATTATGCTCTTGAGGAAAAGACAAAAGCCCTATTTGGAAGGGACTAGTTTTCTGAAGATCAGTGCACAAGCAGTGGGCCAGGTCAAAAACACATGAGTTAAATCATCGGTATCAGCAATCACAGACATTCAGATGGGATTATTTCTCATAGGACCATTGAGTTTGCTGAAAAACAGTATAGGTAATATGCTCTGGCATTTTTTTAAGGGGGTTGTGTGAGAAAAACACAGACTTTGCACAACTCTGCTGAGAAACAACCACCATTCATTGTCACCGAGCACCTTACTACATACACCAACAGCTTCCAGCTACACACTTGGGATCAGCCCCTGATAACTCTGATGAAGCGGCGTCCTAATTTATTGCAGGGTGATCTTGCTGAAAGTTTTGGTGTTTCAAAACCTGGTGTTGTGATAAATTCAAAACTACAAATTCAGGGTTCCTGGAATACCTTCGTCCAGGCGATGAAGTAATTGCAGACAGAGGCTTCACCATTACCAATCTCCTCTATGAAAGGTGAAGGTGAAACATGTCATTCCAGGATTCACCGAGAGAGGCATGCAACTCACCACCAACCACCAACACTAGGCGCATCGCCAATGTACGCATCCATGTTGAGCGGGTCATATAACTGAAAAACTTCAAAATACTTTCTTACAACAGTTAACCAATTAACCTCACCCCTAAAATTGATTGATTTTTTTTTGAAAATTTGCCCTGTGTAACCTTCTAAGCAACATAATTTCTGATGTAGAGGATGAATAAATGTTGATTTGTAGGTGCGTTCCAAGTCTGTCTGTGCTGTGGTTTTGCTTTAACTAATCAGTGTAAATAATGTATGTAGTTATTTTTATAAACCTTTACAATATCTTAGTTTATTGCATATGAAAATTAAATGGTGAAATATTACCTCCACATGAAGGTCAGTAAAAGGTGACTTCCTGATGACAACAAACACTCTTACAACTGATTTTATCACAACTGATATTAAATTATACATTTTCTAAAATACAAATCACAAAGTTATCTCTTGTTTAACAAAACTGATTTAAAATAATTCCAGTCTTCTTCATCTACACCCTCTACATGCTGCTCCAACTCCTGACAGTCCCCACTGATTACCTCTGGCCACTTTATATGTCAACCCACGTTAACAATGACGATATGAGACCACTTGATCGTCGTATAAAGTTTTCTCCGTGCTCCCAATTTAAAACATTTACAGCATTAACGTTATTTGTCATTTTGCTGAAGTTATAGCTCACTTTAAACAATCTTCTAACTACTGATCTAGCTACCGGATGTGCCGCGTCAGTTTAGCGGAAGTCGGATGACAAAATGCGGAAGAGCAAAGTATTAAAAGTGGGCGTGGTGGAATAAGGTGAATAGCATCAAATAACTAACTAAAACCAAACTTATTTAAAGAACGAACACTTGAACTAACACCAGCGTGATAAAAAAAACTGCCTAAAATGACAGAACCGTCCTTGGAAAAAAAATGTTTAGTTTGTCTCACGTCCCAATACATTTCCTGGAGAGATTTGGTTCAAACCCATTAATAAACTATAAATGGACTTTCACTTTAAAATTTTATCAAGTTAAATATATATAATAAAATGTAATATATATTATATTTACTGTGCATCATTTAAAGGTGCCCTAGAAATTTTTTTTAAAATATGTAATATAAGTCTAAGGTGTCCCCTTTAATTTTTTAGATTTTTTAATTCATTTTTTTAACTGCCTATTTTGGGGCATCATTATAAATGAGCCGATTCAGGGCTGCTGGCCCTTTAATTGCTCGTGCTCTCCGCCCACGGAGCTCGCGCTTGCCTTAAATAACATAAAAAAAAGTTCAAACAGCTAATATAACCCTCAAAATGGATCTTTACAAAGTGTTCGTCATGCAACATGTCTAATCGCGTAAGTACAAGGTTTATTTGAATGTTTACATTTGGTTATGAATGAGTTTGATAGTGCTCCGTGGCTAACAGCTAATGCTACACTGTTGGAGAGATTTATAGAGAATGAAGTTGTGTTTATGAATTATACAGACTGCAAGTGTTTAAAAATGAAAATAGCGACAGCTCTCTTGTCTCCGTGAATACAGTAAGAAACGATGGTAACTTTAACCACATTTAACAGTACATTAGCAACATGCTAACGAAACATTTAGAAAGACAATTTACAAATATCACTAAAAATATCATGTTATCATGAATCATGTCAGTTATTATTGCTCCATCTGCCATTTTTCGCTATTGTTCTTGCTTGCTTACCTAGTCTGATGATTCGGCTGTGCACATCCAGACGTTAATGGCTGCCCTTGTCTAATGCCTTTCATAATGTTGGGAACATGGGCTGGCATATGCAAATATTGGGGGCGTATACCCCGACTGTTACGTAACAGTTGATATTATGTTGAGATTCGCCTGTTCTTCGGAGGTCTTTTAAACAAATGAGATTTATATAAGAAGGAGGAAACAATGGCGTTTGAGACTCACTGTATGTCTTTTCCATGTACTGAACTCTTGTTATTTAACTATGCCAAGATAAATTCAATTTTTGAATCAAGGGCACCTTTAAAATCATGCTGTTATTTCATCAAATTATGCAAAAAGTATGAAAAAGGTGTAATTGTACAATTAATTGAATTTGGGATACATAAATTTGTAAATAGCCATTTCTGTCATTTTATTTCAAAAATATAAACAACACCAACAAAATCTTTTGAGATGTAGTAGAAATTTTCAATTGCTCTTTTGCAGAATAGTCTGTAATCACAGTTTGCTAATATATAGTTTTATGTGTACCATTATAAGACTGAAATCTAGTAATCTAAAATGTTCCCAAAGGCAATACGTGAGGTTTAGGTTTAAAGCCTGTGGAAAAACAAGCTGCTGATAAAAGAACAGAAAAGCCAGCACACATTACAAAACCATCAATAAAGTCACACTCCCACTGCACTGACCTGGAGTGAGACCGCACACCTCGGTCAACTGTTTATGTAGTGTTAGTGACACAACAAGTGACACAGACGCACGACAAGCCAGTGAGAAAACTCAACAGAGCAGAAACAGTTTTCACCCAGTATAGCTGATGGCTGTTTCTGTAGATGTTTATTGACCTTATATTTCCTCTAAAGCCGACTACCATATTTCACATATACTGCTGAAAGAGGGCTTTATTTCTGCATTTTTTATACCAGCAGCCGAATTTTGCAGACTAGCATCTTTCTGCACTGTAGACTGTGTTCATACGTTAGGAGGAAAGCACAGGGGCATTATGGGAAGACAGTATCCATGCTTCTTCCTTCCTGCCAGAGTCTCAAAGCTGCCGTCGGACTATGACTGCAGATGAATCTCTCTGTCCTGCACCTGCTGGGGTGATCAAGAGCAGCTTTCCAGAGATTAATACAGTGCGCTATCAGACCCAGAACAACACAATTCAGCACACACCGTAACACCATATAAACAACTATGTTTAGAGGAAGACAAAACCTAAAAGACTAGTAGTTATTATACAGTGCAAAAGCCCTCTTGTCTTTTCTGTTCATCTCTGCTGAAGGAAATAAGGGAGACAATGAAAAGATACAAGTTGGAAATAAAATGTAGAAAGAAGAAAGAATGAAAATTGATGTATCAACAATTCACTCAGAAATTGCCAGTAAATATCACAATTAATTACTGACAAGTAAATTATACAATGTATTAAATATGACATTTTTGAAAGACTGAAATGTATTTTCTAACAAACTCCAATAATCTTTGTTTTATTTACAACTTCAAAAGCAATTTTTCCCAGTGCGGTAAGAGTGCACGAGTTTGTAAATGAACCCCGTTTCTCTGATCCGGTAGACTTTGAATTACATCTACCTGCCGCGCAGCTGTCAGGCTGCCGTAGAGACGTATGAATCATATTTTACTCTAAGACAGATTAGAATTGATTAAAGTGAGGCGTGTTAAGGTTGATACTGAAATCTGTGTTTTTGTGCATGTTCCTTTTTCTGAGGGGCTTTCAATTGATATGTCTTGTGTGTGTGGAAGGGAATGCTAGTAGGAATACATCTTTTGTTGTAAAATTGGATCGAACGCTCAAATAGGGCTGCTCATGTCAAACAGCATGGTTAATCACCTTCCCAGCTTGTACTGCGGTCACCTTCATCTTCAACTAATATTCATGCAAATCAGTTGTGTAGTCATTTTTATGTGCATTCTTACTGAATTTTTTAATAAAAGGATTCCAGATACAGGATTCTTTATATTGAAATACATACACACAACAAAAATATAGAGAAAAAAATGGAAGAAGAAAGATTATGGTGGACATGTGAAAGAGACCAAAGTGTTAAAAACACTTGAAGGCCAGACATCCAAACTGCAGATTTGCAGATTTTTCCATTATGTAGGTGCTTCTCAGCGGCATATGTGTGTGTGTGTGTGTGCATTGACATATGGCCAGAGAATATGGGCAGTATGGCCAGGTGTCTCTGCTGTGGTTATGAGGCTCAGGTCAGGCAGGCAAACATCTGGACAGCTGTTGCACAGGGGTCCTTACTTATAAACTCTGGCTAATTTGTTGCCTGTACCTCAGGTATGTGTGTGCCACAGAGCGACCCAAGCTCATAAGTATTTACGCTATGTAAACAAGGATCATGCAAATTATAATAGTTTAAAATATCTTGAAACACCTAACAAATCCAACACAACTACAGTGTTACTTACATTTACAACTATAGAACTGCAATACACATATTAAACAGTGTATAAGCATATGCTTGACAGATTGAAGCTTTGGTAGAGCTTGAATATTTAAAGGTTCTTTCCCAAATCATCAATATTTATATCCATTATACACTACTGTTTAAAAGTAGCACTTATACTCACCAAGGCAGCATTTCTGCACTGTTAGCCCGGATAAGTTGAATTTACTTAAAAAAAATTTGAGGAAACTGGTTGCCCTAAAAAAATTAAGTAATGTTAACTTAATAATTTCGAATTCATTTAACTTAAAATGTTTTGTAATATTAATTACTTTGTAGTTATTACACCTAGTATATTTAAGTTCAATGTACTAAGCAAGTTAACTTGCCACCAATCAAAATTCATTCATGCCTCCCATCATGCATTGCTGCATGAATAAATTATGAGCTGAATTGTCTTAGTAATTTTCTTTATTCTCACTATTTAAATTTTGCTGTTTTTCTGTGACTTTTTAGTAGCTTCTTTTCTAATGTTCAGAGTTGATCTGTTTATCAGAATATATTGCTTGTCACCGTTGATTCTTGATGTCTGTGTGTGCCTAATATATATATATATATATTTGTGATAAGGACAACTTTAAAAAAAAAAAAAAAAATTGTATTGTAAAAGTTGATCTTCTGCTGTAGAATCACAGTGCTGCTGTAATCAATAATGTAAATCTAACTCAGAGATTGGGCTCTAAATGAGTTCAGTGATTCAGATCAAATAATGATTATGTGAAAACATAACCAACACCACCTGATCATCTTTTAACTTTGCTTGTCTGGTTGGTTTTAATGCAGTTAACTGGTAACTTAAAAATTGTGATTTTCTCCTTTGGTGAAAAACTAAAAAGGTAAATGTTTGGGAAAATGTCTGTAGAACAGCCAAAACAAATGTTCCAACTGCTCATCAACAGCTCCTTGAATTCACACACACCACGACAAAATGGCGTCATTACCTGCCGCAAACCAGTGTGTAGGAGGCGTGGTCAGGAGAAAAACTTCATAATTTAAGTGCATTTAACTTACATTTATTAACACATTCAAATACACCCACAAATTAGTAGAATATACTTATATTTTATAAGTAATGCAACCAAACATAAATATTTTAAGTATATTGTAATTATATTTTTAAGTCCGGGCTAAGAGTATGTGATTCAATACAAAAAATACAAATGCAAATGGGACAAACATTTTGAGTCCCCCCTATCTTGCCTCAAAGTGCTTTGGTCCACTTCCTGCTTTCCTCTTTTACTTCACACACAAGTCTGCTGGGAGAGAACCAGTGTTGCCAGGGTCGTGGCTTTCCCGCACAATTGGGCTATTTTGAAAATGCAGTCACGGGAAAAATGACAGAGCTGCGGGTTGCGTTTTTTGGCTATTTTTTAATGTACTGTGGTCGCCAAAAAAGTTTATCTGTAGACAAAGAAAATGAAAAATGCAGGAGATGTCACAAACTATTACGTGAGTTTCACCCACAGCAGACATTTTAAGGCTTTCACACCGTAGAAATGAACTCGACAACAGCCAAAGCATGCACTTATAAGTCTGCATGTTCTGCGTGTCTCTGTGTGAATGAATGGCCTTGTTTAGTCTACTACACAAACTCAAACACACATGAGGCTTACTGTGTTACAACTTCATTTAACCCTTAAATACATGACTGTTTCGCCAATCATTCTTACATATTCGGGTCTTTATCGACCCGGATCAATATCTAACATGGAAGGATCTCTACCTGTCGCGATAATATAAAACTCCTCTGATATTAGAGTAACAATTACAGAAGAATAAAATAAAGCATATTTTGTTACCTTTTGGAGCTTGAAAGGGCTCCGTTTGAGCAGATGTTTTATGCCATCATCACTGTCCTCGTCAGAGCTCATTTCCCAGTAAATTCAGCAAATAATGGGATAGTTTTATGTTTGAGGTCACGAATATGAGCCCATTCGCGATCTCAAACGTATTCTCAAAACTATATAATTTTCAACATCTTCAAAATCAATATTTCGATCACTAACAGCTTCACCAGATCCATCCAGTGACAGTTACAGTCATATTTGATTGCGTTCAGTACTCGCTCTGCAGTAAATCGCTGAGCCATTTCATGTTTCTCTTATTATTTTGTTTTCTGTCTAAATGAGTCGTCACTTCAGCATTGTGTATCAGACATTGCCACCTTGTGGAATAAGGTGAATTGCACTTTTTCTGTCATCTAAGATTCAATTATTGTTGTGCAGAAAAAATATACGTACACTCATACACACCTCGGGTCGTTTGCGACCCTATACAATTTTTACACAAAATAAACGCAAAAACAGACATTCTTTTATAATTTTATTATTTTTTTCTTGTTATATTCTTTATAATAAATTGATTGAGGAATACCAAGAAGGTTGATGTGTAACTCCATGAACGAGGAGGAGGGTAGTGAATGATGTCCCGGGTCACAAAAGACCCGAGGTATGCATTTAAGGGTTAATTTGGAAAAAAAAAAAACAACGCCAAAATGAAAGTGATTAAACTATCATAACGATAATCCTATGTGTAGATATAGCAGATCTATACCGTTGTGTTGGGTTTTGCTCAATATGATGTTAAGTGGCAGATCAGCAATATCTAAATTAAGTTTTCCCCCCCCCACTTTGCAGGCTGTTTAATCATACAATAAAACACAAGCACATTTCTAACATGGACAAGCTACCAAAACCAGAGACTGTCCCCGAAAAAGAGGGGTGTCTGGTCAGCCTAGTTTGTGTTTGACAGGCGAGTACAGAGCCGACAGAGTGTGAATCACTATTTTACTGATCCCCACCTGCTGAGAAACACAAGCGTACAATTACCCTCCACTCACAGCTAATCTGCTGAAATGAATCATGTTATTATGTGTACAGACACGGGTAATTCCATGTTCTAGTCCTTCCCTTCTATTTGCTGAAGCAAATATAACATCCCTGCAGAATTCTGAAAGGGCGATTAATTTTCTGTTAATTTCTTTCCTTGCCGAAAAGTCTGAATTGCACTTGGTGTAACACAGGAAATTGCATCTAACAAGCATTCAAAATAAATCTTTCAGTGGTGTACATTTTTACACTGTATTTATTCGAGAGCTATATTTGCTGCTTGTATACTATGATGCTATTAAATACATATTTGCTCATTCTAACAGGATTCCTGACCCATATATCTGATCCACTTCAGAGAGGACTGAACCAGTATAGTACCATAAACCAGTGTCAGAAAGATGCAAATTTTCAAAAACGACACTTGTGGTTCATGAAAGATGGTTATATGAGTGCGGATAAGCGTAACGCTTGGTATTAATGTTCGTCTCGGATGATCAGACCACATGCAGACAGATTGCCATTTACACCTGGTAGTAACCTGTTCGAAATGCACCTCCAGTGTGGATTTTGTGACTACATACAACACATATTATGCCAGTATGATACTACATGTGACTAAAGATGAAAACAAACCTGTATTTACTGTATTTTTGATCAAATAAATGCAGCTCAGTATAAGAGATTCTATAACAGACCTCCAATCGGATGGTAATTTTCTTTGAAAGCCACCTTTTTCTTTGAAAAATTTAAACCCTTGTTTTAGAGCAGCAGTTGACTTACAGGTCAGTGGACGGTCTTTGCTGCTGTGTGTTATGTACAACATTTGGACCGATTACCATTTTACACTACAAAAGCAATGTGCCATATGCAATTCTGACTACATCTAAAAGTGGTTTGAGTGGCTGGATCATAAATGTTGTCATTCTGATCAGTGGTGGTTAGTTAACCTTATAGATTTAATTAAACACTGTTGATTCCATCTGTATGCCATTCAGGTGTGGTTTACGGCGAGGTGTTATCACACAGAGGCAGAGAGAGAGAGAGAGAGAGAGAGAGAGAGAGAGAGATTGTACACAATGTGTGATCATGTATGGGTGGTGTACAGTTGCTGTCCAAGTGTGATGCAAATGTTATAGTAGCTGACAGAAAGGCCTTGATGTGTGTGTGAGTGTGCATACTGAATACAGAGGCCTTGAAGGTTGAATATGAATGCTACAATTTAGAAGATGAGCTTGATAGATGAATTTGAAACCACCAAATGTGTCCATTCAGACGTAAGAGTTTCATTCTGATAACAAAAGTCAGAAAAAAGAAAAGTTAGTGAATAACTACTAAGACTCCACAGCACTAAAACAGCTGGTAAACATTGGCTTTTCTGAGTGTGTTTGTGTGTTTCGTAAAAGAGATAAATTTAACACCTCCAGAGAGACAACACAACAGATGCTGGAACTATATCAATGCTGAACACACAAACCACTTTCTGCGGTACCCAACACACAGCGCCTTAACAAATGAACTCGCACAGACGCTGCATTTTTCATCAAAATTAAACTTTACAGTCTTGTGCTTGCCTTCCTTTGCACTCTCCTCTCCCCCCAAAAAACTTTCTATTATCTTATTTAAAAACTTACTGTAAAGTCAACATGAAATCAAAATTGATCTTAATTACTTTCTTAAAGGAATAGTCCACTTTCAAATAAAAATTTCCTGATAATTTACTCACCCCCATGTCATCCAAGATGTCCATGTCCTTCTTTCTTCAGTCGAAAAGAAATTAAGGTTTTTGATGAAAACATTCCAGGATTATTCTCCTTATAGTGGACTTCAATTGGCCCCAAACGGTTGAAGGTCAAAATTACAGTTTCAGTGCAGCTTCAAAGGGCTTTAAACGATATCAGATGAGGAATAAGGGTCTTATCTAGCGAAACGATCTGTCATTTTCTTAAAAAAAATGAAAATGTATATGTTTTATAGGCACAAATGATCGCATCACAAGTGCTTCCATCAGAACATGATTCCGTATTCTTCAAAAAGCTCTGTTTGGGGCCAATTGAAGTCCACTATAAGCAGAATAATCCTGGAATGTTTTCATCAAAAACCTTAATTTCTTTTCGACTGACGAAAGAAGGACATGGACATCTTGGATGACATGGGGGTGAGTAAATTGTCAGGAAATTTTAATTTGAAAGTGGACTAATCATTTAATGTTCGTTCTTTATGGTCTTAAAGGGATAGTTCACCCGAAAATGAAAATTCTGTCATCATTTACTCACCCTCAAGTTGATGGACCCCATTGACTTCCGTAGTATGGAAAAAAAAATACCATGGAAGTCAATGGGATCCATCAACTGTTTGGTTATCGACATTATTCAAAATATCTTCTTTTGTGTTCAGCAATTCAATTCAATTCAATTCAATTCATACATACCCCCCTGCTGTCTTTATCTTCCTGTCCTAACAGTTTCACTCCATTTCCTCTTCCTTCTACTCTCTATTCTGGATCTCATCCTCTGTTCCGCTGTGCTGGTTCTTAATACAGTACTGTGTGAAGATTACAGAGACACACTTCCACAAGTGTCATCCCATGAGAAATTAATGTTCTGCTGATGAATCTCTAAGGTAATTTTTTTCCTAAAGCTGAAAGTTGAACCTATGCTTAACTGACTCGTTCTCTGACCGCTGTGTTTTATTATTATTATTATTATTATTATTATTACTGTTTGATTTGTGTGAGTGGCAGTACTGTGTCAGGAAATTATTGAGGAAAGACTGGGACATGACACAGGTTTGATTCTGGGATTAAATCTCCAGGTTTGATCTGCTTGTTTGTAGGGCTGCACAATTTGGCCAAAAATGTTCTGATTATACAACAATCACTGTATGACAAATTTTCAAAAAACGACAGCTGTGGCTCATTGAAGATGGTTATATGACTGCAAATGTATCCTGTAAGTATAACGCCTGGTATTAACATTAGTCGTGGGTGATCGTATGACTGCAAAATGATACTACTACTACTACTAAACATGATAAAAATAATTTTTATTACTAAATAATATATTAAACAAATAAGTATTACTACTGCACTGTCAAAAATGTCAACATATTTCAACTTAAAACTTAAATTCAGTTGCTGTCTTACATTTTGTAAGTATAATCAGATTGTCTGTACAAGTAATTTCAACCTAAAATATATTAAACTGACTTTTGAAAAGAATCAAGTTGAATCTTGTATAATCTAAAAAATGAAACTGCTTAAATTACTGTAGCTTGATTAGAACATGTTGCCATCATGTGTGATGTTTCACTGTAAAAAAAAAAAAAAAAAAAATAAAAATAAAAATAAATATTATTTATGATTTTGTTTCATAATAGAACTGTAAAACTGCAATAATACAATTTAAATTTTTTAATTTTCAAATGTTCATTGCATCAAGCCTTTATTTTGACTGAAAACCTCAGGGAGACCTTAAAGCTTCTCTTTTGCCAGCAGCCAGTTTATAAGCGTTTCTCGTTACAAGTTTGACAAGATTGTTGGCACATGTAGAGTTTTAAGTGCACATTACAAGCAACCCAGACTCACAGAATATGCAGAGATGAGTTTGTGCAATGATAATTGCACTTTGTCATAATCACAATTTCAGTTTTATTTCAATTAATCATGCAGCCCTGACGTCAACCTACACCTGTCTCAGCTGAAGTCTGTGCACATGGGCTAGCACTAATACACAGCAAAATCCCCAGAGTTAAATCAACTCTGCTCAGAGTTCATATGGTCCCTCTCTAAATAGTGTTAAAGTAACACTGAATCAGAGTTAAAGTTAATGTGATAATTAAGCAATTAATTAAGTAATGATTGTGCATTAGTGATGAACACCTGCTGTTAACAAGCAGAATCACTGAAGAAATCAGAAAAAAACACAAGAACTACAAGTGACTTCAGTCAGCCTTATTAATTGCTTAATTATCTCATTAACTTTAACTCTGCTTCAGTGTTACTTTAACACTACTTAGAGAGGGACCATGTACTCCAGTTGATTTAGTTGATTTAACTCTGGGGATTTTACTGTGTATAGCTCTGAATGTTATTTTAACATCTAAGCTGCCATCGTTTGGACAAACAGGTACTCAAACCTTTCAAAAAATATCCTCAGAACCAGAAACAACAAACTGATATCATTATCACTGCTGTCTTACTCAATCATTAGCAATAGACCAGCAATAGTAATATAACCTCTGACTACACAGGTTTAGAGTGAGTCATGACAGTTTTTCTAACCTGTGCCCTTTAACAGACCTGTGAGAAAGTGATACTTTAAGAAAAAAAAAAAAAGACGTGTGTGAGAGAAAAAAAAAAACATAAGCCCACTTAAGACCAAGCACTTCAAACGCCATGGCAATGAGAGTCAAAGGTTAATGAAAGGGCACTTTGGCGGAGGGATGAAGACATGACAGAGGAATAAAAAAGTGGATTACCCAGCTCTGATATCAAAGAGTGCCTCCATGAGCTCTCTCTGGAATACCTCCGAGTTTGAGTTTGATCAGTGTTAGTCCTCACTGTCAGCCAGTGGCAGTTACCTCAGTAAAACTGGGAGAAAACAGATTAAAAACATACAGATGTCATAGCAATTAGCAATCATCTGCATGATTAAGCTTGCACCTTGGGTGTAATTTGTGTTGTTGTATTTAAACCACGTCTTGTTTCACCCCTTCACCTCTGCTGTTTCTTTGCTTAATCTTCTGCCATGATCCAGACTGCAGGAGTCAAGAGGTTTTACAGATCAGAGAGATGATTCATCATGCCTGCATCACAAGGAACACAGAGTGCTAAAGAGACACAAGGAAGAGCTTTATCTTTGAGGACTCTTTAGCGGTTTTAGTGAGATGCCTTTATTATATTGGATGCAGGGATTACATTCGTTCATTAGAGCCGTGGTCTGACTAGCAGTTAGCACAGGGATTGGTAAACTTTTTTTTCCCCTCAGTCTGCAACCCATTTTTCACCCCCATCCCACTCACCTCACAGAATGGAAACCCATTTCCACCACCTAAGAAAAAATCATGCTTTGGTAAATCTTATGACATTAAAATAGTGTTGTCAAATCAATTAATCACAATTAATCACATCTAACATAAAAGTTTGTGTGTGTATATTGTGACATTTTCCCACATTCTTTGCTTTGTTTTTTTTTTTTGTTTTTTTTTTTATATGCTGGGGTGCCAGACAGGATTTCTGTTATTAGTTTAAGTTTCAAGTAAAGAAAACCTAGGTCTTGTGTAGTCTGATTTGTCTAACACAAAACCCCATAAATATATATATCACAATCAGTATACAATGTGTGTATATATACAGTATATGTTAGATGCAATCGATCAATTTGACAACACTAAAAAGTCAGAATTATGAGACAAAATTTACTGTCATTTTTGTCATAATTTTGACATTTTATCTCATAATTATGAATTAGGCTTCAAAAGCATGATGAAAACAAAAACTATTAAACAGTTTTGAAAGTTGTGATCTATAGCCTACCTTTTATACACTACGTCACTGTAAAGACAGAAAGTCTGTCAAGAGCCTCATTTTCATCTGTGTAAAACCATAACATGTCGGCCTTTGTTGGTACTCCCCAGGTGAAAAATAAAGTAGGCTACATTTCTATAATGTACTTAAAGTGCTCTATTTTCGTGCACTAATTTTGTACTTAATATACTAAAAATTCTTCTTTAGTACTTGTTAAGATAATCTTAAGAATATCTAAGGCCACGTACACACTGTAAGATTCAGGAGTGACAACCGCATTTAAATGCGGGAGTGAATCCCCTAAATTATCGTTAATTATGTGTGTACGGAACACGACTCTCGAAAATACCATGATTGACAGCTTGGAAACCATAGCGACGTTCTGGCGTCTCTAGTGTTTGGTATCCGTTATCGTGACCAAAGTAATATTAAAGTGACAAAACACACGTTATTTTCAGCAATTTAACTAAACACACTAACGCAGTCGTGTGTTTGTTCATGCTTGTATAGCCAGTTTCACACAGAGCGCGCTCTTTGTTGCCATGGTCACTCATTATAAGCTTTTTGGGCTTGTTGTTTAAGCTCGTCTCATAAAGCAAACGTGTTTATGGAGTTATTAAAGTGAGCAGACATGAATCGCGATTTTCAGCATAAAGCATTTGGCTTGTGCTTTCCCTGTGATTCGCCGCGCATACACGAGAGACACACATTACCGGTGCACGTCATTAACAACTAGTTGTTCAGTTCGGTTCCGTACACACTGCATAGAATGTCTGTAAATGCGGTTGTCACTACCTGTATTTTTCGGGAGTTAATACGGTTGTAGAATGCGGTTGTCACTCCCGTATTTTACTGAACTGTGTGTGTAGGCTACAGAACGCGATGCACTAAAAGGTGAACTGACAACCGAATTTAGCTGCAGTGTGTACGTGGCCTAAGTGTACTCAACTGTGCTATTTTGAGACACTATGAAATATGAACTAAAATGTGCTTTTAATAAACTATCTCTGTATTTTAAAAATGTATTTATTTACCACTTATAGTACATTTGAACCCATAGTGTACTACAAGTGGTAGTACCATAGACTAGTACAGAGAATACAGAGATATTAAAAGCACATTTTAGTTCATATTTCATAGTGTCTCAAAATAGCACAGTTGAGTACACTTAGATGTTCTTAAGATTATCTTAACAAGTACTAAAGAAGAATTTTTAGTATATTAAGTACAAAATTAGTGCACGAAAATAGAGCACTTTAAGTACATTATAGAAGTGTACTTGTTTTCACCTGGGTCACCATACTGTATGAGTGGGCTAGGCTTGTGCGTTGCACTGCAGTTTGTAAGGTAGGCTAAGTCCGCTGTTGTTTTCATCTCTGCTATTGCATCCAGCTTAATGGTATTAAAATTGGACGCAAAAAATTTTGCCAAATTTGCCATGTTCTGCTGGCAAATTGTACAGTAAATCGCTCAGTTAATTCTGCTTATTCACTTTTTGAAGCACCTTGTTAGTTAGTTTGTTAACTTAAGTTGAGTTCACTTTTGCGTCCCCATCATGATGTAGGTTAGCATACATTTTTCACGTAATATTTTAAGAGGAAAAGACGCCGTTTAGATCAATTTACATGGTAGGCAGAAATCGTCCGTGTCTCCTTTTAACAGGTGATTTCCACGTGGACGGTGTTGAACACGATTGCGCCATGATGCCAGTTGCAGTTTCAGCTCGAACATACTGCATTTCTGCAGCAGACGATTACTATGAGTGTTATATTTCTTTGTGCATTTAAAGGCACAATATGTACGATTTTTGGATTAAAATATCCAAAAACCACAAGAACAATGTATTGTAAAGAAATGTAGACCATCAATCAAAGTCCAGAAAAGTAGTTAAAATAGTCAATGTAACTACAGTGGTTCAACCTTAATGTTATGAATTGACGAGAATACATTTGTGTGCAAAAACAAAACAAAAATAATGACTTTATTCAACAATTTCATCTCTTTCCTGTAGAGTTGTCAAAAGTACCGACTTCAGTACCAGTTGGTACTGAAATTTTACGCTTTGAGCGCTGTTGAGTGGATTCATAAACACCTCTGATTGGCCATTATGTTGACGCGCTCATCGGATATGTCTGTGATTGGCTACAATGATCAACGCACAGGATCGTTTGAAAGCACATGGAAGTGTTTCAATTTGAAAGTGTTTTGAAAGTGGGAGTGTTTGCAAGCAGGCGTCTATCAGTGGACTGGTCCGCGATAGAAGCCTGCTTTCAAATGCTCCTGTGTGTTTCTGTGTAAGCGCTCGGCGAAGAGCGTCTTTGATGACTATTTAAAAAGTTTTTGAAGCGTTGATCATTGACGCCAATCACAGACATATCCGATGAGTGCGTCAACACAATGCACAATCAGAGGTGAATCTGCTCAACAGCGTTCAAAGCGACACATTTTTAAAATTTCAGTTCCGACGTGGTACCGAACTCGGTAGTTTTGACAGCTCTACTCCCCTGTCATTCCCCTACGCAGTTGACATAGTAGACACAGTGCAGTGCTTCCTTGTTTACGTCTGAACCTCTAAAAAACCTCTTGGATTTCATCAGAAAACGGCATTTAATGATTTTGTTGTTGTTTTTGATTTACTGTGTCTGAAATCACTTGCATTTCCCCTTCAACTCAACAGTGAAACATTTTGGCCACAGCTGTTTGGTCAATCACACAAGACTTCTCTAGGACCTTGTAAAATTATTCTCTGACCCAAACATCCACTATAAATCATAATGTAAAGTTGAGATGAGACGTATCTTTCATCATACATATCTTTTACAGGGTTGAATCTTTCACAAATTCTCCATTCTGCTTAGACCGCCTGCTTAGGTTTGGAATGTTAAATTGTCCATGCAGAATTAATGGCCACCACTGCCCTATAACACTCCATTACCCCGAGTGGAAGCAGATGGGCAGGAGAAGAAGGGTTTCATGGTCTCCCTGCTCAGTCTCTATTCTTCCCTTCACTGGTTCTGCAGATGTGTCATGAGGCACTCACAAATGAAAATCATTGACGTCTTCTGTTGCTGTTCTGTCCAATCAGGAGATCAGATTTCCAGTTAGTCTCCACATACAACAGTGTTTAGCAGTACTGGGTCATTCCTTTTATGCTGTACCTTTTCAGGCTATTTCAAGTATTTGTATAAAGGGTAAATCTGATTTTTAAAAATATGCTCTGAATGATGGCTTTTGTTATTTAAGGATAGTATGTTTTGTTTGAAATATTCCAGAAAGGAATGCACCTGTCATACAGTACTATGTCTTAAATTAGCTGAGAACATGGCAAAAATGGCAATATCTTAATTTTTTTTCCATAGTTGACATGGTAAATTTATGCAAGATTGATTTTTTTGTCGCACAAAACAAATCTGTATTGCTCAATATTAAAACACACCTCAGCATTAAACTTAATGCAGAACTTTCTGCACACTTAATTGATACTTAAATTACAGTACAATTTCACCATTGACTTTACTTTTGTTCAATGTTCAAATTCTAAATAAATTGTCCGTAAAGAAGGTCTTTTTCCGTTATTTATTGATATACGGATATATACTCTATACTCTAGTTGGAATGACCCTGTACTATTTTTGTGAATTTTTGCCCTTGCACACAGGAAGCCATTTCTATAAAATGTGTGTAATGCAGCTTCTTATCAATGAAGAACTGACCGTCATCTGTCACAAGAGACCTTTTTAAACTCTGTGGATCAGAGCTCCATCTCATTCAGTGACAGATGACACAGAAAAGTCAGCCTGGATGTCAGAGATCTTTCAGCATAATACCTGAGTCCTTGCCTGCAGATAACCACAACAATCCACTTTCTTTCGGCCACTCTCAGCTTGTCTCAGGTGTGGAACAAACACCACTTTACAATAGTAGTCCGAAACTGCTATCTCGGGAGTTGAGAAGAAAAAGACATGAGATTAGGGTTTATGGAAATGAGTCTATCAGGTTAAACTGACAGGCAAATTGTGCTGTCCATAGAGTTGTTATAGAGGATAGCTGCTCTCCGTGTGGATGGGACTGTTTTAAATACGATTAGGAGATTGTTTAAACAAAGAGAGAGGTGAAGAGAATGAAGAAGGGAGGGAGAGAAAGGACAGCAGACCGGGTGATACAGCACCCTCTTCTCTCACTCTTTTAATTAACTTCAAGGGTGAAGGTGTGAAATTTAATAAAGGGAAATTAATAGATGCCAAAACCAGTGTGCTGGCACGAATAAATTAATTTCAATCAATGGAAATGGTCTTGCATCATTGTCCTGAGTATGTGTGTGTGGAGATCAGAGCAGATGGAGGAAGGCCAAATGCATTCCAGTCCGTTTCTGCCAGGTCGGGTCAGTATGGCAGGTTTAATATATGTCTGTATGGGACTTTCCATACAGGCCCGTTCACACCATGGATAATAACTAATGATAAAAATATAGTTTTAAAAAATTAAGTTCACATCACAACTATAATGAAAATGGCACAAAGAAACAGTATAGTTTACAATGAATTTTTTTCCAGCTGATGAATGAGCAAAACATTGACAGCCAATCAGAATGCATCCTACTTTAAGAGCTTGAGCATTTAAAGTGACAGACGACAAAACTGCAGCTTGTGCTTATTATAAATGTTGGGATAGACGCTTATACAGTTATGTCTCTTACTTTGTGTGAATGGGCCTTTACTGACTTGTTTGGGCACCTGAAAGGTTTCTGTAAGAAAAAAAAGAACATATCTAGTTTTCAAGGGATTATAATTAATATCTAGCTCAGGCCAGTTTTAAACTCATAAGAGAAGTATTTGTCTGAGCTTTTTTCAGATAAAGTTACACTAAATACCACAAATAAAAATAGAAATATACTGTAGGAAACAACATGAATAATAAAAACAGTTATTTTATGTTTAATATTTCATGCAATTAAATATTGTTAATGTGTAAAATTGTAACAAATATTAATAGTTTTTACAATTGGTTCATTTATTTGAATCTGAACAAAATACCCAATGCTTCATATGAAAGAAAAGCATTTGATTATGACCTCACGCTAAATAAATAAATAAAAATAAACTGAGGTATTGAACAACTGAAAATAAATTAACAAAATAATTAGCATTAATATGTTTAGTTATTCCTCAACACTGTTATGAAGGTAAAAAGTGATGAAATGCAGATGGTGTTTGAAAAGGTAACTGCAAAAATTTCTTTTACAGGAATTTATGTGGATTTTATAGGAGCTCAATCAGTAGAAAGAACGAAGGAGAGAGCAAAAAAAACCCTCAATCAATCAGTTGAAAGTCAGGAACCCTGTAAAGAGCTTAATAAGATGTTAAAAACAGCACTCTGGAAAGCTCATTTATGCCTGCTTGGTCCTGGATGTTTTATTGTTATTGATTAGTTTGACTGCTCTGAACACTGAACCACAACAAACAACAACAAATACTGTTGTCAAAGAACGTTCACACATAGCAAACCTTCACACACACTCAAAATCCTCCACAGACTCGTCTAGACGGATCATTCTCCTTGATTCATTAAGAGTCCTAGCAGGATCCTCTCATTCATCTCCTCTCTGATGAGAACTCTGATTGTCCACCCCAGTGGATCCGAGTCCAATAAATGAAGCCCAAAGCTTTGGATTAAAATCACTACATTATATAAAAGTTAAATGTCTTTTGGTAATTCAAACCTCTTAGATTCAAATTTCAACCCAGGTTTGTGAGCCTTTAGGTAGAGCTTCTGTAGTCTCTGAATATTGTTGTGACAAAGTAGAAAACACAGATTGAACTTGCATGATCTTTAAATGTTATTTAACACTGTTTGTGTAATGGTCTGTCGAGTGTGTCCTGAGTGTGTAGAGTGTCTCAGCATGCTGTGACACAGTGAGGCCTCAATGCTGCCCCTAATGAAGAAATATCTGTAATGGTGTTGACTGACCTTGCTGTTTGTGTACTCTTGTGTGTGAGTGTGTGTAGATAAATGTACTGAGTCTTGTAAGAAGGTCATGGAGCTTGTATCATAACAACAGCAGTGCTCTCTCTCTCTCTCTCTCCCTCCCCCTCTGTCTCTCTCTAATTAATATAATAGTTTAATAATATACACAATTTTTACATTCATTAATTATACATTATTTATTTCTCCTTCTTAGCTATTATGTTGTTGTTATTGTTGTTATTGAATTCAGTAATAATAATCAATTTATTTTTCTTAAATTAGTTAATTAAAAGTACAAATTTAAATAATAACAATAAGAAGAAATTGATATAGGGCTACACGTCTGCGTCTAAAAACGCATTTTAAATGTTTTTTAAAAAAACGCAGCGCAGAATGCGCGGGTCTCGAGACGTGCTTTTGAGATGTGATGGAATAACGGCAATAATGAACAAATAAAACATTTGCCATGCCAACTTGCTGTAAACAGAAGCTCGCAACGCTTGCCCCGCCTCTGAGTTCTTCTGATTGGTCCACTGTCTTGGAACTGACTTTGATGAGCGCCGCTGCATGTAAAAGTTGAAGTTCTTTTAACTTGACACGCCATCTTAAAAAACGTTGCGTTTATGAGCGAAGCGCTGCAAAAGACGTGAGTTGCCAGCATAACGGTCATGCATGTCCTTCTAGTGCGTTTAAATAGAAAAACAATGGAAAAGTAGTGTGTTGGAATAGAAAAATACGTTCTGTGTGAATATTATTATTTCTGTCATGACAACTCTCTGAGTGTTGTATGTTTGGACTTGGCGGAACAGATCTGCTATGCTGCTGTGAGCAAGTAAGAGACGCTGCTGCTGTACAATATAGCGTACATGAATTACTTGTAGCAGATCTATACAGGTGGAGCTGGGGAAGGTGGAGGGTTTCTGAAGCACGCTGCACTGCTAAGGCAATGCTACCTAGGTATTTTGAAGGTTGAGCAGCAAATTTACTGGCTACTGATACAGCAAGAACCAATCATCTGTGCCTTGTTGATAATGATGTGATTATGAGCAGATTGAGTTAAAGGACCTATTAGCCTGCGCCATCTAGAGTTTCATGACAGAACTTTGTATTTACATCATTATTTTTATTAACTAATTTATTTAATAATAATAATGATGATGATAATACTAGCAGTTGTTATTATTTTTATTAATATTAGAAAAATATTATTGAATTAACATACTTTTTCAATAACAGTAATCATCATATGGAGCATTGGGAAGTTTGTTTAGATTATTAATTTATTTTACCCTTTTCTAAAAACACCAATTTACACATTAAAAATGTTAAAATTTTTACAAAATAATTTAGTATTTAATTTCAGGAAAACTTATTTAATAATAATAATAATAATAATAACAATAATAATAAATAAATTATTATTATTATTATATAATATAACAATATTAACAATATTAATAAATATTCCATAAATGATTAGATTAACAATATATAACAAACTTACCATTCCGATTGTACAAATAATACATAAGCAATAACAAAACAAATCAAGGAGTGTAGAAAGTAAAAGTTAAGTTTTATTTATGCTTTTAATAGAAGAATGAAATATTAAGGAGATATTTTATGCCAGTGACATCCATGGTTTTGGAGCCTGAAATTTAGGAAGGGGAGAAGACCTCAGTGTACGCTTGAATAAGCTCAGTGAGATACTGCACTGCAAGATTCTGGAGAGCTTTGTAGGTCAACAGAATTATTTTAAACTGAATTCTAGATGAGACGAGTAGCCCGTGTAGTTCATTGCAGATATGGTCAAATAATTTTGCTTGGTTTCCACAACCAAATGTGTTTAGCTGGCAAGGATTTGTGCTTACAGTGATCTGCATATGCCTTGACCGCCCAAAAAACCCAGAAAATAACAAGCACAACTGATACTAAACCGGTTAACAAGATATGTTCCCTGACCTATCAGCCCCTGTGTGTGTGTTATTGAGAGATGTGTTCTCTCTCTGCCCACTGTCTGATTGTGCAGATAGCTGTGCCGTCTCGTTTATAAGCTCCGGATGAGGAGACAGGAAACACGGTCTGGCCAGGCGAGATATTCGCATTACAACTAGTCAAACTCTCTCCATGAACCAAACTCCCACATGCTGTCTGCTCTGAGTTCAGCTATCACACTTCCACCCCCGAAATCATTCTGAAAACTCTTGTGCACTTCCTCCGGGGAGCAAGACCGGGTGACTGCATACTGGGATCTCCAGGGAGGGCGACGGGAAATGGGTTCTTTTTTTTCCTGAGATGAGGAGGATTGAAAACTCATGAGTGGACACAAGGCGTCCTGATTTAATCTTACACACACATGGTTGTTTGAAGATGGTTAGAGTGTGAGTGTGTGTGTGCGTGCCGGTGCTCTCAAATAGCTTTGGCACTTTTTTTGCCCCTTTTCGCATCATGTTTGAAACAAGTGAGCAGTAGATGAAGTGTGAAGATGCCACTCTGTTTCTCCATCCCTTTAGCCCTCTGCGTATGAACTGACTTGTACATGAAACACCCTCCAGAAAGAGCAGAGAGAGAATCAGAGGCTACAAGGTCAGGTTTCCATGGCGACAGGAGCGCGAAGATGATGAGTATCCTCCTCTTCCTCCGCTCAAATGCCAAACCTGTCCGTCCTCATTAACCTCTGAGCTCTTCCGCTCTCGCTCCCTCACTTCCTTAGGCATATAGACACTCCTGTCATGTCAGCACTAAAATATATGCAGTTGACTTCTGTTGATCTCAGGTATAACGTCCTCTGCATATAAACATATGGTAAAGAAATTCACCTGCCGTGAATGTGTGATGGCTGATTTGGAGACTGAAGAAAAACATTCAGGGAGGCTGGAGGAAATCTTTTATTGCTGAGCTGCCTGAAACAAGTGCATTACAGAAGATAACTTGTCCCTGGGCTGAGCTATGTTCTGGATGACCGGTTTAGATTGGGATTTTTATTAGAGGCGCAAGCTCCTTTGTGCTTTTAAAACCAAGGCGCCCGGGATAATTTGAAGTTAGAATAACGTGAGGATTATTTCTGCTCTTTGGGGTGTAGGTTTTTTTTTTTTTTTTTTTTAAGATTTCCGGACTGTCTTAGGTGTCAAGAGCACTGAATATAAATGCAGGGTACAATATACATTACTTTTGAGAGCTTGTATTGAAACATTTTAACTAAATTCTTGTCTTAAAGTGTGGCCACATTTGCCGTTGTTCAGCGAATTGTTCATTAATTTCTATAGGAATCCACGTGATCTGGAATTTTATGTGAGGGCAAGATTTCCCCATGTAGATTTCGCAATGGGTTCTAGTTGGTCATGCAAATTCTTTGCATTGACCAACAGAAAGCTGTTTGCTGTGCTTCATACAGTACATCACTACACTATTGACTATTGACAATGTAACTTTTTTGCATGTGAAATTTCCCAGAATTTGACCGCACATTTACACTGCAGAACTTTTAACAATGATGTTTTTGACGCATTTGTCAACCCAGACTCATTGCAAAAATGTGGCGACATTTCTGCAAGTTTATTTACCTTGCATGTAAATAATGCATGTTTCGCGACACTTTCAAAGTGAAATGTCTGGTAAATGGCACTAAATGTGCATTCAGTTTCTCTGGAACAGATCAACGTGGATCTTGCAATGTTTCATAATATTGGTTTTGAAACGTTTGAAAATAATGTACCACCTACTCTAAACCTTTCATTTGCTGAAGCAATCATGCCATTATAGCTCGCTTTTACAAGTCTTTGAGCTTTTTTATTATGATTCATGTTTCATAGGACTTGTATCTGAGCTCTCTGCATTGCAAGTGCAACGCTGTACTAGGTGAGTTGAGCAAGTTTAATTTTTCAGAAAGCCATACATATGGAGCTTATGTAGTGCAATTTGCAAATGTGAAAATTTATTAGTTTACAAATTATGCACTATGGTAAAAGTGCTTTGCGGTCTTAAAGGGTTAGTTCACCCAAAAATGAAAATTCTGTCATTTATTACTCACCCTCATGCCGTTCCACACCCGTAAGACCTTCGTTAATCTTCGGAACACAAATTAAGATATTTTAGTTGAAATCCGATGGCTCCGTGAGGCCGCCATAGGGAGCAATGGACACTTCCTCTCTCAAGATCCATAAAGGTACTAAAAACATATTTAACCCTTTCAAGCGTGAGTTTAAAATATTCTAACTGTCCCCCCAGAGTGAGTTTTTTTAAGGCGACCGTTATTTTAGAACGTTTGCCTTTAATGTTTCCATAGCGACGCGTCATGCGTGTCACGAGCGCTGAGCGCAGCCACAATAACACTGTATGACAGGTGGATCGCTATTATTTTGTTTTTCCTTTCCTTTCCGTTTATTTAAAATATTCACAAACTTGCTTTCCATGTTATCAACTATCTGATATTCCGATCCTCAAATATGTGTGAGTGAGTGTGTTTTGTCGTTTAAAATCCTTTATAAATGATCTTTATCTTGATCTATAACGCGAGATGGGCGGCGCCATCTTAGTTTGCCCCGCAGTTCGCAGAGTCCTGTCAGTCAGATTTACAGCAGGTGAATTCATCATTTTCTCCCGAAATATATGCAAGTAAGTGGCTGGTGAACTGGAAGAATAATAGAGTAAACTTTATAGTTACTTGGGCCCATTATGTGTGTCTGATATGAATAAATGTCGCAAATTGTATATGAATGGATTGTTATTGCTCCTTCCACTGATGTCTGACATCAGTGTGTATTTTATAAACTCTAAATATATTGTTTTAATGGTGCTTATGCATATTTAAATGTCTGAAACCTTAAAAGAAACGTTATGTGGCTGAAAACACTGCATAGTTGTGATATATGACAAGAGCTGCGCGCGTCTGTCTCACAGTAAAAGTTTACTGTGTTAACTGTTTACTGTGTTAACTGTGTTAAAAGTTAACTGTCTCACAGTTTGAATCTGGCAGTTATGTGACGTCGCTGAACGTTCGAAATCCCATATGTGGGACCGTACGCCCAGGGGCACTGAAATAAAAATCCCATATGTGGGACCGTACCGCTCAAAGGGTTAAATCAGTTCATGTGAGTACAGTGGTTCAATATTAATATTATAAAGCGACGAGAATATTTTTGGAGCGCCAAAAAACAAAACAAAATAACGACTTATTTAGTGATGGCCAATTTCAAAACAATGCTTCAGGAAGATTCAGAGCACAAATGAATCAGTGTGTCAAATCTGCTGTTCGGAGTGCCAAAGTCACGTGGATTTCAGCCATTGGCAGTTTGACACGCGATCTGAATCATGATTCAATACACTGATTCATTATGCTCTGAAGCTTCCTGAAGCAGTGTTTTGAAATCGGCCATCACTAAATAAGTCGTTATTTAGTTTTTTTTGGCGCACCAAAAATATTCTCGTCGCTTTATAATATTAATATTGAACAACTGTACTCACATGAACCGATTTAAATATGTTTACCTTTATGGATCTTGAGAGAGGAAGTGTCACTGCTCCCTATGGAGGCCTCACGGAGCCATCGCATTTCAACTAAAATATCTTAATTTGTGTTCCGAAGATTAACGAAGGTCTTATGGGTGTGGAACGGCATGAGGGTGAGTAATAAATTTCATTTTTGGGTGAACTAACCCTTTAACATAGTATTGTGGATGTGCAAAAATAAGTGTTTTTAAATTGATTTTGCCAATGTAATCATAATTTGTATGAAAAGGAATAACAATTGTTACAAACTGAAACATTACTGGTGGTTTACTGCCACTAGAGTTCATTTTCAGCTGGAAACTGCAGTGAATTGTAAATACACGTGTTTTTTGTTTTGTTTTGTTTTTTTAAAGTAGGTGGAGCATATAGGTGGAGCATTTATGCCTATGTTGGCATTTGTCTTAGATTATAACAAAAATATTTTGACACTTGTCCCTTGTTTTTTTCTTCTTTTCTTTATATAAAAAAGATTGAGCTCTAAAGCTGTTTAAATTATTCTTTTTTAAATTATTTTTTTACACCGTTACATTATCATGGCAATGAGGTTAGAAAATTGGATAGAACAATTTTTCTCAGAAGAGGTTACCAAGCGAATATTTTAATGTATATGAATTGGTAAACATGAATATGAATTGGCTGACATTTCCCTGAGTGTGAATTGTGTGTGTGTGTGTGTGTGTGTGTGTATTTCGTAATGCTGTTGTTTGGAATATGCTACTCTGTGTACAGACCACTGGATCAGGTTATGGGTCTCTCCCTCTCTCTGATTGAATACCTGCAGTGAGATCCTTCTGAGAGGAAGAAAATCAAGACCAACTCATGAAACTGAGAACTGAAAACCATGCTGTCAGAGTAAAAGAGGTATAAATCATGCCCTGAGAGATGGAGAAAGGGTAAATGGATGGAGGAGGATGCAAATAGAGACGAAGTATGCTACAAATTCATTAATGTCGACAATGAAAGGTGTCATCTCTGCTTTACACCTGCATTACTTGGTTCTTTTGTAAAGGGGGAAGGTGTTACAGATGATGTTGACACTATGTGCTAATAAAGATCCAGTACCTGGCCTATATTCGACAGTGTATTTCCCAGCATCCATTGCACCACATATCCCACATTAGCCTGTATCCAGGGCTCACAAAACAGTGTCCTACACTACTCACTGATTAGACTGCTTGTTCTTTGCCGCTGTTTCACACTAATAATAGACTGGTCCTGAAAAATTTATAAGGCTGTCTCTCCCACTTTCTCTATCGCACACATACAAACACACCCTCAGACACACACTCTTGTTGTCTACGCTTCAGTGGGGCATGAAATAAGTGACTAAGCACTGACCTATGCGATTATAGGAGAGAGAGAGGGGTTGGGGGTATATCCTATTTTTAAAATGATTGATTTAGACTGGACCATTTTTCTTTCACAGAGATTAATTTGCCTCCGGGTCCTACTGCTGCAGGCCACCGCGGTTACCAAGCACACCGAAAAACTCAGGTGAGGGGTTAACGCACAATCTGGGGGGCAAATTCATTAAAATGTGGAAAAATCTCAGCGTCTTTTTCACAATACGATATAACCAGCTAAGCGTGCAATTAGTACTGCATCATATTTTCATTCTTTTCAGTGCAATTATACATTTTTTATGTAATTTATTATACATTCTGCCTTATTCACAAGCTCTGTTCTGTTTGCAGTTAATGCTTTATTGATATTAAGCCTGATCTCATTAGTATTTGTAACATACAGTCCAGTCCAAAAGTTTGGAACCACTAAGATTTTTAATGTTTTTAAAAGAAGTTTCGTCTGCTCACCAAGGCTACATTTATTTAATTAAAAATACAGTAAAAACAGTAATATTGTGAAATATTATTACTATTTAAAATAACTGTTTTCTATTTGAATATATTTCACAAAGTAATTTATTCCTCTGATGGCAAAGCTGAATTTTCTGCATCATTACTCCAGTCTTCAGTGTCACATGATCCTTCAGAAATCATTCTAATATGCTGATCTGCTGCTCAAGAAACATTTAATGTGTACAATTGTACAAAATATTTGTGTACAATATTTTTTTTTCAGGATTATTTGATGAATAGAAAGTTCAAAAGAACAGTGTTTATCTGAAATCGAATCTTTTGTAACATTATAAATGTCTTTACTGCCACTTTTGATTGATTTAATGCATCCTTGCTGAATAAAAGTATTCATTTCTTTAATTTCTTTTCAAAAAAATAAAAATAAAAATTCTTACTGACCCCAAACTTTTGAACGGTAGTGTATAATGCTACAGAAGCTTTGTATTTCAGATAAATGCTGTTCTTTTAAACTTTCTATTCATCAAGGAATCCTGAAAAAAAAAAAAGTACACAACTGTTTTCAACATTGAAAATAATCATAAATGTTTATTGAGCAGCAAATCAGCATATTAGAATGATTTCTGAAGGATCATGTGACACTGAAGACTGGAGTAACGATGCTGAAAATTCAGCTTTGCATCACAGGAATAAATTACTTTGTCAAATATATTTAAATAGTACACAGTTATTTTAAATTGTAATAATATTTCACAATATTACTGTTTTTTTACTGTATTTTTAATTAAATAAATGTAGCCTTGGTGAGCAGACGAAACTTCTTTTAAAAACATTAAAAATCTTAGTGGTTCCAAACTTTTGGACTGTACTGTAGGTCCATATTGTATGTTTCATCATCTATCCAAACGTACAAAAATGTATCTAAATGTTAAGTATTAGGCTAATACTTGCGCATTAACAATGAGACCCAGCTGGAAGCGTCTAATGTTGAGGTATTGACAGCATATAAAATGTAAATGTATTTACCGTACATATGCACAACTTTAAAAATATTTTATGAAGCTTTTGTTTACAATATAAATATATTTGAATTCTTATATATTACTATTATATGGATATTTTTGAGTCTTGCATACCCTAAACCTTATTTACAATATACTATTACAGTATATACATATTTTATGGATTCTGATATGACACAAATAAAATGGATTATGTTTATGGTAATTTTATAACATATGTATATTTTAAGATGTCCCACGGAAAGTTTTTTTTTTTTCTTTTTAAATTGATGATAGAATTTCAATTCATATTAACATCTGTTGAGTTGAATTTGGCACCAAAATTAACCCGTTATAATGTCAAATTGTAAATGTGGTAAATATGATGACATTGAACAATTAATCTCATTTATCAATATAATAAATTAATTCCATGAAATCATGAGTTCAATATTTGTAAACACTTCTCTAAAGATAATTTATAAAATGCTTATGTTTTAGATTCTGTCAGTGTGTATTTTTAGCATCTGTGTAAGCGCACAGTATATACACGTGATATGTATGTACTAGAACCACACTTTACAATACAAATTCCCAATGATTACTAATGATGTCAATGAGTACTGTTTTGTCAAATATACTGCTAGTATGTTAACTGCTTTAATGAAGTCCAGTTGACCCGAGTGTAATGACTTTCTCAGTTATGGAGCATCAGGACTTAATAATGATGCGTTTGAAAATCCAGATTATCCCCGGTCTATTCCGGTCACACAAGTGCTCCAGTGACCCCTCGACAAAGCAAATACATTGTTAACCTGATGGAGAGAGGGCTTTTGAAAAGTCTTTGGAGAAGTCTCATGATGGATTCTTTTCCCATTTTAACATAATACAGAGTCAAATCAATCTGCAGAAATTTGCAGGCAGCTGAAATAAGCTTTTAAAGAGCTTTGTGTGTAATCAGCACAAGAAGGGATTCAAGTCCCCAAACAGAGAAAGAGAGCAGGAGAGGGGGAATAAGAGAGGGGAAATCGGAAAACCCTGCTGAATTTTCATCTAGAACAGATGCATTTAGGTGGATTCTTGGCTGTGTGTAAAGTGTGTGTAAAATGAAATAGCATGATTGTGTTGTTACTCTCCCTCTCGGTGGAGTGAAGGTTGCTATTGTGTTTCCCAATGGGCACTGTGCATGTGTGTGTTGGGTTTAGAGCAGTAATTGTGTGTGCATAATTGACTTTATTTATATATTTTTATATAACCTTTAGTATGGTGGCCCTGGGCAGCACAAAAGCTCTTGTAAAACAAACAAAATAATTAGCCCTCAACATGACATTATTATCCTACAGCACTACAGCATCAACAGAAGCGATATATTTAAATGCTACATTTCAAGTTGGTGAAAACAGAAAACAATGCTGAGCTGATTTGGTTTCTGCTGAGAAAATGAATATAGAGAGCAGTCAATGTGGGTTTGTTTTAAAGTGAATGTGTCAAAATCCACATAATGTGTATGGTTACAACATAATTTAAATACATAAAATACATTTGTATTATAACATATTTAATTATTGCAGGTTTGCATAATATGAGTTTGCACTGTTTTTATTTATTTTGAATAATGCTAGTACCGAATATGTTTTTGTGCAAGTGAGATAAATGCATGCTCACATTTAGTCTAGAACTACAATAAATAACCATCTTGTTTACACAGTTGTGGCCTAATGGTTAGAGTCGGACTAGTAACCCGAAGGTCGCGGGTTTGAATCTCAGTACTGGTAGGAAATCTTCCACTCTCATTACCCACAACTGAGGTGCCCTTGAGCAAGACACCTAACCCCCAGTCGCCCCCCGGGCACCACAGCAAAAAAGGCCACGGGTATGTGTTCATAGTGTGTGTGTGTGCCCTTGGATGGTGAAATGCAGAGAACAAATTTCGAGTATGGGACGCCATACGCGTCACTTTTTTTTAAAGGTGCCCAAGAATGCTTTTTCACAAGATGTAATATAAGTCTAAGGTGTCTCCTGAATGTGTCTGTGAAGTTTCAGCTCAAAATACCCCATAGATTTTTTTTAATTAATTTTTTTAACTGCCTATTTTGGGGCATCATTAACAATGCACTGATTTACACTCGGCACGCCCCCTTAAATCGCGTGCTCCCTGCCACATGAGCTGTAGACTATATTACAGCGCATTTACAAAGTTCACACAGTTAATATAACCCTCAAATGGATCTTTACAAGATGTTCGTCATGCATGCTGTATGCATGCTTCGAATTATGTGAGTAAAGTATTTATTTGGATGTTAAAGTTTTATTCTGAGTGAATTTGAGGCTGTCCTCCGTGGCTAACGGCTAATGCTACACTGTTGGAGAGATTTATAAAGAATGAAGTTGTGTTTATGCATTATACCGACTGCAAGTGTTTAAAAAATGAAAATAGCGACGGCTCTTGTCTCCGTGAATACAGTAAGAAACGATGGTAACTTTAACCTCATTTAACAGTACATTAGCAACATGCTAACAAAACATTTAGAAAGACAATTTACAAATATCAGTAAAAATATCATGCTATCATGGATTATGTCAGTTATTATTGCTCCATCTGCCATTTTTCGCTGTTGTTCTTGCTTACCTAGTCTGTTGATTCAGCTGTGTGCAGCTCCAGACGTTAACTGGCTGCCCTTATGTAATCCCTTTCATAATGTTGGGAACATGGGCTGGCATTATGCAAATATTGGGGCGTACACCCCGACTGTTACGTAACAGTCGGTGTTATGTTGAGATTCGCCTGTCCTTCGGAGGTCGTTTAAACAAATGAGATTTATATAAGAAGGAGGAAACAATGGGGTTTGAGACTCACTTGTCATTTCCATGTACTGAACTCTTGTTATTTAACTATGCCGAGGTAAATTCAATTTTTGAATCTAGGGCACCTTTAAAGCATTGCTTATTTGCTTATATATATATATAGTTTTTATATTTTTGAAAAAAGTCTCTTTTATACTGATGTTTTATTTATTTTATCAATAATACACAAAAACAGTAGGTATATTATGAAATATTACATTATACCTACAATTAAACCATTAAACCTTTTAAATTAAAACTATTAATATTTATTCTCTTTTTATAAAAAGTTATATATTCATCCCAGTAAAAGTAGTTGCAAAAATGAGTCAGATCCAGTATCATTTGATTCAGATGCCAAGTGAGTTGATATTTTGTTTTCCGATGCAATGACATATTGATATTTTTAAATATGAATGAAGTATCCAAAAGTATTCATGCATGCACATGCACATAAAAACAGCAATACAATCTTGTACTTCAGTAGAGACTTCACTCTTTCTTCACAGATCTTGTTTTTGCAGTGCTGCATCCATGATGCTGCTTGCAAATGTCAGGGGGAAACTTTTAAGTTTCTGTGCTTATAGCACAAATAAATTGTGACCGATTCTGTAATGCAGCCGGTGACAATTTTATGACCTGGGATTCAGTACAGTGGTCCATAATTCAGAGAATGGCAGTGACTTTTGTCTCAGGCTTATTAAAGACCATATTTCAGTCACATCATAAACAGCACAATCACCTTTATTGGTGGCTTTAGGGGGCCGGGGTGGTGTCCAGCAGCTTTGACTCATGACTGATTGGCTGGACATATGGTATGTAAATCAGCATTGATGATCTCAGATAAAACTGTCTGCCAAACTGCTGCCAATTCTTTGAGTTGTTATGGGCTCGGTTTCATGCAATAGATTCTTTGGAATAATAAAAATAATATAACTAGAGAGGCTGCGATGAAAAAAAAAACTTTTTACACATTGCATGAATCTGTTTTCATTCTTGTCAAGCTTTTAGTTGATGGAGTAAATCTCAATAAAATCAAGGCCAATAATGAATCAATAATAAAATATTCTTGTTTAAAAGCAGATGAGGTGGATTGACTGAATAGTGTTCTTAAAATCAATATTGTTGTGTTGTTTTCCAATCATTTTGTTTCATGAGTGACTGAATTGAGCTCCAGAATGAGATTCACGGCGGTATGATGCTGTGCACTTTCATAAATATATTTAGTCCATCTTGAAATGGCTATAGATTTTTAT
This sequence comes from Megalobrama amblycephala, assembly GCF_018812025.1. Lineage (NCBI taxonomy): Eukaryota > Metazoa > Chordata > Actinopteri > Cypriniformes > Xenocyprididae > Megalobrama > Megalobrama amblycephala. Next base: position 23,695,404 of record NC_063055.1, on the reverse strand, counting down.
CCAAAATGTATTGACACACACACTCTCACAGGAGGACATTCCATAGGCGTAATGGTTTTTATACTGTACAAACTGTACATTCTATCCCCTACCCCTAAACCTACCCATCACAGAAAACATTCTGCATTTTTACATTTTTTTTTACATCAGCTATTTTAAATATGAGGACTCATGAAATGTCCTCATATTTCATGTTTACGTCGTAATACCAGTGTAATACCCATGACATTATACAAATTTGTGTCCTCATAAATCACAAAAACACGCACACACACACACAGACACACACACACGCTTATGATAAAAGAACTTCATGAGACAAAATGCCATATTGAGTCATATTGATATCTGTATGAATCTTTACTCATTACTTGGGAGAGATTCGGAGTCACTTAGAAGGGAATATTTGATAAAAGAACACTAAAAATTTCAACAGTCAGTGTGTAAACATAAATATTTTACTACAAACATAATTAAAAGAGGCATTAAGAATTCAGAAGCTGAGTATCATCAGGTATTCCACCAAAATGCTGAATTAAACACTGATGGTGTTTAATTTTTCAAGAGCCTGCTGGAGGACTCTGAAGATTTTGCATGATGGGGAGTCTGTTTGCTTTTTAGTTCACTCCTAATTTTGCCAAACATCATTTGTCATGTGACTAGATAGTTCTCTGCTGCTATATTTTTTTATATTAGCTCCCTGTTTTGAAATATGACGTGTGAAAGGAACAGAAAAGTCAAGTTGTTTGCTCATAAAAAATGAATGAGATGTGAGATCCAGATATCTTTATTAATCTCATGAATTAGTCAGCATGACGGTAATTAAACCACCTCAGCTTCTCATTTATAATCATTAACTGCGGAGGAGGCAGGGAGATTTACGCGTTGTGATATATGACTGCACCATGTGTGTATCTGACTGTATTATTTATAAATTCACTTTGTTTGTCTTTTCCTTCATCTTATGGATTACGCCTAATGTAACATTACAAAAAATATTCAGACCGCACACACACGCCTTGAAGTAATTCTTGCAGACTACTGAATCATTAAAGGTTGCGAGTGAACATGTGGTTTGGGGATGACATGTCTATGTTGACATGTGTATGTTAACATGAGTGAGTTTCTGTAATCTGACCGATTACAGCTGGTTGACACTAATGTTCTCTCTAAGGGACAATCTCATACCTCCCATTTGCTCCTGTCGTCTTATCCTCTCTCTCTCGTTCTCTCTGTCTCTTCAACTCTTGGTGTTTACATTTAACAAGTGTAAGTGGGATGTCTATACATGCATAATATGAAGTCTCATGAATGCTGGGATATGTCTTCCAAAAATACTTTATGACTTTAATGCAGTTTTTAAAGCTTAGTACAGAAGGATCATACCCTCGGTTTTCTGAACCTAGTGGATTTTGAATGTAACTTCCAATCAGTAAATAAAATTGATTTTTTTGTTTTTTCTGTCATTCATATATCTATCTAGATTGATAGACACATTTTTTTAAAGGTGCCATCGAACGTTTTTTTTACAAGATGTAATATAAGTCTAAGGTGTCCCCTGAATGTGTCTGTGAAGTTGCAGCTCAAAATACCCCATAGATTTTTTTAAATTAATTTTTTTAACTGCCTATTTTGAAACATAATTAGAAATGCGCCGATTCAGGCTGCAGCCCCTTTAATTGCTCGCGCTCTCCGCCCCCTCCTGAGCTCTCGACTCTATCATTGCATAAACAAAGTTCACACAGCTAATATAACCCTCAAAATGGATCTTTACAAAGTGTTCGTCATGCAGGCATGTCTAATCGCGTAAGTATGGTATTTATTTGGATGTTTACATTTGATTCTGAATGAGTTTGAGGCTGTGCTCCATGGCTAACGGCTAATGCTACACTGTTGGAGAGATTTATAAAGAATGAAGTTGTGTTTATGAATTACACAGACTGCAAGTTTTAATAATGAAAATAGCGATGGCTCTTGTCTCCGTGAATATAGTAAGAAACGATGGTAACTTTAACCACATTTAACAGTACACTAGCAAAATGCTAACGAAACATTTAGAAAGACAATTTACAAATATCACTAAAAATATCATGTTATCATGGATCATGTCAGTTATTATCGCTCCATCTGCCATTTTTTGCTGTTGTCCTTGCTTGATTACCTATCTGATGATTCAGCTGTGCACAGATCCAGACGTTAATACTGGCTGCCCTTGTCTAATGCCTCGGTCATGGGCTGGAATATGCAAATATTGGGGAGTACATATTAATGATCCCGACTGTTATGTAACAGTTCGCCTGTTCTTCAGAGGTCTTTTAAACGAATGAGATTTATATAAGAAGGAGAAAGCAATGGTGTTTGAGACTCACTGTATGTCATTTCCATGTACTGAACTCTTGTCATCCAACTATGCCGAGGTAAATTCAATTTTCAATTCAATGGCACCTTTAAAATCTTGTGTGTTTTCACTATTTCTTAAATCCCTCTGTTTTAACTTCTACTGTTTTAGGCAATATTTATAAATTTGAATTGAATAACTATGCTACTGCATCCTTAAAATGAATCACTCATTGTGTGTAAATTAATATATACAAAATGCTCAATATCATGTTACTCAGTTAATTAACTAATTGAGCTAATTCTGGCATAATAAGCCCTGTCTGTGAAACCGGGCCTTAAAGTTGAACATTTACTTTAACCATTTGTGTTGTGACTACATGAATCATTTTTGTTGATATAACTAATTTAAAGGGATAGTTCACCCAAAAATGAAAATTTGATGTTTATCTGCTTACCCCCAGCGCATCCAAGATGTAGGTGACTTTGTTTCTTCAGTAGAACACAAATGATGATTTTTAACTCCAACCGTTGCAGTCTGTCAGTCGTATAATGGCAGTAGATGGGAACTTCATCTATAAGAGTAAATAAAGCTTGCTTAGACAAATCCCAATTAAACCCTGCGGCTCGAGACGACACATTGATATCCTAAGACACGAAACGATCGGTTTGTGTGAGAAACCGAACAGTATTTATATCATTTTTTACCTCTAATACACCACTATGTCCAACTGCGTTCAGCACTCTTTTAGTGAGGTCTGATCGCGCTCTGACAGCAGCAGTGATGTCTGACACTCATTGAAGTATATGCACGAGACATCACTTCCGCTGTCAGAGCGCGATCAGACATCACTAAAGGACTCATGAACGGAGTTGGACATAGTGGTGTTTTAGAGGTAAAAAATGATATAAATACTGTTCGGTTTCTCACACAAACCGATCGTTTCGTGTCTTAGGACATTAATGTGTCGTCACGAGCCGCAGGGTTTAATTTGGATTTGTCTAAGCAAGCTTTATTTACTCTTATAGATGAAGTTCCCATCTACTGCAATTATTTGACTGACAGACGGCAACGGTTGGAGTTAAAAATCATCATTTGTGTTCTACTGAAGAAAAAATGTCACCTACATCTTGGATGCGCTGGGGGTAAGCAGAAAAACATCAAATTTTCATTTTTGGGTGAACTATCCCTTTAATTAAACTTTATTCAACAAACCATTTTTTTAGAGTGTAGAATCAAGATTTGATCCCCTGTCACCTTGACCAAGAATTAAAACATTTTATACAAGACTATGTCACTCCTAATCCTGAAACTTCAGGTTTTATTAAAAATCTTTGCTCTTGACTAGTATGATTATAAGGGTGTTTTATCAGGTAACACATTTTAAATCCATTTAGCAGACTTCTGCATATTTTCCTCAAAAAAATAAAAAAAGTCAGCAGATTCCATCTGGGCCTAGTCATGTGTTATCTTTGCCTGGGGCGAGTTAACCAGGACTTCCACTGTCACCCCTTAGAAATAAAATAGGTGCATGACATCCCGATCTTGTAGTATTTGTGAGAACTGAGTTCCTCTTTTGTTTGCAGGACATTTTAAAATCTGTCTCTGAGTTAATCTCTGTCATCTTTTGGAAAGAAAGAAATTGAAGAGAGAGATCTGAATTTTGTTGCCATTTTCTCTTCTCCACAAAACATTTCCATTTCATCTCTCTCGCCCTTCCTCCCCCTCTTTTAATCTTTGTTCAGCCTTTCTCTGCAGTGTGGGTTGAGATAATGAACAGTGATGTAGAGACCCGCTTTGTGTATGTGATTGCGTTCTATTTGTCCCTCTCTGATCATAATGGATGAGACATTCGCACAGGTGTGTGTTTGTGTGTGTTTAATTCTCTCACCGCACTGACAGCTGGAGAGCAGAACAGCGGAGATTCCAAACTCGAATAACTCCCGCTCAGGGCAGTATGTTTTGTACAATCACCGCGGTAATAACACCTCAAAAGAGTGAACAGTGAACATATGTCTGCTTTATTTTTTTCATTCACATACCTTAGAGGAAGAGCTCCAACACAGAGGTGTGCAGGAAAAGGAGAGAAAGAGTGTGCAGCTCATGGACACTGGAGCTGCATCCCAATTCAGAGGCTGTATCTTTCGAAGGCCGATTTCATCACATCGGCGCAACAAAGGCTGTCCCAATTTGAAGGCTCCAGTGCCTGCGGCCTCAAAATGCGTCCTCAATTTCCTGGGCAGTGAAGGATACAACAGATGGATTCTTTACAGCATGGGCGTAGGTTTAGGGGGGGACGCTAGGTACTAGTCCCTATCAATATTTTGAGATGACAAATTTGTCCCCACCAATATTTAGCAAGCTCATTTGAACTGCTATTTGGATCTTTGCACTGCTATTTGGATCGATTCTAACGGCCAGGACGACGACGTAATTTGATTGGCGGCGGGGTATCTGACAGGCTACACGCGCGGGCCGGGACTACTTTTGTGCTTGCACTAGCAGCAAGCGTGGTGTGTGTGTGTGTGCATGTTGACGACGCCGATGGTAAGTTACCAGGGCTGTCTCTCTGCCACATACAAAGGCCAGAGTAAAAACATTTTAATATTCCGTTTTTTTTTTTTTTGCCCCTTTTTGTACTTTGTAGATGCCACCCAAGAAGAAGAAAGGGAACATAAAAAGCTTTTTCATAAAGCAGAGTCAAAGTGTAAGTAGGCAAAATAACTAGCTAGCCACACAAATAAACTAGCAGTAGTGACTGACCAGGCTTTCAAATGCAGATTCTACTGTGGAAAATATTATTAACTGGTGATAGTATGTGTTACCCAGGATGATAGAATGCTACGTTAGCAAGTAACCGAATGTCAATTAGCCTGTACCTTAACTTAGAATCTTGCAGTCAACATAAACGGTGGATCTGAGACATTTTTCGTTTCCTATATTCTGTTTATGTAATGGGGGTGTCCCCACCAAAGCTGAGACCAAACCTACGCCCATGCTTTACAGCCTATCCCAGAATTCACTGCATGCCGATGACTATAGGATTACACTTTTAAATGATGAGCAATCCTCAGTAGACTAGATCGTCCCATTTAAATATGCTGTATGTATTTTTTTTACTGTACACTCAAAAAAAAAAACTTAAATGAAACAAATTTACAAAAAATTGAAACGGTAATATACCGCAAAAACAATGCATTCTGGGTAATTGCATTTTTGAGAAAGTATAGGCTACCTACAGTATATCCTATAGGCTGTAGGATACTATCTTGAAAATTACAAATATTACAGAGAATGCATTGTTTTCACAGTACATTACTTCTGAATACCAATTTCAACCGCTAGCTGTGGATATTACATACTGCACCTTTAACAATGCTTGGTCCGATCTTTTCATGGAATTTAAAGTCTGTGTCCTTCAAAGGATGCAGCCTCTGTGTCATTGCATTCATCCTGTAGATGAGTGTATTTCCATTACACATGAATGTCATATCTTCACCCCTCACAGAACAGGATGTGAAGATTTATTATAGGAAATTCATATCTCATCAGAACATTTGTATGTGTGTGTGTTGTTGTGCATGCTTTGAACAGATGTATTCAGTCTGAAATAGGGCCTGGAGCATCTTCACTATTGTATGTGCGTGTCCTGACCTTGCCCCTGGTTGAGCATAATGAAGATCAGCTGGGAAATATTACATCATCAATATCATGCCTTTCATTCTGATTGAAACTGGCACTATGTATCATGGGTAAATAGAATGATCTGTCGGACAGAGGGTCAAGAACAAGAGGCGAGGTGAAGAATACTGTTCATTTTTGTTATTATTATTGTGAATGTTATTATTATATGTAACATAATGAGTAGTAGTAGAGTACTAGTAGTAAGTATATTACTGCTTAAAAGTTCAAGGTGGGTAAGATTTTATAATGGATGCATTGTTTTTGATCAAACATACAGTTAAAAACAGTAAAATTGTGAAATATTACAATTTAAAAGAACTTGTTTTTGATCTTAATATGTTTTAAAATGTTATTTATTACTGTGATGCCAAAGCTGAATTTTCAGCATCATTACTTCAGTCTTCAGTGTCACACGATGCTTTGGAAATCATTCACATTTGCTGATTTGGTGTTCAAACATTTCATATTATTGTCAATATTGAAAACAGTTGTGCTGCTTCATTTTGTGGAAACCATGGTACATTTTTCTTGGGGATTCTACGATGAATAGAAAGTTAAAAAGAACTGCATTTATTTGAAATAGAAATCTTTTGTAACATTATAAATGTCTTTACAGTGACTTTTGATCTGTTTGCAGAATAAAAGTATTGATTTCTTAAAAAAAAAAAAAAAAAAAAAACTCTTAAACTTTTCAATCAAACTTTTTAATAGTAGCATTCAGTATATATAATTTTAATGTAGCCACAAAAAAGTGAATCTGAACTTCTGGAGAATCTTAAAGTCGGCATGAAATGGAAGTTGGGATTAGTCTTTTCTTCCTTACTTTGTGTATTCGAGTGCAACGGCTTCTAGAACAAGAAAAAATGTACAGCAGGTCTTGGTTTTGTCTGTTGGGAACTGATTGGATGGTGGGATGTTTATGGTTTGGAGGTTTTGTGGTCAAGGGAAAGTTGTTTTGATTAAGGATTATTATGAGGGAACTTTTTTTTTTTTTTTTTTTTATTGTGCATGGATAAATTTTTTATAATAAACACTACAATTACTGAGCAATTATCCTCGCACACTATCAGAGCTTACAAAATATAAAAACATTTTATTTATGACAACATTTCGGTCCCATGACCATCAGGCATATCCCCATCGGGGCAATATTAAAGAATTGTCAATTTTGATTTCATGACGACTTTAAGTTACGGAGTTTTTCTCCACAAAAGTGGCTGCATGTGTGTTGAAATGATCTCAGATGCAATAGACTGAACATATGCATTCAAATAACACTGAATTCGTGTTGTTGTGTGCATGATGTGTCTTTTTATGTGTTTGAATGTTGTTTAATAAAACATTTATATTTTTATTTATCTTTATTTATGCAGCTGCCACAGAGCTGTGAATTTATCAAGCTGACACACAAACAAAGATAATTTTCTTTTTCTTTTTTTTCTCTGGCAATTTGAACTTAAATGTGGTTGTTTGTACAGACTCATAATAAATCTCTCACAATAAATGGAAATATACAACCAGTGCAGCATACATTTTTTCTCAACATTATTGTCCTACTATTTTTTTTATTTATTTCTTTTCTAATGACATTCAACTACTCCTTTGACCTGCAGGTTTGTTATTTCCTAAATAACTGTTAATAAAATACATACGATATCATATATTTTGCATATAATGATATAATATAATAATTTAAAACATTTTATAGAATGACATAGCCTATTTAAGACTGTCATCGTAGATTATTAGTTCCCACTGTCCTCTTATTATAATTCCTCCTCACTTTAAACAGCTTTAACTTTTTATCCTTATGGTAGAAACTCAACAAACTTGGCATGCTTGAAGGGTATGTGGCTAATTGCATTTTATGTCATTCTGGTGTGGATGGGATGTATGGTTGCCTAGCAACTGAAAGAAGATCAGGCCCTACCCCATTTGAGCTTGAGACTTAGATTTTCACATGAGAGTTCTTCAACTCATGGGGAATAAATTTGCCTCAAGGACCCATAAGTTAACCCGTGAAAAATGTTTTAGTATATTTTTCAATATAAGCTTTATAAATCTTCTCATGGAAACTGATTTCTTGAGTTTTCATGGGTGTATAAAATAAAGTCTAAGACCATCAATGCACCTCCATACAGTAGACTCTAATGTTAAAGTAATATTCTTGGTTCAGTACATGTTAAACTCAGTCGACAGCCCTTATGGCATAAAAAAAAAGCAGGAATTGAGGTTACAATGAGGCACTTAGAAGAAAGTGGGGCCAATTCTCAGAGGATTGAAAAGTAGAAATGTGAAGCTTGTTTTATAAAAGCACTTTATTCACTTTAATTCTTCTGTTAGAGTGTCATTTGTATGGTGGCCAATAGAGCTCAATGTAGAAATACAGAAATGTGCTGCAAATACTCACAACACAACCAAATACAGAAATGCCCCAAATACTCACAGCACAACCAATTCACAATTTCACACTTACAAATAAGTCAGATTGAATAAACGGTATGCATATTTGGCGTGCTGTCCAAGGAGAAGGCTCAGAGCTCGGTATTTTGGCCAGAACCCAGAGTACTCCCCCTGTATTCCTGGCTGTGGTAGGAAAGGGTGGTGGAGGGATGCTGAAAACTGTCAAGAAATGTAGGTGAGTCAACTGTGTATATATATAGACTTCCTCTCATGCTGTTAGCCATGATAGACATGGTAATTGCTGATGACAAGTTGATTGTATAGATAATTTGCAAGTGCTCCTCCTGAACTTTGTTAATAAAACATCATATACTGAAATGCACTGCAAATATTCACAACGCAACCAAATACAGAAACACCCTCAAATACTCACAACACAACCAAATACAGAAACGCCCTCAAATACAACATAACCCAATACAGAAATGCCCTCAAATACAATGCAACCAAATACAGAAAGCCCTTAAATACCTACAACACAACCAAATACAGAAACACGCTGCAAATAGCACAGACTACAACAGGGGACCCCAAAAAGTGATGAACCTTGCATATTGTTCAGTCTACTCGACAGTGGTGTTGTTGATGACCTGAATGTTTTTTTGTTTATTTTAACATCCAGATTATATGTGCGTTGTGACTATTTGCAGCACATTTCTGTATTTGGTTGCATTGTGAGTATTTGTAGTGCGTTTATGTATTTTGTTGCTTTGTGAGTATTTGCAGCACATGTGTTGTTAAACTGAAGATTTTTTTTTTTTTTTTAGTTTGCTGGTGTTTTTTCTGTTTGCATGTGTTTTCTTCCCTCGGCCACCCTACATTTGAGCTGTGAAGCTAGGGTTTTAGACGTTTTGTTGACATGTTATGTTTCTGTGTTTAGCTGACAGCAGGTTTACAAATGTTAAAATCAATACAGTAGAACATTACTTTAAAGTAGGGGAAAATATTAAAATGAATTTAGATGCACGGGGACCAACTACACACAGTAAGTAGGGCCTGTCATTGTCCAAACAGTACCTCAGTTATGTGGCAGCAGTCGCACACATATTTTGTTTACATGTTAAATATATAAACAATGCACATAAGCACACACATGCAAACAAAGCTGTCTCCTGTTCTGTTTTTGACCTGATTGTGTACGGAGCCTTTATTGTCTTTAAGCAAAGAGGGAGAGAGAGAGTGCTAGTCTTTCAAATGAGAGTAAGTGAGGGAAACAGTGCTTAATTGCAGAAATGGAGACAGAAAGGAGACACCCATGAGGATACTGAGCACACAAGAGTGACAATATGATAGATAGCCTAACTCTCGCTTTCTTCTCTGTCTGCCATTCTCTTTCGTTTTTTTGTGACCTGTTGACTAATGTCAATGCATACTAATCTCATTATAATAATTGTAATTATTCATACTTAAAGTGTGATTTTATTGTATTTAATAAATTAAATTAATTAAATACACTACCTTTCAAAAGTTTGGGTCAGTATTTTTAAAAAAAAAAAGAAAGAAAAAGAAATGAATACTTTTATTCAGCAAGGATGCATTAAATTGATCAAAAGTGACAGTAAAGACTTTAACAATATAACAAAATATTTCTACTTCATGTAAATGCTATTCTTTTGAACTTTCTATTCAAGAACCCTGAGAAAATATATTGCAGTTTCCACAAAAATAGCAGCATAACTGTTTTCAACATTAATAATAATCAGAATAGCAATACTTGAACAGAATACTTGAACAGCATATTAGAATGATTTCTGAAGGATCATGTGACACTGAAGACTGGAGTAATGATGCTGAAAATTCAGATTTATGTCACAGGAATAAATTACATTTTAAAATATATTACAATAGTAAAAACTAATGATATTTCACTATATCACGGTTTTACTGTATTTTTTAACAGTATTGTATGTTCAGTGTCATCATCATGTCAAAATTTGTGAAAATCAAAGAATTCATAAACATTTTTACATTTCTAAAGCTTAGATGTGGTTAATGTGTCCATAACTGTATGTTGCATTAGTATAAATGCTTAAACCATGGGATGCTGTCAGATTTACTGAATAAAGGTTTTGTTTTTGAAATAAGTATGTGCTGTTTACACATGTAGTGTGAAAAAGTAAATCCAATGACAACGCAAAGCTTTTGCATAGTATCATGTTTTGCATGGTCAGTGAGGATATGTCATTGAAACCTGGTTCTGTCTCTTTGACCCAAGGTCTGTGTTGCTCTGTAGGAGTTGGATGTTTTGGACAGTTACATGCGGCTTGCGAGAGGCCATTTCAGTGTGATTGATATGACCGTGGTGCTCGACAGATGTTACTGGAGCACTGTGGGAGGATTAGAGGATTAAGGAAATGCCCAGAGAGCATTACTGGAGTGTTAAAAGAACGCTCCACAGTAATGCAGGTTTCTTCGTAGAGCGTTAGCAGAGGTGGGAGAACTTTGAGCAGAAATACAAGAGTTTTGGGGGGATGTTTTTCGTTACTGAGGGTGTCATTTTTTTAACATTATGGCATTGTTGGGACTTGGAAGAATGTTTTCTAGTATATGGATCTTTGGGAGTGTTTTCACTCCCAGGCGTTTTGATATTACACATAAAATTAGACCTGAGACTCATGTCCCATAAATGGTTGGTTCTCAGGAGAATTTGTCATTTTAATGCTGCAGAACTCAGCTATGACAGAAATAAACAAGATGATTACATTGCCAGAGACTATTTTCTTCTTATTTACTGTTATGTCGGGCACTATTTACTTAACAGACCCCTGTGCATTTCATCTGCATTTATTATTTGGACACAAGGAACATAAAATATACTGCTTTTGGAACAGGGCTGTTGCAAGCTGACTTTTGACCTAGCACTTTTCAAACAACTGTGGCAATTTTCCAGCACTCAGTCTAATTTTGTGGGAGAAAATAATGTATTCTAAATTCACAAAACTGAAAACTGAAACCACACATATACAAAAATAACATACTCTGTGTGGCCTTATAAACACGTTGGGTTAGTTCACCCAAAAATGAAATTTCTGTCATTATTTACACACCCTCATGTCGTTCCAAACCCATAAGACCTTTTGTAACGATTCGCTCAGAGACACAAAGGTGGAGGATCCAAATGCAGTTTTAATGGGCAAATCCAAGTACATAATCCATAAAACAGGCCATGGTCAGAACCAAAAGGCTAATAATCCAAAGAGACACCAAAACAGAGATACAAACAAATCCAGGGAGATACAAAGGGATCCAGGGATGGATCCAGGCAAAGATCAGGCAAAAATCAGGCAAAGATCAGGCAAAGATCAGGCAAAGATCAGGCAAAGATCTTCATCAAGCCCCTCCTCAGTGGACTGCAAGCCAAATTAGCTAACCTAATACCCTAAAGCAGGGATGGGCAACTCCGGTCCTGGAGGGCCAGTGTCCTGCAGAATTTATCTCCATCCCTGATAAAAAACTCACTTGCCTATAGCTTTCTACTAATCCTGAAGACCTTGATCAGCTGGTTCAGGTGTGTTTGATTAGGGTTGGAGCTAAACTCTGCTGGGCAGTGGCCCTCCAGGACTGAAGTTGCCCATCCCTGCCCTAAAGATTATATGGGCAAACAAACTTGTTAAGTATGGTAACTAACAAGGGGAATAGAAGCAGGGAAACAAGAGGTCAACACACACAATGGAGACACAGAAGACACAGGCGGGGATCATGACACGTTCATCTTCGGAACACAAATTATGATATTTTTGATCTGAGAGCTCTATGACTCATCCATAAACAGCAATGTAACCGATACTTTCAAGGTCCATGAAAGGTATTAAAGACATCGTTAAAATAATCCACTTGACGGCAGTGGTTCAACCTTAATTTTATGAAGCAACAAGAATACTTTTTGTGCACAAAAACAAAACAAAAATAACTTTATTCAACAATATCTTCTCTTCTGTGTCATTCTCTTACGCTGTTCACATTCATCACTTCCAGGTTCAACGTCGGAACGCCGGCTCATCAGACAGCTCTTGGATTCATCAAATATCTTAATTTGTGTTGTGAAGATGAACGAAGGTCTTACAGGTGTGGAACGACATGAGAGTAATTAATGACAGAATTTTCATTTTTGGGTAAACTAACCCCTTAAGATGGAATTTTATTTTGGGTTGAACCCAAAAATTCTTTGCACTTTTTTGATGGTCTTGATGGAATATAGTTTATGTGAGCTTTTATGTACATTTGTGTGTGTGTGTGTGTGTGTGTGTGTATATATATATATATATATATATATATATATATATATATATATATATATATGCGCACACACACACAAATAATGTAAACAAACTTTTATGTTAGATGCAATTAATCGCGATTAATCGATTTGACAGCACTATAGAATGTTCAAATAACATTGTTAGAACGACTGATAACAAATTAATGTGTCAGCATATGAAATAATATATACTAAAGTACTAAAAATAAACTAAACAGATTGATTAAATTTTATGTTTGTTAAAACTGCATATTTTTTATATAAACAAAAAAGCAAAAAATCATTCCAGTTATTAAAAAATAGACCACAATTGAAGTTACACTGTATGCTCCTAATATTTAAATAGAGGGATGTAGTCATGCATGGCAAACTGTGAGACTGAATTCCACTAAATGAGTTTGATGGTGCTGACAAGAGAGGCAAAGTGGAGGAGTGAGAGAGGAAGGAAGGAAAAGGGAAAGTGTGTGCTGTTTTTTCCCCAATAAAAATCAGACCTGAGTTCTTGACAGGTTGTTTTTCTTCATTAGAGACTTTGGGTTGTTTGAATGGCAAGGTGAGATCTTACCTGATCTAATCTTATGGATCAGCTAATGTAGACACTTTTAACTCAATTATTATCTGCGGGTTTAGTCTCTTTAAACATACAGAGAGAGAAAGAGATAAGCCATGTTAAGATGAGCCGAGATCCACAGTTTCGCTACTATTTATTGTACCATTTTCCATTGTATTACATTAATTGCAGGCAAAGCCCTGCTGAAGCATACTGGGATTAAGTATTTTGCTAAAAGGCACAATGGTGATGGATTTGAACTCTCCAGTTCATGGATCATGGAATCTTTTAGTTCGAACCAGTACAAGAAGCCCAATTAGTCATTAACTTTCAGCCACCTTTTTCCCCAGAAATAATGATGATAATAATAATTTATCATCATTTTAAATTTTTATAAATAATTACATAATATATTTTATATTAAAATGAACGGACCTCTATCTAAAATGTTTTCATTTTATTTCTATGAAAAATGAGTAGTCATCACTATTATTTTTCCGCAGCTCCGTTCTAAAATGTCTCAATGTCTTCAGATCAGTGTTGTGGAATTTCTGGTCTTCATGTTCAAACAGAATGAATGTCTTTAGGAGTCCAGCAGTGAGTGGCATCCTGTGGAGCAGGAGCAGGAGGATGCACAGCTGAAATTAAACAGCAGGCTGGATTCAGCTTGTTCATCTCGTCTGACTGCCAACATGGCGATTTATCCAAAACCAAATTCTCAGCGCGTCAGATAAACTGCTCCCTCACTCATGATAATGTGTGTGTGTTTTCTATACTGAGAGAGCATGGAAGAGCGAATGAGTGGCACACAATTTGATGTTTATTACCAGGCTGAGGTGGGATATAGTTTCCTGATGGAAGAAGCATTTTCTGTGGATGGAATTGACATGCTCCTTCTCTCCTCAGTAGGGGTGTGTGTGACCTCCCCCTGCGCTGGCAGACGGCCAGCCGACCCACTGCAAGGTGAATTTCATTTGTCAGAAGTGTTTACCAACATTTGACCAAAGTTATTACAGCCCTGTCATCGCAGAGAGGCAACAGAGTAATGAAAAGTACACAAATATAACAACCGAGGATAGAGGGATACAGAAAGAAAATGAGAAAAGACACCTTTTTTTTTTTTTTTTACTTTATTCATTTAGAACCAATGCTATTTGAGATGGCTGCCCTAAAATCCTTTAGTATTCACCAGTTTACACCATTGTTTTTACCCCTGACCTCCACAACCCCGCTGACCCTGTCAAGGCTGTCATTTTTCAGCATGTTACATCATTCTGCTCCACCCACATCCACTGGCTGCTGCTGTGTCAAGGTTTCAATGTGAAGCTGTATGTGTGAGTAATGATGTGACTCACAGATCACATTTTAACAAGCAACTTGTGGCTGCATTTGTAATCTTAAAGGCACAATATGTAAGATTTTTGGATTAAAATAACCAAAAACCACTATAACAATGTTATATATTTTGACTTGTGTACTTACATTATCCCAAGTGTTTCCACAAATGTTTAAATCCAGAGAAATCAGCTATTTTAACCAGTGTCACAGCCTGTGTTATTGTGTCGCCTGTCAAGGACATCATATCTGCATTACTCTAGATTTACTTCTGAAACCATGGAAATACCGAAGATGCTTTAATATATTATGTCTTTTTTTAGAAAGACAACTGTTTGGATACCTTTATTGACAGAAAACGAATCATTATATAGCTCAACACAGTCTTATTGTTTGAATCTCATTGTTTGCAAGCAAAGTTTTCCTCCTCATTCCTCAGAGACAACACTATTTTGTCAAGCGGCTAACATTGCATAATCAATGTTAAACACCTCAATTATTTTTTAAACCCTGCTCTGATTTTAAGATGATACTTCTTCTATTTTAGCTGTCTTGAATGAAATAAGGTTTAATATGTTGCCACTCAGTTCATACCAGAATTCATACAATCCATAAAATCGGAGCTGAGCCATAAGCTTGTTCTAAAATGGTTCCTCTACACATCTATAGGGAGAAAGCGAGAGGTTTATGAGGAAAGATAAAGGGTTATTGGATAGGGGAGGGATTTTATTGTTTCACCTTCTAGTGAATCAATCACCCTGAAATGCAGACTGGGGGGTTATTTATTTATGTGTTCATTAGTTTTAAATAATTCACGTTTGTACAGCTGTAGAAACAAAAAGATGTTCTGCAACAAGAAAAGAATAAGCAATTATCGCTGTTCACCAGACCTACAGTATATCCAGCTAGTTATTAGTTTTTTAATCCATTAGCTCACACTTTTGTCTCTTCCTAAATCAATCAAGTTTCTATGTACAAAACAAGTGAACAGAGAATGATGGAAGGAGATAACTAGAGAATAGATTTTTTTTCTGCTGTATAAGGTGTTAACAGGCAAATTTAGGAAGCATCAAATATGAGGTGATAACAAGGCATGGGGGGAGAGAAAGAGAGGGGAAAAGAAAAATAGACAAGTGGAGGAGGGCTGTAATTTGGCCGTTGGCCTTCATTAAGGCTGATGTGGCAGAGACAGCTGGAGAGAAAAGCACCATCTGGAATTGAGAGAGCGAGAGCACACAATCGCCTGTCTTTGCACCAGACTTTGAGATATAATAGACATCTGAGTTAGAATAACATCATCAGAAGAGGTTATTTGTGTGATTGGAAACCGAATATTGTCCAAGAAACCACTGTGGCCATCAGTGCGTAATGTACAATGACCCTGGGAGCACAACATTTCTGTATATTTATGACATCAATAAGCGTTATACTCGTCATGCGGTCTTAAAACAAAAGCAAGAAAGAATATTACAGGTTCAATACAGCAGCATTTGTGGCATAATGTTGATTACCGCAAAAATTATTAGACATGTCTTTTGCTTTCTTAAATCGAGGTTATGGTGGGGCACTTGAAAGTGAATGGAGGATTTAAAAGCAGAAATGTGAAGCTTATAATTGAATAAAATCTCTTACATACTAATAATACCAGGGTTTATTTGAGATATAAAGATGTTCTCATAAGTTTTACAGTTAATGGCATAAACCTTTAAAACTTTTAAGTAGAAGTTGTAAAATTCGATAGAATTTAATCCAGAAAAGGTTAATAAGTGCTTTTTCCAACCTAAAATCTTATTAACACTTTTATTGTTTTACATTTGAAATCAACCCGATCTCACAGCCCTGACTGTTTCAATCTGTTTCAATCAACGCTCACAACCAATTCGTACTTATTACGAGTTTGCTAATTTGTGTTTAATGACCTACCCCTAACCCCGCCCCTAAACCTACCTGTCATTGGGGTTTAGATAAATCGTACAAATTCATCCAATCCCCAAATGACGGGTAGGTTTGGGGGGCAGCGTTAGGGGTAGGTCATTCGTACAAATTCATACAAATTTGTCAACTAGTAAAATATGTTAGCCTGGGTGCCAGCCCGAACCCGCCCACAACATTTTTTGGACGGGAAGTTCGGTCTGGACTCGATCCATTGTGGAGTAATTATGCTCGGCTTCCAGAAGGCCGAGCCAATCAAATTGCCAGGGCGGGCTTTAATCGATGATGGACAGGCTATCTGCGGTTACGTAACCACCCACGTCATCAAAGAGCGCTTGGGTTGAATTGGTTTTCACCAACGATGACTGCAGCTGGAGAAGTAAGATGTTTCGATTCCGCTATCACGTCTGTAGTAAAAGAAATCGACAGCGCATTAATTTTAAAAGACGAACAAAGAACCGCAATCAAGGCATTTGTCGATGGGAAAGATGTGTTTGCCGTCCTTCCAACGGGATTCGGCAAAAGTTTAAGTACAAATTCAACATACGTCACTTACTGCGTTGCTCTGATTGGTTGTAGGTCTATCCAATTGAGTGCAGAGTTTTTTTTTTACTGGTTCGGTTAAGACACGCCCCATAATTCAAGTGCAATGGAGCAGTATCAGACTCACATTCTGCCTAGAATATGAGTATGACGAAGTCAGGCTAAAAATATGTTTGATTTAGGAAAAATCGTACGAGTGAGGTCTTACGAATTCATACGAATTAGCCACCTCCTAAAATATGTACGAATTCATATGACCTCACTCGTACGATTTTTGCTAAATCTTAAGGCAGGAACACACCAAGCTGACACCGACAAACTAGTGGCGATGAAAGCAGACTGCGGGGTTGGCTCACGTCGGCAGCGTCTGGGTCCCAAGTTGGCCTGACACACCAAACTGACGATCGACACCGACGGCCAAGTAGCACGTCCGTTCTGCGCCTGCGTAAGATGAAATGCCTTTCCGTACCAGCAGGTGGCAGTAGCTGAACAGCCAGTCAGAATGATCAGATGGCCCGACGGACCGACGAGCTCCAACACCTACGGTGGCCCAGTAGTGCACAACACAACGAAATTAAAAAAGCAAACATAAGTTCACATCACAACGAAATCGAGCCACAACACAACGGAATAAAGCCACAACACAACGGAATAAAGCCACAACACAATGAAATAAAGCCACAGCACAACGGAATAAAGCCACAACACAACGAAATAAAGCCACAACACAACGGAATAAAGCCACAACACAATGAAATAAAGCCACAACACAATGGAATAAAGCCACAACACAACGAAATAAAGCCACAACACAACGAAATAAAGCCACAACACAACGGAATAAAGCCACAACACAATGGAAACAAGCCACAACACAACGAAATAAAGCCACAACACAACGGAATAAAGCCACAACACAATGAAATAAAGCCACAACACAACGGAATAAAGCCACAACACAACGAAAGAAAGCCACAACACAACGGAATAAAGCCACAACACAACGAAAGAAAGCCACAACACAACGGAATAAAGCCACAACACAATAAAATAAAGCCACAACACAACGAAATAAAGCCACAACACAATGAAATAAAGCCACAACACAACGGAATAAAGCCACAACACAACGAAAGAAAGCCACAACACAACGAAATAAAGCCACAACACAATGAAATAAAGCCACAACACAATGGAATAAAGCCACAACACAACGAAAGAAAGCCACAACACAACGGAATAAAGCCACAACACAATGGAAACAAGCCACAACACAACGGAATAAAGCCACAACACAACGAAAGAAAGCCACAACACAACGAAAGAAAGCCACAACACAACGAAAGAAAGCCACAACACAACGGAATAAAGCCACAACACAATGGAATAAAGCCACAACACAACGGAAGAAAGCCACAACACAACGAAAGAAAGCCACAACACAACGGAATAAAGCCACAACACAACGAAAGAAAGCCACAACACAACGAAGGAAAGCCACAACACAACGAAAGAAAGCCACAACACAACGAAAGAAAGCCACAACACAACGGAATAAAGCCACAACACAACGAAATAAAGCCACAACACAATGAAATAAAGCCACAACACAACGAAAGAAAGCCACAACACAATGAAAGAAAGCCACAACACAACGGAATAAAGCCACAACACAACGGAATAAAGCCACAACACAACGGAATAAAGCCACAACACAATGAAATAAAGCCACAACACAACGGAATAAAGCCACAACACAACGAAAGAAAGCCACAACACAACGGAATAAAGCCACAACACAACGAAAGAAAGCCACAACACAATGAAATAAAGCCACAACACAACGGAATAAAGCCACAACACAACGAAAGAAAGCCACAACACAATCTAAACAAGCCACAACACAACGGAATAAAGCCACAACACAACGGAATAAAGCCACAACACAACGAAAAGAAAGCCACAACACAACGAAAGAAAGCCACAACACAATGGAATAAAGCCACAACACAACGGAATAAAGCCACAACACAACGAAAGAAAGCCACAACACAATGAAATAAAGCCACAACACAACGGAATAAAGCCACAACACAACGAAAGAAAGCCACAACACAATCTAAACAAGCCACAACACAACGGAATAAAGCCACAACACAACGGAATAAAGCCACAACACAACGAAAGAAAGCCACAACACAACGAAAGAAAGCCACAACACAACGGAATAAAGCCACAACACAACGGAATAAAGCCACAACACAACGAAAGAAAGCCACAACACAACGAAAGAAAGCCACAACACAACGGAATAAAGCCACAACACAACGGAATAAAGCCACAACACAACGAAAGAAAGCCACAACACAACGAAAGAAAGCCACAACACAACGAAAGAAAGCCACAACACAACGGAATAAAGCCACAACACAACGAAAGAAAGCCACAACACAAAGGAATAAAGCCACAACACAACGGAATAAAGCCACAACACAATGAAATAAAGCCACAACACAACGAAATAAAGCCACAACACAACGGAATAAAGCCACAACACAACGAAAGAAAGCCACAACACAACGGAATAAAGCCACAACACAATGTAATAAAGCCACAACACAAAGGAATAAAGCCACAACACAACGGAATAAAGCCACAACACAACGAAATAAAGCCACAACACAATGGAATAAAGCCACAACACAACGGAATAAAGCCACAACACAACGAAAGAAAGCCACAACACAATGAAATAAAGCCACAACACAACGGAATAAAGCCACAACACAACGAAAGAAAGCCACAACACAATCTAAACAAGCCACAACACAACGGAATAAAGCCACAACACAACGGAATAAAGCCACAACACAACGAAAGAAAGCCACAACACAACGAAAGAAAGCCACAACACAACGGAATAAAGCCACAACACAACGGAATAAAGCCACAACACAACGAAAGAAAGCCACAACACAACGAAAGAAAGCCACAACACAACGGAATAAAGCCACAACACAACGGAATAAAGCCACAACACAACGAAAGAAAGCCACAACACAACGAAAGAAAGCCACAACACAACGAAAGAAAGCCACAACACAACGGAATAAAGCCACAACACAACGAAAGAAAGCCACAACACAAAGGAATAAAGCCACAACACAACGGAATAAAGCCACAACACAACGAAAGAAAGCCACAACACAACGGAATAAAGCCACAACACAACGAAAGAAAGCCACAACACAAAGGAATAAAGCCACAACACAACGGAATAAAGCCACAACACAATGAAATAAAGCCACAACACAACGAAATAAAGCCACAACACAACGGAATAAAGCCACAACACAACGAAAGAAAGCCACAACACAATGGAAACATTGGCAAGGAATACTAACAATACCGAGCTCTGAGAGCCCCCTAGTGGTTGGGAGCATTTCCGTTGTGTTGTGGCTTTATTTCGTTGTGTTGTGGCTTTATTTCGTTGTGTTTTGGCTTTATTTCGTTGTGGCTTTATTTCGTTGTGTTGTGGCTTTATTCCGTCATGTTGTGGCTCGATTTCGTTGTGTTGTGAACTTATGTTTGCTTTTTTAATTTCGTTGTGTTGGGCACTACTGGGCCACCGTACTACACCGATTCAACATGTTGAATCGGCCGAAAAAAAGCAGACGATGACAAACTTCAGCCACCAGTGTGGAACACAATGAGAAAACGTAGTCGGCCGACGAACAAAAACTGCCGACAGCCGACCGTCAGCTTGGTGTGTTGCCAAATTCGTATGAATTCATATGAATGACCTACCCCTAACGCTGCCCCCAAACCTACCCGTCACTGGGGTTTGGACGAATTTGTACGATTTATCTAAACCCCAGTGACTGGTAGGTTTAGGGGCGGGGTTAGCTACCTCATAAAATACATAAGAATTGGTCGTGAGATAGCGTTGATTGAAACATTTAGTATTTAATGGAGTATGCCCCATTCACTTCCATTGGTTTTTGCTTTTCTCTTTTCAAGAGAAAATTACTTTTTGTGGTGTCTGTTATTTTATGTGCTGTCTGTTGAGCTTGATACTGTACTGAATATCCCTTTAAACTTTTTGTGACATCATTAGGTAGGACCTTTTAGCCTTCATAGCATTTTAAACGAAAGCAATTATTATTTTGCACCTCAAGTGATTATTAATCAAAATAGAGCTCCAGGCCTCCTACTTACATCCTGGACATGCCATTAAAACACCATTAACAGACGTGACCTGCGGATCAGTGTCAAAGGCCAAGACACACGCAGCCTTGTGTAAAGAATAATGGTTAGTGGATAGATCTTCTCAGTATGGAGGGAATTGTGCAGGTCAAGAGCTATAAATCCAGGCATCACGGTCTCAGTGTGTCTTTCTTTAAGGGCTTGCCTCACCTTAAAGATTATTCCTTCAGCTCCGCGCCTGCTGTGACATACTGCCCTCCCCAGTGCCGCTGACTTTGACAAATATCACATCTGCTCAAAGATAGAAGAGACATGGTCTAGACGAGTAGATCCATACACATGCTGACTCTGTCTCTCTCTTGCCCTGCCTCCCTTCATGTCCATTACAGAGCGGTTGTGTTCATTTGTAATCCTGACATCACTGATGCCGCATCACCCTTCATGTTCAGCCCCTCTCTCTTCTGCTCCAAGGCTAAAGTCTTTATGAATATAAAGTTGTTTACAAACCAACACTGTGAGGAAAGAGCGGGCTCTCATTTACAAAGCTTGGCAGAAAGAATCTATTTTGGGCTGGGTGTGTATGTCAGTGGCCTGAAGGAGATGCGTGATGGGTGCATTTGAGTGATTTGTATGTCGGTGTGGTTAAGTCTACGATACGTTGAGCATTTTTGAGCATGTGTGTGTGGTGACGGAGCCCATGCATCTGGGCTGAGGGAGTAAAGTCTGTCTGCACTAAATCAGTTTTGTCACTTGAGTTATAGACTCAGCGCGAACGCCGACACCTTAAAGGGACAATGCACCCAAAAATGAGAACTGTCATTATTTACATCATTAAACCTGTATTACAAGCTCTAAAATGACAAAAAGCACCATTAAAGTACCATTAAAGTGTGTCGTATGACTTGTGCACTATATTCTGTTTTCAGAGGTTATACAATAGTTTTGTGTGTGTTAGTTAAGTCATTGTTCACTTATAATCTTCCTCTCCAGTGAGCTGTTAAAGAGATAGTTCACCCAAAAATGAACATTCTGTTATCATTTACTCACCCTTATGTTGTTCCAAACCTAAATAACTTTCTTTTTTCTGTGGAAAATGAAATATATCTTGAAGAAAGTTTATAACCAAACAGACTTCCTTTGTATGTACAAAAAACACTGAGACATTTCTCCAAATATCTTCTTTTGTGTTCCAAAAAAAGAAAATAGTACAGGTTTGGAAGTATGTGAGGCTGAGGAAATTATGACAGAATTTTCCTTTTTGGGGCAATTATCCATTTAACTGCTGTGACTGGATCATTCAGTCAACTTGAGAAACATATCAGTTATGTGCAATATATGTACATAATAAAGGATAAAACTTTATGAATGTAATGCTATTTTTGTCTTCATTTATAAATATTTTATATATCAATATATAGCCATACATGGTCAATGCATATATTGCAGTATATTGAAAAATATAAGCACTAGTTTTCCATATATGGAAATGTATTATGTAATATATAGCATTATATTTTGCAGTATATTCCCATATATTTTTGTTCCGTAAGGGTAGCCATATGCAGTTGCGTGATATACACTACTATTCAAAAGTTTGGGATCAGTTAGATTTTTTTGAAACATTAAATAATCTTAATGAGTAATCTTAATGGGTGTGTCATAAAAAATCAGAGTGTCATATCCCATTCCCTTTAAAAGCCTGGTGCGCTTGCACCATGGTGGATTACTATTTACGTGGACATTGCTATTTACAATATAGACACCCTCAACCTGATGAGTCAGTTAGAATACATGTGTGTATTGCCACGATTAGTTAAATAATTATCCAATTTCATTCATCATTACTGCAATAAGGTAATTCTGATACATGCAATGACTATCCATTATAACATGTAGGCATTTTTATCTTTATGTACACAATAATAATCTTTTACATTGTAATCCTTTTATTTTTAATATTTGGCATGTTTGTGTGCTGCTGTGCGTCCCTGTTTGTAAAAAGGAGAGTGTATGCGCATTGTGCACCCATCTATAAGTGCATATTATAATAAAAAATAAAAAACTACTGAAAACGACTTCGCCATTGATCATCAAAAACCTGGTCTAAAGTCAATTGCGCAGTCATTTTCAGTTTCCTTAAAATAGCAACATGCCAACAATGCACCTGAACACACTTGTTTTCAGACAAGCACGCCCATGGGCAACCAGAAGAGAAGTGCATTTGCTATTTAAACAACGTGGGTGCTGGACGTGAAAATGATAACTGCATCTGGCTGAAACTAGCAAAAAACACTTGCGTCGCGCTTGGCGTCGCATTGCGCCGGGTGTATGATAGGGCACATAGTGTGAGTAGTTGTTTGAAACTTGAAACTACAAGAAATAAATTCACATTTATAAGAGATTAAGCTTCAGTCATGGGATGTTAGTCCCAATACCTTTATTATTTTCACTTGGTGGCCAAAACAGGCTACTATATTAAAGTTTATGGCATTTTATTGCCATAAATAATGACAGAATTTTCTTATTTGGGTGAACTATTACTTTAACAGATTTTAACAGATGGTGAGTACTGCACGTACTATGTGATAGGCTACTTGTGAAATCTGTGTTATTTTATGGTTATGATACAGTGAAGTATTAGAGTGTGTGTCTGTGTGTGAGAGAGGATGTTTCTCTGTCCAAGGTCTCCTCCTCACATTGTTCACTGTCACAGTCACTCATTCTTGCTGTCCCAATATCCACTTTGCTCTGTTATTAACTATAGTCACACCAAAACACACAAACATTGTTCAAACACGTCCTTCACCGCAGAAACCCTCACAGCTTCAAGCTGCTGTTCAGAGCAGATGAGACCTAGAGTACCGTGCGGCTGTCTGGACTCACGATTTGTATTCTCCACAAGATATGTGTATATGAATATTTCTATAGTATCTCCCTTTTACAAGATAACCACAGTATATTCAAAGAACAGTATGTGAATGCATGCACAATGTGAACGCAAATGTGTCTGCGTGTGTTAGAGGAGAGGGAGGTAATTTGTTACAGGCGGAATGAAGCTTTACGCAGCTTGCTGAGAATATTTTAGCCCTCGCATGCTGCTTTGCTGCCTTTGAAATGCAAACAGCTTCACTTCAGCCCCAGAAATCAAAATGAATATATAGACCTTGAAGACAACAGTTATATTTTCATTTCTGTGTAAAATCAGTGTATTGCAGCAGGCTGATGCCCTGTAAATGGTTCCCTGTCTCGGTCCTTTGAGGAGAACTGTGTTAGGTGACACCAGATTACACTAGATGTTATTGCTTGCAAAGCACATGAGATTTACAAATACTGCAATTGACCCTTTGCCGGGAGTTTGATTGACAAGCGATCTAACCAATCATGATGCCGAATCCGCCATTTTGTCCGACAAAGCAGTTAGGAGTTAGAAGATTAACCTCAGTGGACTTGAAAAATGGTGTGTATTGATGTCTTTCCACGTTTGAAACAACATTCTTTCTCATGTTAATTCATGTTTATTTTGGGGGGTCTTTGCGAAGGGTCAGTTAGATTTTAAGACAAATAATTTGTATTAAAAGCAACTTTATTCCTCCAACTAGATTTTCTTTTCATTTGTAATAGAAACTTTATGTGGAACACATCCTGGCATTTTTAATTTTTACAGTCATGGTTACTTTCTTCAAACAACATCAACTGCCCATGTCACACAGTCATTTCCAGTTTCTTTGCTCTCTGTCTTCCTCCTTTCTGTCTCTGTCTCACTCCTAATAAGAGCTTTAGAGCTGGTTTAGAGTTTGGGATGCTTTGAGAAAACATTACCCTAAAACACTGATCTCAGACCAGTTTTGACTGCTCTAAATCACACCCTTAACCATTGCCAAGCCAAAAAAAACTCTGATCACTGTCTGAATGCGATATTAATGGTTATCTCAGGCTCAGAGGATTGTGATGGGAATTTGGTCTCAACAGAAGTGCACTAAAGTGCTGAGAACTATTGTGAGAGAAGAGGGTCATCTGGAGGCTGAATTCACATTGCATCACGTAGCCCAAGCTGCATCATTTTCTGCTTGGTCTGATCCATATCCTCGTGGAGCGTGCTGTTTTGCAGCCAACATGCGTGCCTTCAGGACAAGGGCTCACAGGCCGTGGCTGGAGAGGCGCTGACCTGCCACATTGCCACCGCCCCCCTGAGAGAGGGAGCTACGCCGTGATTCTCAGGAGAGAGAGGACAAAGTTCCCTATTCCCAACAAAATAAGCTCCTCAGCAGTCTGACATCTGATGCTGTGTGTATCCGAGCCTGCAAAAGTTTCCCCGCTTTAGGGAATGTTTAAATCGCTGCTTTGTTGCCCAGGGCAATAATTGTCCAATGATGAAGACTGAATGGGAATACACTGAACGTGCTCCTGACTCCCTCCACTGAGACAATCTAAAAATGCTGAGGAAGTGTTTAGTAGCCAGAAGCTGTTTTGCTGTTTGTTTTGATGAAGGTAAAATTGTGTGGTTGAATGCCCTGTCCGTAAGGAATGCTATATTTTTGGAAAAATGACTGGTAAAAGTTAGTCGAAATTACAGTAAATAAGCACACCATCAAGAAGTCAGCAGGGTTTTTTAATTTGCCAACAATTGTTTTTTCTCTATTCCAATTCTGAGTAAAATGCACTGAAGTTCAGACTCAGCCACGCAGCACAAACAACATGCAATGTGAAGTGAACTTAAGGGCTTTCGCATTACACTTAACCCTGGGTTAACATCCATTCCCAGAGGAACATTTTACCACTCGCTCTTTTATAGCTTGAGAGATTTAATGGAGTTCTCAGTAATGTTTCAGTAAAGTCACTGTAAAACAAAGCAGATGCAAATGGAAGAACTGGAATCATTTGATGAAAAATAGTCAAATTTGATTGCAGACTTTGATTACAAACCCACCCATCCTAATCTCCTCCTGGTTAAAGGTGCCATCAAATGAAAAATTGAATTTACCATGGCATAGTTGAATAACAAGAGTTCAGTACATGGAAATGACATACAGTGAGTCTCAAACACCATTGTTTCCTCCTTCTTATATAAATCTCATTTGTTTAAAAGACCTCCGGAAAACAGGCGAATCTCAACATAACACCGACTGTTACGTAACAGTCGGGATCATTAATATGTACACCCCCAATATTTGCATATGCCAGCCCATGATCGAGGCATTACACAAGGGCAAATGTCTGGATGTGCACAGCTGAATCATCAGACTAGGTAAGCAAGCAAGGACAATAGCGAAAAATGGCAGATGGATCGATAATAACTGACATGATCCATGATTACATGATATCTTTAGTGATATTTGTAAATTGTCTTTCTAAATGTTTCGTTAGCATGTTGCTAATGTACTGTTAAATGTGGTCAAAGTTACCATCGTTTCTTAATGTATTCACGGAGACCGAGCCGTCGCTATTTTCATTTTTAAACACTTGCTGTCTGTATAATTCATAAACACAACTTCATTCTTTATAAATCTCTCCAACAGTGTAGCATTAGCCCGTTAGCCACGGAGCACTATCAAACTCATTCAGAATCAAATGTAAACATCCAAATAAATACTATACTCACATGATCCGATGTATGCATGCAGCATGCATGATGAACACTTTGTAAAGATCCATTTTGAGGGTTATATTAGCTGTGTGAACTTTGTTTACGGTGTTTAAGGCAAGCGCGAGCTCCGGGGGCGGGGGACCACGAGATTTAAAGGGGCTGCAGCGTAAATCGGCTCATATTTAATGATGCCCCAAAATAGGCAGTTAAAAAAATTTATAAAAAAAAAAATCTATGGGGTATTTTGAGCTGAAACTTCACAGACACATTCAGGGGACACCTTAGACTTATATCACATCTTGTAAAAAAACGTTTGATGGCACCTTTAAAATCTAGAATAAGCCATTTTTACACTTGTGGTTTTAAAAGGTGGTTAGCACCAAGTTTTATCCTCAGTTATAATGGAACACTACTCTGAATGACAGATGTGTTAACTGGAGTATCTATCTATCTATCTATCTATCTATCTATCTATCTATCTATCTATCTATCTATCTATCTATCTATCTATCTATCTATCTATCTATCTATCTATCTATCTATCTATCATCTATCATCCATCCATCCATCCATCCATCCATCCATCCATCCATCCATCCATCCATCAGGCATAACATTATGACCACTGACAGGTGAAGTGAATAACACAGATTATCTCTTCATCACGGCACCTGTTGGTGGGATATATTAGGCAGCAAGTGAACATTTTGTCCTCAAAGTTGATGTGTTAGAAGCAGGATGTAACGAGGTCAGATGTGGGAAGAAGGAGGCGGGAACCGGCGAACGTTCAACAAAAGTTTAATCTCCAAAATAAACAAACAAAACGAAAGTAATGCCGGCAGACCCTCGCGGACGTCTGCCGGCCACACAAACATAATAAAACATAACATAAAGTCCAGGCCTGGTCCTCTCTCGTCCTTCGCTGATGTCGCTCCTCCTTTTATGCCTCCGGAGCTCCTCCGTGAGAGACTCGAGGCCGGCACGCCTCGCAGGTGACGCTCATTATCACTCGCGTCACCGGCCTCGCTCCGTTCCCTCACGGCTCTCGCCCGCCCTGCTCGTCACACAGGAAAATTGGGCAAGCGTAAGGATTTGAGCGAGGTTGACACGGGCCAAATTGTGATGGCTAGACAACTGGGTAACAGCATCTCCAAAAACTGCAGCTGTTGTGGGGTGTCCCGGTCTGCAGTGGTCAGTATCTATCAAAAGTGGTCCAAGGAAGGAACAGTGGTGAACCGGTGACAGGGTCATGGGCATCCAAGGCTCATTGATGCTCGTGGGGAGCGAAGGCTGGCCCGTGTGGTCCGATCCAACAGACGAGCTACTGTAGCTCAAATTGCTCAAGAAGTTAATGCTGGTTCTGATAGAAAGGTGTCAGAATACACAGTGCATCGCAGTTTGTTGCATATGGGGCTGCATAGCCACAGACCAGTCAGGGTGCCCATGCTGACCCCTGTCCACTGCCGAAAGCGACAACAGTGAGCATGTGAGCATCACATGGACCACTGGACCACAGAGCAATGAAAGAAGATGGCTTGGATTGATGAATCACATTTCTTTTACATCACGTGGATGGCCGGGTGTGTGTGCATCGCTTACCTGGGGAACATTTGGCACCGGGATGCACTATGGGAAGAAGGCAAGCCTGTGGAAGCAGTGTGATGCTTTGGGCAATGGCAATGTTCTGCTGGGAAACACTGGGTCCTGCCATCCATGTGGATGTTACTGACACGTACCATCTACCTAAGCATTGTAGCAGACCATGTACACCCTTTCAATGGAAACGGTGTTCCCTGGTGGCTGTGGCCTCTTTCACCAGGATACTGCACCCTGCCACAAAGCAAAAATGGCTCAGGAATGGTTTGAGGAGCACAACAACGAGTTTGAGGTGTTGACTTCAAATTCCCCAGATCTCAATCTAATCGAGCATCTGTGGGATGTACTGAACAAATAAGTCTGATCCATGGAGGCCCCACCTTGCAACTTACAGAACTTAAAGGACCTGCTGCTGACATCTTGATACCAGATACCACAGCACACCTTCAGGGGGCTAGTGGAGTCCGTGCCTTGACGGGTCAGGGCTGTTTTGGCAGCAAAAGTGGAACCAACACAATATTAGAAAGGTGGTCATAATGTTATGCCTGATCGGTGTATATACAGTTTATATGTGTGTGTGGTTGGCTGGTAGGTGGGTTGGGTAGTACTTGAGAATTAAAAGATCACAGGCATGAGTCAGACTGGGTTTAGCACTCTCTCTTTTTCTCTCTCTGGTTTTGTCCCTTTCTCACTCCTTCTACCTCTCGTAATAAGGTCATTCTGATTGATATGATAATCCCAAGTGTGGAGCATGAAAGGGGTTGGAGAGATACGGAAAGGCTGAGAGTGTGGATGAAGGAGGCAAGTGGAGAGCCCTGGATTTAATTTCACCACTTTCACAGGACAAGTCTTACAAAGTCTGACCTGCTGTGATTATGCAGAAGATCCTCAGCATTACCTTTGGCCTCACCTCACTCGATAATGAGGGAGACGTCTAAAAGAACTGTGAAAGCCGCATGACTAACGCTGTGATGAGTGCGACGGTAATCCCAAATATGAATTGCATTCAGTCTTTATCAATTGATTAGCAAAACCCACGAAATGTCAAATAAAAATATCACAGACCTTTAATCTAGAGCTATTCGCCAACTTTTCCTCAGGAGATGTCATTGATCTGCAAGTAATTTCTCCTTCAATATCTGCAAGGAGTTCTGTGCCAGTGTTGTTGTTGTTTCTGAATCTGAATTTAATTTTTGGTGGTCTGACTGAGGCAGTGATCTCCCTCCGAGAGCTGAATCTCATTTAGCGTTTCTGTTCAGGGATAAAAGACCTGGCCTCGAAGAAATTAATTAATTTGTGTTTAGTGTCAACCAGTTTCGCTAAGTGTTTAGTTGTTTTGTTGAAAATTGAGGCTAATGTTTCTCTCAGCCTCCTGAAATATACTTTGAAAATAGGCCTACGTGTTGAATCTTTATTCTGAATCTCTTTTTTCTGCTGCTCACATGCCTCCCAAGTGATGTTTGCTCGGCACAGAGAGAAAATGAGACAGCAGGTCTGGCGAAGTTCAGACATGGTTTACTAATAAAGTCCCACAGAGCTTCATGACCTTTTCAATATTCTTCCTCAGATTAGTTGAGGGGAGAGAGGTGTGCTTGGATTGCTTTCAGACGTCACTTTAATTCATATAGAAGTGTGTGAGACAGCTCCAAAACATGGCTTCTCACCATTTCTTACAATTTATTAGTTATGGATCAAATAAAGTGTCATTTTATAGACTGCAAATCAAAGATTTTTAGGAAGGGAAAGTATACAAAATCATAACGTCATTATTGCAGTATACGGTCTAATTTAAATAGTGGAAGCATTTGGCTCCTTAAATGAAGCAATGACTTTTTAGTTCCTAATTACAGATTCACTTCAAGTTTTTCAGAGTTGTTTCAGTTCAATGAGTGCAACTTGTTTACCTTTTAATAACAGTCTTTGCAGTAATTAGTGGATTAGATCACTTTAAAATGAAAATTTCTCAAAGATCCTCCAAGGAAGGCAGTCTCAGGATATAACTCTGACTGTGTTCATCAGAAAGAAGACTATGTAGACTATGGTTAAAAATTTACGTTAGATAAACTTGTATTTAACATATATTAACATAATTTTATTATGCTACCATTTTATCATTTATTATAGCAAAAAAAAATGTCAGTATAACAAACAGTTGATGGGCCCTATTGACTTCTAAAGTATTTTTTCCCGATACTGTGGAAGTCAGTAGGGTCCATTAACTGTTTGGTTACCCATATTCTTCAAAATGTGTATGAAAGAAATTTATACAGGTTTGGAACAACTTTAGGCTGAGTATCTAGGGGCTTTCGCGCCGAATAGTTCTAGGAACTCAGTTATAGGAACTAGCCACTAGGATAGTTCCCAGAGAACTAATTTCTTCCCCGGGCCATGTACCGTCTTTAAGCACGGCTTTTACAAACGCTGAAAACCAGTGGATGGAGGATGCCGTGATCGGAGCTGTGTTTGTAGTTTGTCGTGGGTTTAATGCATAATTTATGAGACTGAAACAGCAAAAAGTCGGGCTAAAAGACGAAATCTCCTATGACAACTTTCAGTATTACATATCATCGAAGCAGAGAAAAGAACACAACCCTGCAGCCACCAGGTAAATGCCGTTATCGCTGTTTTCCATGTTCGTGAAGTAAATATTTTTACACATTTTTTTTTTTAAATGTCAGTGTTTGACATGCGTTTGACCAATCAACTTACACTTCACTTCAACTTACACGTCACTGATAGTTCCTATAGTGCTGGTTTAGACCCTACTCTGAAGTAGGAGCTAATTTAGTTCCCCCAAAAGGAGTTCCTAGAACTAAAATTGTTCCTATTTCCTGCAGTGCGAACACGGCAAAATAGCCTATAGTTCTAGGAACTAAGAAAAGGTTCCTCTGGTGTGAAAGCTAATAACATTACCCTTATAATAACAGAATTTTCATTTTTGGGTGAACTATCCCTTTAACCCTTAAATGCATGACTGTTTCGCCAATCATTCTTACATATTCGGGTCTTTATCGACCCAGATCTATATCTAACATGGAAGGATCTCTACCTGTCACGATAATATAAAACTCTTCTGATAATAGAGTAACAATTACAGAAGAATAAAATAAAGCATATTTTGATACCTTTTGGAGCTTGAAAGGGCTCCGTTTGAGCAGATGTTTTATGCCATCATTCACTGTCCTCGTCAGAGCTTATTTCCCAGTAAATTCAGCAAGAAATGGGCTAGTTCTATGTTTGAGGTCACAAATATGAGCCCATTCGCGAACTCAAACGTATTCTCAAAACTATAGAATTTTCAACATCTTCGAAATCAATATTTCGATCGCTAACAGCTTCACCAGATCCATCCAGTAAGAGTTACAGTCATATTTGATTGCGTTCAGTACTCGCTCTGCAGTAAATCGCTGAGCCATTTCATGTTTTTCTTATTTCATTTTCTGTCTGAATGAGTCGTCACTTCAGCATTGTGTTTCAGACATTGCCACCTTGTGGAATAAAGGTGAATTGCACTTATTCCGTCATCTAAGATTCAATTATTGTTGTGCAGAAAAAATATACTAATACTTATACACACCTCGGGTCGTTTGCGACCCTATTTTTACAAAAAATGAATACAAAAATAGGCATTCTTTTATAATTTTATGATTTTTTTTCTTGTTATATTTTTTATAATGAATTGCTTGAGGAATACCAAGAAGGTTGATGTCTAACTTTAAAAAATGAACGAGGAGGAGGGTAGTGAATGACGTCCCGGGTCACTAAAGACCCGAGGTATGCATTTAAGGGTTAAGTGTCATGAACCTGAAGTAAACACATCATAGTAATAGTTCCTAGTTCATTTCGATTTGGACATAATGGAAAAATGACTCTTCATTGTGGAAGTAAGTTTTGAACTATCGACTCAGAATGACTTACTGACTTGGCGAGTGCCAAGATAAACCAGACTCAAAGACAGATTAGCAAACCCAAACAGTAGTTTATTAAACTGAGGATGAACTGGAGCAACGCAGGTGAGGAAATATCATATGAAGCTACCAGTTCTGGAATGGTAGCTGGTGGATATTTTTTGGAGAATCTGGGGATGCACACATCTCTGTCTGAGCATGGTGAGTATTTGGGTAAGACTTTCCACAGGGTTTCAGGCAGAAAGACCAAGGAAATCGTAGGAGTAACAAAGGAAATACACAGAGGATCAACGAAAAAAGATATACTGGACTTACAAGCTTAACCACCAAGGTAAGTAGAGCAGGTAAGGAGTCTGTTTCCACATTCGAGGCCAGACAGAGACTCAGAGGTGTGACTGGGAGACTGGGAGGTGTGTGCTTTTATAGTGGTGCTGAGTGATGCGGTGATGAGGAACGGGTTGCGGTGATTAAAACCCAGAAGAGAGTGAGCGCTGTATGGATGTGATGGAAGAGCTGGCATGTCCGAGACAGCAAACTTGATTGAAACCGCTAACTCACAAGCCAATTTGAGATTGTTTTGTGAATCTTTAAGAGTGATTTTTACAAGTTATTTGTTCAGCAATCGGACATAAATCAACAAACTATTTTCCAATATATCCATAAGAATAAACTAAATTTAAGATGTGTTTTTCGATAGTTTATATCTGAGGGTTCTTTGAGCCAAGTCCAGTCTATTCATCTGGATTTGCTTATCAAACTGTGCCATAGTATATCAATATGAGCATTAATGAGTTTTGTGAAATTGCATTTGTTGTTTTGTGATATAATAATACATTTAATTATTATTATCATCTCATAACACTCTTGTGCTGTTGCTCACGTTCAGTTTTAATCTGTCTGTGCTTGTTTAATTTAGCCTGGAACGCACACACTCAGACATTGGGAGACAGAGCAAGCTGTGTTAGTTCTTTGCTCTGAAACCACTGGGAGATTAATCTAGCACCTGAGAAGAGCCATGATCAGAGACTTGTACAAGCCCACTGAATTTCACTCAAGGCAATTAAGAGGGAAAATTAGGCACATTTAGAGCGACTCACACACACACACACACACACACAGACGAGTCCCTAATGGGTCCCTTATGGTGGAAAAATATCCAGGGTATCTGCAATGACAGTCCTGCTCTATGGACTTTCTTTGATCACAGATCTGCATGGGACATCTGTGTATTTGTTTATGTGTGCTTGGATTTCTCTCAGTGACAACTCAACAGCAACAGACATTAGATGGGGGGGGGGGGGGGGCAGATTTGTATCAGTGCCTCAGGCTTTGTAATAGGCTGAGGATTTTATGTGTACAGAAATGAATCAAAGGCTATGATGATCCCCACTGTAACGGCCCAGTAGAATATATATTCATAATAGCATACTCTCAAATTATTCATACTGTATTTTGTATACTGAGTAGAGTTTGCACATACTGTATTACTTATTTATCATTTATATAAAACTATTTATTGGTCTATTTATACATTAATTATTATTAAGTTATATATTAATATGGCTGAATCAACCCAAGGAACTTTAAAGGAAACAGCTGCAGTTTTCAATTTTTATATGATGCATTTTCTGTATGCATGATATATCTGAATGCTAAGTCAAAAAGTAGGTCACCCACAATGCAATGCACTACAATTTAATTTCTGTAATTTTGTTGAATGAACTGGATGCAAGATCTCTTTCTGACCTTTTTATTTGATTTTATTTGATTGGACTGTTAACATTTTTACAGAAACATGGACTGTAATTCTGAAATTAATTAAACATAGTGAAGGTCATATGACAACAATGTAGGACTGTTTAAAAAATATTTATCATCAGATAGCATACACTGTAAAACTGTCACATGCTGTTTGAAACAATAAAATGGATGGATTTAACTCTCAGGGGTCGGCAGTCACGCCAGCAATACCACCTCGTTTTTTTCTTCTTACCGGTGCGAAAGAGACTCAAAATGCTCCATCAATTTTGGACATACAAATAAGAGTTATACATCATTCAAAAAACGAAGGTCTTACGGCTGTGGAACGACATGAAGGTGAGTAATTAATGACACAATTTTCATGTTTGGGTGAACTAACCCTTTAAAGACACAGAGAAAATAATTAACAAAATAAA
Source organism: Megalobrama amblycephala (assembly GCF_018812025.1). Taxonomy (NCBI): domain Eukaryota; kingdom Metazoa; phylum Chordata; class Actinopteri; order Cypriniformes; family Xenocyprididae; genus Megalobrama; species Megalobrama amblycephala. The sequence goes on along the minus strand of NC_063055.1, from coordinate 23,660,830 downwards.
CAACAGGTGTAACTGATAATCAAACAATGAGAAACCATAGAAACAAACTCAAAAACAGGAAACAGAATTAAATGTGCAAAACCCACCCAAACAGATGCAAAACCAAGATTATCCCTTACGATTTTTTTTTTTTTTTTGTCCAGTCAAGTCAAACTAAAAATGAATATTGATTGACTCCAATATTTGTCAGGGTCAAATCAGGTAGAAGGACTTTTTTAAGGAAATATTGGCACAGTATCACTTTTTTTTTTTTTTTTCCATAGTACATTACGCAGTAAACTGTATATTGAGATATAAGCAATACAATAGTATTCCATTCAAAACTTAGATATACAAAACTCGAGAGATACAAAATGCGATGCATGTAGTCTTTGCTCCAAAATACCTTTACTTACTCAGAGTTGTCTGGAAGCTTTCAGGAGGCCTCTGATGCACAGGGACTGATGCAATGTGAGTGTGATGATGAGCCGACAGCCATGCCTCTGTTTTGTGTCTGACACCTCACTTCCTGTGAAGTGTTGTGGAGCTGTCCATGGTCCTGCTTTGGGAGTGATGCTGACAGCTGCTATGTTCCTCCTTATCACAATGCACAAACATATGCATGAACAAACAAACAACAACACGGACACAGACACATTCCCAACACCTCACAGCTGTCCATTCTGCTCATCGGTATCCTCAGCCCAAATCGACTAGAGATTTTACATTTTTGGAAAATCATCTGGTCTCTTACACACTACGAAAAATTCTCAATCATTTTTTTGTTGTTGTTGTTTTGTTTTACAGTAATATCTAAATATTCTTAATGCAAGATTGAGAAGCAAAATTGCATAAAATATTACAGTATGACTTGTTTTAAAAGCCTATATAATTATGTTTAGTTTTCTTACCTCATTGGAAAATATTTTGTGTCCTTGTTACATATGTACAGTACAGTCCAAAAGTTTGGAACCACTAAGATTTTTAATGTTTTTAAAAGAAGTTTCGTCTGCTCACCAAGGCTACATTTATTTAATTAAAAATACAGTAAAAAAACAGTAATATTGTGAAATATTATTACAATTTAAAATAACTGTTTTCTATTTGAATATATTTCACAAAGTAATTTATTCCTGTGATGGCAAAGCTGAATTTTCAGCATCATTACTCCAGTCTTCAGTGTCACATGATCCTTCAGAAATCATTCTAATATGCTGATTTGTTGCTCAAGAAACATTTAATGTGTACAATTGTACAAAATATTTGTGTCCAATATTTTTTTCAGGATTATTTGATGAATAGAAAGTTCAAAAGAACAGTGTTTATCTGAAATCTAATCTTTTGTAACATTATAAATGTCTTTACTGCCACTTTTGATTGATTTAATGCATCCTTGCTGAATAAAAGTATTAATTTCTTTAATTTCTTTTCAAAAAAATAAAAATAAAAATTCTTACTGACCCCAAACTTTTGAACGGTAGTGTATAATGCTACAGAAGCTTTGTATTTCAGATAAATGCTGTTCTTTTGAACTTTCTATTCATCAAGGAATCCTGAAAAAAAAAGTACACAACTGTTTTCAACATTGAAAATAATCATAAATGTTTCTTGAGCAGCAAATCAGCATATTAGAATGATTTCTGAAGGATCATGTGACACTGAAGACTGGAGTAACGATGCTGAAAATTCAGCTTTGCATCACAGGAATAAATTACTTTGTCAAATATATTTAAATAGTACACAGTTATTTTAAATTGTAATAATATTTCACAATATTACTGTTTTTTTTACTGTATTTTTAATTAAATAAATGTAGCCTTGGTGAGCAGACGAAACTTCTTTTAAAAACATTAAAAATCTTAGTGGTTCCAAACTTTTGGACTGTACTGTACATATGTTATGCATAAATACATGCAGCTACCCTGAAACCAAACCTTTATCCTAACCCTAAACATATAGTAAGTACATATTAATTAATATTACTAAGTACTTAAATGTACAAGTACTGTAACAAGGAGGAAACTTTAAAATAAAAGTATTTTGTCTTGTATTAAATATAATGATATTTATACTTAAAACAATAAACAACAACACCAAACAATATTTTCAAATAAGTAAGAATAAAGTATCCTTGATTTAAGATATATTCTTTGAAAACATTATTTATTTAGCTTGCATCTTTTTTAGCTTGTTTAAGGAGGTTCAGATATTTTTTAAATGGAACACAGTAAAAAAATTACTCATTTTATTTTTTTTATTTTTTATCTTATTGATTGGGAGTGCACATGTTTTTCCTTGCAGTGCACCTTTCTCTTTTGTTTTTTTGGAGAATTCAGTATAAGCTGAATTGTTGGCTGAATTGTGCATGTAGGTAGCTGAGGTTTGGAAAGGAAATCACAGAGTGAAACTAATGAATGGATTTTGAGCTCCCAGCTGACAGCAGAGTATTGACAGAATGGCAATAGGACAGAACCGACTCTCACCGACCCCTTACAAGCAAACACCTTTGCAAACACACCACTCTTGCAGTTTCCATAGTTACAGGTTAAACCTGCCCTGCTGATACTCCAACTGGTTTATTGTACAACACAACATCTCAACAAAATAAACAGCTCACTGTAAGCATTCATGACTCTGCGGAGATGGTGTGAATGTCATTTGCATAACATTTCAACAGAAATATCTTTAAAATGCATTTTAAAATCACATGCTTCTGATGTTGCTTGAGAGGTCAGGTCAAGATGAAATAACAGAAAACTAAGTGAAGTCAAACTTGTCTTTGATTCTATCTGCTGCTCATCAGTATCATCTCTTCTCAAACTAAATGTATTCAGAGAGAATGATGAAAGAGAACCTTCATCTGCAGCTCTATCTGTAAAAACGAAAGATTAAAGAGAGAGCGCAGTGAAAAGAGATCTATGCTGTGTTACATAGTGATTTAGTAGTAGTTTAATGAATTTTGATGGGTATTAACATGTTGGCCACCAGACTGTAGTAAACATAATACAATGCTTCATTCTCTTGATGTCCCTGATGCTAATTTTACATTAAATCAGTTTAGAGACAGAATGTATATATGACACACACATTATTCAGTAGTATAGTGCAGAAAATAGACTGTCATTGTCAATTAAATCGGTAACGCTTCACAATAGGGTTCATTTGTTAACGTTAATGTATTAACTAACATGAACTAACTATGAGCAATACATGTTACTGTAGTGTGTTTGTTAATCTTTGTTAATGTTAGTTAATGAAAATACAGCTGTTCATAGTTTGTTCATTAACAAAGATTAATAAATCCTGTAGAAGTATGGCTCATTCTTAGTTCATGTTAACTAATGCAGTTAAGGGTTAGTTCACCCAAAAATGAAAATTATATCATTAATTACTCACCCTCATGTCGTTCCACACCCGTAAGACCTCCGTTCATCTTCGGAACACAGTTTAAGATATTTTAGATTTAGTCCGAGAGCTTTCTGTCCCTCCATTGAAAATGTTTGTACGGTAGACTGTCCATGTCCAGAAAGGTAATAAAAACATCATCAAAGTAGTCCATGTGACATCAGTGGGTTAGTTAGAATTTTTAGTACTACCTACACTCAAAAAAATGATTCTAGCTGCTTGTTCAGTTTATTTAAATAAAATAAGCTGAACCAACACAAATCTTTAGTTTTTTACTTAATTGGCATTTGCACTCAATTGTATTATGTTAAATGAAATTTAATTTGCAAAATGTTAGGTTAACCTAAACCATTTGTGTTGGGATGACATGAATCATTTATGTTGCATTGATTGAAACTGGGCAGTGGATTTCTAGTTCCCAGCATGCTTTGCGTAGGGAAAGATCAGGACAGTAAATGTTGAACTTAAGTGCTGTTTAATGTGTTTTTAGTAAAGGGAAATACCTTTTAAAGTTTGATGTTCAGTTATATTTGACATTTAAAAGAGTTTGTTATGTCGATTTTTTTGAGGTTACCATTATGCTGAAGTGTAGACCTTGTGGTTAGGCTATGGGTGGCTGCATGAAATAAATCTATGTTGTTCTCAACAAGCTTTAACTGTGCTAAAGCCAGTGATGAGAAGTTCTTTACCTGATCATTACTTGCATGCTATAAATGTTACTTAGCATATGAAAAAGTGATATTTTAGTTTAGTTTTTATAGAAATATAAATAAATTAGTTTGAGGGCCAGCACATAATTTACACAGTCTACATATGGTCATCAGCTTTATCCCTCTCAATGGTCATGAAACATGTATGTCTGTGTACAACAGCTATTCACAACCTAAGCACAAGCGCACATCTTCACCATGATGGTAACAAAAACATTTTTATATATATACGCTACAAACTCTTTTAAATGTTCAAAATAACTAAACATTAAACACTTAAGCACTAACAGGTCTTTCCATTTCCTTAAAAGTGCAGAAAACTTGAGCAACACTGCACAAGGGCACCAGTCTGAATAGCACTGGTTGGATCAACAAGAATGAATTATGTTCAGGAAACATTCACAGAATATGTCAAATGAAACTGGTGTGATCTCATTCAATTAGCATGAATTTTACTCATCAGTACAATTAACCTATCTTAAGTTCAAATAAATCAGTTCAACTGTGTGGAAATAGGTGTCATAATTGAATTAAGTTAGACCAACAAGTTATTTTTTTGAGTGTAGTTCACGTACATGCACTTACATGTACTTACCTAAGAAAGTATAGGTAATATAAGGGGTAGGCTCATGGTTAGTACCTAGTTACCAAGTTATTGGAAGCTGCAATAGTATTTCTTCTCTTTTATGACATATATCAGAGTGAAACGGCTTCTCGAACAAGAAAAAAATGTAGGGCATGACATGATATTGTCCATCTGGAATTGATTGGATTGTTGGATTGTTGTGATTTGCTATTGCTGTGATCTCATGTGAGTGACAGAATGTCCCGCCACCACATCATTATAGTTTTTCTCAGTCACTTTGGTACATTTCTCCAATCATCCTTTCAATTTGCAAAACTGTCTGTTCATTTGTCAAAATAATTTGTACAAACAGCACAACATATTGGAGTACCTGCAAAAGCCTGGAACTTGCTCGGAATCCTTAGTCCATCTCTCAAAAGCAAGTATTTATGTGAATGAACATATCAGTGGCATCAGAATGACAAGTCCTTGTGTCATTGTTCTCGAACAAGATAGTCAAAATGCTTAGCCATGTTGTCAATATAATAGTGATTCATATTTCAGATGTAGCCTAAACTATGGCTATGGTTTTTATGACAGTGAACAAATTACTGTAAAATGTCCTTGTGATAAATACGGTTTTTCTCAGTCGCTTTGGTGCATTTCTCACATCACTATTTACATTTGCACAACAGTTAATGCAGTTCTCAAAACAATTAGTACAAACTGCAAAACCTAGTTGATAACCTGCAAAAGCATGTCACTTGCTCAAAATGGATAAGTCATTCCTCAAAAGCAAGTATTTATGTCAATGAAAGTGTCAGTGTCATCAAGATGAAAAGTCCTGACACCATTGTTTATGAACAAGATAGTCAAATGGCTTTGTCATGTTTTCATTATGACAGTTTACTCTGTCAATGTTTTCCAATGCAAAAAAGTCAGATTTTGGTGACACTACCTGAAAATGCTCAAGACAGCACTATATACTATTTGCACAGCCATTTGAAAAATACAGTAAAGTTACACATTACTGTATTTAGTGAGGTAACTGAGTACAAGACACTGAATATGTATGTTTCACATTTTTACTGCATATGCTCTTTGCAATTCTAATTTGTTCACAGCATTGTGCAAAAGAAAAAATACACCCTTATTTGCAACAAACATAAACTCCCTTTGGGTAGAGCTGTGCACAACTGTAAACAATATTGCAGTACATATGGCAAATCTTTACTGTAACACTACTGTACACTACAATACACTAAATGTGTGATGCAGTAAAGCTGTACGTCTAAATGTAAAACGTACAGTGACAAGTTCTTGTCCCACTGCAAGCTTCATGTATGACACGATGACAGTAGTGCAGTGCAGATTGTTTAGTGCTGAATCACTGTCCATTTATACACACATGTTCTTCCAACGAAATGTTTGAATAATTGAATTTACAGTGGTTCTCCCAACATTTGGCTGCACCCTTCGACCAGCCTCAGCCATTGTGAGGCCGTGATTGACAACATGATCCACAATTGTAGCCCTGATTTCATCAGGGATCTGCCTATTGGCCTCTTCTTCCTCTTCCCCTGTTTTGTCCCCTTCCCCTTCTTCCCCGCACCCTCACCCCTCTTCCATGAGGCTGACCTTCCACTTCTGTGTCACAGTATTGTAGAAATGGTACACACTATGTCCTGCTTGGTTCGTATATGCTTGTAAAATGGGGGTTTATGGGATTCACCTCTGACAGTGATTGTAGAGAAGTGGCTTATCATTGGTTGCAACTAATGCTTCACATACCCCTTCTCATCAGTGAAAGTTGAGATTCACTTGAGAGAAATTGTTCAATTTAGGAGACATTTTCAGGAAAAAAAGATTTTAAAAAAGTGTGTAAAATTTGCTTGACAGATTTTGACAACTAGTTCAACATTTTTGTATGTAATGACTCAAGCAATGAAATGAGGACTATTAGTTTTATATGGAATGACTATTCAGCATTCACAAGTATAGTTAATTTTGACTGACATGACATAAGCAAATGCTAATGTTATAAAACAGCAGAGAGTTGTATGAAAGCAATTGATGCATGTCCAAAAGCATTTGCAATTTGTTCGAAGGAATGAGAAACTGCTACTATGATGTGCACAAATGACTAAATGTTGTGGAGGTTGAACTAACTGTTGTGCAAATGTAAATAGTGATGTGAGAAATGCACCAAAGCGACTGAGAAAAACTGTAAAAAAGACAAGACTATATATACATACACTGTACATATGTATTCATGTGTATGTGTGTGATATAGTATGTGTCTGTATAACGTTCATTTAGCCTACTATACTGTAAGTGTAAAGCAAGTGTAATATGCTTCTGTAAGTGTAAAAATGCCACTGTAATATTAAGATCATAGCGTGTACATTGCTGAAATACATACCTGTTATGTCTACGAAATGCTTGAATGATTGAGGAAAAGGTTTTTCTCCAAATGTACGGCTGCACATTTAGACCCACATAAGCCATTATAAGGTCATGATTGAGACCATAGTTCACAATAGTGGGGCCTCATAGAATGGGCCTCATTTCAACAGAAACGTGCCTACGCCCTTTGCCTTATCTACCTCTTCCTCTGTTAGGCCTCCCTACCTTCTACCACACATCTTTACTCTTCTTCTTCTTCTTCCCAGCTGTTGACCCTGTTCTTCCATTATCAGAAATTGAAACTCTTGTTTTGTACTCTGTCTATATGCTTTCCAGTTGAAGATTGATGACATGCATCTTTGAGCTGTTTTAGAGAACTGGTTGTGTCATTGGTTGATCTAATGCTTTACATTCCCCTGAATACATTTGTGAAATTCAGGATTCACCTGCAAAATTCATCAATTCAGGACACATTTACAAAAGTCTAATAGAAATGTATAGATAATATACTTGACATTATGATAACTAGGTCAACCATTTTGCATTTAATGACATTTTGCAATGAACTAATGACTAGATGTTTTGAGGGTTGCGATTATTCAACAGAGAACTATATAACACATTTGAGCAACATGACATTAGTAATTGATAATGAAGGAAATAGCAGACAATTGTACATAATCAATTGCCTGAATGTACTAAAGCATTTGCAATTTGTTCAAAAAAATGAAAAACTGCTTTTTTGACACAATGATGTGAAGATTGAACAGGTAGTTTTGAGAATTTCAATTCTGATCCGAGAAATGTACCAAAGCGACTGAGAAAAACTGTAAACGTCATCAGAGAAGAGAAGAGATGTGGTTGCAAGAGAGAGGGGAAGATATTTTGATTAAAAAAATTAAAAATGATTTGCATGGATAAATCATTTGTAATAAATACTGTAATATTCCATAAAAATAAGAACTGTCAATTTTGATTTCACAGTGACTTAAAAACGTGATTAGTCTTGATGAGCATCAGTTTTGGAAGGGCCGTTAAACTGGGTAACCTGTTAAAATGTTCCTGTAATTCTAATTCACTCACTCTTCTTGCCTGCTGAGGATGTGTGAGCAGGACTACAGATTGCTGATGCCTGTATTGGCCCTCAGTGACTCTGTAATTGGACAGAGATAACTCGGTAGGGGGAGCCGGTCTAAATGCACATGGCAAGAGCTTTGCGTAAACTAATGACTCTCCGTGGACCGTGGAGGAACAGGGAAAACACCTCCATTATGAGGAGCTAACCCTCCGTAAAAGCGTTTCATAAAATGTTCTCGAACATCATAGAGAGAGTTAGCTCCATTAAACACAATATCAAAGGCATAGACAGAAAATTCCAGAAGATAAAAGACTGAAAATTCACCCAGCAGAAACATTCACTTTTATGAAATAAGTATTTGCATCAGACCAGACCTTTTTATATTATACTTATAAAGTAATTCATAAAGGATATTAGCAGCGGAGTGTTTCTGTGTTAGAGATGCAGGGAATCTTTTTCATTCTAATAGACACATGCTGTTAGCTGTGTGTAATTTTAGTAGTTCTGTAGCGATATGCAGTATGCTGTAAAAGCGTACTGTTAACTCTGTATTTGTAGTGCTATTGGTGCAAGGTATACATTATTTGGTACTGTTAGCTGTTCATATTTTCTGTGTAGTTTCAATTGATTAGCTGTGTAGTAGGTTACTATATCATTGCAGTGTACTGTAATTAGCACTGTAGTTGTGTGTAGTATTATAACTTTCCAGTGTAATTTTAAATTAGCACTGTAGTTGTTGTGTGGTATTATTAATGATAGCTATTAAGCGTAATTAGCTCTGTATAGTTATGTGTTGTAGTAGTAATGTTCGCTATGCAGTGTAATTAGCACTGTTTGGTAGTATTAATGTTAGCTATAAGTGTAGTTAGCACTGTATAGTTGTGTGTTGAAGTATTAATGCAAGCTATGCATTGTATGGCAATATTAATGTTAGTTATAAGTGTAGTTAGCACTGTAGGTGTGTAGTATTAATGTTAGCTATGCAGTGTTATTAGCATTGTAGTGTGTGATAGTATTAATGTTAGCTATCAATTGTAATTAGCACTGTGTATTATTAATGTTCACGATGCAACTACATAAGCACTGTATTTATGTGCAGTATAGTTACGTTAGCGCTGCAGTGTTATTAGCTCTGTACAGGGTCTATGTGTATGTGGTACAATATTATTTATGTTAGCTATGCAGTATAAGCATAGCTGTGTGCACTATTATTAATGATAGCTACAGTATGCAGTCCAATTTGCACTAGTTATGTGCGGTACTAATGTTAGCTGTGTAATTAGTAAAGTATATTTGTGTGGCGGTATTATTAATGTTAGCAATAAAGTATAATATGCAATGCAGAGTTGTGTGTGGTATTATTAATGAATAAAATAATGTTAGCTTTGCTGCGTAATTAGCACTGTACTATGGTGTGCAGTATTATTAATGTTAGCGATGTAGTATAATTAACACTGTATGGTTGTGTGGGATATTATTGTCAGAAATGCGGTATAATTAGCACTGTTACTGTTTGTAGTTAGGTGTAGGTGTAGGCTTTGTGTTTAGAGTATTAGCAGTAGAGTTAGCGGGATATAGTACAGTATAAGCAGTATTATAAGTGTGTAGCATTAGTGGTGTTAGCGATGTGCAGCTTGCAGTATTAGCCACACTAGCCCGTTGTGTTTGAGCTCTGGGAGAAGAATCCCCCGCGGAGACCTGGACTGCTCCCAGTAACAGCCCTGTTTGACCCACTTCACATCACAAAGCCTCAGACTCCAGAGACCCATACACGCTCCGCAGAGCGTCTTCACTTCGCAACAACACCAGAACCCCGTAATACATCAGCGTAAAGCAGATGACTCCCACAGGAAGAGAGAAAGAAAGTGAATTGCCCCTCTCTTTCTCTCTCAGAGCTGTAGATCAGAGCTTTAGATCTCGGCAGAGGGAAGTATACCATGTTCTTGCCACACTCAAACTGATTAGAAAGCACAATCTCCAAAAAGCAAGCTCAGCAAAGATTTTTACAGAATAAGGGAAGGAGGCCATCCTCTCTTTTCAAGCTATGTTTTAACAGTCCTATAGTGTAGGAAAATGACACAGTGTCACACAGTCCTCCGTGGTGTGTGTGTGTGTGAGTCATAGTTCTGTGTGATTAGATTTGAAGATGTCGTGTGATGTGTGTAATCTGTGGTGTCAAGCTTTATCTTAGAAATAGAGCACATATCTTAATGTACAGCACACACACACACACACACACACACACACACACAGACAGTCCTTTTGGAATCTAGCACTTTTTCACAGTGCTACTGATATATTTCTCCATGCTCTGCATTAAAACATTGGACCAGAATCAAATTTTCAGCCATGATAAAGTGCTTCACACACATTTACAGCTGTGGGTGTTTGACAGAGAGTAATGCTGTGGAAATGAAGACCTTGGATGGAGATGGAGTTTGAAAACTTATTCTAATTTTTAGGACTATTTCAGGATAAGGATAGAAATTAAGTCTCTCTGTCTGTCTGTTTAACATGTCATATTTATATACAATTACAATTACAGATGTAAATGGATCCAAAACATTTCATGAGCAATGTTAGGGGTGTAATGGTACATGTATTCGTACCGAACCGTTTCGGCACAGGGCTTTTGGTTCGGTGCACGTGTGTACCGAAGCATTACATTGCAACATTGTAGCCTAACCACCATTAACCACAAATAATCGCAATAAGCTCTGCGTTTTGTTACTTTCAATAAGAAACAAAGTGTCATCCTTCAAATTCTGTCAATGAAATCACGAAATTTAAACAGAAAATGCCGTTTTGGCGCGCTTTGATGCGACGTGACAGATCACTGTACAGGCGCTTCAGTTCAACCGGCAGCGCGAGAACGCGATCATCTCTTCCTCTTTAATACTACTTACAGAATAAACATGAAAGAACATCTAAAAGGTATGCTGAAAGATACAGTACTACAACTTACTGAAACGATCATATCTCGTGTAATCGCTCAATCAGTGGGCGGAAAGACGTCAATGAAAGCTTGTAAACAATATGTAGCATTTACCCAGAAAAGCCATTCAATGTCCACAGCTTGTTAGTTCGCTAGAGAAATGAACTATTTCGCTTAATATATGCACTGTATTATCATATATAATCAATATATTTTACTTAACCTTTTAGTGATGTCCTGATTAGGCTATTTAATGTTTAAGTAAATCTGTTGTGAAAATGACAGCCACTGTGTAGAAATGATTATATTTCAACAACAAATTGGAGTAAACACATTTACATTAGGTGCAGCTTACATGTTTGCATAGGCCTACAATTTGTTATTTGAGTGCTGATGATTTTATCTAAAAATAAAAAGCAATTGAATTTAGGCTAATAGCTATTCTCTCTCTCTGTTATATAACTGTTTATCAGTTGTTCACTGGGTTTTGTTTGTATGTGTCTCTTGAGCTTTCAACCAGTGATGGACATGAAATCCACAGACCATGTTACATTTTAGAAACTTTATTTTTAACCTCACAGATCATTATCTCTGTCTCTTGATATTTACTTTCTGTAAGCAAGACGGAAAACTTCCAGCTCTGCAGACAGCACCTGTTGTGGCTGATTTACTGGTTAGACCTCATCAGATGCTATGACTCATCTGTGACCCGCAGTGCTTGTTACCGCTTACCTTTCTTATTATTTTTTACATTAAAAACACACATATTTAGACATGGCAACAAGATGAGGTGATTTAAGTAGAGGTTGTAGAGTACATATGATAAAATCCTACCTCATGGGGTGAAATGTAACACACTAGCTGTGCTGCAAGTCAATAGATCTATTTTTAGGTGCACACACTGTCACTGAAACATCATTACTCTCTCACTGAAACATCAAGACTTTCTTACACAGCTGAAGGCAGAATCGTGTGGCAACATTAAATTATTGCAGTGCATTCAGTCTCATTCATGCTTTATTGAAGCCATGAGCTCTCTGACTCCTCTGTTGCTTCTCTGTGCTCCAGTAACTGCTCTCTGCTCCTCGGACCTGCTCCCCAGCTGATCTTATACTCCTGGCTTTGCTCCTCTGACTGCACTCTGATTGGTTACAGCTCTCTGCTCTCTGTGCAGATCCTGTAATCCCACACACTCACTGCTGATTGAGGTTCAGTTTCACTTCTGTCCAGCCTTGCACTTTTCGTCAGATCAATAACACCATACAGAGCTGAGGTTTCTTAGGATTTTACTATGAATGAAACACTCTTTTGAGTGCACAAACACACTCAATGAAAGAAGTTGTCTCACTGCCTACATATGCAGCTGCCTTCTACAAATCATGCCTCACATCCATTTTAAACATTTTTATTGATGATAGCAATAAACATTTATGTATAAGGGACATTTCTCTTTTTTTCTTTCAGGACATCTTGGATTATTTTCCCCCTGTATTTTGGGATTGCATTCTCAGTGAAGGATTCATGCTGCCTTAAAATGAGGTCAAAACAAGGTTAATTAGGTCAATATCTATATATACAGACGTGGACAAAATTATTGGTACCCTTGATAAATATGATCAAAGATGACTGTAAAAATAAACCTGCATTGTTTATCCTTTTGATTTTTAATTCATAAAATTAGCAAAAATCTATTCCTTTCATTGAAGGAAAAGTGAAAGTGGGGGAAAAATCACATTATGAAATAAATATTTTCTCCAAAACATGTTGGCCACAATTATTGGCTCCCCTAGAATTTTTTTATGAGTAAAATATAGTATATTCCCATTAATATTTACATTTTTTTAGCACACCAGGGTGATCATGAACATGATATTGTCCAGCCATGACTTCCTGTTCTACAGGAGTATAATCATGAGGAAACACAATGGCCAAATTCCCTTAATCATTCATCACAATGAGTAAAACCAAAGAATATAGTTCTGATGTGCAGCAAAAGATTGTTGAGTTTCACAAAATAGAAAGTGGCTGTAAGAAAATAGCTAAAGCATTGAAAATCCCCATTTCTACTATCAGGGCAATAATTGAGGTTCCAATAAACTAAAGATGTTACAAATCTGCCTGGAAGAGGACGTGTGTCTAAATCATCCTAATGCGCGGTGAGGAGGAAAGTTTGATTGGCCAAAGACTCTCCAAGGATCACAGCTGGAGAATTGCAGAGATTAGTTGAGTCTTGAATCTCAGAATGTGAAGGCCAAGTATGGTAATACTCGGAATTTATCCTCTGCATTTAACCCATTTCAAGTTAGTGCACACACATTAGGAGTAGATTTGCCCGGGGAGTGATTGGGGGTTAAGTGCCTTGCTCAAGGGCACCTCAGTCAATTCCTGCCGGTATTGAGAATCGAACCCGCAACCTTTGGGTTACCAGTCTTCCTAACCATTAGGCCACAACTGCCCCACCAAGCCTGAACACACAGAAAACCATCCTCTGTATCTTACTGAAATATTATAATATTTCAGTAAGAGTTGGCAGTATTCTTGAAAAGCCTGTTTTGAGCAAGTTAAGTAAAAAACAAATGGTTTTATCATCATAATTTTATTTACAATAGACAGAAGAAACTATACATTAATTTAATACAACTTTCTTTCAAAATTTACTGTACAATCCTGAGCAAAAAATAAAATAAAATAAAATAATAAAATAAAGACGGGCCAAGCCAAGAATTGCAAAATATTTAGTGGTCTTTTAATGGTCTTAACCATTTTAATCACTGGTGATTTGCACAAAAATTGTAGATAAAGTAACTTAGCACAGAAGCCTTCCCCAACTTGCAGGGCACAGGAAGAAAAGTTATTGAAGTGTGTCAATCCACTCAATGTTAATGGCTTCAAACAGTTCATGAGTTGTTGAAAAATGTCTTCCAGTTTGTTTGAGTTTAATGTGAGACCAAATATTTACTAGGGTTCAAATCTGGACTCTGACCAGACCAAAACATGAATCTGATGGACTTGTTCTCAAGCCACTTGGTTGTTTTTGAAATTTGGGCAGGAGCATTTTCTTGTTGAAAAATAACATCTGATCATTCCTCTTTAGATAACAACTTTTCATTTGTGGGAAGCAAACCATTCTGCAATATTCTCCTGTACTCTGAAGCATTAAATGTAAAGTAGTGAGGTAGCTCAGCAATACCAGCAAAAGGCTCCTTACACAATGACAGCTCTTCCTCCATGCTACACTGTGGTAAAAATGCATTTATAATTATATTTCTCAGCATATTTTTGAAGACACTGCTCTGGAGCATCACCATGCAACTTCCACACACAAATTCTCATATTCTGCCCAAACTTCATTCTGTCTTTGATGTTTTTCTGAGACACCAATGGCTTTTTATGTAGTTGCATTTGCTTAAATTTTGCAGATTTCCTGACCAATATTTTGTGGACAAATAAAAGTCAAATAAAAGCTTAGTCTTAAGCCTTTTTGAGCTTGGCCCCTTTTTTTTTTTTTTTTTTGCTCAGGAGTGTACGTATAACATTCAATATATCTGGAATATTCCAGTGTGCCATAAATGTTAATATTAAAGCGTGGATGTTGTGTGCAAAATGTTTAATTTAATTATTAAAACATTTTTTGTTTGTCAGAATTCTTTTGAATAGCTGTCAGTTGGAGAAACATGCCGTTTGCCCACATAATAGTGTGACCTGACCACATGGTGTACGTATGTGAATAAGGACATACTGTAGTCCTCACTTAACCACCCACCGCTGACGTCACCTCTCTGCCTTGTTCACGTAGCCACATATAGGTTTGGGCAGCAACATCAAATCTAATCATTAGAGAGTCACCCTTCCTATAAAACATAAAAAGACACAGACCATAAATAGTTTATAAAGTAGCTAACCCACAATGTCTGTGTATGTGTGTGTTTAAGCAGCAGTTGAAGGTCTCAGAGTGCATGGTGTTTATTGATTGGTTATCAAGCCCTACAGTGTGAAATAATGGCTTTGAAAGAGAGGTCAAACTCAGCTGCTCATTTCTGAGTTTAATCAGCCTCAGTGTTGCACACAGTCCCAGTCAAACACTGTTGCTATTGATCCCCCACAGACACACACAGAACTAAAGCATATATAGCCACAGAGCTGCTTTATATTTATTTACCCTGTTTCAAACATTGAATTCAGGAGCAGCTCATTTTGTAGCTGATTGACTATTAAATACAGTTGTTTATAGACCGATCACAGATCATCAAGCGTGTTGATCAGTCACACACTCTAACAAAAGAGGGCCCAATGTACTGTTAATAAGACGGAATGTTCCGTATTGATTTTTCACAGGTGTTTTACCCTTATTTTGAAATATGCATTGCATTGTGATTTAAGATGAAAGGAAATGGCCACCAGAAATGGTTTATTTCAAACATTTTCCATTTGGACAAAGACAAGGACAAGGACAACTGACTACTGAACACTTAACATTTCAATTGGCTGACTGTTTAAAGTAAAAGAAAATATGCAGGAGTGAAATTTGATTTGCTTCTAAGGTCAATATAATTGATGAAAAAGGAAAGATTTGAAGGGATATTTCACAAAAAAAAAAAAAAAGAAAGTCTTGTCATTTACTTTGCAAAGAGCAAAAAATTAGATTTTTACGTATTCCATTTCAATGCTACTCAAATAGAGTCCAAGTTTCTCAAACTGGTACTTAACTAGTGATAAAGTACTTTACACCCCTATGTGCACTGTAAATATTTTTTTCTCTTATGGCATTAGTATTATTTGTTTTTCTCTTTATTCTGGCACTCACAGCATCAAACAGAGTCCACAGTGAAACACCACCTGTCACAAAGCTTGGAGAAACATTGTGATTCATTTTAGAGGCTTAATGTGAATAATATTCCACATATGTGTCGCCACATGGAGTTTTAGAGGAAAACATCTGATTGTAGATTTTCCACCAAGATAAAAGTTGTTCGAAGATGCATCTTTTTGAGAGCAGCTTTGGTAGAGCTTTTATATGTCTTTGAATTGAATCAATCATTTACATCAGAAAAATAGGTCTGACTAAGTCAGTTCTTGCAATGTTTTTAATTAAGTAATGCCTAGCAAACAGTTAGTATTCTTGTCAAAGCATATTTTAATGCACATTTGGCCCTTGCAGTATGTCGAAATAAAAAATGTACTCTCCCTTGATGAGTCGATGTGTTTTAATTTACTCACCCTCATTTCTTCCAAACCTGTATGACTTTCTTTGTTCTTTCAAACACACAATTTAAAATGTTAATCTCTTTTATATAAGTGAAAGTCTCCAAAAATTAACAAAACAATGTATGTACCATGAATGTATCATAAAAGTTGTCCGGACTATATTCCAAATCTTTTGAAGCCAGCTTTGTGTGATAAACAGACTTTAATATGACTTCAAAAGACTTGAAATATTGCATACAAATTGTTTGGACAACTTTTATACATTAATGTGAGAGGAAAGAAAATTGAAACAATATAAGGTTGAGTAAATGACTACTGAATTTTAATTTTTGACTGAATGAACTCTTTGAATTCATTCATTAAATACTCACCCTCATGTCGTTCCAAACCCTGAAAGACTTTCGTTCATTTTCAAACACAAATGAAGATCTTTCTGATGAAATATGACAGCTTTCTGTCCCTTCATAAACATCTGTGCAACTGAAACTTTGAGGCTTCAAAAAATTCATAAAGAGTAAAATTAATATGAATTAAGCAGTTTAGTCCAAATTTTCTGAAGAGACACAATCACTTTATATGATGAACAGATTGAATTTAGTCTTTTATTCATATATAAACATTGATCAGCAAACTTAAACAAAAGCTCAAAAAAAAAAAAAAACCCACCTGTTTGAGGCGCGAGAACAAACCTCTTGCGGAGACTCAAACGTGCTGTGTAACACATGAGAACGAACCTCATTGGTTCTCGGGCGCATCAAGCAAACATGCTTAAGCTTCCATTCACCTCAACTGATGTGTGAGTTGATGAATGTTTATATATGAATATAAGCCTAAATTCAATCTGTGAATATAAGCCATAATTTGGACTAAACTGCTCAATTCATATAGATTAGTTTTACAATCCCTGACGGCAACATAGTGTCGGACCAGATCTGGCCCAAATCTGGGCCGCATGTTATCCACGTGTACCAGATGTGGGCCGGATTTGGGCCACACTATGTTGCTGTCTGGGAAAGTGGTAGTTATGTAACTGTCTATGATGAAAGGACAAAAACTCTCAGATTTCATTAAAAAGATGTTCATTTGTGTTCCGAAGATGAACGAAAATCTTACGGGTTTGGAACAACATGAAGGTGAGTAATTAATGACCGAATTTTGGGTGAACCAAGCCTTTAATTTTAGACCAAGATACACACATACACAGGAAAACTCACCACAACCACAAATACATTTGTTAGGAAGGCTTTAAGTGTGTATGCATGTGTGAATGCGAACATACTACTTCTGTGTTTTAAAAAAAAAATCCATCCAAGCATATGTAATTGGACTGTGAAATCCTTACAGAGGCATGCCTGAGCACTTGTACTCTGACAACAAAAACATGTTGGGGTAAATTAGGCATAGATTGATATACACACACACACACGCTTGCATCTGCTCAGGTAAGTAATACAGAGAAACATTGTTTCACACAGCTCTGCTAATTAATGATGAATGAACTGCTGCACCACGTACAAATGATGTCTGATCTCTGAGGAGAGAGAGCTTGTACTGACTAACAAACACTCCATTCATATTCCCTCACTCTCTCTCTCTCGCTCTCTGCCTAGGGCCTACATTTTACTCTGAACACTTTGCAAAACACAATTTAAAAGACAAGGCAAAACATCATAAAATAAACACTCCACGATACAAGCAGCCCATGTTCATCTACATATAAAGAGACTTTCTCTCGTACTGTAGATATAGCAACCGTCTCTCTGGTGCAGTTTAAAGATCATTCGTCATTACTGGAATGTTCATATCCGCTTATGCTTCTGGAAAATTACTTAATTTCAGTTTACAGCAGTGTCACTGACTGAACGAGTGTGGTTGGATTTGAGGTGCCGCGGTGGATAGAGAACATACTAAGACTCCATTAGTCAAAGTTCAGTTACTCAGATTATCAATAGATTTTGTGCTTAACAGGCATTCGGCATTAATCTCATTATTGCAGTATGTGAATGTCGGATGAACATCTGCCAACCCTGCCAGCCAAGAAGCATTACTGTAGTCATAAGACTCGAATGTTTGCAGCTATACACCTCTAAGATGAGCTCCAATGGGTTTCCATGCATCCGCGGGCAACTAAGCAGACAAGGCTTTGGATATAGTGGATATATTTTGATATTGTTTTGAAAATGAACAATTCTGGGCCGATTTCTTCTTTGCAGGTGTTTGATAGAAGCTGCATCTTACTCAGGCTTTCTGGCTTGCTCCCACATATCGAAAAAGCAAGATGTGCCACTTCTCTAACTGCTATTGATGTTTGGAGCTCTCTTACAAAAATATGGAGAGAAATATCTGCTTGTGGAAATAGTCTGGTGTTTCTTTGACTCTGGGCACTTTTGGCCTTATACTTTTAGAAAAAAGTACTTAAAACACTCTAACTAGTTTAATGTGTTAACTAACAATGTCCAACAGTGGATATAGATACATTACAGAATTCAGTCATTTTTGACATTTTTTATACTTTGTATAATTTATATTGTATTGTTTTACTATTATGTGTCATATGTCTTTGTGTATATTGCATATTTGGCTGCTGTGTACTCGTGTCCAAGGCTACCTTCAGACTACCCAAAAAAATCACATTTTTGGCATTTTCAGATTTTATCCAAGTGGTGTTTTGAAAGTCTGGACAGCAAAAAAAAAAAAAAAAAAAAAGAAAAAAGAAAAAACTCATGAAATCTGATTTTTAAAAGTGATTTTTACAGATTTGTCTCAGTCTGGATGCTCTGGCTGCTCACATCGGATTTCAAATAGTCTTTTGCATCACTCAACATGACACAAAGCGATACCGTCAAAACCGGTAATGGAAATGCCGGAAGTATTCATAAAGTATTTATATGGTAAACTGTAAAAAAATATTTTCATGATTTGTTATCATAACATTTTTTCTTTTTGTCAAATCAACTTAGATAATTAATGTAGTTCACATAACATAATATTTTGAGTTTCTGTTGATTAAATCAATCACCTTTATTGTATTAACTCAAATTTTTAATTTCAATGAACTCAAAATTTTAAGGCAACCAGGTAACTTTTTTAAGTTAAACCAACGATTATTTTTTATAGTGCATTCAAACGGTATGTCCAAAGATTTCGGCCAGGACTACAGCACAGAACATCACAAAATATACCAGTCTCCTTCATCTTACTTGTGCGAGATGATCGAGATGCGAGATCATGGAGAGTGAGATGATGCACCTCCATTTTCCCTGCATCCATTTTGAAAGCCTTGTCACGTGGGATGCCTACGTCGATACCAAAGGAACCCATGCAGATAGGTTGGTTATGTCTGGACACACAAATCTTATTAGATCACTTGCAATTAACAGTGTGGACAGTCTGCTTGAAAAATCTGATTTGCCTACAGTCTGAACATAGTCCAAGACAAATTTACTTAACTGGACAAAACAGTTCTCTGATGGAAATGGTGGTGATGGAAATAAAATGACTCCTTTGTCTTGTTACAATTAAGAATAATTTAATAGCTAACATTTTGGTATCCTAAAAATACAAAGTTAAATTAGATTTTTTTTTAACACCTTTTCTATAATTTGACAAAATTGCAGTTGATTGGAAATGACGCCAGTAAAAATATTTGGTTCACAAATTATATTTACCTTGTTTTTTCTTTGTTTTTCTTCATATCACATCATTTCATTTAAAGCTCTTCAATGCTACTGTTGTTTACTTGATAGACTTGCACACTAATATATTTGATAAAACTTTATTAGGGGCAAAATTGTTGTGATGGAAAGACGCATGTGTCTTGTAATTTAGATATAATATAGATATTGAAATGGTTTATGATTAATTCACTTTGCGTTTAGATCATCATAGTTTTAAATGTAATAATCTATATTTTTATAAAGGACTTTGTTATTTTAATGTTTAAAGTCTTGGAATGGGAGAAGGGTAAAACAATAAAAACAAGCTTTAAATAGCAACTGAAAATTAGCAAAAATAAATCATGATGATGGCATGTCAAATTTAACGTGATCTTTATTTTGTAAGCTGCAATTTTAAATTGGTTGTTTTAATAAAAATCAACCCCTGAGACATAAAAAGTGCTCAAAGTTATGCTTAAACATATTAAATGCATAAAAAATGTCATGATGTAAACACTGGGGGAAAGTGTATTGATTTAAATAGAGAAGTCATTTATGGACATTGACAGAAATACTGAGAATATAGAATGATTGTATATACGGTAAAACTAACAATAGAGAGCCCAGAACACAAGACAGTAGCGTAAACTAGCGAAAGCAAGAAAGTGATGTACATCCCCTATTGGCCAACAGCAATAAGCTGTCAGCCATGGCTTTTCAGCCTGATCGGACAGAATTATGCTTCCACTCGGTATATCAGCCAGCCAGACACAGCTCACTGTACATTTTTAGACAGCGGGAAATCAGAGGTACTCCAGTCGACGTGTTAACCCCCCAGTTACAGTCATTTCCTTGCTGCTTTCTTCTGCAAGCCCCAGCATTTGTGATTAGCATGGCCTTTGCCCATGATTCTCGACTGCGTCCACCCTTGCAGAGCAAGCATGCCCGCCTGAGACTCCAGTGGCAAAACTCACATTACATATTACGTGCACCATGGCAACTTGAACCTCAGCTTTCACGGATCAACTTTACCAGCACGCTAATTAGCAGGTACACTAACCTACCTGTCTAAAATGCCAAAAGGCTAAGGGAACTTTTAAACGTGTTCCAGAGAATATAGCACCTAATGAAGTCAGGTGGCCAGAGCTACCCCATTCATTCTCATCTAAGTGAAAACAGGTGTTTTAGCGTTTGCAAATGAACACGGTCTGTCTAGGTAGGATAATTTCTAAATCTACACTTTTCTATCCCTGCTTTTGTTTAAATTTAATCTTCTTAGATGAAGTGAGCGCATAATGAATGTTAACCTATTTTACAGTTCTGTCGTCATTGAATAATTGATGTTACACAGTCTTGCTGAGAAAGAAATAATATGTAGACATATTAAAATAACTTTCCCAAGATAAAATAAAATTGATTAAAAAAAGGGATGAGTGAAATTAAAGAGTGAGCGAGAGAGGGGCCCTTAGGGTTTGGCTTCGTATTTAAATGAGGAGATAAAGCAGAGAGAGTTCTGTGAAGTTAGTAGACCATTTATTTAATACTAAGGTCTACACTGCTTCTGTAGTATTTATGAAGGCTGTTAACCATTCAGCTGCGTCTCCTTTATTTTATTAAAACCTGTGACTCTCTGACCCTCCAGTTAAAACCTTGAGATTAATACTCACTGATTTAACCATAATCGCTGTAATAAAATAATAGTTATTGCTACAGCAGAAATCATGGATATTACCGATGAACAACAGAGAGGGTAGACATAGACTGAGTGATTTTGACTGTTGCAATCATAATCGGACTTATGACCTGTAACGCTGCCTAAATCATAATTATGCACTGTTCGCTGTTGGCCAGAGGAAAACTGGCCCCCCGACTGAGCCTGGTTTCTCTTAAGGTTTTTTTTGGGTTCCTTGCCGCTGTCGCCTTTGGCTTGCTTAGTTGGGGACACTTGATATTCAACAATGTTTTTGATCTGCCTGCATTGACACCATTGTATGCAAACTTAACTGAGCTGGATGATGACATCATGTTTTCTCCAGTGCTGATATATAGACAAATTAACTAAATTAATAACTATTGATTTTTACAATGGAATGAATCAATACTGAATTTACTTAAGCTGGACAACGACACCATTTTCTTTAAGAGCTGCTGTGCAGCCCAAATTATTTACCTGCTACCACTGTAAAGCTGCTTTGATACAATCTGCATCGTAAAAAGCGCTATATAAATAAAGGTGACTTGACTTGACATAGATGACGCTTGTCTGTAGCAGAGTTTAACCCTTTGTTGTGGAGATACAGGATTTGTAGCAACTTCACTTTTTTCTTTTTCAGCCTAAAACATCATCCACACAGGTGGTTTAAACATGACAAATGTAAAATTAACTTATCATTAAACAAAGACAGAGGTGTTGACGGTCAATTTGACCTTATTCATTACAAGACTCTAAAAGGAAAGCAGGCAAAAAGAAGAGTTATTCTTTTTATAGTTAAGATTTTTTTTAACAAGGGAGAACATTCAATTGATCAAAAGTGACAGTAAAGACAATTATAATGTTTTTAAAAGATTCCTGTTTCCTGTTTTTTTTTATCTTTATATTCATCACAGAATCCAGGTATTTCAGGTATTTTTGGGGAGAAATGGACGCCGTGTGCTCCGGACCAAAGAAGAAAAGGATCATCCAGACTGTTACCAGCAACAAGTCCAAAAGCCAGGGTCTGTCATGGTATGGGGTTGTGTCAGTGCCCTTGGCAAAGGTAACTTGCACTTCTGTGATGGCACCATTAATGCTGAAAAGTACATAGAGATTTTGGAGCACAATATGCTGCCTTCAAGAAGACATCTTTTCCAGGGACGTCCATGCATATTTCAACAAGATAATGCAAAACCACATTCTGCACACATTACAAAGTCCTGGCTGCGGAGGAAGAGGATACAGGTACTTGACTGGCCTGCCTGCAGTCCCGACCTGTCTCCAATAGAGAATGTGTGGCGCATTTTGAAGCGCAAAATGTGACAATGAAGACCCCGTACTGTTGCCCACCTTAAGACTTGTTTGCAGCAAGAATGAGACAAAATTACACCTGAAACACTTCATCACTTGGTGTCTTCAGTCCCTAAACGTCTTTTAAGTGTTGTGAAAAGGTATGGCAACATTACAAAGTGGTAAATGCTTTACTGTTCCAACTTTTTTTGAAATGTGTTGCAAGAACCAAAATAGGTTTTGTTTTTAAAAAAAAAAAAAAAATATATATATATATATATATATATATATATATATATAAATATATATATATATATATATATATATATATATATATATATATATATCATGAGGAACACATTAAATAATGTGCTGTTGTATTGTCTGCAATGAAATACAAGTCAAAGTAAATTTAGAAATCACTACTTTCTTTTTTTTATTTGTGTTTTCCATACTGTCCCAACTTTTTCTGATTTGGGGTTGTATTATTTCATTTATATATATACCTACTTTTAACTTCATTTAACACCTTGTTAAAAACTATTAACATGCATCACACAGCTGTGTTCATAACTATGTGACAGCTAAGTGCTGAAGAGCGTTAATTACAAAAACATGCCTGAATAGATGTATGTGGTGGATTTTCAAGTGGATTTTTCAAAGTATGCAAATTTGCAAGCTTCATTTGGGGAGTTTCTGAGGATGTCATATAGTAGTTCTAGTAGTAAGGGGGAAAAGCATTGTTTTTGAGATATGAGTTGAACAGCAAAGCTGAATCAGCAAGCAAAACTAGTCTACTAAGCTCCAGAAAGCCTGGCTTGCAAATAAATCTCTAGTGTTAGTTAATGCCATTAACTGCAGTTTGATGCTGATCGGCCTCAATTTGCAAGCAACTGTAAAATTACCTGAGCGCCTGATGCTCAAAGCATGCAGACATGAGGGGGTGGCTGCATTCATTTAGAAAAGCTCTGAAATCAGCAGGGTTATGCTGGATGAATCTCAGCACAGTTCACCAACTCCGACCACAACCATCAGCAGAACTTATGTGTGTGTGTGTGTGTGTGTGTGTGTGTGTGTGTGTGTGTGTGTGTGTGTGTGTGTGTGTGTGTGTGTGTGTGTGTGTGTGTGTGTGTGTGTGTGTGTGTGTGTGCGCACGCGCCTGTGTGTGTGTTCATGTGCGTGTGCTTAAGTGAGATGGATGGCTTCGACCCTGAAAGAGGACACCTGCCCTGCTCGCAAAACTCATGACAAGTTACAGCATCTCGAACAGGTTTTGTTGCCTTCAGGACACATAGAGGACAGACATCAGAAACTTGTGCCAACATGTCTTCCAGCTTCCCTGTGACACATGACACGCATCCTCACAACCATTCCACTCACATCCTGAGAGAGAGAGAGAGAGAGAGAGAGAGAGAAAGAGAGAGAAAGAATACAAGTAGCTTTAATTCTGGTTTCACAGGGGTCAAACACCTGCACAACTAGCCCCAGAGGAGCAAAGAGATGGAGAATGAAGGGAAGGAGGGATGAAAAGGAAGAAAAAAACAGGGTTGAGGTGATGAATAGGCCTGACTGCAGCTGTTCGATCGAAACGATTGATCGGCACGGACGCTGACTGATAGTTTCACCTTCCGTCAAACACACAAGGAGCACAAGGAGAGATAGAGTCTGATAGGAGTGTGGATTAATGCTGGGTGGGGTTGGGGGGAGGCACATATAAATTAATCTAATCTTTCAAAACGTCAAGTGAATCTCAGCGCCAGAGTTATTTTCCACAGCTGTCACATAGAAGATTTAGGCCTTTTAATGAACTGGACACCATCTGGAAAATGTGTTTCTTTGCTTCATAAATGTCAAAATTATGCATTAAAGCTTCATATTTGCTTTCTAATTATTTGGGATGTTAAAATACTTTCTTTTATTCCAGATTAATATGCAGAGACATCTATAAGTACTGTAGCTGTTTGTAGGTTGATTTTCCCTGAAAAGTCTAAACACTGAGGCCCCAAGGCACTATAAAAACATCACCTCTTCTGACCAGCCCATAGCAACATTAGATCAAACCATGGGGTACCTGTTTGTCCGAACAATGGCATTCAGAGAGCAATGTTTTCGGAAACCTGTTTGAAAACTGTTGGTGGTACTTCTTCTGCTCTGAGAATGTAAATCAACCTAACCTTCTAAAAACACAAAAGTGAGGATTTTAAGTTCTTCTTGGGCACACAAATTTTTATTTTGTCTAAAAATTGTGATGAAAATGTGCAGTTTTGTTCTGCTAAGATGTTTGTTTGGTGATATTTGGTGATATAATAATTGTGTGTTTTAAAGTCAGAATTGAGGGATATAAAGTTGCAATTGCATGTTATAAAGTCAGAATTGACCCTTCACCAGGAGTTTGATTGACAGGCGATCTAACAAATCATAACACTGAATCCGCCATTTTGTCCGACAAAGCAGTCAGGGTAGTTAGCAGATTAACACAGGTGGACTTGAACTTGAAAAATGGTATGTACTGACGTCTTTCTGCGATTGAAACAACATTCCTTATGAAGTTCATTCATGTTTATTTGATGCTATAAATGAACTAGTAGGAAGAGATGATTGGTTCACGAGCTGCTTGAACTGAGGCACTACAGCAATCTGTCACGACACATTAAAGAAATTTAAATTTAAATTTCTTTAAAAATGACAAAAATTGAAATTTGAGACTTTGTTTCATATCAAAAGTAACTTGCACTATCTTGTATGTCGATGCGTTGTCAGTGTCCTCTTTGCTCCGTGATGTATTTTTCACTGACTTTATTAATTCTGACTTTATTTCTCGCAATTCTGACTTTATTTCTTGCAATTCTGACTATATAACTCGCAATTGCATGTTTTAAGGTGACATTTATTTACAATCAAAGCTGCTAGCTAAGGAGATTGCAATAGCTAGGTTACCTTTTTAACTTTAAAATAGGTCAATTTGAAGTCATTATGCAAAAAAAGGGTGTTCACCTGTTTTGAATTAATTTTTGCTGGCTAAGTTGGCATGAACTGTAATAGTATGCTATCTATTCTCTAAATGTATGTTATAGATTATTATGCACAATTCAATGATGTGTATGCTTCTTTTTTTTTATTTGACCTCATCTTTTTTTCTTTTCTTTTTTTAAAGACTTTTTTAAGACTTCTTTCTGGTATGGAAGGTTGTTTCCGCCACCGAAAAAAAAAAAGAAAAAGGTAATTGCGACTTTTTATCTCACAATTCTGTAGTCTGGCTATCACCAGACCAAGCTCAATTTAAAATTGAACATTGGTCTGGGAAGTTTGCTATGTATTTCCTACTGCACAAGAGGCGTGATCAACGAGCATTAGTCACCCAGTTGGATAGTCCTTCAACCAATCAGATCAACGATCCGGGTGACATACTTTCCAGAGCGATGCGAAAACTCCAGACAGGTTTACCGTGTGTCTCAGTCAGCTCCCTAGTTCAGTAGTCAGGGCACTGTTAAGGGAATCAGCCACATTTACTTGCATGATATACTGATTCACGACCTAGGGAACTAGGAGCTGATTGAGATGCAGGGTTAGTTTGTATTGGTTTGTAGCATTGATCCATGGTTTGCAGAAGCAGCAATGGCATCGAGCGATTTTTGCAGGTTGTGAAAAAAAACATGAAAGTGATCGGTATTTACACCCACTCGAGCAATTTGTTTGCTAACTAAAGAAATCATTCAGTATCGTCGAGAGTTTAAAAGGCGACTCTGATACTGTTCTGGTTCAGTGTAAATGAACGCAGAATATAGCCGCCCTAAACTACGTCATTGTCATGACAACCAAAAAGAATTCCAGTCAGCTCAGGCGGCGCGAGATTCAAGAAGCAGGAGACGAAACATATAGAGCAAATAATAAAAATATTGTCTACCATCAAGGGGCATTGAAGTAAAAGAGTCCTGTGCTCACATCGTGAAGCAAACCACCAAAATAACAGCAGAGAATCATTGTGTGTCATCAATCGCTGTTTGTAATCTTCCTATGAAGAGACTGTCGTATTGTTATTTTGTTATTTTCGAGAGACGGACGTGCGAGAGACGGGTAGATCAGATAGAGTTTGAAAGCTGCTTGCCGTCGCTTCTCTATCGTCATTGTGTTATACCCGCCAATAGCGAGCAAGGTGGATAAGCCAGTCTGTGATTGGTTCCCGCAAAAGTGTAGCAGCGCAGCAGAAATGAATGCACAAGTTTCCAGACTGAGTTGCCGAGCGAAATCAAATCGCCGGCAGATCAGGCTGGGTTTACTCAGACTAACAATTCTGACCTTTTTTCTCAGAATTGTGTGATATAAACTCACAATTGTGAGTAATAAAGTCAGACTTGCAAGTTATAAACAAGTTATAAACTCACACATTCTGACGTTCTGAGTTCATATCTCGCAATTCTGACTTTATTTCTTGAAATTCTGACTTTATAATACGCAATTGCGAGATATAAACTTGCAGTTGTGAGAAAAAATTCAGAATTGTAAGTTAAAAAGTCACAATTACCTTTTTTATTTAGTGGCGGAAACAAGCTTCCATACTCTGGTGATGTATGCTGGACTTTTCCAATCATTTAGTCCGCTCAAACCACGTCCCTTTCTTACAGTCTACTGCAAGCAGGCATTTAGATCTGCCTCCATCCAATCAACAACCGATGAATAGAACCAAGTCCCTGCCCTATATTTTTTCTTTTTCTCAGATGTACATTACAAATACGAAAGAAAATATATGTGCCTACTTCCATTTCATCACAACTTTACAAATCACTGTGTGCTGAGGGAAAGTAAGCTTGAACTTGTTCACAGCCAACTAGTAAATGTAAGGCTATTATTAAAACAATAAAAAACAGGAGTAAAAGTTCCGCTTTTTCTAAATTTGTATGAATTACCTTTAAGAGCCAAGATTAAATGGCCCTATTAAAGTTGTCGTTTAAAAAAATGGAACATGGATACTATTATGCTTTTGCCAAAGTAAATTATTGTAGAACTAATTCTCTATGCCAGTGTCTATTCACTGAATCATGTTCAAATAGATGTTTCAAAAATTAGCAATTTTCAGTTTTATTAAGGAGAGTGAAGGGCAATGTTCACTCGTGGTACAATTACTGCAGCTGTTACTGTCAGTTTTAGCCCAAATCCTTCAGTGAATGCAGCTTTATGACAGACATTAATTTGATGGGGTATAAGCCATTAGAGGCTGCATCATTTTATACTGCTGATAAAAAAGAAATGAAATTACTGTGCTGCAGTATCGGCTTCTCACTGGAGTGTCTCTTAGTGCTTGGTGGGGTGTTTTGGTTGAGAGTGGAGGAAAGATGGGTCTTTTAAACCACGCTTGAAGTGCTCTGCATCATTTACCTCACAGAGGGTGTCCTTAATAAAATAATCTTAATAAATATATATTGTATGCAGACTTTATTCCCCTTTCACGCTGAGTACAGTTTAGGTTGCTGTAGGTTGTCAGGTCCCTGTATTGTCGCTAGTAGTTGCTTGTACTGCTGGGTTAGTGGGATGCATTACTGACAATAGCTTTTGAAAATATCATAAAATGCTGGTCAAAAAAAGATGTCATTCTATTTTGACAAGGAATCAGTTTTTAGTGCTGCTACAGTGCTGACATTCTGCATGGGAAAGTGTTTGTTTATAAATTGCAGCAGTGCTTAATGCATCATATCATGAACAAGATGAATGATTATCAAAGTGTTTCTGACATGGTTTTCAATGCATCATTTTTTATTAAATCGCAATATGTGGGCAGAAGATAAATCATAGAGCACAGTGAAATCATTCACAGTGACACAACACCCAACATGAACAGCCTATTTTTAAGACTTAGCTTACACTACCATTCAAAAGTTTGGGGGTGGTAAGATTTACAGTAAACAAATATACAGTAAAAACAGTAATATTGTGAAATATTATTACAACTTTAAAAAAACTGATTTGTATTTTTATATATTTTAAAATGTAATTTATTCCTGTAATGCAAAGCTGAATTTTCAGCATCATTACTCCAGTCTTCAGTGTCACATGATCCTTCAGAAATCATTCTAATATGCTGATTTGCTGCTCAAGAAATATTTATTATTATTGATGTTGAAAACAGTTATGCTGCATAATATTTTTATGGATACTACAACATTTTAAATGTCTTTTCTGACACTTTTGATCAATTGAATGCATCATTGCTGAATAAAAATACTTACTTACTGACCCCAAACTTTGAATGGTAGTGTACATTATTGTGTCAGCGAAGTAATTTGTTAATTAACCATGTTTTGACATTTTAAAATGAACAAATTTATATAATTAGGTTAAAGGTGCTACAGAGGATGTTTTGTTTTATACATTTTTGCAGTATTACTTGAAACTGTCTTTACTAACTGATAAAAGACTATTTATTAGGTGCACTGAAAGGAATAATATTAATATACCTCATCTGTGCACGAGGTAGGGCCTTAAAAACATCAGCCAATCGTTTATGCGATCATCGCGTAAACGATTGGCCCTCTGGCTTGTCAATCACTGCCATGACGTTCCTTGTGAGAGACGTGCGCGGCTGCGCGCTCCAGTAACTTTCCACACTCTACAGGTGCCGCATGCAATGTTTTTGTCAGGAGACAGGAGTAACAACTACAGATTATGAGTTACCTGCGGTGAGTCCGACATAATGAATCCACTAACACGACACAGCGAATGCCGGTGGTAAACACTCGTGTTCCAATACTCGTGCACGAGTTTTGGGAGGCGTTCCCTCGAAATGAGTTGTGAAGGAGGGGGGTTGTTCTTACGCATGCACTCATTTCAAAAACTTTTTGGTTTCTCAGTCAACTAAAAGATCCTCTGTAGCACCTTTAAATATAATTATATATATTATTAGGTTAAAATATTTATTTAAACATATATGATGAAAACATACTGCATGACAAGAATCCCCCTTCTCAAAATTGTTGAATACTGTAACTGGACTTACCCACATCATGTCATCAATGATCCCAGTCTCTTGTGTCTCTGCAAACTGCCAATTCTCATTGAAAATGAATGAGTTCCAGTAAGTTTAGTCTTATCTCTCTCTCTCTCTGATGGCAGTCACATTTGGTGTGCTGTTACTGTCACGGCAAGCTCTTAAATATTTCCTTTTTCTTGTGTTCTCAGTGTGTATTCTTCACAAAAATCCAGAACTGGAGTATAAATGTGTTTTGAGTATCCATACAGCCAGGGAACACTGATATAATTGCTGCCATTTTATCATTCTGTTCTCTAGCCATTTGTCTTGCTGTCTCCATCCTCTGTTCTCATGTTTTTTTTTTCTTTCTCACTGTTCTGGCTTACTAATTAAGCACCAGCACCATGGGACTCACTTTTTTCCTCTTCTCACCCAAATACAGGTCACAAGCTCTCACAACAGGAAACATCCTGGCGCACACAGGAAGAGGGAAGAGAGAACTGTAAATGGTCTTTTTGAAACTGAGGAACATCAGGTGAATCCTGCTATGCACCACTGAAGGTTTTTGTTGATGAACAAGATTGAGATGTGCAGATGTCTAAACATAAGTTTGGTTTCTGTACTCTTCATCCAAGACAGAAGAAATAAAAATAAACAAATATTATCAGCGTAAATGTATAAATACAACCCCTCACATCAGCATGGTCTCGGCAGATTCACAGGAGCAGGTGGCTAAGAGGGCGACTGTTTCTGTGTACTTCTGCCCGTGTGTGATGAGGCGCACCTGAACTTATTAGTGCCTCATCACCACTGCCATAAAGTCTCCTGCACATCTCTCTAACAGGACACGGGTCTCCCATGTGTATGAACAAGGTGTCCTCGAGGTCCAGGGAGGGCATGACATAGCCAGACCCCTACGGAGACAATGACCGCCTGGTCATGTACCTCTGTACCTACCGCCCCCCGCACAACCTGACCTTCACTTCCCAGTGGACATTTTAAACTCTTGTTATTTCATTTAAAATAAAAGCCTCCCCTTGGTTTCTCACCACAAATCCCACTGTGTTTGGATCATCTTTGTCAGCACACACACGTTCACTCACATAAGCCATTTGTCAAAATGCTTCTGCCCAGAGTGACGTCTGTCAGCATGATCTGCATATGGAATTATCATACACATTAGGCTACATATTGTACATACATGTATAAGAATGTACCATTTATAAAAAAAATATACATTTTTAAAAAACAGCCTTTTTTTATTTTTTATATGAACCAGGGACTTTACAAGTTTTTTTATGCAAAGGACCCTCAAATATGATGGTCACCTTTTGAGGGACCCCTTTCCTGAAATATAAATATACAGCTCAGGGCCCTCATTTATAAAGCGTGGGTACGCACAGATTTGATCTTAGATTGTGCGTCTGCTTAAATCCATGCCAACGCTCATACTTATTTATAAAAAGTATTATTTACTGCAGGTTTTTGGAAATCTAAGCTATTATTGCAGCTCGCCATTTTAGGATTTGGATGATGATTGGTGATCTTTTATATGTAAATGACATTAATTAGGTGTCGTTTACAATGCAGAGAACTGAAACCGCAAGTTCAAGATCATTTGCGATTTATAGATTTTACATCTTAAAGAGAGGCTCGTTTTCTGTGTATGTTCATTCTATGAATCACACATACGCACATCTAAGAAATGATCATAAGATGAAATTTAGGATGGTTTCTGTGCAACATTTTTTTTAATTGAGGCCCCAGGGGCGGCGTTTACATATGGCAGAGTATGGCATTTGCAATACCCTGGCATTCAGACAAAATAGGGGAAATAAACAGCTCATGCTTCTCTGTAGTTCCGTTGCTTGAGTTGGTCTTTAGCAGAAATTGCAGATTTGAAAAGCAAATTTTAATCAGACAAAACACACTGAGTCACAGAAACATTTGTTTTTTGAATACACTTGTTTGTTCACCTTGAGCTGACAGTTTGAACATTGCTGTTTCATTGTATAATTTAAAGATCTGAGGTGAATTATCCATTGTCTCATAAGGGCCACAAAAATGATATTCAAACTTGCATTAAAGGAGTTTACCCAAAAAGAGCACACAAAAAGTATTCTCATCGCTTCATAACATTAAGGTAAAAACCACTGTGGTCACGTTGATTATTTTAACAATTCTGGACATTGAATGTGGTAATTTCTTTGCTTTCAATGGAGGAAAATAAAAACCTCTTGGATTTCATCAAAATATCTTAATTTGTGTCCGAATATGAATGAAGGTCTTACGGGTGTGGAAAGACATGAGGGTGAGTGATTAATGACAGAAATTTCATTTTAGGGTGAACTAACCCTTAAATTTCTGTTTACATTAAATAAATCACATAATCAGTACCTGAGATTAAATTGTCATACTTTGTATGTTGTTCCAGCCTTGGAAATAAAGTAGACGTTTTGTAAAACTGAATCGTTGCATATCGCCGTTGCGGCTGGTTAGTACAAAAAAAAATACATTTTATCGCCTGTCATGTCGCGTCTACATGGTATAGTCTGTGCATGTCTGTGGACTCTGTGCATTCTTTTATTATGGTGGATTTTTGTCCACATTTTGCTTAGATATAATATGATTACTTGTAAATGTCATTGTTGTATGACAAGAGGGAATTATGCCATATCCTAGGTTTTTGTATAAAAACGAAAAGAAAAAAAAGATAAATATAAAATATTGTAAAAAATATTATTTGTAAAATATTTACTTTCTTTTAAAGTTGACACTTAATTTTTTTTTTGTATCTTAAAGTACCTGTCAATATACTGTAATAAATTAATTTGTGATTATAAAGTAAATCATCAGAAAGACCAGTGCTATGAGAGCAGAACAAAACACTAATAATGTAAAATACTAATTTTAATTAAAGTCCCCTTGAAATCAAATTTTTATTTTTTCAGCTTTTAGTATGAATATGTTAGCCTTAATGTTATGAATAAGCTGGTGTGTTCCAAAACAATAACAAAATTCGCATTTATGGGATATAAGCATTCAAAACTTAGTCTCTCACTTATGCTAAAATGGGTCACAGATTTTCATGACATCACACGCACTTCAGCTTCTCGTCAAATCTTCTGTCCAATCAAATACTTTCAAGAATCTGAAGTCCCACCTACGGTGGCCCAGTAGTGCACAACACAACGAAATAAAAAAAAGCAAACATAAGTTTGTGGCTTTATTCCGTTGTGTTGTAGCTTGATTTCGTTGTGTTGTGGCTTTATTTCATTGTGTTGTGGCTTGATTTCGTTGTGTTGTGGCTTGATTTCGTTGTGTTGTGGCTTTATTCTGTTGTGTTGTGGCTTTATTTCGTTGTGTTATGGCTTTATTCCGTTGTGTTGTGGCTTTATTCCGTTGTGTTGTGGCTTTATTCTGTTGTGTTGTGGCTTTATTTCGTTGTATTGTGGCTTGATTTCGTTGTGTTATGGCTTTATTCCGTTGTGTTGTGGCTTTATTCTGTTGTGTTGTGGCTTTATTCTGTTGTGTTGTGGCTTTATTCCGTTGTGTTGTGGCTTTATTCCGTTGTGTTGTGGCTTTATTTCGTTGTGTTGTGGCTTGATTTCGTTGTGTTATGGCTTTATTCCGTTGTGTTGTGGCTTTATTCCGTTGTGTTGTGGCTTTATTTCGTTGTGTTGTGGCTTGATTTCGTTGTGTTATGGCTTTATTCCGTTGTGTTGTGGCTTTATTCTGTTGTGTTGTGGCTTTATTCTGTTGTGTTGTGGCTTTATTCCGTTGTGTTGTAGCTTGATTTCGTTGTGTTGTGGCTTTATTTCGTTGTGTTGTGGCTTTATTCTGTTGTGTTGTGGCTTTATTTCGTTGTGTTGTGGCTTGATTTCGTTGTGTTGTGGCTTTATTCCGTTGTGTTGTAGCTTGATTTCGTTGTGTTGTGGCTTTATTTCGTTGTGTTGTGGCTTGATTTCGTTGTGTTGTGGCTTTATTCCGTTGTGTTGTAGCTTGATTTCGTTGTGTTGTGGCTTTATTTCGTTGTGTTGTGGCTTGATTTCGTTGTGTTGTGGCTTGATTTCGTTGTGTTGTGGCTTTATTCTGTTGTGTTGTGGCTTTATTTCGTTGTGTTGTGGCTTGATTTCGTTGTGTTGTGGCTTTATTCCGTTGTGTTGTGGCTTTATTCCGTTGTGTTGTGGCTTTATTCTGTTGTGTTGTGGCTTTATTTCGTTGTGTTGTTGCTTTATTCCGTTGTGTTGTGGCTTGATTTCGTTGTGTTGTGGCTTTATTCCGTTGTGTTGTGGCTTTATTCTGTTGTGTTGTGGCTTTATTCTGTTGTGTTGTGGCTTTATTTCGTTGTGTTGTGGCTTTATTTCGTTGTGTTGTGGCTTTATTCCGTTGTGTTGTGGTTTTATTTCGTTGTGTTGTAGCTTGATTTCGTTGTGTTGTGGCTTTATTCCGTTGTGTTGTTGCTTTATTCCGTTGTGTTGTGGCTTTATTCCGTTGTGTTGTGGCTTTATTTCGTTGTGTTGTGGCTTTATTCCGTGGTGTTGTGGCTTTATTTCGTTGTGTTGTGGCTTTATTCCGTTGTGTTGTTGCTTTATTCCGTTGTGTTGTGGCTTTATTCCATTGTGTTGTAGCTTGATTTCGTTGTGTTGTAGCTTGATTTTGTTGTGTTGTGGCTTTATTCCGTTGTGTTGTGGCTTGATTTCGTTGTGTTGTGGCTTGATTTCGTTGTGTTGTGGCTTTATTCCATTGTGTTGTGGCTTTATTTCGTTGTGTTGTGGCTTTATTTCGTTGTGTTGTGGCTTTATTCCGTTGTGTTGTGGCTTTATTTCGTTGTGTTGTGGCTTTATTTCCTTGTGTTGTGGCTTTATTACGTTGTGTTGTGGCTTTATTCCGTTGTGTTGTGGCTTTATTTCGTTGTGTTGTGGCTTTATTCCGTTGTGTTGTGGCTTTATTACGTTGTGTTGTGGCTTTATTTCGTTGTGTTGTGGCTTTATTCCGTTGTGTTGTGGCTTGATTTCGTTGTGTTGTGGCTTTATTTCGTTGTGTTGTGGCTTTATTCCGTTGTGTTGTGGCTTTATTCCGTTGTGTTGTGGCTTGATTTCGTTGTGTTGTGGCTTTATTTCGTTGTGTTGTGGCTTTATTTCGTTGTGTTGTGGCTTTATTCCATTGTGTTGTAGCTTGATTTCGTTGTGTTGTGGCTTTATTCCGTTGTGTTGTGGCTTTATTCCGTTGTGTTGTGAACTTATGTTTGCTTTTTTAATTTCGTTGTGTTGTGCACTACTGGGCCACCGTACCCACCCCTCCTATGCTATAAACAGACGCTGAAGCTGTGGCTGAAATCGGTCATTTGTTCACACATTTACTAGTTTCTATATGGTGAAAGGCACATAGTGCACTATATAGAGGATATTCAGACAGTATAAATATGCTTTCCATTGAGGCGAATGACGTCCGTTTTCACGTTAGTGTCACGTGAACGGCCACAGTGCAAGCACAGTCAGCTCGGGTCCAGAGACACAAGAGCACAAAGCGGATCATATGCGCGAGTCGGCACAAACCACAAAACGTTCAGACACATTTGATTTCTACAAACAATGTTATATTTTAATGCAAGATGGAGGATAAACGGTTAGAAATTATGAGGAAAATGGGGTTTTACGAGCTCAACGGCTCTGGCCGAGCTGTGATCTAGGTGAAACGCTATTGGCTATTTTGAAAAAAAAGGGAGGAGCTTCTAGATATATCCCACCCTATCTTCCTGTTTCATTGGAAAATTCGTCAACACAGTGAATAAAGCTGCGCTTTCCAAGGCACTTCAGTGGACCTTTAAATATATAATTATACTACATTTTACTGTTTTTTCCTTTCTGAACTTTTCCACAGATACCCCTGGGGTCCTCAAACGCCAGTTTTAAAATCCTTGCCATAAACCACAAAGTAAAAAGATGAATATGGAAAACTTTGGCAGAACACCAACCTATACACCCTGGACCAAATAACACAATTCAGAGTTTCAAAGCTAAAATACTCATAAAACTTTGTATCTCCCTCATCTTCTCATTGTTTTTCACTTTTCTCTCTCTTTCAGTCATTCTGTTCATCTGTTATGGCTCTGTACTCATCCTCTTCAGTGCTAATGGCTCTGTGACGGGGCCATCTGTTCACACACACTGGACTGTGTGATGCTAAATGGCACTAGTGTCCTAGTATATGATAATCACAACAAATTTAAATAGGGTGTGTAAATGTGTTAGCACTGGGCAAATGAGATTATTCTATAACACTACACTGCATGGTTACACTGGAGCAATGGACTGCATGAATAAACTACAGCATAAGACAGCACTAAACTGCAGACTAAGATGCACCGCTGATCCATTTAATGCATCGTAACACTTAAAAGTGCAACATAACACCATAGCATAAAGTCCAGTGTAAACCACAGTATTAATTAGGCGATTAGACCACAGGATTAAACTCCAGCTCTGGATCACAGCAGTGGAGAATTTTGGCAGCATCTGAAGGAATGTGACCACTGGAGTCATATTAGCTTGGCGAGTCCTACAGGACCAGATTAGAACATCAGAAACTACAAACCCTCACATACTGAACTATTTTCTGCATGCCAGTGGCACATTTTCGGGAAACGTCAAGGAATCTGGGTACAGACTCAGGTACTTAAAGATGAGTGAAGGGAAGCTTCATGTGTGCCAGCAGCAGTCTGGCCTATAAACCAGTAGATGTGACTCAGATAGAGGCTGTTTATTTTAGACTTGCCATTTTAAACCTCTTGTGCTGTTAATATTTTATGTCTGTCACTGAATCAACAACATTCTCAGCATGGATTTCCCTCACAAAAAATATAGTTCATGTAATTAAATTAAACATATGACAGCCCCAGAAACACTCATAAATAAGAATTTAGATCAAATGTGACTTTTTAAAGAGTCTAGCTTCTTTTCATTGACTTCTTCACAGTATATTTATAATTGTTCCCATGGCATTGCTCAAAATTATATCTCCAGTCATGATTAAAACGACTAAATTGATGAAAGATGAAAAATAATAATGTGAATAAGATAAATGTTATATGATATATAAAATATATATATATATATTTTCTTGCCCAATTAAGTACATTTTGTAATATCTTTTGGCATTTGAAGTTTTAAAATAAATATATATTAAATTTGAAAAAAAATATATATATATTTCCTGTACCATGCTGTTTACAACATATATATATAGCAAATATTTCACAGATATTTTGGCCAAGGGCCATAACAGTCCTGCAGTAGCAGAAACGTAAGTAAAATATTCTCTCTCTGTTTATTCAAAGGTACTATTTATGTATATGCATCTAGAGTTAATTTCTATACTGAACTAACATGCTGTGGACACTAAATGACTTGCCTGAGGTAAATGTAATGCTACGTCAGATATTATTCTGCGGTTGAAACACTGGTTGAGAGATTACACGTAAACATATATCTATGCATAGATCATCTGTTCTTCTTCTGCTCTTTTTCCTGTTGTGGCGGTTAGCAAACAGCTTTGCATTACTGCGCGCACACTTCTGGATTGGAGTGGATCGCCTGTGACTAAATGTATTCGTCGTCTGACTGTATGCACTGAACCGTGATGGTTCAGGATGAATACATGTACTGTTTCACCCCTAATACTAACACATTTTAACATCAAACTGTATAAATTAACATTTGTTATGTATTATGAAGAAACGTGAATTAACATTAACAGTACTATACTTGTGAATTAACTAACCTAGATTGGTAAATGCTTTAAAAAGTGCTGTTGTTCATTGTTGGTTCATAATACTTTATGCGTTAACTGATTGTAAAATGTTAATTTTTTCTATCATAGTGCGACTTTCCATTAATTTCTATCACTGAGCTAATGATATTTTCTATCCCCTAACCTTAAATGTAACCCTCACATAACCTTGCTGCATTAAGACATTATTTAGTATGTTTATTATGACATTTTCCTTGTGAGGTCTGTTGGATGGTCCTCATAATGTAGGATATTTCAGGTTTTACTATCCTTGTGGAGCCATTTGGTCCCTACAAAGTAGGCAAAACCAGAACCAACCAGCCCACATACATCTGGTGTTTTCACCAGAGTATGACCCCAAAGAAAACAACAACAACATGCTTTCAGACCATAGCAGTACCAGATTTAGTACTACTATTAAATGAATAATTGATATTAACAAACATGTTAGTTTGATGGGGGAAGAATGGCAGAGGGGTGAGTTAAATGTTACCATGATGCCAGCTGAATTATTAAGATCTGCTAGGTTTAGCTGTGCAGCGTTTCCCTCCAGAAATATCTTGGTGTCCTCTCACATTATTATGCTATAGAGGTTCTTGTACCCACGAGCAGACAGAAAGATTTCTCCTCAGTATTACTTGCTGTTTCTTTTATCCTTGTTGTCAGTGGCATACACCCAATTCACCTATTGGCTTGTCTCTGTTGTTCTGAACACCACAACCCTCTCGGGTCTCTGGAGGGACGAACTCTTCTGTGAGCATGTTAAGAGCCAACTGCAGGTCACAAACATTTATTGTCACTTTGCAATTTGGGGCTGAAACCTTCCATTTTTGCTACACTTGAAAAATGAATGTCCTTTCAGACATTGCTATAGGCTGCAGGATACTGTATGTGACAAACTCTCTTTCCCTCACACACATACACATAATTTTGTGCGTGTGTGTGCTGTGTGTACTGTGCTTGAGTGCTGGGAGATTGCTATTAATGCATCACAATTTAGCCGAACTGCATTAAAGTCCCAACCAGTGTTTTGGTGCAAATTTCCATTCGAAAAACTATGAAGACAACATTTCCAATCTCTATCCAATCTTTCCTCCATTACTGTTCATCTGCCTGGCTGATATGAAAATAATGAGGAATGATGTGTTTTTATCAGCGAACAGTTATGTAGGTCATCGATGTTAAACTTTAGAATAGTGGGAGGCACACTTACATGATACAGCCAGATAAAGCATGATTAGTATGCATTCATCTGCCTCTTTTTGTAGCTATGTGTGTGATGGTGATGATAATGCTAATTTATAATCTACAGATGTTTTTGATTATCTACTCACTTGTAATTATATGCTGATTTATTCAATAACATTTGCATTTTAAAAGTAAAACCTTTATAATTAATAAAAGTAATCCTTTCTGAAATAATAAGCATTGAAACCTCTGTTGCATAATAATTTAGCTATATGGAATGCAGTTCTGAATATCACCATGGATGTGATTTGAATTAAATAATCAAAGCCCTGCTGAATTCAGATCAACAAAACAACTCTGAGTGTGTTATTGCTTACAGTATAACAGTCCAATAAACAATAGGTTAATATTAAGCAACACTGTATTTCAAGTAACTGTGTTGTTTCTTCACCAGCGAAAATGGTTCCAAACTAAGTCAAAGCTGTATTATCAAGCAATACACAGTAGCAGTGTTTAAATCTGTTTTTGAACGAATCGGTTTAGTGAATGATACAAAGACTCACTGATAATGACAGCCGCTTGTTTTCTTTGAGAACAAATCAATGTTTTGAATGATTCAATTGACTGAATGATTCAGTGACTTGTTCCAAAGACTATAGTATAACACAAGACTCGTATTGTTTTGAATGGGAGAAAGTGCAACGTGCAATACGGAGGAATAAGTCCCGCCTCATAAATAAGAGCCAATCGCCAATTGGTAAACTCATCGCATCACTGCAGTGGCCATTAGAAGCTCCGGTTCCTATAGAAAC
Organism: Megalobrama amblycephala; assembly: GCF_018812025.1. Classification (NCBI taxonomy): domain Eukaryota; kingdom Metazoa; phylum Chordata; class Actinopteri; order Cypriniformes; family Xenocyprididae; genus Megalobrama; species Megalobrama amblycephala. Next base: position 23,621,156 of record NC_063055.1, on the reverse strand, counting down.
AGACAGACGCGGCTCCGAAATGAGGCACAAGAGATGCGCATTTAGGACTGCGCATGTGCATTAGTTTGATCCAGCCTGAAAAATACAGTTTTTCTGTCATGATTCGAGCATTTAGAAACAAAATTTATGAGACAGTTGTTGTCAGATTTCATTGGTGATTTAAAATATGAAATTTAACTGAAAGCTTGGCAAACAGCTTTGGAGAATTTGATGTTTCCCCATTCAAAGAAATAGGAGCTGCACTTGTCCGAGAGGCGTTTCAAAGATGGCCACCAAGTGAAATGACTTGTCTTAAAGGGACTTTGCTTGTTCTTAAAGGTATAGCAACTTGTCTCCAGCTACTAGCGTTACCTATGTAACCTGCAGAAAGAGTCAGTGAAAATCAGGCACTCTTGGAATGCCTCTCATCCAATCGGATTTGAGAACTGTAACTCATTGTATACTATTTTGCAAATGGCAGCAGGTAAACATGTCACACCCATCATACAGTAATCACATTAATAGCGATTAATCGCATCCAAAATAAAAGTTTGTGTTTACATAATATTTGTGTATACTGTGAATATTTATGTATATATAAATACACACACATACATGTATTTATTTAAGAAATATTTACATGTATACATGTATTTTATTTTGGATGCGATTAATCGCGATTAAAACTGCAACCAACGGTGCTCACCCCTCCATTTCTAAGCACATAGAGAAGCTACGGTGGCCGTCTGGCTGACACAAGACAGATGTTGTCATCTGAGACAGCAGAGAGCAGCCATCAAGCAATGAGGTTTCTTCTTACTTCTAACAAAGAACGGTCTCTGCTTCTAATAAACCAGACGACTACTACTACTTCTTCTTTGTGCGTATTCAACGTAGTGATGATGCAAGCTGCCTCTAAAAACACAAACGATTTAGAAGAAGACCAACATAGTGACAAAATGTGCTCTGTAGAGCAGTTTGTCCGTTTAGGGCTACTGTAGAAACATGCCGGCACAAAATGGCGACTTGACATGTAAGGGGACCAGCAGTGTATGTAGATAGAAATGACTCATTCTAAGGTAATAAAAACATAACGGTTCATTATGTAAGGTCTTTATACACCACTGAAAACATAGTTATGCATATTATATTGCATTTCTGTCAATAGATCCTCCCAAATATACACATTGCACCTTTAATCGTTTGACAGCACTTATTCATATACATGCACCTCTTGAGTACTCATGTTTTATATACACACTTTCATACATGAATACAATGTGCTTCATGCACAAGCATAGTCATGCAACAACTGTGCGACGATTCTTCCCGCTTTCTCTCTTGTCTTCTTTCTTTCTTATTTATTCATCTAGCTCACATTTTATTTTCGTCAGTGCTGTCAGAGTGTGTATGGTATCTCTCCTGGCCTTTTCCCTCTGCCGTCAGACTTCATTAAATCTGCAAGTTGTATTTGCATAAGCGGCACCAAGTCTCAACACCTACATCCCAGGGTGACGTGTCATTTTCTGGTGTGTGCGAGTGAGAGACAGACAGTGCGGTGGCAGCGTCTGACAATATATGCATGCAGCTTTGTTCACCTGTTTGTATTTTGCCAGATTCCTACTGATTCAAGGTAGCCCAACAATCCCAGATGCTTTAGAAGTGAGCTACGCCTATTATTATTCCACATTGTTCTGTTGAATTTTAAAACTCACTGTCTCGCTGTTGTGCGGGGGGAATTTCTGCTGTGGTGAGCTTCGGTGTACGTGCGCCTGTGGGTGTGTGTATCATGATATCATGTATTACGATATCAGCATGCATCTCCATACACGGCCTATGCATCATTACACTTTCAAATATCTCTCTTTGTGCCTCTCTCTGTGCTGCCATTGTGGTTGGTATTAATAAATTGTATTTTGGGCTAATTTCTCTAATCTCTTAATGACATGCGCAAACGTTCTCAGGATTTCCTCAAAGCTCAATGGCACGAACAGATCTGAGCATTCGATTAGACAAATACAAAATGCAATTTGTTGTCAGAAAGGGAAAGACAGAGAGAGGTGGCGCATATACAGCATAATGTTTACACTGCAAAGAATTATTTTAGTTCCTTTTGAAACATGAGGGTGTGCATTTGGAGTGAATGCGGTTTTGACTTTAGGAGTAAAGGTCAGACAACATGATACATATATAATGCTGATTATGTTCTTTTCCCGTGTATCAGTACCAGTGGAGGAAAAGCGAATAAATAAATCATGTTATTTGTGGCACAATAAGCCATTAGGTTTCACTAGCTTACAGCCTCTGAAATCAGAGTACGGAGAAAAATTATTTTCGACATTTTTAATTATTGAATATAATACTGACACATGTACTCAATAGCAGTTACCAGGCTGGATAAAAACATTGATAATAAAAGTGATAACCTTTAAACTTTATTCTGCTTGTTTTGAGAATAACACTTTGATCTTTTACACTTTTACATTTTCTAGAATATACTGGTACATCTAATCTGTTATTTCAGACTGTGGGGCTGAAAAGCTTTAATTTAGAAACAAAACAATATACAGAAGTCCGTTAGAGGTCCAGATCGATTTTACATGTTTAAATGCTGTTTCAAAGATTCCACAAGGAACGATTGGACCTTCTGATCAGGTAGCGCAGGATGGAACTGTGGGAAGAACTGAAGGGCAAGGAAGGAGAGCATGTCGCCAAAGAGCTTAAACTCCATTGGGTTGCAATGGTGTAGATGATCCAAACATCTTCTGTAAAAAAAAAAAACAACAACAACTGCATACGTACATCGAGACCCCCCAGCCAACACATTCCAGCGGCTATAGATCCACACCCAGAAGATCGAGTGTCCAGAAGGCCAGGAAGTCCATCGAGGAGGACACATTTACTTTAGGATGGTCCTAATGTTTATGATGGATATATTTCTGGAGATCAGTCTGTTCCTCAGACGTTTTGATTTCAAATAATCTTCGTATGACTAATACTGATCGATCCTGTTAGCTGAAGCCAATGGTGTCTCTAGTTTGTCTTCACTTTCAGCACTTTTGTCCCGGTAAGTTGGGTCTGACGGTTCTTTGGAGCGTAGAACTATCGGGTCACCTGAAATAGAGAATGAGTTTATGTTTTTTCCATTAGACACACCTGCACCTGTGTTTACCAGCACATCTGACTCCAGTAAATCCAAAATATTAACCATTACATGGTAAAACCGAACAGTGAAATTAATTAAACGAAATGACTTTGTTTCACTCAAATAAAAATGAAAGGTCATTGTACTTAATAGAAAAAAAAGTTGCGTGAACTCAAAGTTTGATTGTATTAAACTGAACTTAATATGATTGAGTTGCAGCAGATTTCTAATTCCCAGCATGCTTTGTGGCAGACTGTACAAGGGAAATAAATACAATTAAGTGTTATTTTGTGTGTTTTTGCACAAGATTAGCATAGGGAGACATAAGTTAGTGTTTAATGTTGTGTTATGTTTGGATTTACAGGGGGTACTGTTTTGTAATTTTTGTAGGGTTACCATTGTGGTTAAGAGTAGAGCCTGTGGTTAGGTTGAGGATGGGCTGCAAAGCTTTTAAGACCATATATACTTTATGTGGTTGATTATATACATGCAAGTATATAATGAAAGTCTCTTTGATAGTTATAATAACGTGTTATTTGCTATATATCATTTAACCATGAAGATCTGAATGTGATGTTTATGTAAATGAACTATATGTAATTAACATTATGATGAGTGCGGCGAGGGTGAGAAAAATGCCGGTGACGTGATTGTTAATGAGAGACACCTGTGCACTACTCTGGCCTTGCTCCAATTCCATGGCTCTCGGCCCCACCCCACTTGTTACAAAATTTTTAAGTTCTACTAACTTAACAAAATCAGTTAGTTTACTTAAATGTTTTGAGTATTCTGAACTTGAGTTTTACAGTGCTCCTGTTCTGTCATCATTTTGTGCCAATGTTAGGTTTTGCTTAGTCTTACGTAACTTTATTACTTTGAGTTTGATGAACTTAAACCATTTACGGCAATCGGTTTCCTCAAACCATTAAAGTAACAATAAAGTTGTTAAGACTTAGTTAGATTTGTTACCTGAATTCAAACTGAATGAATAAAATAAACTTAAAATCTTTAAGTTGAGTTTAAAGATTGACTAAACCAACATTAAAACATAAGTGAATTTAATGTATATGAGTTTACAGTACTCATACTTATTGGTTTTAAAACTTAAATGGTTTACAGCAATCGGTTTCCTCAAATGGTTTGAGTTACTGTAACTTATCTGGGTTTTACAGTGTATGAACTATACTGCCTCATTTCGTACAGAGGAAGAAGTCGTCTGGTTCTCCATCTCTGTTAGTACAGATTTCATTAATGCTTGACATTTATCTGCACAGACTTGTTGTCCTGGCTGCTGATGGGCATGGTCCACTGGAGCTGTGGGTGAAACAGTTGGCGCCCAAGCAAACTCATTCATTTAGAGCCTGGCACCTTGCCTTTCAAGTTGGCACAGAGGGACGACTGAGGAGAGTGGCATGGCACAATGCCCGATACTTGATCCACCCTCTCACTCGTCCTCTTTCTTTCCTCTTCCCGGTGTCTCTTTCAGTTTTGGCAAGTTTTATGTTGCGAAAGGTGTGCTGGCATAGAACGAACAGTTACCGTGCTGATCAATCATTTTAAACATCCATAATTAATCAAAGCATTTCTCCTCTCTTATATTTTCACAGACCTGTGCTGAAAGGTCTTTGGAATATATAGAATCGGCAGGTGTTCCAATACTGAATACAGACATTTTTTGAGTTTATTTAAAAGCATTATGGAGTGAGTTAAAGAGCTGAAAGTTCAGTGCTGTAGGTCTCATTTTGAGCACAGTTGCATCTGTAATGAGAATTAATGTGTTTGTGTGGGTTTATGTAGATACACTTTTAAAGGTCCTGATAAAACCTCTGGGGATGTCTTCAAATGTAAAAATGATTCATAAAGTAATTTCTATTTTTCTATAAAAAAAGACAATATACCTGCTGTAATATAAATTAAAAGAAAATGTTAGTGCCGCCATGAGGCTATAGGGTGCTGTGGGTGGTTTTCAGCGTGTTGCTATGCTACATTGTGGGACCAAAATCTACCCACAAAGAAAGAGACAGAATGTGTGTGTGTGTGTGTGAGAGAGAGAGAGAGAGATCTGACAGAGGGCTATGTGTGTGGATGGTCCCAGTTAGTACAAAAACCAACTAACACATACGCATGTACACTTCTGTTAATTTTGGACATATCACTTCATCTTAAGGAACATCAAACACATTCAAGTACAGTTCATCACACACATGTAGGCTCACGTGAATTCACTGTGATGAAATATGGATCATTGTTATGTGTATGTCACTGATCATATCAATCATTGATCATACCAGACCCTCTCTTTCTCTTCTGTTCTCCTCTCTTGTTTTATTTTTTATGTCATGGAAAAATATATATGAAATCACCATGACGCTCTTTTTTTAAGGTAATGTATGCAAACGTCTCCATGTATCTATATACACACACACACACACACACACACACACACACAAACCATGTATTTTGCTATTCCTAAGGTAAAAACGTTTTTTAACAATTTTCCTCACATTTTCCGCTTGGCAAGAGTTCGTTTTACCCTGCTCCAGTGACTGAAGATTAGAATAAATGTTGACATCATGTCTTCTGGTCACTTCATTTTATTTACTGCTTTGTTCTGCCTTTGACTTTTTCTGTTGAGAAGAGTCTCAGTCAGTCACTTCACATCTGTCACTCATAACATAAGTGCTTGTGTGTTTGTTGCTAGGCTTGTCTCTCTTTCTTTGTCTCTGTCTCTCTTTGTCAAGTTTCAAGACGCTTTATTGGCAGGATAAAAAGGGGTTGTCTCTGTTTCTCTGTTTTGTTCTTCTTCTTTTTTTCCAAAGCAGGCTCTACTATGTTTGATGTCAGTTCCAACAAACTTCAGGCTCTCTCCACATGAACTCCTAAGGTATGGTACAGAGCGTGTTCACAACAAGAAGAATTAGGTCACTGAGAGAAAGAAAGACAGAGGCTTTGTTCCAAAATCGAGTGAGCTGCCTACCTAGACAGTATTTCAAATACTGACAAACGCCAGCCACATTATAAGGCAGCATTGCTTGTATCTTTCACAGAGAGGGCAATCAATGCAAAAACACTGTAACAAGCCCAGTGGAAAAAAAAGATGATGAACAAAGTGAGATAATATTAATTATGAGTCCTAATATTTGTGTGTAATATGTATTTTATGGTGGAGTGGGCAGTATTATCTTAGCAATATGTTAATGCCAAATTATTATGTTGTGCGTTTTCTGTTTATTCATTCAGAAATTGGAGTTTAAATGACCCTGACAGATTTCAAAGTAACGGCATTCTCAGGCCAAAAGTACAGTGTGTGTGTGTGTGTGTGTGTGTGTGTGTGTGTGTGTGTGTGTGTGTGTGTGTGTGTGTTTGTGTGTGTGTGTGTGTGTATACTAACCTTGGTGGTCTTCACCTTGTTGCCTGTGCTGCAGCTCCAGCCTGTGAGGTCGGGCAAGACTTTACACTCCTCACCATCCAAACATGGCTGCATCTGACACCACCACTTCTGAGCTACTATAGACGCTACACACACACACACACACACACATCACAGGGAACATGAACAAGACCACTAAGGTTAGTACATACAGACATAGTCACTTTCTGGAAGTATAGGGGTCATATCATTGAATGGGGGAAAAAAAATATCAGGCAAAATGTTGTGCTGATCCTGGCTGGGTGTAGCACCTACAACTCTGCATATCCTTTTGAAGAAACTCAACATTACAAATGTATAGGTCCCAAACCAACTCAGTGTGGATTGTTTTGTGAATTTGTCACAATGTAGTGCAGGCTCATGCTAACGAAACATTTAGAAAGACAATTTACAAATATCACTAAAAATATCATGTTATCATGAATCATGTCAATTATTATCGCTCCATCTGCCATTTTTCGCTATTGTTCTTTCTTCCTTACCTAGTCTGATGATACAGCTGTGCACATCCAGACGTCCTGCCCTTGTCTAATGCCTTTCATAATGTTGGGAACATGGGCTGGCATATGCAAATATTGGGGGCGTACACCCCGACTGTTACGTAACAGTCGGTGTTATGTTGAGATTCGCCTGTTCTTCGGAGGTCTTTTAAACAAATGAGATTTATATAAGAAGGAGGAAACAATGGAGTTTGAGACTCACTGTATGTCTTTTCCATGTACTGAACTCTTGTTATTTAACTATGCCGAGGTAAATATAATTTTTGAATCTAGGGCACCTTTAATTTCTAAGGTTTGGAGAAAGGGTGGAAAATCGACCTAAAAAACTAAATTACTAGGGCTGTTGATTTAAAGTGTTAATTTAGTACACTTAATTATAAAACATTAATGCATTTAATCATGCTCCCTGCCATGTACACTACTACAAAAATCACACGGCGCTTTACCACTGTGTGGTACTAATCGGCTCTTCTCGCTTTACTTTTGCTTTTCCACTGCAGTTTAGTACCGCTTCAAAGTGGGTGGGATTATAGACTAATCTTATATTTGCGCAGCCTCTGCTGCCATGGATCTGCTCCTCAGCTACCAACGAGAGGAACATCTGCACCTCGTATAGGCTACTGGTGATACAGCCATTTCTTTTTTCTAGTTGCGTGCGACAGTCATTTAAAGCAAGTCGTTTTCCGAACAAAGGATACTGCGGTGGCTGTTACTGATTATTTAAATCTAGCGGGTTTGGTGTCTAGTGTTTCAAATCCAATGACGCTAGTAGTGACGATTCTCTTTGAACAATCAGTGATCGGTGATCGATCGTTACAGCACGCTTGGAACCTCAACTGAGATGGTGCTATTTAAGTGAGCCGTACCAGTCCGTACAGAGCCGTCCCATGCAGTGGAAAAGTGCCAAAAAGTGAGCCGTACTGAACCGTACCATGCAGTGGAAAAGTGCCATTACGAGAGCAGGCAGTACAGAATGAGTACTCAAACAGGATGAGACAGGACAGCAGGGGTCCTGAGATGCGTTTTTGAAAGCTAGACTGTTTTAAGTAGGCACAGTATTTTATAAACGTGCATATTATGATGCAAACGTGACTCAACAACCAAAGGTGTCCATCTAGTAATTAATTATAATAATTAATGTAATTAATGTAATTAAAATTCAAGCCCCATAAATTAAGATTATTTTTGTACCTTGACTTAAGCTAAGTGGACTCCAGGGAAGGACTTAAAATAATTAAAAAAGAAAATAGGATATGACCCCTTTAAATACAGAGGATCATGGATCAGCTCAGGAGCAAGAAAATGGCAAACAGATGAGGAGCTATTTGAGATGATGCCGAGAGAAAGAATGAAGCATGAGATGGGGTGAAACGTGGCTTATTTGACATTTCCTCTCACGCAGAGCGCTGTGTGTAGAGACACTTGAGCTATTTTTTCCTGAGCTTACAGTCAGGCAAAATAAGATAACGATCGATTTCTCTGTCAAGTGGACAGTGTTGACACAATATTAAATGAAACAGCCAGACAGCTGAGGGAGACAAAGAGACCGAAAGACAGAGAATGAGAGAAAAAGAGACGGCGGAGAGAGAGAGAGAGTGAAAGATGCAGCGCACAATTTCTCGTTTGACCCTTTATCATCATACATATAGGGGCAAATTTGCTAGTTGCATCAACAATCCAGTTAATCCAGACAGCAAATGCACTGAACCAGCTCTGTCAATGAGTATTTAAATTAAGTCATTATCTTTTTTTTCAGCACGCTATGTGAATTAGGCTATTATTAAAACTCAGCACAATTTGCCTGAATAGAATTGAAATGAACTGAAGATCCGTTTTACCATCCACACAGGAAGGTGCAGCCCTTGTCGTTCCAGCGACTTGTCCTGGGAAGCAGGAACACTTAACCGTCTGTGATCGCTCCTCAATCTTATTTCTGTTACAGCAGCGGTGGGCTGCAATCACCTCACATGTGCCAGCCTTCACGTGCACTGCAACAAAGAACACACACACATTTCAGAAGAATATTTGTCTCTGAATGACATCGCAGTCAGCATCTCATTTACACAGGCACACCTGCAGTCAGTCATTTCACCACAGTCTGTTACCGAATAGACTGTCCCGCTGTTATGCTAGGTACAGCTACGTTTTATGCAATATTTATAGTTAAGCCGTCAAACAATTAATTTTCTATATATAATATACAACTTAAAAATATTTTAATTTGTCATGTAATTCATTTGATATTTTAAATTATTATAAAATTAATCACATTTTATTTTAATTTATTTTTACATATTTTTTTATTACATTTAATTTCAATTTAATTACATTAATCACATTAAAAATATTTCATGGATTTTTTAAATATTTTTCAAAAAAAATTTTTTTTAAAGTTTTGTCTTTTCACAATGTTTTTTTTTTTTTTAGCATCTTACACCATGAGCAGCACCATTTTTCTTAAAATGTCTTGTGAGTTAAAAGTAGTTTAAATTAAATGGTTGTTGTAAGAACCTTTTTTATTATGGAATTTACATACACATCAGGGGGCATGATTAGTTGCACACATTATTTGTTGTATTATTTTTTATATATTTATTCGTACTAAACTGCAATGTTAAAATGATAGCCATAATTGATAGATATCTTTTATAGCAATACTTTAGCCTACTCAAATAATCTAGGCCTGTTTTTCTTCTGCAGGAAACATACGAGCTTCCTGGTATTTTTTGCAAACTTTAATTAAAGCTCTGAGGGTCACGGAGATTAAAAGAAGACATAACCAAAAAATTAATAACAGAACTGCTCTGGGTGCCCGACGGCTACTTGCTAGGACATCAAAATTATTGAAATTCTAACAGAGATCTTCACCATCTCACTATCTCAATATCACATCAATGAAAAGTGTTTTTCTCTTTCTGAGTGTTTGAAATTTGTAGCCATGCCTTTGAAATGTTAAAGCTGAAATTGCAAGGCAGAAAAACACTGAGCTCCATTAGAGAAAGGAGAAAATGGCGATAATGAGTTAAAAACAAACGTCTGAATTCATTTTTTTCAAATATCACTTCTGATCTTTCTCAATCCACCCATCTTGTCTGGAGCATTCAAAACAGTTTATTGTGGATCAGTACAGCTTAGTGGGTTTCACCCTACAAAGCACTAGAGGCTTCAGTTGAAATTTAGCCTAAGCTATTGAACATGCCCCTAATGTTTGGAGCGGGTCTTAGCATCAGCCGTCGTGTTTACAGGGGGATACTCTTCTAACGGTGAGGTAGTGTAAAGTTTCTGATACTTGTTTGTGGAGGGAGTTTTAGTACAGGGACAGTTATGGGCACAAAGATCGATACTGCAGCTTTGGGGCGCTTTTCTTTAATATCGCCCAAAATAAAAACTCTACATCTGTGCTGGGCCATCTATTTAAAATCTCAATTGCTTGGTCCAGATTTATTGGCTATGAAAGTAAGTTGTGCCTTAGTTTTTGGCTTTAGTGTCTAAGAAAAAACATAACAAAAAAAGCCATGTTCTAAAGCAAGCTGTTTGTTCCAGTCAATTCATATGTAGTTTTTGGATATGGATAACATGACATCATAGTTCTGCTGCTGCATTTCCTTTATAACTAATAATAGAGATACAGGACGGACAAGTGCAGACAGAATTGGTGTACAAGTAAAGGCCTATTCACAACAAGTGAACATTTTGATGACATTTTAAGCAAAACATTAGATCTCTACGAACTTCTTGACATTGAGTGTGAAATATTAGACTGTGGTTACTCGTTTTTTATTCAGTGGTTTATGTGTGGATGCTGAGCAGTTAATTCAGAAAGAGAATTACGCTGAATAATAAAAAAAAAAAAAAATCATTTTCTTATTTTAGTGCAGTAAAGCTTTGTAAACGTCCATAAAACAAAAAGATAAATTTGAGTTGCAAAATTGGGTATAATAAGACTTAGAATAGGTTTCAAACTCTAAAAAATGCTGAGTTGTTTCAACCCAAATTTGGGTCAAATATGGACAAACCCAACCACTGGGTTAAAAATTTAATTAGTTGGGCTTATCCATATTTGACCCAAATTTGGGTTGAAACAACCCAGCATTTTTTAGAGTGTAAGTTTATTGTTCTTACCCCACTGAAAAGGTTTATTTAACTTATAAAGGTAAATAAAGGTAAATAAATAATATATATATATATATATATATATATATATATATATATATATATATATATATATATATATACACAGTGGGTACGGAAAGTATTCAGACCCCCTTAGATTTTTCACTCTTTGTTATATTGCAGCCATTTGCTAAAATCATTTAAGTTCTTTTTTTTCCTCATTAATGTACACACAACACCCCATATTGACAGAAAAACACAGAATTGTTGACATTTTTGCAAATTTATTAAAAAAGAAAAACTGAAATATCACATGGTCCTAAGTATTCAGACCCTTTGCTCAGTATTTAGTAGAAGCTCCCTTTTGATCTAATACAGCCATGAGTCTTTTTGGGAAAGATGCAACAAGTTTTTCACACCTGGATTTGGGGATCCTCTGCCATTCCTCCTTGCAGATCCTCTCCAGTTCTGTCAGGTTGGATGGTAAACGTTGGTGGACAGCCATTTTTAGGTCTCTCCAGAGATGCTCAATTGGGTTTAAGTCAGGGCTCTGGCTGGGCCATTCAAGAACAGTCACGGAGTTGTTGTGAAGCCACTTCTTCCTTATTTTAGCTGTGTGCTTAGGGTCGTTGTCTTGTTGGAAGGTAAACCTTCGGCCCAGTCTGAGGTCCTGAGCACTCTGGAGAAGGTTTTCGTCCAGTATATCTCTACTTGGCCGCATTCATCTTTCCCTCGATTGCAACCAGTCGTCCTGTTCCTGCAGCTGAAAAACACCCCCACGGCATGATGCTGCCACCACCATGCTTTACTGTTGGGACTGTATTGGACAGGTGATGAGCAGTGTCTGGTTTTCTCCACACATACCGCTTAGAATTAAGGCCAAAAATCTTCTATCTTGGTCTCAACAGACTAGAGAATCTTATTTCTCACCATCTTGGCAAACTCCATGCGGGATTTCTTGTGTCTTGCACTGAGGAGAGGCTTCCGTCGGGCCACTCTGCCATAAAGCCCAGACTGGTGGAGGGCTGCAGTGATGGTTGACTTTCTACAACTTTCTCCCATCTCCCAACTGCATATCTGGAGCTCAGCCACAGTGATCTTTGGGTTCTTCTTTACCTCTCTCACCAAGGCTCTTCTCCCCCGATAGCTCAGTTTGGACGGACGGCCAGCTCTAGGAAGGGTTCTGGTCGTCCCAAACGTCTTCCAGTTAAGGATTATGGAGGTCACTGTGCTCTTAGGAACCTTAGTGCAGCAGAAATTTTTTTGTAACCTTGGCCAGATCTGTGCCTTGCCACAGTTGTGTCTCTGAGCTCTTCAGGCAGTTCCTTTGACCTCATGATTCTCATTTGCTCTGACATGCACTGTAAGCTGTAAGGTCTTATATAGATAGGTGTGTGGCTTTCCTAATCAAGTCCAATCAGTATAATCAAACACAACTGGACTCAAATGAAGGTGTAGAACCATCTCAAGGATGATCAGAAGAAATGGACAGCACCTGAGTTAAATATATGAGTGTCACAGCAAAGGGTCTGAATACTTAGGACCATGTGATATTTCAGTTTTTCTTTTTTAATAAATCTGCAAAAATGTCAACAATTCTGTGTTTTTCTGTCAATATGGGGTGCTGTGTGTACATTAATGAGGAAAAAAATGAACTTAAATGATTTTAGCAAATGGCTGCAATATAACAAAGAGTAAAAAATTTAAGGGGGTCTGAATACTTTCCGTACCCACTGTATATATATTTTGTATACTTTTAAAACAAGAAGGAAAAAAATACCAGTGCAGTACAAAATATATAAACTTACTTCAAGATATATTGTATAAAAACAAGCCTTTATACCTTATGCAATTTTGTATCTTTTATCTTGTTTTAAGGATGTTTAGATATTGTTTATTGCTGGAAAACAAGACAAAATTTAAAAGTTTTTATTAAATTTGATACATTTTGTTAAAAATTCTGAATTGTGAATAGTTTCTTGCAGAAAAAAAAAAAGTAATATTTTTTGGTGTCATTTAATTGCATCAGACTTGGTTTGAACAGACCTTAACCGGCAGTACAGCATGAGGAACAGGCAAAGCAATGTGTTGTAAAGGACTAAGATGAACCAACCAACATGATCAAATGTTACATCAGTGTTAGAATGTAATGACCTTTAGCTGAACATGAAATTCTTGTGAGTGCTGGAATGGAATATCCTTCTGAACAGAGCATGCTTTATGTTGCTTTAAGGAATGGCTCTGTCCTTCAGTGGATGGGCAGCACAGGGTGAAACAGCCAATCAATTCAATCTGCGCACACATTACCTCACATCAGATTAATCCATCCTGACTGGGTCAAAATGGGGGCTGACGCTGCTGGTCAACAGCCTGTGCTGTGTGTGTGTGTGTGTGTGCAAAATGTGAAAATGTCAACCGTCCCGAGAGATCGACTTCTCAGCTGAGAAACGGTTCTTTCAACCATATTCTTTCTCATCATGCATCTCACTATCTGCAGTGACAGAGCATTTCATTTCTGTGTTCCCAACATGATGGGATTCCACAATATGGCCCCTGAAGATTTGAACAAGGGTGTTGTTCTCTCTCTCTTTCTCACACACACACACAGCGCCTGAGAGGAGTTCGGGTCAGGGGTCTGAAAGCGTGTGTTTGTCCTTGGGGAGTTATGTTTCTTTATTTCTTTCTTTCTCATCATTTCTCACTTTCTCACCTCCCACTATCTCCTTCTTCTCCCTCTCTCTGTTCTGTTTTTCATTTATTTCTATCCTGTAAAATATGAATTTCCTACTCAGAATTGTTGTCTTTTATCAAAAAGGTTTTTGCTGAAATCTATCTATCTATAGACATATTTTATTTTAATTTCATTAATAAATATGTACTATATTATTCAATAGTAAATCCATTTTAAATACTTTATTTAATAATATAAATATTTATGTAATAATATTAAATTTAGCATTTTAATATGGTTTTTTTTCCCCCTTTCAGTTTTGAATCTATTTTATAGTGAGATGTTCTCTCATTCAGTGGAGGTTTTAAAGGATTAGTTCACTTTCAAATAAAATTTTCCTGATAATTTACTCACCTCCATGTCATCCAAGATGTTCATGTCCTTCTTTCTTCAGTCGAAAAGAAATTAAGGTTTTTGATGAAAACATTCCAGGATTATTCTCCTTCTAGTGGACTTCAATGGACCCCAAGTGGTTGAAGGTCAAAATTAAAGTTTCAGTGCAGCTTCAAAGGGCTTTAAATGAAACCAGATGAGGAATAAGGGTCTTATTTAGTGAAACGATCTGTCATTTTCGAAAAAAAATGTAAATGTATATGCTTTATATAAACAAATAATTGCCTTCCAAGTGGTTCCGCCAAAATCGCACTTTCGTATTCTTCAAAAAGCTTACGCTGTATGTCCTACGCCTTCCCTATTCAACTTACGGAACGAACGCAGTGCCAGTTCCATTTTTTCCGTTTATTTTTTCCAGAATAATCCTGGAATGTTTTCATCAAAAACCTTAATTTCTTTTCGACTGAAGAAAGAAGGACATGAACATCTTGGATGACATGGAGGTGAGTAAATTATCAGGAAAATTTTATTTGAAAGTGAACTAATCCTTTAATACCAACTTATCAAACTCCACTGATTGAAATGTCAAGATATAAATATTGTGAGTGTTGGATCCTCTCAGAAGGGTGAATTATATTACTCAGTCATTACAGACAGAAATCCTTCAATTCGTGAGGGAAACATTGCGAAACTCAGAGGGAGCGCTGCCCAAATCAGCTGTAAATGCCAAATGCAAATATTTGTGTAATCGGAATGAGAGGGCGATGGCTTTCCTGTATCGTGGGACCTCAAGACGGCAGGGAGACAGGTTTGATGCATTAGAAATCATCAGGATGGAAAGAAAAGATTTGTATTCTGCACCTTACTAGCCACAAGAGATGCTGTTAATTGCTCAGTATGTTAATGATATCGTCATGGTGTTTGCCGGCTTTACTTAGACATTTCACTTAGTCTCCAGAAACTGTCTATCTTGGGCTCTCATGCATCACTGCTCTGGTTTTGATATCTCTAGGTTTATCCTGCCCAAAGTCAAATACACAAAAGCTTCACACACAGTGAACCCTTCGCATAATATGGAGGTGCATTACTTACATCGCTTTGGCACAGTTCTCAAAACAGTCTTAACATTCTCTCAACTGAGTGCAATTGAAATTGTCACAACTGTTCGCTGAAACATCAGAACTCTGTTGCATGTCTGCAAAATGTAGTTACTCACCCAAAACAGTTAATTCATGCTTCAAAACCTAGTTTTTGTGTCAGTAAATTGGTCAATGCCACCAAAATAAAAAAGTCTTTTTTGTCATCGTGTGAGCCATACTGGTCAAAATGTTCAGATGTTTTTTCATCATGGAAATATTTTTTAAATACAAATTTCATGTGCTTTCTACTTTTTTACACTGTCTGTTTTCTACACTATACAAGAAAGTCAGATTTGTCTATCTGAATGCCCTTGTGTCTAACACTGAGATTTTTAGATTTTTAGATTTCAGCATTAAGTAAAAATGTACTAGGAAAAGTCAATACTGTAGTACTCAAAAAGAAAATGGACATTTGGTCCCACTTTATATTAGGTGTCCCTATCTACAGTACATGTACTCACATAAAAAATAAGTACAGTGTACTTATTGTGTTCATATTGTATTGTAAAACACTTTTGCTGCTATTGAAGTGGAATACGGGTAAGGTCAGGGACAGGTTTGGTGGTATGGTTTAAGGGTGGGTTAAGTGGTAACGGAAGGCTCAACAGTGTAATTCTAGGTTCAATTAGCTGTAATTACATGCAGGTTTAAAAACGTACACAATAAGTGCATTGTATCAAATTATTCATTTAAATGTTTGTACATATTAGTTAAAGACTGAACATTTTTATATACACAGCACATATTTGTAGAAATGTTTTACATGTAAACTGAAAATTCACATCTATTATGTCTTCCCCTGACACCACACATTCTTACATATCTTGCTCTTCCATAACAAGCAATTGTGAATTTTCAGTTAATATGTAACACATTCTACAAAAAAAAACTGCTGTTGCTGTTTAGGGATTTAGACGTTCCTCCATGTTCAAAAATGGCAGTGATTGGGAAAACACCATATAGCTGCACATATAGCTATACACTGATTCATTTATGCTCTGAAGCTTCCTGAAGCAGTGTTTTGAAATCGGCCATCACAAAATAAGTCGTTTTTTTTTTTTTTTTTTTTGGCACACCAAAAATATTCTCGTCGCTTTATAATATTAATATTAATATTGAACCACTGTACTCACATGAACTGATTTAAATATGTTTTTAGTACCTTTATGGATCTTGAGAGAGGAAATATCATTGCTCCCTATGCAGGCCTCACGGAGCCATCGGATTTCAACTAAAATATCTTAATTTGTGTTCCGAAGTTAAAGAAGGTCTTACGGGTGTGAAACGGCATGAGAGTGAGTAATAAATGACAGAATTTTCATTTTTGGGTGAACTAACCCTTTAATGTTTTGAGAAATAAAAGTCTCATTCGAGAACTGAGCCAAAGCAATTGAGAAAAACTCTATTTAGTTAGTTTCTTGATGTACAGACTTATCAGGGTTGGACAAAATTCTGAATTTAATTCACAAGTGTGAATTTGAATTCATTTGGCCACACATCACAGGGTGTTGAATTGAAATGGAATGAAACTCTAGATGACGCAGGATGATATGTCACAGCTGATTGGTTCCTGCTGTATCAGCATTTTCTGTAGTAGTTGTGGCGCGCTTTCAGAAACCCTCCACCTTCCCCAGTTCCACCTGTATAGATCTGCTATGGGTAATTCATGTATGCTATTTTGTATATCAGCAGCATGTTTTATTTATAGTAGCAGCAATAACCAATAGCAGCAGCAGTGTAGCAGATCTATTCTGCCAAGACCACTGTCATACACTGTCATATCCATTACCATGCCAAAAAATATTTTTAACTACTAGTTTTAATACTATTTTTCTCTACATCACAATGTCCACCAGACTGTTTTCATGTCAGTTTCTATAATTAAATACTGGCAAAATTTGAATCCCTTAATTATATGTTGATATTATAATTGGCTTCATTTTAAAGACTTTTAGTGAAATGGCAATCTGGGAAATGAAGTTTTCTTCTACCATGGGCCTTTAAATTAAAATATGAACAAATTTTCATAGTTGGTATTTCAGACATTTTTTATTAATATCATATAATGTTTCTGGAAATGCCTTCTGTATTATGTATGTATGATAGCATGTTTATGAATAATAATGAAAAATGACATGAATTTTACACTTACAGAGATTATAGCAGTTTTAAATGCAACCTTAATTAAAATTCAGCTCAAATTTTGAAATTTTGAAATTTTGAAGGCCTCTTAAATTCTCAATAACACATTACTATAATTTCTAGTGGTCATTATGATGATGATGATGGAAAGTTTCTGATTTGCCAACCCAAAACACACAGCCTTCAAGAAGCAGTTTATCTGTATAATTATACAATCCCACACTGATATATCAAACAGTTTCTTGTTCAAAGATCTCAAATGTCTGTGGGGAAACTGACAGTCATTATGTCTCTGAAGGCGCATCCCCTGTGGCGTAGCTTTAAAATCATCTCTTTAGAAGAAGAGCCCTCGAATGCATAAACATATTCATATACACATGCACAAAGACGAGCTAAATCATTTTACAAACATGGGCACAGATCCTTTAAGGAGGTTCACACAAAACCAGCAGAGACAACATGAAATATACAACGGTAATTGACTAAAAAAAGAAAGAAAGAAACAGTGTTTTTTTAAAACTGTGTCAGGTTCGGTACAGGAATCTAAATGTAGCTTGGGTTTCTTCTCTAATCAAACACATCTGAAGCAGTAATCAAGTTCTTTGGGTTCATTTGAAAATCACATTTTATAGTGCAGGGCTGAATCTAAACTCTGGAGGAAGGAGGATCTTCAGGAATAGGATTGACTATAACTCTCTATATTCATACAGAAGTATCCTACAGATAAACAGAGCGAGAAAGGAAAAAGGAAAGAAAAAAATACATAAAAAGAGATATTCTACCAATAGAGAAAAGCACAAAGCCATTGTTGAACTTACTGTGTTATACTAGCAGGTCTAAAGCTTTCATTTCATTATCGATCTTTTGGATGGCTTTAATATATCACTGAATTCACTGTGTTTGTGTGTGTGTGTGTAGTAATAGTAGTTGTGCATTGAGTTGTTTGTGCACTGCACTGTAATACACTTTGAGCAGATTGCTGGCAGGTATTATTAAACAATGCAGTGAACACAGACACATGTTCTCATATAACCTGTTTGACTGTTCATAAGACCATGCATAAAGAGACACGTTGCTGAAGCTAATGGGTTTTTGTGAATCTTGCTCTGTCTGTAGGTTTGAAAACACATTCAAATTGAAAATATTTCTCAGCAATACAGACTTACACATTACAAACTATTGCACTCAGGCAGAGAGAAATAATGTCATGAAGTGCTAGAAATGTGGCAATGTGTTGTGCTTATATGGTTTTCATAAGGTCATGTTTTAGGGTCAATTTTATGTCCCAGTAGCTGATTTTTATTAAACCTAACACATTGAACTTTATTTTTGTTATATGAAGGCCACATTAAACTAAACTAAAATAAATAAATAAATAAAAGTGTACAGTTAATGTACAGTACTTGTATACCAAGGAGACAACAATGTCCTTGAAGAGCATGAAATATGAGACATGTGATGAGTAAAGTGTAATTATCATATACATTTTTATTGTGCATAATTTCCAAAAGCTGTAATTTTGTCCATTTATGAAAAAATAAAGAAACAAATACATATCTTTGTATTTTAGGACACATAAAATGCTAGATATGAAAGTAGTCTAAGTGAAACAAAAGAGCCTGCCATTTTATTCCAAAAATGTTTCAAATATCATTTCAACACAGAATATTATTCCACAAAATAAATAATTTAAATGCCCACTTGAAAGGTGCACGCTCCTTGAACACAGTCTCAAAAGGAATGATTAATGTGGCAAAATGTATTTGTTCATCACAACAGTGTTGCTTTGAAGTCATTTTAAACTCATTTCAGATTATTATTCCGTAAAGGCTATTTCGGACATCTTTGCTAACTGTGACTGTCCATATATATTTATTTTTTGTATTAAATTACTGGTACTATAAACGTATCCACCTGCTAACTTTCATACACGATCATGGTGGAGGGGTAACTTATGTAAGCGCGCTTACTGCTAACATCTGTGATATATTATGTATGTTGAGCACAGCGATCACGCAAACTTATGTCATTCATACAGTAACTAAAAATAACTCCCCAAATGGCACTAGCATATTCTGTACATGCAATCCAATACAT
Organism: Megalobrama amblycephala; assembly: GCF_018812025.1. Taxonomy (NCBI): domain Eukaryota; kingdom Metazoa; phylum Chordata; class Actinopteri; order Cypriniformes; family Xenocyprididae; genus Megalobrama; species Megalobrama amblycephala. The sequence goes on along the minus strand of NC_063055.1, from coordinate 23,601,547 downwards.
TATTCAAACTTGATAGCGTGTGTGATCGAGCGTGTATGTTTTATTTATTTATTTATTTTTGGTCTTACGTATATATATTATAGTGTGTTGAGGGGGTGTGCTGGTTTAGATGTCATATATAATATAATATAATATAATATAATATAATATAATATAATATAATATAATATAATATAATATAATATAATATAATATAATATAATATAATATAATATAATATAATATAATATAAATCTATTGATGTATCTGTTGTCTAATATCTGCTTTGATTGCTTGAGGACTGAAAGGTGAGTCTGATGACATCTGATCTCCTCTGGAGATCCAACCCTATAAACATCCCCAGAGACATATTTCACTTTTACAAGCGGATTTTTCCTCCCGCTTTGTGAGGGGGAGTTTCATGACATGGCTATTAAAGCCTGTGTCATTTTATGGCCATTTCAATCAGGCTCTATTTCAGAGGACAAATTGAGCTCCACCCCACAGCAGGGTTCACCAGATCCCCACACACATCACAATTTATAGATTACAGAATACCCATCATAGAAAACTTTCTGCATTTTTACATTCTCAAAAAACGTCACTTAGTATGATTCATAAGCTGATTTCAAAGGACCAAAACATGCTATCTTTGTGGGGACATTTTATCCCCATAACGTAGGGTTATGGGCATCTTAAGGGATACTGTATAAAGTAAAAACATGAAAAATGACCACAGTCATCATCATTATCAGGTGGATGCTGACAATGCTCTTTAAATGTTGTATTTTTGGTTGGGTTTGTTCAGTTATATGTGTGTATATGTGTCTGCCAGAGCAAGTTTCACCAGCCGTGTGCTTTATTGCAGTCTGCATCAGTGGAGGCGTGTTAAAAACAGACGCTAGATGGATTGGGAATATGGGTGTCCCATTAAAAACCCTTTTAACCTGCTCTCTAGTGTTGTCCACTATACAATACCCTGCTCTACTGTAACAGCTCTCTCCACATGGAACACCAGAGTGGTTTATCTCTCTCTTTTATTATGATTTTTTTTCCTGAGATAGTGAGCTGCAAAATTTTAATTTTTGCAACGCTTTTACAAAGTCTGCGATGTTTAAATACAGGCTACGCTGCTGCAGAGCAAGTACAGGACCTGCTACTGCCAATAGGTACACAACACTCTGCTGTGAGCAAGTAAGACATGCTGCTGCCATAGCATACATGAATTATCCGTAGCAGATCTATACAGGTGGAGCTGGGGAAGGTGGAGGGTTCCTGAAAGCGCGCTGCAACTGCTACAGAAAATGCTGACCAGTATTTGAAGTTTGAGCAGTGAGCTCATTGGCTACTGATACAGCAGGAACCAATCAGCCGTGCCCTATAGGGAATGATGTGATTGCAAGGAGATTGAGTTAAGGACATATTGTCCTACAGAACTTTGTATTTTTCACAAAAAACAAGCAAACAAACAAAAAACTGAACATTAAAATGCATCAAATACACAGAAGTGTCCCATATTCATGTTTTTTTTTGTGAAAAGTGCATTGTGTGTGTATATGTAAGTGTGTATCCTGGCTGTCACGACAGCCACTTCTGAACGGCCCATTAACCAAGAAAGGATGAGTCACTTTAAGAGGCTTTTTAATCTGTGGGAGGGACTGATCTTGAGCTATCATCCAATCACAGTCTGCACTTGTGCAGTTATTATATTCATTAGCGCAGATGATTATGAAGCCTTGATGAGAGGAAACGCCCTGCTGCTCTCAAGCATTGCCGACACCTGGAGCAGTTACACTACTGAGAGGGATAATGGAATTACACCTGCACCAGTGCACTGTCTTTTTCTCTCTCCCTCTCTCTCGTTCTTTCTCCCTCTCTCTCGCGCATTTTCTTCAGTCATTAAGAGGTTGTTTCTCTATTAAAGTACAAGCCCATTGCTCCTTTGTTGTAGTGTCTATTGGAGCATGTATAAACCCGATTAAAGCAGGATGGTTCTTATGAATCCTACTTTCCCTAATGAGTTCTACAGATATAATAGCTCTGTTTCAACAGTTAGTGAGCTGCCTACCTATACAACATTTTAGAATTTATTTATATAACAGTATATAAATAATACTAAAATAACACTGTATACTGCATTCACTATCAAAAATTGCCAGCTTGGTCTTAGTGTTAATATGTAGGTATTAATACGTAACATAACACAGATACAAAACATACATTTTTGTATGTTTGGTTATATGCTGAAACATCTATGTATTAACATTTGAAATGTAATGACAACATTTAAATGTAAACATTATTATGTATTTAAAGCTAAAAATATTTATGAATCTTTTATGTAATTAAGATGCTCTTTTACCATTTTATACATTTTAGATCACTTAACCCAGACCCCCAAACATAGTCAATTTATAGAGGATTTAAAAAGAATATAAAACACAATGGACAGAAATGTATGGGAAAATTACAATTTTAGTAATTTTAAAAAGATATTTTGAGCCCCTAATCTCACTACTTCATCTAAACCTACCCATAACAATTTCTTATACATACTGTAAACAGACAATTATTTATTGCAAAAATGTCAAAAGAGGTAATGTCAAAAGTAGTCCAAATGACAATGTGTTGCAGTCGCACTCCTATCTGATGGTATATAATCATATATAAGTACCTTTTTTAAAGGTACACTGTGTAACTTATTTTAATCAAAATTAACCAAATTTAAATAATTTATTATTTTAAATACAATACATCAGTCAATACATCATCCCTCCTTCTTCCAAAATGATGTGTTTTGTCTTACCCTGATTCACTATGGTAACCCTATTATAAGTGTTTATATTTTAGACCTGTTGGGATGGTTTCCGCTGGACATTGCGTACATACGTCACTCGCCCGTGCCGTAAGATGGGGAGAACTGAGGTATTTTAAATGTTGAAAAAGCTGCCATTTGTATTACTCAACAGGTGAGTAAGATATGTTATTGAACAGATGAATTTCCATATGGAGTTCATTGTAAAGCATTATCTATATTCATCCGCAAAGTCCCACAGAGCCGAAGCACAACCAAAACAATGTTCTTCCACAAAATGCAGGCAGTTTTGTCAACCGCTAGATGGCCAAAAGTTACATAGTGTACCTTTAACTACATTAGTCAATGAAACCTGTACAGCAGTCTCTGGAAGTTTTCCACTTACGAATTTGAAAAACAATTTAATAAGGCATACAATGCAGCTATTTAAATGTCAAAAACTATTTGAATGTCTTTGTGTGCTAATTTCCCCACAGAAATTTGGAGAAAAAAACAAAAAAATAAATAGTATTCCATCTGCACCAGCTTGTCATTGTTGTTAGCTTAGCAGCATGCTAACTTATGAGTGAATTTTCCTTTGCACTTCCTTCAAGGACCATTATAGACAGATATATACCATATAATACATATTATAAACCAGCCATTTATGAGGATCCATTTTGGTTAGGGTGATGTTTTGGAAAGCTCCTGCCTATGTAGGTAGCAGACAGCAAGGCAGCTCACTAGGTTTAGGAAGAGAGCTAATGTGTCATTTTGTGTGTCATGAACAGGTGAGATGATGACGGTGTGCGGTAAATGCAACAATTCCATAAGACTAAAGCTTGAATCTGTCAGGCAACATCAGGCAATTGAACCAGCCTGAACAGTTGTTGTTGTTTACTGTTTTCCCTAAGCAGATTTCTGTCATGTGTGATTATGCGTCACTTTTGAAAATCTCTATGGCTCTGAGCAATAATGACCTCTCTCACACAGAAAGTAAGCGTTTAGACATCCTGTTCCCAGAATGTGTCACAAATATTACTATGACAGATGGCGAGAATGTGCTGTTTATGACATCACTTCCTATGTAGATCATTAAATATCAAAATATGGCAAAAAAGCATCTCTCCGACTCTCTCTCTCACACACATACACAAGCTCTCTTTCTCTCTACCCAGAAAGAGTATGCAATATTAAAGTCGGATTAGGGCAAAAAAAGCGGATTAGTAGCATTTGTGTTTTATTTAAAGTTCTAATATTAAAGGACTAGCAAATATAAACCCAGCTTAAGCATATTTCTCTCACACATTTCAGATCACTGCCATGTTGGGGATATTTATTCTCACTTTTGATCTGGTTTGTGTCTTGTCTCCTTCCGGTGCAGCTGGCAGCGAGAGGTCTGTGTGCGGCATTGCAGGTGGAGATCCGCTCTACTACTCTCTAATCTGCTAATCTGTTAAAACATGCTGTCCTCCAGCATACGCTCTCTTTGGGACAGTGTGGTGTTAGATTATTTAAGCCCCCGTAGCAGGAGACAGGAGATCATCCCATCCTGATAACTGTGAAATGGAGAGGTTCATGTAAAATGACGGCTGAGCGCAAAATCTGCCCAGCAAGCACTTTTCTCTAACCCGTCCCCCACCACTCTCTGTCTCTATCAGGGCATCGACAGCATTGACGTTAATTACAGACCATCGAATGGAGGTAAAAAGCTCCATCCATCAAAGACAGACACTGAAGATGTGTGAATTATTGAGAGTGTGAGACACGGTAAGGATATAAAATACAAACACTTAAATCCCACATTGAGATTTTCATTGACTCTGAGAAGAGACACAGAGGACAAGATTCATAGGGTTGTATTGGGAACAAAATTTTTTCTTCGCTATGATGCCAGACTCTGAATCCTCAATAATGATACTAAATTTTTTGATAATCCCCTTTACTTGAATGTACTTCACAATGGAAAAATTATTTTCTTTGTAACTTTAAATAACAAATAACTTTAAATAACAAATAACAGGTCAAAGTTTAAACTAATTGTTATATACTATTGAACTAGCATATTGCATATAAAAATTAGTTCAAAACTTTGACCTGCGGAGGGCAGTAATACACTTAGTAGCGTCTACAATGCTGGAATTCAAATAGAGAAGAAGATGAGAGCTAGTTCAAGATGAGCATTTATGATTAAAACTTATATAATGTTCAATTTTTTCAGAAAATGAGTGATGGTTTATCTAGATAAGACCCTTATTTCTCATCTGGGATCGTGTAGAACAATTTGAAGCTGCAATGAAACTAATTTTGACCTTTAACTGTTTGGTGCCCATTGAAGTCTACTATATGGAAAAAAAAAAATCCTGGAATGTTTTTATCAAAAAGTTTAATTTCTTTTCGACTGAAGAAAGAAAGACATGGGCATCTTGGATGGCATGGGGGTAAGTAAATTATCAGGAAAAGTTTATTTAAAAGTGACTAATCCTTTAAGCTCTCGTCTAGTGATCCCAATGCTCCAAATAGCAATTAAACATCGAAAAGTATGTTTATTTGTATGTTTTCTGAGAGGAGTACCTTTTCTTTGACCATGAAAAATGCTGTTTTTATCTGCTCGCTTCTGAATGACCGGCACTTCCCTCAGCAAAAGAAGTTTGGTATTGTTGTAAAGTGCAGCATTCCAACTTTGTGAATATTGCAATGAAGCAATTGTTGCTGCCCATCAATCTAGGAAGGCCATTTCCAAACAATTTGAAGTCCATCATTCTACAGTGAAGAACACAGAAAACATCCAAGACAGTTGCCAATCTTCCCAGGAGAGTGGACGTCCAAGCAAATTCACCCCAAGGTCAGAGAATCTACAAAAAGCCCTAGCGCTACATCTCAGACTCTACATGACAGCACAATTAGAAAAAGACTGAACAAGTATGGCACAAGTATGTCTTGTTTGGAAGGGTTGCCAGGAGAAAGCCTCTTCTTTCTAAAAAGAACAAGGCAGTGTAGGTTTGCAAAGTTCCATCTGAACAAAGCACAAGACCTCTGGAACATTGTCCTTTGGACAGACGAGACCAAAGTGGAGATGTTTGTCCATAATGCACAGCGCCACGTTTTGCAAAAAACAAACACAGCATATCAGCACAAACACCTCATACCAACTGCCAAGCACGGTGGTGGAGGGGTGATGATTTGGACACCTTGCAGTCATTGAGTCGACCATGAACTTCTCTTCATACTGCAAGTACTTTAGAGCCAATTGTGAGGCCATCTGTCGGACAGCTAAAGCTTGGCCGAAACTGGGTCATGCAAAAGGACAATGATCCCAAGAACACCAGCAAATCTACAGCAAAATGGCTGAAAAAGAAAAGAATCAAGGTGTTTCAATGGCCCAGTCAAAGTCCAGACCTCAACCTGATTGAAATCCTGTGGCAGGACCTTTAGAGAGTCGTGCATAAACAAATGCCCGCAAACCTCAATGAACTGAAGCAATGTTGTAAAGAATAGTGGGTCAAAATTTCTCCACAACAATGTGAAAGACTGATAAAGTCATACTGAAAATTATGACTTCAATTTATTGCTGCTATAGGTGGTTCCACAAGCAATTAAATTATAGGGTATACTTAGTTTGTCACACATGGCTTCTCCATTTTGGCTTTATTTTTGAAAGGGAGTACTTTCTTTTTCACATGACTGTATGTTGGAAAAGAGGAAATAATTGGGTGTACTTACATTTTCACAACACTGAATTTACATAACATTTAATGAATCTCACGTGCCATTGCATACATTTTTGTGCTTCATGTCACAGTGCCTAAAACAAAATGCTAATATCATACTGCTAAAGTTTTGTTTCCACAGTAGTTTTACTGTATTATATGCCATACAACCTTACATATGTTTGTGTTTTTTCTTGTCCTGTTAACAGAATGCATATAGACTATGGCTTTCTGAAATATTCTGAAATGCCAGACAGATGCCTGTGGGAATAGACGAGAAGAGAACATGGCCAGACATGAGTATCACACGGCCTGTCTGCTGTGGTCAGGCCTCTTCCAATAATCCAGAGGTCAGTGTTCCTTCCTTCTCAGCCTGACCCACATTTACACACCTCAGTCAAACCCCCAGTGCAAACAGCCAACTCTCAAACAAATATTCTCCAATACACTTCAGACCCTTGAGATAGACAAAAGGAGGGGTAAAGAGAAAAAAAGTGACATTTTGACGGCTGTCCAATCCCGTTGAAGCTGAAGATGTTATTCTTTCGCTTCAATTTGAACCTTTCCCCTTTCCTGTCATCCCGCACTTCTGTGTTTCTTACTTCCCTCCGCAATCATCTCTTCCTCATTTCCGTCTTGTCATCCAGAGTCTCATCAAATGTCAGAGGACAGCGTGCTGTCCCAGAGTTCTGGCTCCGTCTGCATCTTGAAATACATATTTGTGGTGTGACCGATCTACCTCAGGTCCAGTGGAAGGGGTCAGCACTTTTATTCAAAACCCTGATGAGACCACCTAGTGATGGAAATGTCCCAGGAGACGCCACTCTCTCTCACCATCGCTTGTATTTTACATTTTTTTACTCAGTTGACCAAAGCTCTTCAGAAAGCCCTTCACAGACTGGTATGAGCAATAGAAGAATAGGCTGATTTTATTTGACAATGCTGTCATAATTTGCTCTCGCTCATGTCGTTCCAGACCTGTGTGACTTTCCTGAAATATATTAGATGAGTCTTATCGATTCATTTCAAGCTACCATTTTCCATTTTGCAGTGTTGTTAAACTTGAATGAAAATTAGAAATGTTGCCTAGGCAACTAACTGAAAATAAAAAAAAGCTGAAGTACTAAAATTACTAAAACGGAATAGAAATATATAAAAACAAAAAAATAATAAAAACATCAAAAGCACATAACAAAAGTACTAAAACAAGCTTAAAGTTAAATGAAAACTATAAATATGTAAATATAAAAAATATATAAAAATAAAAGCTAATTCAGAATATTAATAAATGTCATAATAGCATACTTAATACTAAAATAACACTGCTTTTTTGGAGCGTTTTGAACCCCCATTGATATAGACAGAATCAGTTGAGACATACTTCATCATACATGCGTCATCTTTTGTGTTTCACAGAAAAAAAAGCCATGCAAGTTTGGAACAAAGTGAGTAAATGACAGAATTTTAATTTCTGGGTGAACTATCCCTTTAAGAGAGTAAGAAGAGAATATTTCAAGTCAGTCTGCTTTTCCAAATTCTCTAAAATAGAAGTAGCTTTTCAGTACTGTTTCTCTGCACTGGAGGACCTAACATTAAAAACATTAATCTATTAGCAGGTTCACAGGTTGGGTATGATAATGTTTTGCATAGTTATATAAAAGTTCCCTTTCAACAGCTCTCTCTCAAAATAACACCTCCACAATGTGAGCACAGGAATCACACTTATCAGCATGATTTTCTTTATGCCATAAAAATAATGTGTCAGCACCTTTTCTCATGCTGAATTCTGCATGAACACATGTTTGATTCTGCGGTAATCAGGACGCCTGATGGATAGGAAGCTGTTTTTGTTTATGGAGAGTGTGAGCTCGCTGCCATCTGCTCAGAGATTAAACACCATGCTCTGATGGAATACATGAATGCCCATCAAGCTCAAAGCAGCCTGCTTAAGACACTCATAACCACCCATTTTAAATCATTTACTCCAGTGCATTCTTAACACACGCACACACACAGAAAAGTCTCTTTTGACCAATCAGGGGTAAGAGTGCTAAATATGACCAGAGGCACTTCTTTTCTAAAGCAATAGTCTCGCTAGAATTATAGTCAGCAAATTATAAATAAAAGCACAAAAGACGTAATAATGTTGTTTTGAATAATCAAACACTAATGAAGCCTAGAGCCAGTTGCTTAAAAGAGTGCCGCAGTCTAAAAGAAATTGAAAGTGAATGCTAATAATTAATTAAACAAGGGTTGCAAAAAATACTTTAAAGCAGTGAAAATTAACTAAGCTAAGATGAAAGCTGAAAGTAGCTAGTTACACTACACCTTACATGATAAACGTAGCTTGCTACATTTAAGCTAGGCTACTATATATAGTTTTATGAATATTAAATATAAACATAAATACTTAAAATATGCCATTTAATCTAATACGTGCAGTAAGTGGTTTCAATTCATTGTATATAAATGTTCCACTTCATCTAGCGCTCTTCTCGTACTGTATTCTAAAGTAACCTGTTACAGAGGCTATAACTAAATTTTGGCATGTAGATGTCTTCAGGCCAGGGCACTTATCAAACATGTGAAGTTTGAGGCAGATTGGACATTGTATGCTTGAGTTACAACAACTTCCTGTTTCATGAATGATAATAGCATGCTTTAGCACTCAGCTAAGTGTTGCTAGCATGTTTTAGAATTTTTACAGCATAGCAAAAATTAGCACTCAATTCACAGTCTTAAACATGACACTTCCTGTTGCCAGTGGGTGGCGCTATTACTATAGCTTAACTGAATATTGTCATGTAGATGTGTTCAGGGCAGGACTCTTATCAAACGTGAAGTTTGGGGCAGGTTGGACATTGTATGCCTGATTTACAACAGCTTCCTGTTTCATGGCGAAACATCAGACTTTGTCAGGCCGCCACGGACACACCGTTCAACGAAAACTCAAGATCTTTGCCATTTAACATCACTAAGGCCTTAAGATTAGACTGACCAAATATGATGTTGATCTGGTTAAACTCTATGAGGAGGTAATCACCGTGTTAAACATGACATTTCCTGTTGCCCACAGGTGGCGCTATGATTGTATGCCCGAGTTACAACAACTTCCTGTTTCATGGTGAAACATCGAAATTTGTCAGGCTGCCAAGGACACACCCTTTAGTGAAAACTCAAGATCTTCGCAATTTAACGTCGCAAAGGACTTTAAATTAGACTGATTAAATTTGATGTTTATCTGATAAAATCTGTAGGAGGAGTTTGTTAAAGGTGCCCTAGAATCAAAAATTGAATTTACCTCGGCATAGTTGAATAACAAGAGTTCAGTACATGGAAATGACATACAGTGAGTCTCAAACACCATTGTTTCCTCCTTCTTATGTAAATCTCATTGTTTAAAAGACCTCCGAAAAACAGGCAAATCTCAACATAACACTGACTATTACGTAACAGTTGGGATCATTAATATGTACGCCCCCAATATTTGCATATGCCAGCCCATGTTCAAGGCATTAGACAAGGGCAGCCAGTATTAACGTCTGGATCTGTGCACAGCTGAATCATCAGACTAGGTAAGCAAGCAAGAACAATAGTGAAAAATGGCAGATGGAGCAATAATAACTGACATGATCCATGATTACATGATATTTTTAGTGATATTTGTAAATTGTCTTTCTAAATGTTTAGTGATTTAAAGGGGCCGCGCGCTGAATCGGTGCATAGTTAATGATGCCCCAAAATAGGCAGTGAAAAAAATTAATTAAAAAAAATCTATGGGGTATTTTGAGCTGAAACTTCACAGACACATTCAGGGGACACCTTAGACTTATATTACATCTTGTAAAAACTGGTTCTAGGGCACCTTTAAAGTACAACGTCTGGAAATGGCAAAACTGCAAAAATTTTGCAGAGAAAATTCAAAATATCTCACTCCTGTTGGGTTTTCAGATTTTGCTCCTAATTACCGAATTTCATACTTGTACGTGAAATGTAGCGCAAAGGCGCTTTATTAAAATTTTATAGGTGGCGCTATCGAGTCATTTTCCCACACCTAATTCTGAAACCCATATCAGATGTAAATTTTCACCACTTCTGATACGTGTGCGAAGTTTCATGAGTTTTTGAGCATGTTTAGGCCTTCAAAAATGTGATTCATTTCAGAGAAGAATAATTGACCGAGCAATTACAATAGTGTCCTCACACCATCGGTGCTCGGGCCCTAATAATAAGAAATGTCTCTTGAGCAGCAAATCAACATATCTGAATGATTTCTAAAGGATCAAGTGACATTGAAGACTGGAGTAATGTCTGCTGAAAATTTGCTTTGCCCTCACAGGAATAAATTACATTTTAAAACATATTAAAACAGCAGACATTGTAATACTATTTCACAATTTTTACTGCTGATCAAATAAGTGCAGCCTTAATGAGCATAAGAGATTTAATTCAAAACATATAAAATTCTTACCAGCCCCAAATAGTAGGCTAATGTAAAATACTGGACACACAGCTTGACTGATGAAATATTCATAGACAAAATATACCATTTGTCAACGCTTCCCTGATATGTAATGAACTAAATACAATAGCTTTGCTACTGAAGTGACATGATTTCAAAAATAGTGACACTAAAGCCCAAAAGTGGTGAAAAAAGATGCTTGAATAAAACTGAATGAGGCTGGGGAGCTCTGGGAGGGTTTGATGGTAGTGTGACCTACATGTTTTATCCAACAGATGAAATGGAGCAGCGTGCTTGAAAGTTTCACATTTTTAATTCTCCTTCTGTGTCTCTCACAGGCCATATGGGTGTCTTGGACAGGCTGTGAACAGTCACAGAAAGAGCTCACACACAGCAGTGAATTCATGCTAGAACTTAAGAAAAAAGGAGTTAAAGAATTGTGAATCTTTTTTATAATCTTTTTTCAGACAGTCTGAAATGGTCTGCTTTTTTAGAATTATTACAGAACAAAAAGACCTTCAACGGTATGACATGAACAGCAAAACTCATATACCACGGAGATCTGATACGTCAGTCGCAATACAACAGCTATTGAATATAAAAAGAGTATGTACGTGTGACAAATGTTTTCTCTATATATCATCTCATTTGCGAAAATGATCTCAAAACTGAAAAACAATGTTTTATACTGACAAACACTGAGTGAAAAAGCTAATTTTCTTTGTCACAGTTATAGTGAAAGCAGAGTGTTAATCACTGTAAAAACACAAATAGCAGCAGGGAGAAAATTAACAGCTTCTGTTGATATGTTTTATATAATTTTCTAAACATACATTACAATTCTTAATTACTCAAAAAGCCACGCTGACATCTCAAAGATCAGTGCTTGAACATAGAGAGAATGTGACTCAGAAATGTCTGGTTTCATTGTTGATGTTCAAATACACAGAAAGAGAGAGAATATAAGAGAGGTGGCAGATTGGGGATAAAACAAGGTTAGGGGTGACAGAAATCATAAAAACATGACAGCACCTTCGGTCAGTGAGCTGTGTGACAATGTGACCGTCACACACACTCAAACACACAATCAGTGTTGGAGAAACAACTTTAAATCTCAAAGCTCATCATTTTGAGTGTTAAACAGTAAAAGCTGCTATTGGAAAAGAAGCTTGCTATGCTACAAGCAACAAATAGCAGTTACATTGAAGCTACCCACTGAGCAAATTAGGTCCAGAAGACGTCTTTTTGAGGTCTTGTCTCAGGTTGAAAAGACGTCCACTGAGGGGCCAGAATGAAAGTTTTTATGACGTCTTTTTTTGACGTCTTCTGAACATCCGATATAGACGAACACGCAGAATCACCAAAGGAGAAAAATCACAATTTTTAAGCCACCATCGTGGAGATGAGTGTTTGCTTTAGTTGGGCTCTTGACCCTTGACTTTTTCTATTAGATTTTGTTTGGGCTGTTGTAACAGCTAATCAAGCAAAGAAAAAAGATTATCAGGTGTTGGTTATGTTTTCACATAATCATTATTTGACCTGAATCACTGAGCTCATTTAGAGCCCAATCTCTGAGTTAGATTTACATTATTGATTACAGCGGCACTGTGAATCTACAGCAGAGGATCTGCTTTTACAACATGATTCAGAAAAGGCGTGCTGAACAAATAAGAAAAAAGTTTTTTTTTATTTATTTTAGGCACACACAGACATCAAGGATCATCCTGTGAATCTCAACAGTGGTGACCATCAAAAAGCATGTTGCAGTGCATTCTGGGAGCCACCAATCAAAATTCACACATGGCTCCCATCATGCATTGCTTCATGAATAAATTATGAGCTTAACTGTCTTAGTAATTTTCTTTCCTTTGTCACCGTCATTGAGATTCACAGGCTGATTCTTGATGTCTGTGTGTGCCTAAAAGAAGGATTTTTTTTTGCTCAGAACAACTTTTAAGAAATCCCTCAGATTATATTGGTAAAGCTGATCTTCTGCTGTAGAATCACAGTTCTGCTGTAATCAATAATGTAAATCTAACTCAGAGACTGGGCTCTAAATGAGTTCAGTGATTCAGATCAAATAATGATTATATAAAAACATAACCAACATCTGATCATTTCTCTTTACTTGTCTGGCTGTTATGACTCCATTAACAGCCCAAACAAACTCTAATATTAAGAAGGCAAGGGTCAAGAGCCCAACTAAAGCAAACACTCATCTCCACGATGGTGGCTTAAAAATTGTGATTTTTCTCCTTTGGTGATTCTGTGTGTTCGTCTATATCGGATGTTCAGAAGACGTCAAAAAAAGACGTCATAAAAACTTTCATTCTGGCCCCTCAGTGGACGTCTTTTCAACCTGAGACAAGACCTCAAAAAGATGTCTTCTGGACCTAATTTGCTCAGTGGGTATGTAAGGGGGCAAAAGTCTTTAAACACATTACTTTCAGATTATATCATTTTAATCAGAAAAGTATTTGTGGCTAGTATCTGGCACAAAAAGGCTTTCTGAATGAATGACTCTCAAATAGGATGCAAGTGTTAAACTTTGACAAATAAATTTACAAAACTCAAAACTCTAAAAACTTATAAGTTTGTAATCTCCACTAGAGTTTATAACATAGTTTGTAGCAAACAAAAGCAGTGTTTAACAAAGTATTTTGTTACAAAAAAGACTCAAGATGCTATGCAGTGACCTGAATCAATGAGTCGTGTCTTTTTAAATCGGTTCATGCACACAAACAATCCAAAAGAAAAATGATTTCCAAACATAGTTATTGAAGTATTTTGTTACAAAAAGTAGTCTATTTTGCTAATAAAAAAAAGAAAAAAAAGAAATATGCTAGCCTACACAGCGACTCAAATTGCTGATGCGATTCTTTTTGAACAGGTTCATCTCCATGAATCTTCCAATTGAACAAATTCACTAATTAACATTGTTTTTTCAGACCAATGCTATATATTGAACAAAGGAGTCAAAAATGTAGTTAATAATGTTTTTTGCCATTCAAAAAAACCTTCCAATGCTACTTTTTAGACTAAAATATAAAACGAGTCGAAAACAGTTATGTACTAATTAACTGAATCAGTTTCCAGTGCTACATATTAAACTAATACGAGTCAAAAAGGTATTTTGCTACACAAAAGATGCAATATGCTACAGTTACTCGAATCTTTGAATCAATTCTTTTTTAAGTTTAATTTCTATGAATCTTCCCATTGAACCAACTCACTAAAACCAGTGCTACATATTAAATTAATATATAAAATGAGTCAAAAACATATATTGCTACTGTAGCACAAAAAGCAACATTGAATTATTTCGCTATTAAGATGCTAAACACACAGCGATTCGAATCAGTGAATTGATTCTTTTTGAACATGTTACTCTCCATGAATCTTCCTAATTAACCAATTCACAAGTTTTTCAGACTTTGCTCCACAGTTTGCTCCGCTATAAAGCTTCTTTTTTACAATTATAAACTCTTTCCTCTACGTCCTTGCACCACACCATTCCCACTGAAATCAACTATTCCTCTTCATAGTTTTGATGTCACTGGTCTCAGTGTCTTGCTTAGGGTGGGCAGGTTTAGGAGATGTCAGAGAGACTCATGTTTTACAGGGCAGAAGGGCACAGGACACACACACTCACACACACACACTCAGAGGGCATGAGAGCTCAGGACTGCAGTCATCCACAAGAGCCGTGTCTCTTCCTGCATTTCATCTCATGACACACTCATCTGTCTCGGTCTCTCTTTCCACACTTCTGTCTCTTTCTCTTCTTTATGCCCTTCAATGGATCTCTGCAGCCCTTCTCCCTCCTTTACTCTCTCTCACTCTCTCTAGGGATATTAGTTTTATTGAGAGGATGAGCCTCATAAAGAATGACCTACAGTAGCAGCAAACTTTCTGGCTATATTCCCTGTGTATGTGTGTGTGAAAAATACTTCACTCTCATTTAGCTCATTGTCCCTGAAGCCTTTGCTGCTCGTAGAGAAGAAGAGTTTGGAGTTATTAGTTTTTTCCTCCCAGTGGTTTAGTGTGTGTGTGTTCAGTCACCTTGCTCTGACCTGTTAGCAGTAGTGTGTAATTAACTGATTGTCTATTGAACTATTTCCCACCTCTGATTGGCTCACACGTTCAACTTCTGGACTACTTTTCCAATCAAAATGAAGAATTACTTTGTAGGGATGGTGGCCAACAAAAGCATGCAGATTTCATATTCTAATGACAAATAGGACTGTACACACTCCTAAACTGTAAACAGAGACACTATGTGTGATTATAGGGACCTCCATCAATGCATTCCATGAGTATGTTGTAAAATTACATTAATTACATGTATTTTTAAAGTTACAATAAAAAGCAATTCATTTACAAATCATTGCCTATGTTTTAATATTTCCATTCGTGGTTCCCTCCACAAAAAAAAAAAAAAAAAGTCTGATCCTCCATTCTGCAGCGAGACAAGAGAAGTTCACACAGTGGGTGAGTCATGTTGTCAAGAAATGAAATCTGCTCACCACAAAAGAAAAGAAATAAGCAGGCTCAATGCATTATCAGACCGTTATTTTCAAACAATTCATATTAAGAGTATCAGGCAAATAGCCTAAAATTATGGCACAAGGATGCATAAGCAGCTTGTCTACAAATTCAGCATTGCAACATGCTTAACATAAAAATTAACAAATAACAAGGCTTACATTTGATTTACTACCGATCTAAGAGAATGATAAATTACATTCAAATGTTTAGGTTTTTTTCAACAAGGACTGCTCTTTTGAACTTTCTATTCATCAGTAATAATAATAATTTTTCAGTTTTCAAAAAATATTAAGCAGCACAACTGTTTTTAACACTGATAATTCGGTAGCAAATCAGAATATTAAAATTGATATTAGAAGGATCATGTGACACTGAAGACTGGAGTAATGAATGCTGAAAATTCAGCTTTGCCATTATACAAATTATATTTTAAAATATATGAAAATATAAAACTAAAATTAAAATGACTACATTTTAATAATATTTCATAATTTTACACTTTAGTTTTTACTGTATTTTTGATTACATAAATGCAGCAGTCACTCCCCGGCTGAAATAAAGGTGAGAAAAGGACCTAAGCGCAGCAGTATAAAGTTATTAAACAGAACTCAAAAACCAGAACTCAGGGCACAAGAACAGAACAACCGGGGTATAACGTGATGTGAACTGACTAAGAACTGAAAGAAACACAGGGTCTAAATACACAACCAAACCAATCAATGAAGTGAACCACAGCCAAAGCAAAGATGAAGGTGGGAGGAGCCAGGGCAGAATTCCCAGCAGGAGGGCCAGGACACAGGCCAACGGTGGAGTTGAGGGAGGGAGGAGCCATGGTGGAGGCTTGGCAGCTGGAACCAGAGGGATGACTGACTGAGAAGCAGCTGGTTGAGGAGACCCAGGTGAAGATGACAAACTGACTAGGCAACATAGAAGTTCCTGAAGGGCAGGGCAGCATCGCAGCAACAAGCCACCGATGTGGAGTCAGTGCCAGAGGACTGAGATGAAGGCGGAGTGACTGAGGACCAAGGCGGACCTAGGGGGAAGGAGGAGCCCGACTGACCCAAAGGGGTGAAGGGACAAAGCACAGCTGCAGTCCCAGAAGTCCATGGCGCAGGTAGAGCGACAACTGACCAAGCGGCGCTCAAGTGACAAGGAAGCCCAGGGAAGTCGTAGGGACAATGGACCCGAGTGGAGCCGAGAGGGCGAGGAGCCAAGCTGGAGCCAACTGGTCAATAGGCCGAGGTGGAATGATGGACACGGAGGTTCTAGGCTGAGATAGTGGGACGACTCTCCAGGGCTGGGCTAGCAGACACAAAGCCCATAGCACATCCAGGCAGGGAGGTGGAGCCAGTGTGGGAGAAGCTAAAGGGCTGAGAGGAGACAGTGCAGGCAGGGCTGAAGGACTGAGGAGTGCAGACAGGAATTTCACAAATAATTCTCTAGGTAGACACAAGAAAGACAAATCTCTCAGGAAAGACACTCTTGGCCAACACAGAACAGGCAGATATTTCTTAGTAGGCTTACTTGTCACAGACAGAGGTGATGGAAGTGAGAGGCAGGGCGGGAACACAGACTTCAGTAAGTTAACTTGGTGCTGGGTGATGTAACAGGTTCAGTGCAGGGTGACAAGACAGGCAGGATACACTCAAAGTCAATCAGTAAATCTTTTTTCACCACAGTAGAGGAGGTAGGGCTCTACTTCATGCCCTCAAACTCTACTGAGATTCCCACTGGGACTGACGATGTGGCCAGCTCACACACCTGGTCAGATGTTTCTTCGGGCTCGGACTCCGGGAAGATCATTGGCACAGTCTCGCGACGAGCTCTGGCTCTGCGTCTGCGTTGGGCTCAGGCTAGTCCTTCGCTGGGGTGGTGGCGATGTCTGGCACACTCTTTTCTTCTTCACTCTAGAAGATGGTGAAGGGGGAACCATTGTGGAGGAGTATCCACTCCATGTACTCCTTAAAAGTCCCTAGAGGCTCGACACTAGGCAAGCACATTCTCGTTTCAGTGTTCAAGCTTGTTTGGAAAACCACACACAGGCAGTCATCATTGTAGTGGACAAGGTGGTAGAGATCCAAAAATGCCAGTGTGTGATTCTCTAGGGACTGGTTCCCATGTGAGAGGAGGAGGATATGATCTGCTGTTAGATCCATTTTTGGTCAGTTCATTTGTCACAGTCTGGTTGACATAAAGGCCAGGAAAGGATCTAAGAGCAGCAGTATAAAGTTTTTATTAAAAAATAAATCAAAAAACAAACACTCAGAAAACAAGAACAGAACAACAGGGGTATAACGTGAGGTGAACTGACAAAGAACTGAAAAAACACAAAGGGCTTAAAAACACAACCAAACCAATCAATGAAATGAACCACAGGTGTAACTGAATCAGTAACCAAGGCGACACACATGGTAATTAACACCGACGGAAAAACTAGAACAAAAGAAACATGCACAAAACACAGGAAAACTGAATATATCCCTGACAGCAGCCTTGGTGAGCATAAGAAACTTTTTTCAAAAACAGAGACCCTGAACTTTTGAATGGTAGTGTAACTTGCCCACAAAACAGCTAATCAGAAGCTTTTTGTATATATCAGAATCAATATAATCTTTAATTATTATAAGAGAAACAAGTATTTAGGACAAATGAACTCTCATCATTTCAGCAGCTCTTTCTACTGTAACATTCTGCAGTGGCCTCCACATGACCCCAGAGACGTCAGTGTCCTGCGGTCCATCAGCGCTTCTCCTCATAAATAGAGAACGTTCTCTAGACTATTTTAAGCTGATCTAAGCATCTACCTACCACTGAGCCGTCTACAAAACACACTACTTTCTGTCTTTGGGTTGTGCTCATCTTGTTCAAATTTCTGGTTTAAAAAGATATAAGAACCAAACAAAAACTTCAGATCCTTAAAATAAAAATAGAAGGAAAATATTTATGGTAATAGCACCCCAAATCTGACTTCATGCAATCCACATCAGCTGTTTTTTAATGAGATGGGTCATTAAAAGGATCAAAGTTTAAATGAAAATAAAACAATAACAACAGGCTTGACCGAATGAACTTTGACCTTGACTTACCGATGTGACTGCGGTGAGAGGAGGCGTCCGACAGGTGACCCCAGAGAGACAGAAGGGTCAAAAACACCAGCAAGAACCACGCGCACACCCTCTGTACCGCCCGCTGCTGCATTCTGAAACACACAAACAAACCATATCAGCACAGGAGCATTACACTGATCAGAAAGGCTATTAGACCGCATGTTTCTAAAGGGGATCTCATTCTCTCCTCTAGCGCTATCTAAATGTCATCATGCTCTCGCTGAATGTGTTCTGATACACTGCTGAGTGCACCAAAACACTGAAATATACAATTACTTACAGAGAGAGAGTAAGCTTTCAGGGTGGGTCTGGGTGTTCAGGGCAGATAATAAACCCCTAGTGGCTGTTGTTGGTACTGACGGTGGTACTCTTCTGAACTTTCATGCCTATTTGTTAAGGCTGCATTTATTTAATCAGAAATACAGTAAAAACATTAATATTTTGAAATATTATTACAATTTAAATCTGCAGTCCGTAAGTTTTACCTCTTGTCGCCATCTCTGTTTGAACCCTGCAATTGCAGTTATTTGCGGAATTATCATCTTTACGTGGGTTGTGCATCAATACGGCCCCTCATTATTACAAGCTTACCATTGTGAATCAGGCTAAGGTAAGGATATTGTTTTGAACACTGGCTGGTTATGTACTTGCTCAAAATTCGATTTTATAACAAAAAAAGTTATAGACTGCAGCTTTAAAATAACTGTTTTCTATTTTAATGTACTTAAAAATTTAATTTATTCCTGTGGATGGCAAAGCTGATCTGCTGATTTAGTGTACTACTGCTTAAGGAACATTTCTTATTATTATCAACGTTGAAAACAGTTGTGCTGCTTAAAGGTGCCATCAAATTGAAAATTGAATTTACCTCGGCATAGTTGAATAACAAGAGTTCAGGACATGGAAATGACATACAGTGAGTCTCAAACTCCATTGTTTCCTCCTTCTTATATAAATCTCATTTGTTTAAAAGACCTCCGAAGAACAGGCGAATCTCAACATAACACCGACTGTTACATAACAGTCTGGATCATTAATATGTACGCCCCCAATATTTGCATATGCCAGCCCATGTTCCCAACATTATGAAAGGTATTAGACAAGGGCAGCCAGTATTAACGTCTGGATGTGCACAGCTGAATCATCAGACTAGGTAAGCAAGCAAAGACAATAGCGAAAAATGGCAGATGGAGCGATAATAACTGACATGATCCATGATATCATGATATTTTTAGCGATATTTGTAAATTGTCTTTCTAAATGTTTCGTTAGCATGTTGCTAATGTACTGTTAAATGTGGTTAAAGTTACCATCGTTTATTACTGTATGCACGGAGACAAGAGCCATCGCTATTTTCATTTTTAAACACTTGCAGTGTGTATAATTCATAAACACAACTTCATTCTTTATAAATATCTCCAACAGTGTAGCATTAGCCGTTAGCCACGGAGCACTATCAAACTCATTCAGAATCAAATGTAAACATCCAAATAAACACTGTACTTACGCGATTAGACATGCTGCATGATGAACACTTTGTAAAGATCCATTTTGAGGGTTATATTAGCTGTGTGAACTTTGTTTATGCAGTGATAGAGTCGAGAGTTCTGGGAGAGCAGAGAGCGCGAGCAATTAAAGGGGCCGCAGCCTGAATCGGCGCATTTCTAATTATGCCCCAAAATAGGCAGTTAAAAAAATTATTTTAAAAAAATCTATGGGGTATTTTGAGCTGAAACTTCACAGACACATTCAGGGGACACCTTAGACTTATATTACATCTTGTAAAAAAACGTTCGATGGCACCTTTAATATTTTTCTGTAAACAGTGTAAAATTTTTTTCACGAATGGAAAGTTCAGAAAAACAGCATTTATTTGAAATATTTGAACATTTTTGTAATATTACAATGTCTTTCATTTCATAAAAAAACCCATCACAGTTCACACTCTGACCGAGAATAATTGAGACTTCTGAGGAATATTTGTGTTGGGTCTGAAATTAAATCGCAAAACTACATAGACCATTGGTTTAGATGGAAACTCTGCAAAATAAAAATCTTCTTCTTTCCCGTTTCTTTCATATCCTGATACTATTTTAATTCTACAGACAGATTTAAGTATTTCATTTGGAGAGAAAAAAGAAAAGTAGATCATTTATTCACAAAAGTGTGAAATCTGAAAATGCAAACGATACAAACAAACTCTATATATACATGTGTGTAGTTGTGTGTGCTTATGCTATTACTGTAAGCATTACTCTAAAATTCTGTATCACACATCTGAGAGGAAGTTCAGAAGACATCATGTGAGAGAGCATTTAATAGTATCAGCCAGCCAATAAGAGCACACTTTCATCTTCTGTGGAAAACAGACGGTTAACAGAATTTTGTTACAAAGAGAAGTTTGTGTACATTTTCTATTGATCATAGCAAAAGCTATTTATCCAATGATGATCAAATGATGGAGAAAAGTCTTATAAATGGGCACATATCCAAAAACATGGCATTGATGAGAATCTGCATTTTAAAGAGCTGATTCAGGTGCTTGGACTGCAGTGGTGGAGCGATGTTCAGTGTTGCCAAGTCCCCGGATTTCCCGTGGAATAGGGCTAATTTAACAGCATTGCCACGGGTTGTTTTTCATGTCCGCGGATACTAACGTGATACTTAGCCCCTGGAATGCTAATTTTACCAGGGGAACCCCTCCAAAAGAATGCAGATTTTACCCCATGGGATGCCATTTTTACCAGGGGACCACCCCTGAAACGTTAGTTTTGAGTAGCAATCGGGTGGGTTTTGTTGTAAAAACCTGGCAACCCTGGCGATGTTGTACAGTAGTTTCTGCATCCTCCACAATCTCTAGCATGCAGAATCGGCTTGCAAGATGGGGAATTGTGCTGTGCAAATGACGTTCAGCACTAATTTTGGGCATGTTTGCACCATTACCTGATTTGCATAATTCCTTTAGTGAATTGGGTGCTAACACAACACAAACAGCATGCACAAATAAATGACATTATTACTGGGCACAGTTCATTCTTAGTGAACTCTCCCCCGTTATTCCCCCCTGCAGTTTTGTAATGGAGGTCTGTGAGTTGCTCCTTTGATTAGTATCAATGTGTTTAATAATGAATTTGCCTTTTTACATTCATGGTACACAATGCACACATAAACTAATGAAACTTCAGACACAAATAGCTATTCAGCAGATTGAAATAGATAGATTTTGTGTGGGAAAAACAGAAAAGTGTGTGTGGAAGAAA
Source organism: Megalobrama amblycephala (assembly GCF_018812025.1). Classification (NCBI taxonomy): domain Eukaryota; kingdom Metazoa; phylum Chordata; class Actinopteri; order Cypriniformes; family Xenocyprididae; genus Megalobrama; species Megalobrama amblycephala. The sequence goes on along the minus strand of NC_063055.1, from coordinate 23,579,687 downwards.
GAGAGAGAGATAAACAACATGAAGAGGTGATTTGGAAATGGTCTGCCTGGCTAAGGGAAGTCTATGAGTCGCTGTGGGAATGTGTCAGATTATGCAGATTTAGCGTACTAATTATCTTTCAACCAGCAGAGCTCACTAGAAATCTCTCCTGTTAAAAGCTGAGGGGTGGGGAGGAAAGCCCCTGCCTGGAGGGAGTTATTACAGTGTGCAGGTGGACAGACAAGAAAACACAAAAAAATACTGACTGTCATTTATGTTCTCACATCATACCCAGAAATCTGCAGTTTAATCTTTGCACCACTAGTGAAACCAGTCCTTTTCCAAACAGGTTTCCCACATACTCCCTGGCCCACATTGCTGTACAAACAGATAGTTCCTGGGTTTACTTATAGTTCTGTCATGACAACTCTCAGGTAATTGAGATTGGCATGGTAATGGCTATGGCAATGTTAATGTATTTGGTCTTGGCGGAATAGATCTGCTACACTGCTGCAAAGCAAAGCAAGTAACGAGACTTGCTACTGCCGATATATTCACAGACATTGCTGTGAGCATGTAAGACATGCTGCTGCTGCACATACACAAATTAACCCCCGTAGCAGATCTACACAGGTGGAGCTGGGGAAGGAGGAGGGTTCTGAAAATGTGCTGCAGACTGCTAACAGCAAAAAAAGCCAAGATAAATGTTTGAGCTGCAAGCTCATTGGCTGCTGATGCAACAGCAACCAATCAGCCGTGCTGTGTAGATAATGATGTGATCGCTACCCAGCAGCCTGCACCGTCTAGAGTTTCATAGCAGAACTAGGTAATCACTGCATATTAAGTTGGGATAGAATTATTTTAGCATAGAACATTTTAAACACACTCATATTAACATTTAATTCTGTAATCAGTATAGGCATGTGACGGTATCAAATTTTCATGTTGCGATAATTGCTGAAGCTTTTATCATGGTATACGGTATTATCGCGATATTGAAATAAGTTCATAGTATAAGTCAAGGTGTCATAGTATAAAAGGTTTAAGAAGTCTTTTTCTTATAACAAAAAGAACTTTGAACGCTATTAAAAATATTACAATAACGCAATACATAAAAAAATTAAAAAGTAACATTTTTCAAACATATTAAAGTGTAAAAGAATTATAAAGAACAGGTAACACTTTACAATATATTAGTTAATGCATTAACTAAGATTAAGAATGAGCAATAGCTACATTTGTTAAAGAAAATATTATTTTTTGTTAATGTTTGTTAAGAAATACAACTGATCATTGTTAGTTTTAGCTCAGGTCCCTTATAACTTTTGATTTTAGTAATGTTATTAAACATTAACTAAGAAATTAACATTAAGATTAATAAATGCTTGATGAGTGTTTTTCATTGTCAGTTTGGTAGTAATGAATTAACATGTTAACAAATGAAGCCTTCAGTGTTACTGAACAATAACAAATAATCAGAACATTTTCAGTCATTACAGGGCATGCTGTAGTCCAGATTAAAATATAAAAATGTTAAAGTTTGAAAATAAATAGTATATTAAGTCTTTAAGTATTAAGTCTTTGGTGCTGTGATGAACAACATTGCAAATACATAAAAAAAAAAAAAAAAATGAATGGCTGTTTGAAGCATTTGAAATACTGTTCAGTAGCACAGCTGCTTTTTTTATGGTATTTCCGGGGTAACCGCAGCATTTCAGCAGTTCCATCAGCATCCTTTGCTGTCCTTCACTTGTTCCGCCATGTGCTTCTCATGCATGTTGGGCTTGTTTACATGCGCATATCTCTTTGACGCAGCTTACAGCGGTGCATTTTATTATTTGTGCATTTTATACTCTTAATGGGGAGAGTATTCTTAAAATGCATTATAAAAAATTGAATAATTCGATATTTTGAAGTGCCCGTGATAACAATATTGTGCATATTCATTATCGTGATATATCATATTACAGAATATCGTCACATCTAAATCAGTACTATAAAAAAGTAAATAGTGAAATTAAAATTTACAGTCAAGTCTCATTCCATTTAGACTGTAATCAGTCAAATTTTTTAATTAATATCCACAAAGCTTCATTACACAAAGCTTCATTCCTAACATTGTCCTTTCGGAATCTCAACAGACTGATCACACAGCAGAAGGGCATTGTGCATGTAAGTGTGAGTAGTTGTTGTTGGTGGTGGTGTTTGTGTGTTGAGTGTGTGTATATCTGTGTTTGCTCTGGCTGCTCTTCTTTGATAGCTAAACTTCCGCTGTGTGTTCATTAGTTCTTTAGGAGCTCTCAGTAAACACTGCCAAACACCCACTGGCTAGCGTCATCAACATGTCTCTGCATTAATACCAGTCAAGCTTAATCACTAGCAAATCTACAGCAAGACTTTAATTGCTAGCTATTTAGTGTTTGCAATTCACTTTTCAATGTCAGAAAAAGGCGAAGAGTCTTAAACGAATGTGAATTTTCACTTTAAAAGATGTTTACTGTACTGGTATGGGTTTTTTTAACCCTTTTTTTCATATTTACTTTTTTTTTTTTCAGTTCTCCGCTAACAAAGGCCTGCAATTGCAGCAAATTTACTGTTATTTTTCAGACCAAAAGGTACACTGCAAATGACATTGACTGTAAAAGAGAAAAAAATAGAGAGAGAATGATTATGGTTGGAATTGCGCAACTTTTTCTTTTCTTTTTTTGATCAAATGATTCAGCAAAAACATTTCACTCACTTCTTTCCTGCATTCAAAAGTATGACAATCTTTCTTTGCCAAATACACTAAACTGTATTGAAGATAGAGGTACAGTATTTGTTAAACTGGTAGAATTTTAGAGTTAAAACCTCAGTAATTTTAAGGAAAAGCGGCAATATTTGAGAAATTGCAAAGCAGTATTTGAGGGTAAAGGAGTTTAGGATTATATAGTTGAACATAGTTGTTTTCAAAGACATAAGTACTGTACAGTATTGTAGAGTAAGATTAAATTGCATGATAGAGGAGCAGTACTTCAGATATAGGAAAATATTTCAAAGACAGAGCAGCAGAATTTCAGAGACAATATTTCGGAAACAGAGAAGCAGTATTTTAGACAGTATTTCAGAGAAGGAGAGGCAGCAATTCAGAGGTACAGCATAGGAAACTATTTCAGAAACAGAGCAGCAGACTTTTTAGATGTATAGGACAATAATTCAGAGGTATAGGATGGTATTTCAGAAACAGAGCAGCAGTATTTCAGAGATAAAAGTGCATTAATTGAATGTTAAAGGATGTATCGTGAGATACGTTTTCCAGAGATATGGCTACAGTATTTTAGAGTTATGGGTTGTATTTTGAGCTGGAGATTTGCATTTCAGAGGTAAAATGGCGCCCACTTAAAGGTATAACAGTAATATTTGAAGTGTGAGGGAGCATGAGTGTTACTACAGTATAACTGTATTAAACCTATACTTGCAGTGAGGGTTTTTTTTTTTTTTTTTTTTTTAACCCAGTTAGTGTTTCACAGTACAGCAGCTGCATCTTAAACATTTAGAGAGAAAGAGAGACAGGCAGGCATTTCTGTTCCATTCATTTAATTAGTCCCACTGGAATTTTTGCAGATGGTGACATCATCACACGCAGACATTTCTGTTTCATTTTCTCCCCAAATACAGTATATGTCCACATCAAACCTCTCTCTCTTGCTCTCACTGTTTCTCTTTCTCTGTCTCTTTCTCATGCAGCGTCTTAAATCATGCCCTAATGGTCCTGTCCTTACTCGGTTGGCCAAGACTGAAACAATCATGCCATGTCAGAGAGCTCACATCATTCTCTGTAACATTTTAGGTTCAAACACTAGCTAAATCTACAAAAATAAATAAATAAACACACACACACGCGCGCACACACACACACACCACCTCCATACAACTTTTGCATTGTAGACCTCATTATGACCGACAGACCAAAAGGCATCAAAGAATATTCAGCCATCACCTAAAGCCCCTTTCATCTTCCCTTCCTGCTTCTATTCAGACAGGTTTTCCAGTCCTGTAACAAATGCTGCAGGCTGGTAGCTGTGCTGCTTTGTGCACTATAAAATTAATGTGTTTGTAGTTCTTCTGTTCTGCCTCTACTTTCCCTTTTTCTCTCTCTCTCTCTCCTCTCTCTCCCCCTAAAGGAACAATCTGCATATCTGAACACAAAGCTGCATAAGAATGTCTAAAGATATTAATGCATCAGCACTCATAAGAATGTATTTTTTTTTACCTATCAGCAGTCTTTAAAATCAATGAACAATGTGAATGTTGGGGCCTAATGTGCAGTAATCAATACTGACATGTCAGGTCATGCTGGCAAATAAAAATTTGTTTTGAAGTGACCTGTCTGGTTAAATATTTAGTAGTTCATTTTATTCCCAGACCCATCAATATTTTCACCGTCTACAAAGCCATAAAAATGCTAAATCAAAATTTCAAACTGGGGTACAGGGCCACAAGGGAGTGCTAGTGAGTTTATGAAAAAAAAAAAAATCACATTTTAGGGCTGTCAAAGTTTATATGTTAACTTAAAGGGTTAGTTCACCCAAAAATGAAAATTCTGTCATTAATTACTCACCCTCATGTCGTTCCACACCCGTAAGACCTTCGTTCATCTTCGGGACACAAAACACTGCTTCATGAAGCTTTACGAATCTTTTGTTTCGAATCAGTGGTTCGGAGCGTGTATCAAACTGCCACGTGATTTCCGTAAACAAGGCTTTGTTACGTCATAGGCGTTTCGAAACGTTTTGAAATTTCAATAGTTCACGTGACTTTGGCAGTTTGATACACACTCCAAACCACTGATTCGAAACAAAAGATTTCTAAAGCTTCAAAGCTTCATGAAGCAGTGTTTTGAAATCACCCATCACTAGATATTGTTGGATAAAGTCGTTATTTTTTTTTTTTTTTGTTCACAAAAAGTATTCTCGTCACTTCATAACATTAAGGTTGAACCACTGTAGTCACATGAACTGTTTTAAATATGTCTTTAGCAACTTTCTGGGCATTTGAAAGTGTTAATTATCTTGCTCTGGCCTCACTGAGCCATTTGATTTTATCAAAAATATCTTAATTTGTGTTCTGAAGATGAACGAAGGTCTTACGGGTGTGGAACAACATAAGGGTGAGTAATTAATGACAGAATTTTCATTTTTGGGTGAACTAACCCTTTAAGACATTAATTAAAAATTATACAATATAATTTAAAAGACATTTGCCTCCTTTTTATATAGCGTATAGCGTATTCGTTTACGAAGACTATTAAAGTCGTTCTCGCAATTTCACCATCTATAGATTAGATAATGCTCCTTTGGTGGCATTTAAAGGTCCCGTTTTTCGTGTTTTTTTGAAGCTTTGATTGTGTTTATAGTGTGCAATATAACATGTGTTCATGTTTCGCGTGTAAAAAAACACAGTATTTTTCACATAATTTACTTATCTGTATACGGCTGTTTCCACTGTCATAAAAACGGGCTGATGACTTCCTTGTTCTATGAAGTCCCTCCTTCAGAAATACGTAACGAGTTCTGATTGTGCCAGCGGTTCCTGTGTTGTGATTCGACAGCAGTTTAGCGCATCTTGCCCGGAAAGGTCACGCCTCTTACCATAACGTGGAGATGCACGCGCTCAGTGTTATTGTAAACATGTCTTTAATTTTACCCTATCAATTTGAGCCGGAATCAGACCCGGTGATTGGACTGCGGGATGAAAATAACAGCGTTTCGACGACATGGCGACAAACACACTCTACAAACGCAACTCTTGCGTATTCCTGTGGGCGGAGGTTAGTCAAAGAACTGTTTTAGTGACGTCATTAAAGAAGGAAGTAGAGGGATGTAGTCCAAACTGGCCGTTCGATGTAGGCGACTTCTGTTAAATAAAATATCTCGCTTGGCATTGAACTTTGAGCTTTAAAATTTTACAGATTTTATTTATACTCTAACAACAACATTACACACTAACTAAAGTTTAAAACATGGGATCACGAAGAACGGGACCTTTAAATCAGCGGAATTTGACATTAATACACCACAAACATAAAAGTTTGCAATACATAAAAACACATGAAGATAAAATTCAATACTGATCCAGACAGGGCAAGTCAACTGACCCCAAACTCCCCTACAGTGGACCTATCCATAATGTTGAAACCTGAATAGTGCTTCAGGAGAAACCATGTCTCAAAATAGTAGAAGAAGAATCTGTTGAGTTATCTCCCAAAAGGACGAAGCTTTTAAGAGACTCCTGGGTCTTTATCTGTGTATGTGTGTGTAATCTGTATAACCCCTACACTAAAACGCAATGTCTCGGTTGTGGGTTGATAAGATCAGTTAGTGTGTATCAGTTTACTCAAATTGCCAAAAATCATGTCCAACACACTGGTGGATATCAGCCTCAGAGTGAACCAACTCACTAGAATGAGAAAGACAGACTTTGTGAGAGAGGGGGTGGAGGATATTTTTTTCCACATGGATATTTTTATTCGTCTGATAGGTGTTTGTGGCCAGTGAGGCTGGCAGTGACAGTGCTGGTGAAAATAATGACCATGAGTTGGCATGCGTTCTCTGTCATGTGGCAGATTCTGTCAGGTAACGGACATCTGATGAAGATCTGAGCTAGAAAGGGCGACTCACTTTCTGTGCCAGTGGACCGAACAGGTGGTCGAACCTGGCCACCAATAAATATGATGCTTTAAATCGGCCATTTGATCCCACCCACACACACCTGATCTCAATCACACACTGGCACCAGACATGACAACCAATTAAAAATGAGAAAACTGCGGCCAGGACACCGACACCAGACAGGAGGGCAGAGCCGGAGGAAGAGAGAAGCTCCTGGAAAACAGAACGGAAGACCTCCTAATGAAGTCACGCTTCAAGAAAATACTCATTAGGACTCTACAATGCCAGTCATTATCCTTAAAACAAACATGGCAACTTGTTATAAATGATTTCATGAATATCAATGCAGAAATTACAACTTTTAGTTGTTTTCCTCACTAGATTTCAGATATTGCCATCTTTGTGGGGACATTATGTACCAATGTAGGGTTTTCAAGGACCACACACACACACAGTTAGTTTGCAGTTTTCAAACTATCTCTGTCACTGTGTGTGTGTGTGTGTGTGTGTGTGTGCGTGTGCTTGTGTTTGTGTGCGGCTGATGGAGCAGCTTCACTGATGCAGCACAGCCAAGCGCTGATATTCTCAAACCCAGTGTGAGGAGTTTTACACAAATGAAGTCTTTGCGCAGGATAAAAAAGTATAAAACAAGATCAAAGTGAAGCAGCACGGTGCATCTGCAGCCTTTATATTCATCTTTCAGGATTTACAGGGAGAGAAAAGTCCCTCCAACACTTTGAACCAAAGCAGGATTGGTTCCGGGACACGTTTGGGAATTTAAGAAATATATCTGAAATGCAAATAGCACAGCGTGAAAGTCTTTGAAAAACAATCAGCGTGTGGAGACTGAGGGGAGAGGTGGAGAGAGACCACCGATATCAGGTTTACTCAGAAACCCCTCAGCCTGCCCCCAAACAGGCTCTAATCCACTTTAAATCCACACTCTGTTCGAAATGAGTCCCATGGATTCAAATAGGATTGACCAAGTGCTACTTTGAACTCTGTCGGTGTCTTGGCCCAAGTCAAAATGCCTCCTAGAGGAATTCTCTGGCAGTAATGATCAAATGTCTTAGGAGCATCTCGCTTTCTCTCGCTTACATCTTTATCTTTCTCTCACTCTTTTTTTCCCCCTTCTGTTTCTGATTGTCATACTTTAGCATTAAAGCCTTCCAATGGGAAATTCACATTAGTCGTTTACACCTGGTAAGTATCCATTTTTTTGGGGGCGATCCAATTACAAGAAGGATGCACGATAAGACAAAACGTACCTAGACTAGTGCTGGTGCAGGTATATATTCACCCTGAGCATTCAGGGCAGACTATCTTGGCCACTTTGAGAAACTACAGATGAAATATGCACTAAAGGTTTATGAGTCTACCGTAGCATCAAAATGGGCTGTGAAAACCGTGCTAGTGCTGAAGGTGCTGAACTTGAATGCTGTGGTTTAAGAACAAAACCTAAAATGGAGGTTTTTCAAGAACCAAAAAGCAACAACATGGGACTCTGGGTAGTTTTAAAAGTTAATGAGAGACTCTGTGGGGCTAGGTGCACGCATGCTGAATCATTTATGCAAGAGCAGCTCAGTGTCTGTTTCTGGTGAGGAAAAAAACACTCTGCATGCAGTTATGAATTATTGAGAACAGAAAGGAGCATCCCAATGGGAGAGCATTCCAACTCTCACTGCACATAGGAGAGGACAGGAGATGAGAGTAGATGAGACAAGAGGAGAGGAAGTGAGACGAGTGGAGATGAGAGGAAACAAGATGAAATGAGAGTAGTTGAGAAGAGGGCTGATGAGAGGAAATGAGACAAGAGGAGAGGAGGCGAGATGAGAGAAAAGAGACAAGATGAGAGAAAATTAGACGAGAGGAGATGAGATGAGGTGATGAGTCAAGAGGAGGGCAGACAAGATGAGAGGAGATGGAGGAAATGAGACAAGAAATGAGATGAGAAGAGGGAAAGAGACGAGAGGAGTGGAGATGAGAGGAAAAGAAATGAGACAAGATGAGAGGAGGTGAAGATGAGATGAGAGGAAATGAGACAAGAGGAGAAGAGGCAAGATGAAAAGAACTGAGAGAAGATAAGAGGAGAGGAAGTGAGATGAGAGGAAACGAGACAAGAGGAGAGGAGGCAAGATGAGAAAAAAAGATGAGACGAGGTGAGAGGAGAAGAGATGAGTCAAGAGTAGGACAGACAAGATGAGAGGAAATGAGAGGAGGAGAGGGAATGAGACGAGAGGAGAGGAAATGAGAGGAAACTAGATAGGGTGAGAGGAGTTGAGAGGAGGGCAGATAGGGTTAGAGGAAATGAGACAGGAGAAGAGGCGAGATGAAAAAAATGAGAAAAAATGAGAGGAGGCAAGATGAGAGGAAACGAGATGAGGAAAGGAGGCAAGATGAGAAAAAAGATGAGATGAGGTGAGAGGAGAAGAGAAGAGATGAGTCAAGAGAAGGGCAGACAAGATGAGAAGAAAATGAGAGGAGGAGAGGGAATGAGACGAGAGGAGAGGAGATGAGAGGAAACTAGATAGGGTGAGAGGAGTTGAGAGGAGGGTAGATGAGATGAGAAGAAATGAGACAAGATAAGAGGAGACAAGAGGAGAGGAGGCAAGATGAGAGGAAACAAGATGAGGAGAGGAGGCAAGATGAGAAAAAATAAGACGAGAGGAGATGAGATGAGGTGATGAGTCAAGAGGAGGGCAGACAAGATGAGAGGAGATGGAGGAAATGAGACAAGAGGAGCAGAAACAAGAAATGAGATGAGAGGAAATGAGACAAGAGGAGAAGAGGCAAGATGAAAAGAACTGAGAGAAGATAAGAGGAGACAAGAGGAGAGGAAGTGAGATGAGAGGAAACGAGACAAGAGGAGAGGAGGCAAGATGAGAAAAAAAGATGAGACGAGGTGAGAGGAGAAGAGATGAGTCAAGAGTAGGACAGACAAGATGAGAGGAGACCAGATGAGAGGAAATGGGAGGAGGAGAGGGAATGAGACGTGTGGAGAGGAAAGAGAAAAAAATGAGAGGAGACAAGAGGAGAGGAGGCGAGATGAGAGGAAATGAGACAAGAGTAGAGGAGGCAAGATGAGAAAAATATTAAGAACACGATGAGGTGAGAGGAGAGGAAATGAGTCAAGAGGAAGGCAGACAAGATGAGAGGAAATGAGAGGAGGAGAGGGAATGAGACGAGAGGAGAGGAAATGAGAGGAAACTAGATAGGGTGAGAGGAGTTGAGAGGAGGGCAGATAGGGTTAGAGGAAATGAGATGAGGAGAAGAGGTGAGATGAAAAAAATGAGAAAAAATGAGAGGAGGCAAGATGAGAGGAAACGAGATGAGGAAAGGAGGTAAGATGAGAAAAAAGATGAGATGAGGTGAGAGGAGAAGAGAAGAGATGAGTCAAGAGAAGGGCAGACAAGATGAGAGGAAATGAGAGGAGGAGAGGGAATGAGACGAGAGGAGAGGAGATGAGAGGAAACTAGATAGGGTGAGAGGAGTTGAGAGGAGGGTAGATGAGATGAGAAGAAATGAGAAAAGAGGAGAGGAGGCGAGATGAGAGGAAACAAGATGAGGAGAGGAGGCAAGATGAGAAAAAATAAGACGAGAGGAGATGAGATGAGGTGATGAGTCAAGAGGAGGGCAGACAAGATGAGAGGAGATGGAGGAAATGAGACAAGAAATGAGATGAGGAGAGGGAAAGGGATGAGAGGAGTGGAGAGGAGAGGAAAAGAAATGAGACAAGATGAGAGGAGGCGAGATGAGATGAGAGGAAATGAGACAAGAGGAGAAGAGGCAAGATGAAAAGAACTGAGAGAAAATAAGAGGAGACAAGAGGAGAGGAAACGAGACAAGAGGAGAGGAGGCAAGATGAGAAAAAAAGATGAGACAAAGTGAGAGGAGAAGAGATGAGTCAAGAGTAGGACAGACAAGATGAGAGGAGACCAGATGAGAGGAAATGGGAGAAGGAGAGGGAATGAGACGTGTGGAGAGGAAAGAGAAAAAAATGAGAGGAGACAAGAGGAGAGGAGGCGAGATGAGAGGAAATGAGACAAGAGTAGAGGAGGCAAGATGAGAAAAAATAACGACACGATGAGGTGAGAGGAGAGGAAATGAGTCAAGAGGAAGGCAGACAAGATGAGAGGGAATGAGACAAGAGGAGAGGAGAGGAGATGAGAGGAAACTAGATAGGGTGAGAGGAGTTGAGAGGAGGGTAGATGAGATGAGAAGAAATGAGACAAGATAAGAGGAGACAAGAGGAGAGGAGGCGAGATGAGAGGAAACAAGATGAGGAGAGGAGGCAAGATGAGAAAAAATAAGACAAGATGAGGTGAGAGGAGATGAGTCAAGAGGAGAGCAGAAAGGTTGAGAGGAAATGAGACGAGAGGAGAGGACATGACAGGAAACACGATAGGGTGAGAGGAGTTGAGAGGAGGGCAGATGAGATGAGAAGAAATAAGACAAGAGGAGAAGAGGCAAGATGAAAAGAAATGAGACAAGATGAGAGGAGACAAGAGGAGAGGAGGCGAGATGAGAGGAAACGAGACAGGAGAGGAGATGAGATGAGAAAAAAATAAGATGAGATGAGGTGAGGGGAGATGAGTCAAGAGGAGGGCAGACAAGATGAGAGGAAATGAGACTAGATGAGAGGAGAAAAGATGATAGAAAATTAGACAAGATGAGACAAGATGAGAGGAAATGAGACTAGAGGAAAGAAGAGGAAATGAGAGGAGAGGTGAGCAGACAAGATTAGAGGAAATTAAATGAAAGGACAGGAGAAAAAATGAGAAGAGAGGGATGGCAGATGAGATAAGAGGAGATGATGAGAGCAAACAATATGAGAACATGAGAGGAAACGAGAAGAAAGAAGATGAAATAGGGAGACAATAGTAAATAGGAGATGAGACAAGATGAGAGGAAATGAGACAAAAGGATAGGAAATGAGACAATAAAATAGGCAATGAGAGGAGATGAGATGAGAGAAATCAGACGAGACAATAAAATGAGATGAGAATATATGAGAGGAGAGGAGACAAAACAAGACGAAGAAGACAAGATGAGATAAGCCATGATGTGGAGAGGACATAAGATGAGAGATGAAAAGAGGAAAGAAGGTGCAAATAATTATTGAACATAACTGAAGCAAACATTTTTTAAATCATTTCTGTGATTAACAAACATACTTAAACAACTATTTTTCAATATTTGACTAATGAAAAAGAGACATGAGAGATCAAACAATGGTGTAAAACATGTTTTAACTCAATCTGTTTTGAAGGGATTTCTCTCTCTTACCAACATACATTAACACTCCCTGCAATCAACCTCAGGAGGATTTCATGCACCATTTTCCTTGACAAGCACAAGTTTAAAAGCAAGCAGTACAGTTTCCTCCTTAATAAGCTCTGCATCAGCACTAAAACACAAGGATGGTGCCAAAAACGCAATGCAAGACCATGAAGCTGAATGAGTTTTTACTTCTGTGACAGTAATGAAAAACCCAGGTCCCACCAGGTTCCAACAGCATTTGATCACTGCATTACCAGTGAGTTTTCCATTACTTTTCCAGTCATTCATGACGAATGGATAAGGAATCGGTCAGTTTGCTGTGGTGGAATTATTATTGATATATTTACTAATGTACATTAGTACATTTGTACTATACGTACATTAGATTTGTACTATATGTACATTAGTATTTTTATAATAAAATATAATTTTTATATTTATTTATATTTAAAATATTTATTTTTTAATAATATTTTATATGGTATTTCATTGGAGCCCTCTTACACATGCATACAGCACACTATGCACACATCACACTATTTGTATTCCTGAGAATACCTAACCATTTATTAATGGAAATGTTCATATTCTGACACAAAACTATCTTGGTCAGCAGAAACAAGTAAACTAGTCTAGCAAAGAGCCTCAACAATTTGAAAATTATGAGTATGCATGTATGCATACACACACACATGCGCACACACATTTCCATAGACACAATGATTTTTATATTGTACAAACTGTATATTCTTTCCCCTAACTATAAACCTGTAATATGTCTGAGGAAGGGGTTCAAGCTTTCTGATTGGCTGGCTGATTTGATTGGCATGTCCTAATGAGCCTTTATAAATAAGGTGACTTATTTTTCACAGTTTGGAAAACAACACTAAGATTGAAAGTGTCTATAATATTGTTTAGGTAGGCAGCTCACTAGGGTTTTTTTTTTTGGTAATACTTTATTTCAATAGTCTACTTTAGACAGTCTACTAACTATAAGTAACTCTGCAACTAAGGGTGCGTTCACACTTGTCATGTTTGGTTCGATTAAAACGAACCCTGGTGCGATTGCTCGGTTAGTGCGGTTCATTTGAACATATGTGAACGTTGCCATCCGAACCCTGGTGCGCACCAAACAAGCGGACCGAGACCGCTGAAAAGATGGGTCTCAGTCCGCTTCCAAACGAACTGGTGCGGTTCGAATGATATATGAACGCAACACGGACCAAAGACATGTAAGCGAACCAAAAACAGGAAGACGAGACCCTAAAATGGACAGAATCCTCACGTATGTCGGTTTATGACGCGAGTTTGCCCATGACAGGCATCAGACGCGCGTCTCCACGCAGCAGATCGTTTGTGTGTGTGACGGAGGGATTCTCGCCGCTGTTTTGACTACTTTACACATTTTATAAACTCTTCACGAGTTTTCAGCTGGCCAAAATACCATCACATCCAGGCTACGGACAGCTACGCATAGGGCTGGGCGATATATCGCATGCGATTCTCACGTGCATTTCGTCAGTAAAGCCGGTTCCCTGATTACCGCTAAATCGCCATCACCTGCTTTCAAATGGAGCGGCATTTAATAGACAGAGCCGTAGATCACTGAAAAGCCACGCAATATCGCGTTCATTATCGAAGGCGATTCATCTGCGATAATGAACGCGATATTGCGTGGCTTTTCAGTGATCTACGGCTCTGTCTGTTAAATGGCGCTCCATTTGAAAGCAGGTGATGGCGATTTAGCGGTAATCAGGGAACCGGCTTTACTGACGAAATGCGCGTGAGAATCGCATGCGATATATCGCCCAGCCCTAGCTACGCACACACAACGAGCGCATTTACCTCAGCAAACAGCACTGTTTTGGATGTTCGGTAAGTTCCATCTCAAAATAGGCAATACGTCATAAAATCCGACCAATCACGTTGTGAATGTATCCCTATGCCTGAAGGTTCGGTATCTTTGGTTCGGTGATAAAATTGACAATCTGAACGCTAATCGGACCAGGACTAAATGTTTTTTTTTTCTTCTTTGGTCCGGACCAAATGAACCAAATGAACCGAACTACAAGTGTGAACGCACCCTAAATGTCAATTACCAGGCATTAGAGTATTAGTGGACTGTCTGCTTAATATCTGCTAACACTTTATTTTGATGCTCCTCAACAGACATTCTATTGACTAACTCTTCAAGTACATCAACTTATTCCACTAACTCTAACCCTAACCTTATAGTCTACTAACACTCTAATTGAGGGATAGTTGACATGTAGTTGCCAAATTAATGAAAGTTAGTTGACATCTAGTTGAAAAATTGCTTATAGTTAGTAGAAAGTGGACTGTCACGGGTGAGCGTGAAGTATATCCACAAAAGAGACGACGTGACGCAGAATGAACAATTAAATAGACTTCAATAAACACAAAAGAAATAACAATACACACTAGTGTTGTCAAAAGTACCAACTTCGATGCCAAGTCAGTATTGAAATTTTAAAAATGTTATGCTTTGAGTGCTGTTGAGTGGTTTCGTAAACACCTCTGCATGGCCATTGTGTTCACACACTCAACATATATGTTTATGATTGGCTACAAAGATCAACACTTCAAAAACATGTTGTAAATCGTCATCACCGAGCGCTTAGATACACATAGAAGCGTTTGAAAGGAGACGTCTATCAGCAGACTGGTCCATTAATAGATTTCTGCTTTCAAATGCTCCCGCTTTCAAAATGCTTTCAAATTCAAACTCTTACGTGTGCTTAAACAGAACATGAGATGACTGTGACATGGACTATCAAACTGTTTCTTTTTTTTTCTTTTTCTTTTTTTTTTACAAACCATATTTTGACAAGCATGGCAGGGTGAGAGCCGTGAGAGAACGGTGCGAGGCCGGTGGGGTGATTGCTAAGGAGTGCCACCTGCACACTGCACCGGTCTCGTATCTCTCACGGAGGAGCTCCGGAAGCATAAATGGAGGAGCTTTGACAGTAAAGGATGAGAGAGGACCAGGCCTGGATTTATGTTATGTTTTTATTATGTTTGTGTGTGCGGCAGTTGTACATGGGGGACGGTCACCATTTTCATTTTGTATTTGTTTATTTTGTATTGAAGTGTGTTGAACGTTCGTTGGTTCTCGCCTCCTCCTTCCAACATAAACGAACCGTGTTACACATATATTTTATCTTGATGAGCAGGGCTTTAAATGTTGACTGCTGTATATGAGAAGACAGATTCTATTACTGTTTCAAAAGTGTATGTAGTAATGTTTTTCTTTCATGTAGTGATGGTCTAAATTTTATTTAAATATTCAGATCACATTTGGCTTTACTCAATCCATAAATATGCACTCTGCATATCTGGGGCAGTGATGGTAATGAGTAAAAAATTCTAATGACATCTACAGAGGAAATGTGAGTGGAAAAGGTCAGAATGAGCACATGAGATTATCCACACACACATACAAATACACAACAAAAACAAATCCATCTCCTTGCGTCTCTCTCTTTCTCTCACTTAAATTAGCACATATATAGAAGGGAATTAAAGGGATAGTTCACCCAAAAATGAAAATTTGATGTTTATCTGCTTACCCCCAGGGCATCCAAGATGTAGCTGACTTTGTTTCTTCAGTAGAAATTAAACCAATAAATCCAAATTAAACCCTGCGGCTCGTGACGACACATTGATGTCCTAAGACACGAAACGATCAGTTTGTTTGAGAAACCGAACAGTATTTATATCATTTTTTACCTCTAAAACACCACTATGTCCAACTCTGTTCAGCATCCGGTTAGTGAGGTCAAAAAACACGTTCTGCTGATGGAACTGATGCCTCGCGCTTTGCTTTAATGAGTGCGAGAGATCACTTCCGTTGTCAGAGTGTGTTCAGACCTCACTAACCGGATGTGGAGGGCAGTTGGACATAGTAGTGTTTTAGAGGTAAAAAATGATATAAATACTGTTCGGTTTCTCACACAAACCGATTGTTTCGTGTCTTAGGACATCGATGTGTCGTCACGAGCTGCAGGGTTTAATTTGGATTTGTCTGTGCATGTTTTTTTGACTCTTATAGATGGAGTTCCCATTTACACGCATTATTCGGCTGACAGACCACGACAGTTGGAGTTAAAAATCATCATTTGTGTTCTACTGAAGAAACAAAGTCACCTACATCTTGGATGCCCTGGGGGATAAGCAGATAAACATCAAATTTTCATTTTTAGGTGAACTATCCCTTTAACAGTCTAAGACCACACTGAAAATCTGAGATTCAAAATCTAATTTAAGCTAAAAAAGGTAAAAAGTAAGTTTTAGGATTTTGTTTTAAAAAACAGTAGAAAAAGAAATAAGGTCAATTGAATATGATATACTGAAAATCCTGCACTACTACTAAGTCACATATCAAATTTGTGACATTAATCGTGTGAATGTACATTTTGATAAATGTACCAGTAAAAATATTTATCTAAACATTAGAAAAACATAATGTAATTGTTATGCTGAAATTAAATTATAAATACATAACACATAAACTACCGGTCAAAAGTTTGGAATAATTACGTTTGTCTCAATGTTTATGAAATAATTCTTTTATGCTCACCAAAGCTGCATTTATTTGATCAAAAATACAGTAAAAACAGAAATATTATTACCATTTAAATGAACTGCTTTTTTAATTTATTATCTTTTAAAATGTAATTTATTCCTGTGATGGCAAAGCTGAATTACTCCAGTCTTTAGTGTCACATGATCCTTCAGAAATCATTCTATGATGCTGATTTACTGCTCAAGAATCATTTTTTATTATTGTCCATGTTGAAAACCGTTTTCGCTGCTTAATATTTTTGCAGAAACTGTGATACAATACCATTTAAAATTAGTTTTGTAATTAAATGTTTATATTCATTATTAAAGATTAACATGAATTTCAGAATGTTTTATCTTTTTGATGTATTTTGAGTGACCATGTTATATTACACTATACATAATCTCATACACATTTTAATTACTCAAAAATGCAAATTAGAAGCATTGTCACTAGCAGTCTCAGAATTTTAGAGCTTACCCAGACTGTGTCAGAATGCGTGGCATGTTAATACCATGATGACTGCGACAAATCTGCCTCTGTGTTTAAGTAAATAATCATCTATAAATCTGTCCCCAGTAATCCATCATTTCATCTGCTCCCACCAGTACATTACCAACAGCATAACAGCAGCCTGATCCAAATTCTCCCCTGCTTCTTTTCACACGCCACGCCTCAGCATTTGCGAAGAAGGGAGTGTGCAAAGAACAGAAGTGCAAAAAGCCAGAACCTAAGCAACCTCTCACCTTGCAGAGTCGAGTTATATTAAACCTGCTTTT
Source organism: Megalobrama amblycephala (assembly GCF_018812025.1). Taxonomy (NCBI): domain Eukaryota; kingdom Metazoa; phylum Chordata; class Actinopteri; order Cypriniformes; family Xenocyprididae; genus Megalobrama; species Megalobrama amblycephala. Next base: position 23,562,414 of record NC_063055.1, on the reverse strand, counting down.
AAGACTGCAAGGGCTCAATAAACCCAACCCTCTCCACATGCACTGCATATCACTCCCTCGCTGTTAATTAGCATGCTGTGTGAACCAGGTGTGATTCTAGCCCTCTCACTCTTTTTATGCCTTTCTTTCTTTCCGTTATTCTTCCTGTGTGTTCACGGTGAACCTTTAACACTGGGGTTTGCGTAATTACCTGTGTTATGGCCTAGTCCGTCTGCCCTCCTGCCTGCGGAGAGCTTATGAGATCGCTCACCCCACCTCTAAGAAACCGGGCCAACACTGCTGGGTTTTATTACCGGCTGGATGGTGCACTAATAATGTCTCTGCTATCATACTTAATGAAACAGTGTGCACAAGACTAAATCTCATTCATGCTAATTTTATAGGCGTGGCCGCTGTAAAAAAGACGAAGGCTTTGCATGATAACACACTCACACTTAACCAGGGGTCCTCGTAAGTCTCTTGAATAATTCCTGCCACACTTCTGCTATGCATGATAAATCAGACACATTTTTTAAGATACACTCTCTGCCACACACACATCCTATCATATGGGAGTGAGTTAATAAGGGAGGGAAACTAAGATCAAGGAAGATGTGGCTCTCTGGTTCCAGACTCCAGAGTCTCATTAGAACAGAGGAGAGTCACAGCAACATCAGAAACATCCCACATCCCTCTATGAAATAATTTGGGCTCTTGTAATTAATGTGACTTTTGTGCAAACCCTGCAGCTGCCAGATCGAATAACAGGAATTGGCATTAGACTGTCATAGAGAGGTTTATAGTGTTTTGTCTGGGTCTGAGCTGTATAATTTATTCATGCTGATCATTAAGGCTGAATTAATGGCGGAAACGTGAAAAAGTATTCTGCCAGTTCCTTCCTTGTGTCATCCTAAGTCTTTATATAACCCTAAACATTAGAAAAACGCTACTAAAACAAGTGGATAAACCTGCTGTTGATGACAATGACACATGATGAATCAAAGTTTCAATGACTTGAAATCAATTGGTTAAAAAAGCAAGAAATGATGTCATAGAGAGGACCTCTGCAGACCCTCATGAGTGTGTGGCAAGGTCAAAAGGGCTGCATCTGAAATCGCATACTTTCCTAAGATTTCTTTATTTTCTGGTTTTGTTTTTAGTTAGTTTAGAGGGCGGGGAATTAGTTAGTGAATATTTTGGTTTTGTTCTTTTCGTTTGTTTAGCGCCGCTCATTTTCTTTTTCTCCGTGGCTTGTTTCAATTTATTATAATTTCTTTGCTTTGTATATAGCTGTAAATAGAGATTTTTGGTTGGTGTTTCCATTTGTGTAAACTTATATTCCTTTGTAAATAAAGCGAACCACTTTTTGTTACATTGTTTGTCCTTGTGTCACTCACCCACAGTACTTCCCAGAGACCAAGACTATAGGTTGTTTAATTTTTTTATTATGTGCGTCTCCCTCATACCTCTATGCGACCAGGGGACGTAACATAATATGGGGGCTCGTCCGGGATCCTTCCTCAGTATTGGGGAAGTTCCGGTAGTTAGCAGCTTGTTGTTTTGCTCTGGGGACGTGTGTGGTGGAGTGATTCAAGTGACTTTAGTAAGTATTGCAGCATTGAATTTTGTATGTTGTGTATTTAGGGCTCGTTGTCGTAAGCTTCGCGATGTCCTCGAATGTACGTAGTTTTATCGAGAATCCGACATTAGATCTTTTTGAGAAATGTCGTAAGGATGATTTAGTGGCAATAGCTGAACACTTCCAAATCTGTCCAATTCGGTACTTCCAAGTATGTCCGAATTCACAGTATTCATAAAAGAGTAGGCAAAAAGTACCGGATGACCTACTACTTCCAGCGAGATTCTTATCTGTGCATATGGAGGACACTTTATTATTCCATGAGGCCATGGGAGAGGATTTGTGAATGGCAGTGAAAGGACGCAACTGACGCTGGTAGATGACAACATGGTGAATGTAGTACTCCCAGATTACTTTCATACTACACACATTCATACTATGTAGAACATACTTTTTTAGCAGTCGCAAAGTGATTACTTATTCAAAATAAGTACATAGAGATAGTTTGACCCCCTTATGACAAGACAATGGCAGTTCAGACTATAAAATGTAATATAAATGTAAATCCCAACAAATGTAATGATATTTATGGATTAATAATTCACAATAATTAAAACAGAAATAAAATAAAACAGAAAGGAAGTTCACATTAATAATTCATTGATTTATATTACATTTGGAAATAGCTAAATGGAAAAAAATGAAATATTTTTACTTGGACAGTTGAGCCACATTAACTTTTTTAGAGTTAATAAATAAATAATAAACTTTTCTTGATGGTACTGTATAATTTTTTTTTTTTTTTTTTTTTTTTTTAAACCCGAATGAAACCAACATGAATACAAAGAGCACATTTCTAAGAAGTGCCTTAGAAACGTGCTCTTTGTATTCATGCTGGTTGTATTCACAGGACTTTATTTTTTTATTTTTTTTATAGATTTTCCTTTTCTTGTTCATGGATACTTTTATTCAGCAAGGATGCATTAAATTGATCAAAAGTCACAGTAAAGACATTTAAATTAAGTTTTCTATTTGAAAAGGAATTTTTTTTTTTTTTTACTTTCTACTGATCAAAGGATCCTGAAAAAGTTTATCACAGTTTCCACAAAAAAAAAAAAGTTTTCAATGCTGCCTGATAATAATAAGAAATGTTTTTGAGCACCAAATCAGCATATTAAAAATGATTTCTGAAGGATCATGTGACACTGAAGACTGGCAGATGGCTTCTGAAAACTCAGCTTTATTTTAGTAATTACTAATTAGTTTAATTTTTGATTAAATAAATGCAGCCTTGGTGAGCTAAAGAGATTCTTTTAAACAAACAAACAAAAAAAAACGTACTAACCACAAACTTTTGAACGGTAGTACACGTATACAAAAACATCCAAATGTTCTTTTTTTGTGGGGCAATATTTTTTTAAAAAATTGTGCAGTTGTTTAAGTGTATGGGCTTCATGAAATATACAAATGAATGTGATGAAGGTGATAGAGAGAGAAATTTGAGTCTGCGGTAAAGTGACGGCCCAGCTCATGTGAGTCTTCTCTCCGGAGGCCATGCTGATTTTCACAGCCAAACCTCTACCTGCCGGGATACTCGACACCATGGCTAACTTTAGCAGAACATGCCACTGACTCTCACAAAATGTGAGAGGCTAACAGCTGTGTACCATAACTAACAAGACTTAGAGGTCATCCAGCCGTAACAGATCCGAACTCTGATGACGCCCTGTCAGGATCTGTGAAGAGACAGGAAGACGTTTCAGAAAGAACAGAGTGTGTACATGGACATGAGGGAGAGAGAAATGGAGGGTTTCTGATTCTTCAACCAACACATATCGTGTCCACCAGGGGCCCCTTATATGAAAGCTTGGGCTCTATCTCTCCATCTGTCTTTGTGGCTAATGGAGCTTACTCATCTGTCATCTGCCTGTTTTACCCTGTTATATGCAACACCTAGAACAAGAGAACGCTTTTAGACAGAGTTAAGCTCTGACATCACACTGTCTGATAAAACAGACCTGTCTGAAGGAGAGAGAGAAGAGCATGAGGGAATTGGCAGCGTTTCAGGTCATTTCAGGTGCCAGGATCAATATTTCTAGAGGATGTGTGAAAACTGTAATCTTTAAGTAACATGAGCTCTGGAACAAGTCAGTCCATTGAATAAGAGCATATGGAGTCCAACTATGATGAAATGCAGAGGAAAGATTGTCAATCACACAAACAATTACATACCACATAACTGTACAAAGTAAAAATTGCCTTAGTATATACAAAAAAATGGTTCGAAAGCTGTCACTGGAATGGTGCTCTAAAAAGGTTCTAATACCATTTAGGTACTGATATGTATACTTTTGGTACCAGTATGTACTTTTGAAGTACTAATATGCACTCTTTTGGTACAAAGGTGTATCTTTTAGAACGGTACCTTTTTTTTCTGAGAGTGTGAAGTAAAAAACTGCATTATATTTCATTGTACTGTAAAATACTGTCAATTTTATTATTTTTAAAGTAAAAACTATAAATTGACGTTTACTTTATGGAGAAAAATAGTAAAAGGACAAACAAAGTGACACATGACTTTATAGAAATAATTTTGTTTCTTCTAATTTTGTTATCAGAAACATATATTAGTGTTTTTTGTTAAAACTACAGCTGCCATTTTTTTTATTGTAAATGTAACAGAATATTTTTACAGTGTTAAACATCAAATATGTTCAAACTCACTATGATTGTTGTTTCATGTTTAACATTTTTACTTTCAGTGTGGACAAATTACTTGTCACTGCAAACGTAGATCCCACATAGAAGCGCTGCATTGCGTTTACTACATCAACAGTGTAGGAGAACGACAGGGAAGAGAAGAAATTGTTGAATAAATTCATTATTTTTGTTTTGTTTTTGTGCACAAAAAAATATTCTCGTCACTTCATAAAATTAAGGTTGAACCACTGTAGTCACATGGACTATTTTAACGATGGCTTTACTACCTTTCTGGGCCTTGAAAGTGCAATAACATTGCTGCCTATGTGTAGTTCAGAAACCCTTGGATTTCATCAAAAATATCTTAATTTGTGTTCCGAATATGAACAAAGGTCTTACGTGTTTGGAACGACAAAAGTATGAATACACAGTGCTTGAAGTGGGCTGATATGTGTCAGTACGCACTTCTCTATTTTTACCTTCAGTTTTCCATGCATATCGGCACTTCCGTACAGAAGCCCGCCACGCCCTCCCTTCTTCAGGAACACATTTTGAACTGAGCATCGGGAGTACCGGCACTATAAGTACATAATGACAGAAATTACATTTTTTGGTGAACTAACCCTTTAACAACTTGCCTTCAGTTCACTATGTTACAGATAAAAAGTCACAATTACCTTTTTTTTTTAAATTACAGTAACAAGATATGTAATGATTTCAAGTAAAAAAAAAAAAAAAAAAACTTTTGAAACTCCATCCTCACAAGTTACAGTACATCAGTTCTTTCTCTTCCCTTGGAGCTGTTTTACAGAAGAGACTTTGATGTGACCCCATTCACACCAAAATATCTCATTAAACTTAACTAATTAACAGAACGAAAGTTAAGAAAGGTTGAAAGACTGGTTTGAGTTCAAAGCTCACTGAAGTTTATTGGCTTGTCTACAGATAAACAGTGTTTAATGTAGAGCAATTAATAGAGAGATAATAAAACACGCTTAAGAAAATCAACACATTATCAAGAAAATAACACATTACTGTATTTGTGGTTATTGCTATATGTCTGCAGGGGCGTAAATTTCATCTGACAGTTGTGGGGGACAATAAACATACATTTTTTTAAGAGCAGTTTTTGAAGGGGACTCAAATAATACAGCCAAAATTTTACTTATAAAGGACATATGTAATGTTACACAGAAGAAAATCTTACTACTATTATTAGTGTGGCATGGAGACTGTGCCATTATGCTCAATGTTTCTCTTTGGTTAATTTTTCTTCTTCAAAACCATTTATTTATTGGAATATTTTTGAAGTTGCTTACAACCAAGTCACCAAAATACAATGAATACACATTGAGCAAAACCCAACACTTATCACAATGTTAGTTGTTGTTGGTGTGGGTGACTTAGTATCCAACAAGCTATTGTAAACAAGCTACCAAACAAGCTAGGTAACATTATGATCGCTAACATAGCGGACTCACGGAAAAAAAAAAAAACATCAGTTATCATCTTTTTTTTTAAATGTTATGACTAATTACTATATATATATTTTTTTAATAATTAAAAATGATTATTATTTTAAAATAATAATCATGAATAATCATAGATGCAAATGGAATCCCAGAATTAATTACAGAAAAATGTGATTCATTACATTAATTTTTATCAATTTACAGCCCTAGTAAAAATATTACAGTATTTGTAACTTGAAATACTACTGTTAAAGGATTAGTTCACTTTAAAATGAAAATCACCCCATTATTTACCCTCAAGTGGTGTAGTAAAGGTGTATATGACTTTCTTATTTCAGAGGAATACAATCGGAGTTATATTAATAATCACCCTGATGCTCCTAAGCTTTATAATGGCAGTGTACAGCAGTTCAAAGCGCTTATGCTACGTCCTACACCTTCCCTGTTCAACTTATGAAACAAGCGTCAAACGTCAAATGTCAAGCGTCAAACGTCAGTTACGTTTTTTTTTGTAAGTTAAATACGGAAGTCGGAAGCTAGTTATTTTACTTTATAACGTGTTAAATATGGATATTTTCCTACACAAATGCATTGCTTCACTTCAGAAAGCCTTTATTAACCCCCAGGAGCCATGTGGAGTACATTTATGTTGGATAGACGCACTTTCTTGAGTTTCAAACAGGTGGTTTCCGTGTACTGCCATTATAAAGCTTAGGAGCATCAGGGTGATTATTAATAAAACTCCGATTATATTCGTCTAAAAGAAGAAAGTCATGTACACCTAGGATGGCTTGAGGGTGAGCAAATCATAATTTTCATTTTAAAGGTGCCGTAGAATTGAAACTTGAATTTACCTTGGTATAGTTGAATAACAAGAGTTCAGTACATGGAAAACACATACAGTGAGTCTCAAACACCATTGTTTCCTCCTTCTTATGTAAATCTCATTTGTTTAAAAGACTTCAGAAAAACAGGCAAATCTCTATCAACATAACACCGACTGTGACGCAACAGTCGGGATCATTAATATGTACACCCCCAATATCTGCATATGCCAGCCCATGTTCAAGGCATTAGACAAGGGCAAAACGTCTGGATCTGTGCACAGCTGAATCATCAGACTAGCAAGCAAGCAAGGACAATAGCGAAAAATGGCAGCTGGAGCAATAATAACTGGCATGATCCATGATAACATGATATTTTTTGTCATATTTGTGAATTGTCTTTCTAAATGTTTTGTTAGCATGTTGCTAATGTACTGTTAAATGTGGTTAAAGTTACCATCGTTTCTTACTGTATTCACGGAGACAAGAGCCATTGCTATTTTCATTTTTAAACACTTGCAGTCTGTATAATTCATAAACACAACTTCATTCTTTATAAATCTCTCCAACAGTCTGTAATGTTAGCCCGTTAGCCACGGAGCATAGCCTCAAACTCATTCAGAATCAAATGTAAACATCCAAATAAATACTATACTCACATGATCCGATGCATGCATGCAGCATGCATGATGAACATTTTGTAAAGATACATTTTGAGGGTTATATTAGCTGTGTGAACTTTGTTTATGCACTGTATTATAGTCGAGAGCTCGGGGGGTGGGGAGCGTGAGGATTTAAAGGGGCAGCAGCCTGAATCAGTGCATTTATAATGATGCCCTAAAATAGGCAGTTAAAAAAATTTATTTAAAAAAATCTATGGGGTATTTTGAGCTGTAACTTCACAGACACATTCAGGGGACACCTTAGACTTATATTACATTTTGTGAAAAAACGTTCTAGGGCACCTTTAAATTAAACTAATCCTTTATTAATCCCCAAAAAAAAAAAAAAAAAAGAATGAATGGATGGATGAAAATGACAACAATCCATTTAATTTATAAACTCAATAAGGATTCTTAGATTACGTCTTGGTGTTTGATTGTTACTTTAAATGTGTGTGTCACTGTCTACTGTACTGCCACTTTACTGCACTAATGGCCTTCAGGACCTAAGCAGTACTTTTTTAATGAATCTCTACAGCTGTTCCGGTTCCAGAATCCTTCTCCAGGTTGATGTCTCTACAGCTTAAACTGTAATCACGGATTTGAGAGCACAGAAACATTTATCCACGCACAGAGCAGCGAAGTGGCTCGACTTGTCTTCTGCACTTTTTATTATCCTTTCAAAAACACAAGTTGTTCTGGATCACGGCCAATCCGTTCATAGCACCGGCTTATTTGCATGTATTTACATAAGTGGAAGCTTATGTCCAGAACTGCCCTAATCCTCTTTATTCAAAGAGAGAGACAGATAGAAAAAGAGAGCTTTGACCACTGCCTGTGGTCCAAGGTCACTAACAGAGATTTGTGACAGAAGAACTCACTGTTAAAGCAGCACATGGTGATCACCAGATGGGCCGGACAAACACATGTATGCTGACAAGCCATACAGAGATATTGCCATACACTGACTGCGGCAGTGACTGCAGAAAAACAATATCTGTAAATGAATCACTGAAGGTGTCTGGACCTCATCAAACTCTGGTTTGCATTATAGGTGAAAGTGAGAGAGGAGAATCAAATTGTCGACCTGTTAGAAAACCCCAGTGGGCCACATGGAAAACTACCACCTCTGCCTCCATCTTTCTCAATTTCAAATGTAATTTCAGTTTTCAATTTAGTGAGCTTCATAACAAAAACTGTATACAGTATTTACAGTGTGTTTAAGAAGCATGAAGATTTGAATAAATAATATTAATATGAAGATAAATGCATTATATATTTAGTTTTATGGTTTAATATTTTCTTTATTAAACCATAAATTGATTATTTTTATTATTTATGATTATTTATTTATTTATTTTGATAGTTTTATTTCTATTTTATTTTTACACTTTCTGTTGTTGTACTTTGCATATGGGAAAAGCACATTATAAATACAAAATCATTTTTATTGTTATTGTTAGTATTATCATTTTTTTTATTATTGTTTCATTAATAATAATAATACTCAGTAATTGAATACATTTTTGATTTTTGATTTAAAGTTTACTCTGCACTTATTTCATTCTATTTTATTTTTTATTTACTGCGTCTGCATTTTCTGTGATTATTTATTTATTTATTTATTTTGATAGTTTTATTTCTATTTTATTTCTATTTTTTTGCATTACACTTTCTGTTGTTGTGCTTTGCATATGAGAAAATCTTATTAGAAATACAAAATAATTTTTATTGTTATTGTTACTAATTTACTGCATTTATTTACTGCATCTGCATTATTATTATTGTTGTTGTGATTAAATAATAACAATAATAATTATTATTATTAATATTATTAAAGTGTGTATATATAATTATCATTATTATTAATATGGGGTAAATGAAATTAAATAAAAATAATGGGGGAAAAAAACGGTAATCAAACAAACAATAAAGAATTACATTACTGATGTAATATTAAATATTACAATTATTCATATTTTAATTATAAGTATTAAATTAAAAGAAGGATAAAGATAAAAAATAAAACTAATATTGCAGATAATTCTAAAAATGAACATAAGCGTAGTGATTCTTGTGCCTTCTGATCTCTCGCTCATCCTCTGTGAGAAGACAGGCATTACAGCAGGTAGAGAATCTGGTCTTTGTTGTAAACCCTTGGTGCAATAAACTACATTATATTAGTATTCTCTGACTGCAGCCCCTCTGTAGAGCAGTGACAGCAGGTCAGATCCAGAGGGGCCGAGGGCAGAGGCTCCAATAGCAAACTCTGCTTAGGGCTCTACCATGTACTGTTATGGCAGGGCTCATTGGAAACCACATCAAAAAAGGGGTTACAAAATAAAATAAGTGTCTAAGCTGTTCAACAAATCAATGCTATTCTCAGTCTCTACCTGTACTCCAGATCCACACAAAGTACAGTAGAAAATCATATGTAACTATATAGCTACACAACTAATTGCAATATTTTTAGCTATTTGACAATATCCGTCACCATAGTTTTTGCTTTAGCTCTAAAATAGCTTTAAAAAGTAGGCAACACAAAATAAATCTAGTTAAAAAATAATCAAGCTTAAAAACTTGTGCTTAAACTTAAATATTTATCCGCATATATGTTTACTAAAACATTTTAATAAATGAAAAATGCAATGCAGAGAGTTACAAGGACATTTTTGAGTGCTGATGCAAATGAAACATTGATTGAATCATAGTTTTGATCACCACATCAGTTTTACTACATACTACATAGGTGCCCTAGAATTAAAAATTGAATTTATATTGGCATAGTTAAATAACAAGAGTTCAGTACATGGAAAAGACATACAGTGAGTTTCAAACTCCATTGTTTCCTCGTTCTTATATAAATCTCATTTGTTTAAAAGACCTCCGAAGAACAGGCGAATCTCAACATAACACCGACTGTTACTTAACAGTCGGGGTGTATGCCCCAATATTTGCATATGCCAGCCCATGATTGAGGCATTACACAAGGGCAGGACGTCTGGATGTGCACTGCTGAATAATCAGACTAGGTAAGCAAGCAAGGAAAACAGCGAAAAATGGCAGATGGAGCAATAATAACTGACATGATCCATGATAACATGATATTTTTAGTGATATTTGTGAATTGTCTTTCTAAATGTTTCGTTAGCATGTTGCTAATGTACTGTTAAATGTGGTTAAAGTTACCATCGTTTCTTACTGTATTCACGGAGACAAGAGCCGTCCTTATTTTCATTTTTAAACACTTGCAGTCTGTATAATTCATAAACACAGCTTCATTCTTTATAAATCTCTCCAACAGTGTAGTGTTAGCCGTTAGCCACAGAGCATAGCCTCAAACTCATTCAATATCAAATGTAAACACCCAAATAAATACAATACTCACATAATCCGACGCATGCATTCAGTATGCATGACAAACACTTTGTAAAGATCCATTTTGAGGGTTATATTAGCTGTGTAAACTTTGTTTATGCTGTGATAGAGTCGAGAGCTCGGGAGAGGGCGGAGAGCGCGCGATTTAAAGGGGCCGCAACCTGAAATCGGCTCGTTTCTAATTATGCCCCAAAATAGGCAGTTAAAAAAATTATTAAAAAAAAATCTATGGGGTATTTTGAGCTGTATTTTGACACCTTAGACTTATACTACATCTTTTAAAAAAAAGTTCTAGGGCACCTTTAAACCAAAGACGGTCTGAATGTTCTCATACTCATAAGGAAAGATTACAAACTTAGTGGCAAACTAAGTCACCTTAAAATTGCTGTGATTTTAAATTAAGTTTACTTAATTTTATATTACCAACAAAAATAATTGTAGATACTGTCTATCACTCAGCCCTAAACACTGTTACTGTACATATGTGAATTTACAAGGCAATTCAATTCAAAATGTCTGTAGAGCTCTATCATGCTGTCACTTGCACAATTAACATGTTTTGTCTAAAATGTGTTTGCTTATGCCTTGTTGATCCCGCCAGCAGTGGCAAAACATTAGCGCCTGTTGTGCTATTATTTAGTTTTCAGCGCTTGTTTATTGATTGCTGCGAACCACAGTTAAACAGCAGGAAGTCAAGTGGAAAAGTGTTTCATTTCCATAGTGTTTCTTCTCCATCTTCCTCTCTATACATCTGTCCACACTTTCTGCAGAAAGACCATCTGGTCATTCATTTTCAACATGTTACTTCAGTCCTTCTCTTCTCACACACACACACAGGATGTTTGCAAACATTATCGATGTGCCAGGGTGAAGTGACTCACAAAACATTAAAATCAATCTGTTAACTGTGACATATATATATAACAGATTGATTAATATATATGTATAATATATGAAACATGAATTAGAGAAAGAAAAAGGGAGAGTGCATACTAAGCATTTCATTTTCATTTTGCGCGCACACACACACACACACGTACATGCCACTAAACAACAGCAATCCTGAAATGAATCAGACAAACCATCTTTAAACTAGAAGAAAGATGAAGCAGGCAGCTGCAAAGCTTCTATTCAAACTTCTGCGAATATCCTCACATTTTTGCATTTCCTGTGTTTGTGCAGTAGAATCAAGAGCTTTACGTGGTAAGTCTACGAGAGAAAAGGCTGAAATAAACATACAGTCGTGCAGAGACACTTGGGGAAGGATTCCACACCAGCCTCTGTTTTCATTTTTGAGCTGCTTATCCATTTCTGAGTTTCTGATTCTGTGATCTGAAAGCTTCTCTGCAGCCTCTCAGCTCCTCCACTGTTGGGATGTTTGGCTGATGCTTCAGTATAATCTAATCTCAAACATCGTGCAGAAACGCAAAAACAACAGAAGCTGCCATAACAGCAATTCAAGACAATCTCACAAGACACAGAGCCTCTCGTAACATTCAAAAAAAATCACACCTTAGTGTAAACAACACTCCAAATGGGAGCCAGAGAAGGAAGCACAATGTTTTCTTTCTTGTTTGCATCCTCTTTCTAAGATTATTTTCTAAGAAATTCATAAATAACTCAAACCAACACAATGAAAATAGGAGAAACAGAAAGGGTGATTTGTCAATTTTATGGAAAAATATATTGACATCATACACAAAGTGAACAAAACTACTTTGAATTTGATCAGTTGATCCGATTCACAAAACCGGTCTGGGGTGCGTTTCCCAAAAGCATCGTTGGTGAACTATGGTCGTAAGTCCCATTGAACTCTATTGGTAACGACGGAACTTACGACCATAGTTCGCTTTGGGAAACGCACCCCTGAATGATTCGTTGGGACAAAGTGAATCTGAATCCGGTCCTTGATTTCAACTCAACCCTTTTGTGGTGTTGCATAGAAGAAAGAAAGTAATACAGATTTGGACCTTTTTGAGAAAGAGTAAAAAAAAAAAGAAAAAGAAAAAAAAGACATACATTTCATTTGTGATTGAACTATCCCTTTAAAGGTACAATTTGTAGGACCTGCCACTAGAGGGCACACTACCAAAACAATAACAATCGCGTGGTTTGATAATGCTAAGATGGTGCATGGAATGATGGGATTTGTTGTCTTCTACCCAATCGCTGACGGCCATCAATCAGACGGAAAGATAAATAATGGATTTAACGGATGAGGTAAAGTTTTATATATGTATAAACTATGGATCAGACGCGTCCTCGCGCGGGTCTAGAGACGCGATGCCCGCGTTTGCCGTGTAATACTAGCCACTAGGATACTAATACTAATACTAATACTAATCGTGTTGATCGTTATAATGGCATACGTTTTCTGTAAAGATACGAATCAAAACAACTCACCTGTCGAGTAAAACACAAGCGAGATCGGCCTCTCTTTCTAGGTGAAGTTTGTCGCGAAGCTCTCTCCATCTAGAAAATGCAACACTGATATTGATCCTCGCTCTTTCTCTCCTCTTGTCCTAAACTCTTCTTGGGTCGTTTGGTTGGCCCGTACGCTTACGTTTACGGGAGCTGTCCTTGTCGACAGAACCAGCGGAAGATGGTAAACAGTAATTATGTTCCATAAATAAGTAACACAATCCACCATAAAACGTGCAAGAAGTAAATAAGGAACTGCTTGAAGCAAGCTAGTGGTTTGCTGGACGCTAGACACTACTTCCGCATTTGTCCACGACACTGTTGTCATGTGGTTTCTACGTCAGTAAAGGCGGTAACAAAGGGTAACTGACGTCATTGACAGGCGACTGCACTGCCCCGTGTCACTGTTTAGAATGGGAATTTTCTCATGATTTACAAGTAGTTGAAAACATTAGAGATATTGTTTGTAATCAGCTGGACAAAATATATAACACTAGCCTAGTGGTTTTTGGATATTTTACTGCGAATATCTTACAAATTGTACCTTTAAGTTTAAAAAAGTGTTACTCTGTGTTATTTGCATTCTTAGCTTTCGCAATATTGATGTTTTGCAGTATTATTTTTCATTTTACAATATTATTGTTTCCAATAAACTGAACTGAATGAACTAAACGGAACTGAATTGAATCTGTAATGATTTTAACAGAACTTAAATGAATGAACTGAATTGATCTAAATGGAACTGAAATTAATCTAACTGAAATGAACTCAACATGAACTGAATTGAACTAAACTGAACTGGGGCCATCTGCAGAAACTTAGCCACTATTGGCACTTTTCCACTGCGTGGAACGACTCGGCTCGGCTTGGCTCAGTTCGGCACGGCTCGCTTACTTTCGCTTATGCTTTTCCACTGCAGTTTAGTACTGCTTCAAAGTGGGTGGGATTATAGACTGATCGTTGTAGTTGCACCACCTTTACTGCCGTGAATCTGCTCCTCAGCTACCAACGAGTCACCTCGTGTACTAACCATGATTTCTTTTTTCAAGTTGCGTGCGACAGTCGTTTAAGGCAAGCTGTTTAAAAAAAGTTGCACGAGCAAAGGATACTGCCGTGGCTATTAATGACTATTTAAATCTGGCGGGTTTGGTGTCTCGTGTTTCAAATCCAATGACACTAGAGATGTTCCGATACCCCTTTTCTGATACCGAGTACTGATCCGATACCAGGGTGCAGGGCGCTAAGCCGGTTCAAGGAAACCGGAAACGAACGAAATTTTGACCGGAACGTAACCAGAAACGGAAACTGAATCAGATTTAATCGTTTTGAACAGAAACACTCATTTGAAATGGCCATTAACCAGGCTCAGCTGTCAAGTCATCATAGGTTAGGTAAGTTACAATGGCAATGCCCTGGCATTAGTTTTTCCGTTGACATATGTCACCATTAGGCCTACATGAAAATGAATGTCAAGTAGGCTAATATGCAGCTTTTTGTGTGTTTTGAAACCAGCGAAAATTACAGGATATGTAGAAACAGACATTCTGCTTGTTTTCGTTATTTAAATGTCTTTTGTAAATGTATGAATTATGTCTGGGTTTTAAATTACGACCATAAACCATAAATTACAAAGTAAAGTTTAGGAAAAAACGTTCCAGTGGTCGCGACGGCACCTCATGCGCGTGCACACAAATTCTTGCATTGCTTACTTGATATCGCAGCTGTTAAATATTAAAATAAAATACAATCAACCAAACATATAAAACTTTACACTGCTCAATTCAATTCTGTAATACAATCTGCCGTCCTGTGACCACCGCCTGACTGTGCTGTTATGTGAAGAATGATGTCGATAATGCGAGTGAAGTACAAAGCTTACATAATAGTTTAGCATTCGTCTCGAAAATGGAAACAGTGCCGAATGAGAAAGGTATGCTTCAGATTCACTTTAAATTAATTCGTTTAGCATCTTACCCTGTTTTTCACTTCTTCACTGCTCTAAACAGTGGTTGCTTATGGCAACACAGCACAACTTCCTGTGTTTGCATTCTGAGAAGAATTGATTTCCGATTTGCTGCGTTAAGCAAAGATAGCGGGCACAACTAGATATTGTTTAAGAAAATGGTATCGGATCGGTACATGAGTTTACTCGCCGATACCGATGCTGGAATTTTTTCTGGTATCGGTGGTATTTCCGATAGTATCGGAATCGGAACAACCAACCCTAAATGACACAGTAGTGACGATTCTCTCTGACCAATCAGTGATCGGCAGTGTTTATATGTCACATTTATTTCGCTTGGAACCTCCACTGAGGTTGTACTATTTAAGTGAACAATATTGTTCCATACCGAGCCGTCCCATGCAGTGGAATGCACCAAAAAGTGAGCCGTACTGAGCCGTACCGAACTGTACCATGCAGTGGAAAAGCGCCATATGTTAAGTAGGGCAACCTTTTTATGTAACTGACTTTAAAAAGTTAGGACAAGTCTTGAATAAAAAATGAACCTTTAAGACTAGTCTAAGCAATTTATGCAACTGGCCACTAAACTGAATCTAACTGAACTGAACTGTGCAGAATTGAACTGAATGAACTAAATTGAACTAAACGGAACTAAAAGAGGCTTTCGCAAAAGAACCTTTTCATAGTTCCTAGAACTATTGGCTGAAGTACCCGGATTTTGGCGTGTTCACACTGCAGGAACTAGGAACAATTTTAGTTCTAGGAACTAAATTAGCTCCTACTTCAGAGTAGGGTCTAAACCAGCACTATAGGAACTACCAGTCACATAAATGTACACTGATTGATCAAACGCATGTCAAACATATTTACTTAACAAACATGGAAAACAGCGATAACGGCATTTATCTGTTGTCTGCATTGTTGTGTTCTTTTTTCCGCCTCGATGATATGCAATACTGAAAGTTGTCATAGGAGATTTTGTCTCTTAGCCCCACTTTTTGCGCTTATTAGTTCCCGGGGAACTATCCTAGTGGCTAATTCTTATAACTGAGTTCCTAGAACTATTCAGTGTGAAAGCCCCTAGACTTAATCTAACTAAACTGAACTGAACTGAGTTGAAAAGCAAAAGCCAATTAATCTCCACAAACTGTCCACCGTTTTCCTCAAAAGTCTGGCAGCAAGACTTGAAAAGCAGCACATGAGAGAGAAAGACGATGCTATTAGACAGTTGTGTTCCTTTGTGTGTTCAGTTTGTGACACATCTTTACCCCATTAGTTGTAAAGCGCTTTAATTAGACAGTATCACTTTAGTGCTCCATGTTGCAAGGTATATTGCCTCAGAACATCAAGAACATTGTCCTTGAAGAAACAGCTCTAAAACACAAAACATCAGCTGGAAGTGAAGCCACAAGATCTGCCTGTAACAGCCACATGGGGAAAAAGAACTTTTGATTGTTTTTCAAGGACATTGCTCAAGCTACATCTGACAGATCTCACACAGCTGAGGGCACAAACCTATCTCCATTTCATCAGGCGGCATGCTTTTCCTGATCATATGTTTAACCCACGTGTCAGCCTCAATCTTACAGAACTAAACCAAACCGCTCTCAAAACAGTGTTTCGGAATTCTCATATTCACATAAACGCCATGGTTTCCTTGCCAGCTAAACGTGGTGAATTATGGAACAAATCACAGAGCAGTGCCCCTTATTTCCACTCTTAATAGTGTTATTAGATGCTTCAGCGACCTTCTCACATTAAATCAAACAGAGAGTTCATCATTTTCAGAGCTCTGAACCCAAAGGGAAAGATTCTGACAATGGAACCACAAACTCAATTCCCTTCAAGTCATCTTAAAGAAAAGAATAACAAAAACCCAGAGCTTTCTGATCTCCAACCATTAGATTTAAGAATTATTGGATTCTAAAAATTATTGGAATGCAAGACCATTCACACACAGTTGCATATGTGTGTGTGTCTCTCTCTCTCTCTCTCTCTCTCTTTCTCTCTCTCTCTCTGTGTGTGTGTGTGTAAAAGGTGTCCTTAAGCAGGGTAACAGGAGAGGATGGCAGAAGACTTGTCCTGAAGCCAGTTGATGGTACTTTAGTATTCAGCAGATGTTCTTCATGGTGTGTGGTGACAGGATTATAGATGTGCTGCTCTCGCTAGCCTGTCTGAAACAAACACATCAAACCAACAACCAACACCACACTAAACCAAACCTAGCCATCACAATCCAAAACTAATAACTCCCACTCAAAAGCATTACACCTGAAACAATACAGTATAATCACGAGATTAACCATTAAAAATTGAAAAAGACTGCATTTGAAAGTGCCCCAAATATGCTATTTTCAAGGTCCCTGATTTTGTTTTGGAGGTCTCTTACAACAGGTTTACATGCATCCAAAGTCAAAAACACTTTAATTTTCTCATAATATACATTACACATCAACTAATGTCTCAAAGAGTCAGAGTCTGAAAACTTTTTTTTCGAAGATTCAATCTCTCTAAACCCTTCCTTTCCGTAAACCTACTCTGCTCTGATTGGTCAAAGAGCCAGTCTGTTGTGATTGGTCTACTGCTTACAGCATGTGTCAGAAACAAAATGCCTATTACCATATCTGAATTTCAGCTCAGGAGGCTTCCTTAGCATTGAGTAGCATTTGTTACATTGTCACATAGCTATGTAACAGAAAGTGAGACTGGAATTACTGATGACTCGTTTCGGCAGTTAAGAATCAATTCTTTCTTATAGAAGACAATGTCATGCAATTTGATGTTTAAAATTGTGCAGACATTTTACAATCACAAACAGCTATATTACACACTACATCAAAGGTAACATTTGTAAAAGTATAATGGGCCATTTTAAAGGTGCCGTAGAATGTCTTTTTAAAAGATGTAATATAAGTCTAAGGTGTCCCCTGAATGTGTCTGTGAAGTTTCAGCTCAAAATACCCCATAGATTTGTTTTTATTAATTTTTTTAACTGCCTATTTTGGGGCATCATTAAATATGAGCCGATTTAGGCTGCGGCCCCTTTAAATGCTCACGCTCCCCGCCCACGGAGCTCGCTCTTGCCTTAAACAGTGCATAAACAAAATTTACAAAGCTAATATAACCCTCAAAATGGATCTTTACAAAGTGTTCGTTATGCAACATGTCTAATCGCGTAAGTATGGTATTTATTTGGATGTTTAACTTACATTTGATTCTGAATGAGTTTGATGGTGCTCCAAGGCTAAAGCTAACATTACACACTGTTGGAGAGATTTATAAAGAATGAAGTTGTGTTTATGAATTATACAGACTGCAAGTGTTTAAAAATGAAATAACGACAGTCTTGTCTCCGTGAATACAGTAAGAAACGATGGTAACTTTAACCACATTTAACAGTACATTAGCAACATGCTAACGAAACATTTAGAAAGACAATTCACAAATATCACTAAAAATATCATGTTATCATGAATCATGTCAGTTATTATTGCTCCATCTGCCATTTTTCGCTGTTGTCCTTGCTTGCTTACCTAGTCTGATGATTCAGCTGTGCACATCCAGACGTCCTGCCCTTGTCTAATGCTTGAACATGGGCTGGCATATGCAAATATTGGGGGCGTACATATTAATGATCCCGACTGTTACATAACAGTCTGTGTTATTTTGAGATTCGCCTGTTCTTCAGAGGTCTTTTAAACAAATGAGATTTATATAAGAAGGAGGAAACAACGGTGTTTGAGACTCACTGTATGTCATTTCCATGTACTGAACTCTTGTTATTTAACTATGCCAAGATAAATTCAATTTTTAATTCTAGGGCACCTTTAAGATTGCTTCCCGATTCCTGAATTTATATGAAGATGCAAATTTTGTCACTCTAAGAAAGCAGAATTACTGTGGAATTAAATTTGAAAACATTCACATAATTTCTGTAAATGTAATTTTAATTAATACATTTCATGACCAATAAACATGTAATCAAACACACATCATATGGGGTATATTAATGATGATTGAAGACTACTACACTTTCCAAAATGGTCAAATTTAGCCCAGAGCGGCCAACAAATGAAGCATTCTTGCAAAATGCCATCTGTTCAAGTCCATTTGTTGAACTGATAACATTTGCTGAATATTTTTAAATTGCAATGAACAAAATTTTTTTCTCTTGTCATTCCAATTTAACATTCTGTGGAATGTGGCGAATTTGAATCAAACGACAACTCATGAGCTGAAATTGAGTCAATTCTGAATTTTAGCTAACAATTCCTTTTCAAATAACACAAACTACAATCAAACTCACACATTTACACATACAAACCAGCGAAATCAAAAGTAAACACCTTTTTTCACACCCTAAAAAGAAAGGTATTATGACACATTGAGCTTCACAAGTGAACTAATTTTAAACGGTGTGGACACTGAGACACAAAGTATCACAGCATTTTAAAAATACTTCTTTTCCTGCATTTTACTGTGTTACATAATGACATATGGCAATACAATAGAGCAGGGACATCTCATGGGAAGCAATGACATCTTTTGGGAAGGTGCCAGAATATCTGTAGTAATCAATGCCTGGGTTCCATCTTTTAAAATATCACAAAGTTCATAATGAGCTAGTTTATCCCATCAGCACCCTGATCCTGTAGAAGGCTGTGAACTTCACCTGTGACACAGAATCTCTTATTTTATTTAAATAAGACGGTGAATAATAAGACAGTTGCCCTCCTGAAACACAAAGAGTCATTTTGTGCAATATCCTCTGGCTGATATGATGATGCAACATTCAGAAATGTATCTGGCTTACCCTCTGTTTCGCCGGCTACACAACAAGTACTCAAATCACTAACCAAAAACCACCAGTCACGAATCCAAAGTACAATGGACCTCAATAGGGTTGCAAACCCTTTTGTTATTCAGAGCCAGTTCCAATTATGGTCGGTTCCATTAACGGCTCTCTCATGTGAATTTCTTCACTGATGAGAACAGAACACCATAATGAAAATACTTTGACAGAATTTCCTGTACTACTTACTTAGTATGACACAGACAGTGCAAAAGGAGCTGATCTGCCGGGATGGCAACTGCCACCCTAAGAAAAAGCATTGCCACCCCATCTGCCACCCCAGATTTATATATGAAAAAATATGAATGTAAATTCTGGTTCTATTTAGTAAATCCAGAACATACAATGCAACCCGGTGCAGTCTAATTCCTGAACAAATAACTCTTATATGAGCCAGTTCTTTTTAGTGAAACATCCCTAGGCCTCATTCTCATTTGTATGTAAAAACCTTTCTACATGAGAATGAATTTATGAACAATAAGCACAAAATTATTCTTCTTTTGTTATATGACTGAGGCCTAGTTTCAGTTCATGTACCCAATCAGAATTACAGGTTGAACAAAAAAAACTGCATGCAAAGAGTCCTGTCTTAAAATCATTACATTAGTAGCAGTTTTCCGTCTGCTAAATGCTAATTGATTTTCAGCAGTATAACGGAGTATATCTGTGTGAGGCTGTTCTATCCATGCGCTCATGTGCATGTCCTGTTCCAGACAGATACATAGGGGGGCACACAAGGGCATAATCCACCCATGAAAAAAGGATTCTCACCACCACCTGCCCAATCTGGCAACCCAAACTGGCACTGTAGACACTCAATCTGGCAACCCAAACAGCAGCGCACAGCTGGGCGGTGGTCTGGTCCAGCCTC
Source organism: Megalobrama amblycephala (assembly GCF_018812025.1). Classification (NCBI taxonomy): domain Eukaryota; kingdom Metazoa; phylum Chordata; class Actinopteri; order Cypriniformes; family Xenocyprididae; genus Megalobrama; species Megalobrama amblycephala. The sequence goes on along the minus strand of NC_063055.1, from coordinate 23,541,713 downwards.
TTCATTTGCTTGTTTGAGCTTCTCTTCTTTTCACAGTAACATTTTTACCCTTCTCATTTATGAGAAAATGTGCTGTCCTGCTTTCACCCAACAGTTATTGCTTTTAACAGCATTAGAAGTAATCTACAAACACTTCTCTTGCTGTAGGGCCCAGCTCTGTACTAGAGGGTTATTTAGGGATATATGTTGAAATTCTGTGAGTAATGCAACATGAAAATTGCTCAGATGTGACCAGAGATATAACTCTGATTCACTCATTAATATTAAACACTCTGTAAGGAACAAGAAAGTACATAAACATTGTACGGCCAGCTAAACCTACATTCTTTATGCTAAATCAAACTGACTAAATCATCCAATGCTGGTTTAGCTTATTTAACATGCTCTTGTGGTCCAACAACAACAAATATTTTAACGCTTGTGTATGGAACCTACATGTACATTTACAGTAGGTAAATGTTTCTAGCTGACAATCCCAGTGTTATTACCTATTGAAAGCTGTTAAAGGTGCCATCGAACGTTTTTTTACAAGATGTAAAATAAGTCTAAGGTGTCCCCTGAATGTGTTTGTGAAGTTCAGCTCAAAATACCCCATAGATTTTTTTTAATTAATTTTTTTAACTGCCTATTTTGGGGCATCATTAACTATGCACCGATTCAGGCTGCGGCCCCTTTAACTCCTCATGCTCCCCGCCCCCCGGAGCTCACGCTTGCCTTAAACAGCATAAACAGAGTTCACACAGCTAATATAACCCTCAAAATGGATCTTTACAAAATGTTCGTCATGCATGCTGCATGCATACATCAGATCATGTGAGTATAGTATTTATTTGGATGTTTACATTTGATTCTGAACGAGTTTGATAGTGCTCCATGGCTAACGGCTAACATTACACACTGTTGGAGAGATCTGTAAAGAATGAAGTTGTGTTTATGCATTATACAGACTGCAAGTGTTCAAAAATGAAAATAGCAATGGCTCTTGTCTCTGTGAATACAGTAATAAACGATGGTAACTTTAACCACATTTAACAGTACATTAGCATTTAATATATATTTAATATAAATAGCAATTTTCCATTCGATGGCACCTTTAACACTGAAACAAAATTGATAGACACATATAAGACTTGCAAAGTATATAGGCCAAAAACATATTTAAGCATTTATCATACTCTCACAATCAAAAGCAACTTTTTGTTTCCAAAAAAAAAAAAAAAGGTCATTTTAAGACATTTTAATATACACAGATTTACAGAGTTATAACAATGTGTGTGATATACAGTAGAAAAGCATTTATCCCTGGACATAATCATTATAAAACACTGTGGGAAAATGATTATGCTTTCTTATATGTATGTCTTAAAATTTGCAAACCTATAAATAACACAATATAATACTACTATTTAGGACTATTCAGAGCTGAATACAACTTAAAGGGATAGTTCACCCAAAAATAAAAAAATTCTGTCATCATTTACTCACCCTCAAGTTGTTCCAAACCTATATGAATTTCTTTCATCTGCTGAACACAAGAAAATATATTTTGAAGAATGTTTATAACCAGACAGTTGACGGTAGCCATTCACTTACATAGTAGGAAGAAAAAATACATTTTTGGGTGAACTATCCCTTTAAGGTCAATATCTGTGGCAAACTGTTGATTTTCACAAAAGTAATTTTGATTCATCCCTCAGATTGGAGCTGAGATTTTGATCTCCTCAGATTGGATAAAAAGGGAAAATACATACAGTAAATAGTAATGCGCTTACAATGGAAGCGTTGACCAGAGGGTTTTATAGCTGAAATGTATTTTATTTACTTTAATCACATTTACCATTGTAAATATCTGGGATGTAAAATTGTCCCTATGAATTGAGATAGATAGACAGACAGACAGACAGACAGACAGATAGATAGATAGATAGATAGATAGATAGATAGATAGATAGATAGATAGATAGATAGATAGATAGATAGATAGATAGATAGATAGATAGATAGATAGATAGACAGACAGACAGACAGACAGACAGACAGACAGACAGACAGACAGATAGATAGATAGATAGATAGATAGATAGATAGATAGATAGATAGATAGATAGATAGATAGATAGATAGATAGATAGATAGATAGATAGATAGATAGATATTTAACCAATGAAACGTGATTTATACTATTACTTACTGTCAGAAATGTAATTTCTTTAATGACGTAATTATCAGTGAGGAGTAACATGATGTGATCTTTATAATACATCCAAATGCACAAGTAAATTGGACACTTTGAGTTCAAATTGTAATTTAATGCCTTTCTCATTTCATGCGCTCTATCCTCAGATAAATGAGGACTCCTCCTGATCCGCATTGATTAACTGGTCTGCCCTGTTTTAATGAATCCAATCGTGACTAAGTATCTGTTGGCGAGATGTCTTTGATCACAGATGATCCTCTAATGGAATCTTTCTGATGCGCTCAGTCAGTTCTCATCCCTCTTTCTCTCTTGCTCCCTCTCTTTCTTTCTCGGCAATGGCCCCTGGAGCAGTTTTGTATGGTAAGCTGTCTGTGCAGTTGGAGAAAAAGCAACGCTTGACACCTTCTTCTGAAAAATGTGGCCAAATCAATGTTTTATGACCCCTTTTGGCTTAGAGCACATTATGGATTTGGGAGGCCTTTCCTTCAGAGCGTTTTTTAAAAACTGTTAGGTCCATTGGAAGTTAACTGCAAAAACACAAGTGAAGCTGCAGAGAAAGATAGAGAGTGAGTTTGAGAGGCAGAGAGAGAGAGGATGTGTTCAACAGAAATGGAAAGAGAATAGACTTGGGAGGGCTACTTTGAAAATGTATTCCAGTACAACTGACTAATTACTTACATTAAAAAAAAATACCTAAAATGAAAATTAAGTAACCTAATTTGACTAACTTTTCTTTTAAAGTCCCCCTGTAGTCATTTATTTTATCTTAAAACTCATCTTTGATCACCAAAATGACATATTTAAAAAAAAATTCCAGTGTAAAAAATTTCTTCATGCCTTAAAATAGCTTGAATCTAACTCTACAGCCTTGCCTCATTTAATATACATGGATCAATGAATATGCAAAATAGCCCCGCCTCCATTCGCTCACGCCAGCTCAGAGGGTCTACTGTTGCATAGTGACGAGCAATTCATTGTTTGTGTTGTGGATATTTAAGAAAAAAAACTTGCTTCGCTTCATATATTCAGTTTAACAGCTGTGTAACTGAACTGCTCACATATTTTTGACGCTTAAATTGGATTCTGAATTATGAATTGGTAAAACGTCTTTGCAAAAGCCACTCGCATTCGTCTGGACTGCTCTCTCACTGAATCACCTGAAGCGATTTCTCAGTAAAATAGACAGTATCGAGCGAACAGGCAGCGCAGCCGTTTTCCTCTGTGAACATGCACTAAATGGATGTCTGACAAACTTGTTGCTGTTTGGAGTTTTCAGATTTAAAAACGTTTAAAACATCTAGAGCTACATTCGTTCTGCGGTACCGTTGCTCTCAGTGATGGTCCGAAAGGTGCGTAATAGTTAAGCTATATATGCTTATTCAACTTCATAGTGTTAAAGGGTTAGTTCACCCAAAAATGAAAATAATGTCATTCATCTTCGGAACACAAATTAAGATATTTTTGATTAAATCCAATGGCTCAGTGAGGCCTCCATTCACATCAATGACATTTCCTCTCTCAAGATCCATAAAGGTACTAAAAACATATTTAAAACAGTTCATGTGAGTTCAGTAGTTCTACCTTAATATTATAAAGTGACAAGAATATTTTTGTGCACCAAAAAAACAAAATAACGACTTTTCAACAATATAGTGATGGGCCGATTTCAAAACACTGCTTCGGAGCTTTACGAATCGAATCAGTGATTCGGAGCGCCAAAGTCACGTGATTTCAGTAGTTTAGCCGTTTGATAGCAGATCCGAGTCACTGATTCGATTCGTAAAGCTCCGAAGCAGTGTTTTGAAATCGGCCCATCACTATATTGTTGAAAAGCCATTATTTAGTTTTTTGGCGTGCAAAAATATTCTCGCCGCTTTATAATATTAATGTAGAACTATTTTTTAATTTTTAATTTTTAGGTGAACTAACCCTTTAAATAAAAAACCCTTTGTGCGGACCGTCAGATGAAATCCTGCAGGCCCGTGCCTTCTCCGTACATGCAATAAATGAGCGCGGATGGATTTCCAGCGTATTTACTTGAACTTATCAGGTAATATCTATGGGTTGACCCATTCCAGAGGCTGCCAAAATCAGAATTTATAATGGACTGAATAAAGCTTTCTCAGAACTTGGCGTGCGAGGACACTCTGACTGACATATGCACATGAATCACGGTCACACGCACATGCTCAGAGCAATATTGTTTAGCTATGTTTTATAGTATTAAAATATTTTGACGGACAAAAACATGAACATTATTGACTTTACTTCAAGTCAGCTGTCACTTTGGCGTGAGGCCTCATGTGCTTGCACACTTGGCACAGTCCTTGACACGGTTTTGTCGGACACAGTAATTAATATGATTAGCCTTTTGCTTGGCTATGTTATCAAACAGCTAATAATGTGTTGCTAATGTTACACAAACCATGTTAACGTTTTGACATGTCAGAGTCAGACAGCTGCCTTCTAACAATCAGTATCCTTACAAACAGTTGTTAAAGACAACTCAGAACATCAGTGGAGAAAGGCATATAGTTTATCATAACATCATAATATACATCACAGACTCGCTATACTGCTAAATCTACACAATTTTTCATATCAACAGAAAATATACCGGGATAACCTGGCTTCTCTCGAGACTCTCCTGCTTCAGAGCGGACATGGTTAATGATATGCTAAAGCCCACTGGCACGTTGTCTTGATTGGTTACAAAGTAGTCTGTGACGTCACAAACATCAGTGATTTTAAACAGCAGGTCCAGGACAAGTCTTTTTTTCCCTGCAGTTTTAAACATAAAATACTCAGCAATGGTGTTGACTTAAGAATTTGCACATGATTTGTCTTAAAGCATATTAAAAAACACCACATAGACATATAAACAACATTAAAAACTTGATTTTCACCACAGGGGGGTCTTTAAACGATCACAAAGTCTTGTATGCAAATAAAGGCAAGAGAAAAACAATATCAAAAGCTAATTTGTTCCCCAGTGTAATTTAAAGGGATAGTTCACCCAAAAATTTAAATTCTATCATCATTTACTCACCCTCATGTCCTTCCAAACCAATAAGACTGGCTAATTTTTTAAATACAAATTCAGATATTTTGATGTAATCAAAATGGTTTCTGTATTATTTTTTAACACTAAAATCATGTTTACCTGCATAATGTTTACATCTTATAGCTTTACTTATGTTTAAAATCTATATTTTTGCAGTTTTTTTTTGTTTGTTTTTTTTAAGAAAATGAGGTACCTTGACACTCTTGACTGAGTTTAACCTGAAATATTTATTTATTTGATTAAGTCAGAGAGATCAGTGGAGAGAGGTGGACATCAGAATTTTTTTAAGCGTATACACATACTCATTAATCGATAAACCTTGGTTCAGTGATCAATGCCTTGTTATTTAGCCATGACAGTACCTGTATCAAAATCAAGATCACAGTATATCACACCCAACTGGAAAATCTTCAAAGAGCTTCTGTTCTCTTCAAAATGAAAGGAGAGGAAAAGAAAGAAGAGGACAGGAGAGGAGGAAATGTGTATACTAAACACTGTGTGTGAAAGAGAGAGAGCGGATAGAACACGAGTTCTAAAAGAGTCAGTGCAAGACTGTTAAAGCTGAGACTGATCCACAATGAGAAATACTTTGAGAAACTTTTCAGGCTTATACCACGTTTTTTTAAAATGACTTTAAAATGAACAATTGCAATTGCCTCCAGGGGAGAGTCTTATGCAAGCACTGCAGTACATTTATATTACAATAATATACATCCTCTAGAGCAGAGGGGAAAATAATTTACTTTGATAGCTAGTTTGATTAGTTTTTTAGATGTTTATGTATGCCTGTGTGATTTTTTTATATTAGATATAGGGCTCGATGGATTAAAAAATTAATAAAAATGGAAAATGACAATTATTGGCATATGTTCATATTAGCTAAGAAAAGTCCCCAAATGAAGATAATTCAAAGACATAATTGTGCTAGATGAGTAAAGCATTGAACAGACCAGGGATTTTCAAAGACCACCAGGGGTTTGCAAATGCAAAATTGGAGGACTGTTAAAAATCTGAGAGGATTTGTTTTTTTACCAAATGTATTGTTTTTTTGTTTTTTTTTGTCTAGCAGGTTATGTTAACTCAGGATATTAATTAAAACTTATGAACATAAAATAATGTTAAAACATTTGTCCAATTTGAAATTTGTACCATTTCATTCCGAAGAATGGTGGGAAATCATGAAAAAATGCTTTCAAATTAATCAAGTAAATATTTTTATTTTAAAGGTGCTAAATAGGATGTTTTGTTTTATAAATTTTTGCAATATTACTTGAAACTGTCTTTACTAACTGATAAAAGACTATTTATTAGGTGCACTGAAAGTAATAATATTAATATACATCATCTGTGCATGAGGTAGGGCCTTAAAAACATCAGCCAATCGTTTACGCGATCATCGCGTAAATGATTGGCCCTCTGGCTTGTCAATCACTGCCATGACGTTCCTTGTGCGAGACATGCACGGCTGCACACTCCAGTAACTTTCCACACTCTACAGGCGCCGCATGCAATGTTTTTGTCAGGAGACAGGAGTAACAACTGCAGATTATGAGTTATCTGCGGTGAGTCCGACATAATGAATCCACTAACACGACACAGCGAATGCCGGTGGTAAACGAGTTTTGGGAGGCATTCCTTTGAAATGAGCTGTGAAGGAAGGGGGGTTGTTCTTACGCATGCGCTCATTTCAAAAACTCAGAAACAGTCTTTGGATTCTCAGTCGACGAAAAAATCCTCTCTATCACCTTAAGTAAGTATTATACAGTAAATATTAAAGTAAATATTTATACAGTCCTGGTCCTGGTCCGAATTATTGGCATCCTTGGTAAATATGAACAAAGAAGCCTGTAAACTACATCTGCTTTGTTAATCCTTTTCACCTTTTATTAAAAAAAAAAAAAAAAAAAAAAAATAGAACATTTTATTCTAGTAAAACAATTGAAAATGGAAGGAGAATCTCATTATGAAATCAATGTTTTTCTCTAATCCACACTGGCGTCCTTTTGGCAAGATAACAGCTCTGAGTTTTCTCCTAAAATTCCTGATGTGTTTGGAGAACACCTGACAAGAGATCAGAGACCATTCCTTCATACAGAATCTCTCCTTAACAATTCTCATGTTGATACACTCTCCTCTTCAATTTTCTATAGGGTTCAGGTCAGGGGTCTGGAATGGTCATGGCAGAATCTTCATTTTGTGCTCAGTGACCCATTTTTGTGTTTTGTTTTGGATCATTGTCCTGATGGAAGATTCAACCATGGCATAACATTTCTAGCAGAGGCTGTCAAGTTTTGATTTTTTTTATCTGTTAGTATTTGATAGAATCCATGATGTCATGTACCTATCTGAACAAGATGTCCAGGACCTCCAGCTAAGAAATAAGCCCATAACAATTAAGATCCAGCAGTTTATTTACTCATACACATGGGGTATGGTTTTTATCCCTGTGTGCACCAAACCCATCTTGTGGGTTTGCTGCCATAAAGCTTTTTTGTTTTGTTTTTTAGTTTCATCTGACCATACAAACTGATCCCATTTGAAGTTCTAGTAGTGTCTGACAACTGAACATGCTGGAGTTTGTTTTTGGATGAGAGTAGTTTTTTTTTCTTGAAACCCATCCAAACAACATGTGGTGATGTTGGTGCTATTTGTTATTTTTTTAGGATTTCTGACACCAAAAGTATTTTCTGCAATTCTCCAGTTGTGATCCTTGGAGAGTCTTTGGCTGCTCAAACTCTCCTCCTTACTGTGCATTAGGACCATATAGACACATGTCCTCTTCCAGGCAGATTTGTGACATTTCCTATTGATTGAAACTTCTTAATTATTGCCCTTATGGTGGAAATGGGAATTTTCAATACTTTAGCTATTTTCTTATGGCCACTTTCTATTTTGTGAAGCTGAACAATCTTTTGCTGCACATCAGAACTATATTCTTTGGTTTTACCCATTGTGATGAATGATAAGGGAATTTAGCCATTGTGTAACCTCATATACTCCTGTGAAACATCATGGCTGGATATTTTCATGTTCCTCACCCTGGTGTCCTAAAATTGTAAATATGAATGGGAATATACTTCAGAATTTACTTACAAGACTTTCTAGGGGTACCAATAATTGTGGTCAACGTGTATTAGAGAAAAAACATTTATTTCATAATGCGATTTTCCCCCCACATTCATTAGTTTTACTTCAATGAAAGATTTTTTTAATGAAAGATCAAAAACATAAACAATACAGATTTATTTTCACAGCCTTCTTTGATCATATTTAGCAAGGGTGCCAATAAGTAGTCCTATACTATTATAGTAGGTATTATATCTACTATATTATATATAATTTACCATTAATGCATTTTGTATTTTATTACTAACTAAAATCATTTTTTATTAATTTAGTAAAGTTAAATCTAAAAAAAAATCGTTGTTTCTTTTTACTCAACTCTATAAACTCCACCCATTGTTGATGATATAGTTTACTACCTGTTTTCTGTTTTCCCTCCAAACACTGTTCCTGTATTGACTGAGTGCTTGACAATACTGTCTGGAAGCCAGCCATGGCCATAAAGAACATTGAATTGAAAAACTGAGATAGTGTGAGTGCTGAAAGAGAGAGAGAGGGGCTAGCTAACGCACTGAAGCATTGCTACATACTGTCCTCTCCTTTTCAGTCTCACTCCTGAACTAAATCCACTAAAAGCTTAAAACTCTTGCCTTCACCCTCCCTTTCCATTTCTCAAATCTGTCCTTTTTGAGTGCAGCCGAAACCTATTTTCCATCTCTTCCTCTGCGACCTCCCCGATGAACACACCCCAAAAAAAAAAAAGTGAAGACAGAGAGAGTGCTGGAGAAGAAGGAGGAGATAGCAGCTCTCCAGCAGGGATTCATGCATCAATTAATGAGTTGGGTTTGGCCGCAAGTCCACCCAAATGTGTGTATGTCTATGTGTGTGAGCAAAGAAATGTGTTACGACTGGCAACAGTAGTATATAAAAAATTCAGGTTTTAAAAGTTGAAATGAATGGGTGTAGGGGGTGTTCTGTGTGTTTTCATGAGGAAGACTCCCTAAGTGCCCTTAAAATGGAGGAAGCAGGAAGTTGGCCATTGTAGACAGGAAATTAAAAATGTATCTGCATTAGTCTTGAAACACTAAGATGCCAATACGTCAGCATTTATCCTCATTATAAGACTGACTTCGCTACATGAGAACCTCTTACAGAGAACACCTTAAATTACACTCTTTATACACACATTTATCAAGTTAAAATGAACTTGGAAACTTCATCATTTATTTTGCTATACATTTCAAATGATTTTAAGGTAGATGTAATTATTTTACTCTTGTCCTAGGGCAAGACTTCCAATCTTCAAATATTAAGATTTATCATAAAAATATGAATTATTATATTTAAATTCATTATCATTTCAATATTCAAACTTAAGAATTTCACACAATAATAAAATGGCCTCAAAATATTTTACAGCCCTTTAACAGAAAATCACAAGGCCGTTCCAAATTAAAACAGACTTTGTCTAGTCAGTTGTCATTCTTTTTCCCGATTCTGAACGCAGACCAGATTTTTTAGAGCTGATATTATATGATGTACACACTGTCATGTCACTATAGCTGTAGGCCATCCAACAAACCTTCTCAGCGACGAATGGAAGACAGACAACGGGGGAAAAAAATGTTTCTCCATTTCCTCTGGTGCTCTTTCTGTTGATGTGCGTGAGCGCTCTAGTCAGAGTGAAGTCAAAGCAAGTCTTGCTGTGTGACATGTCAGAGAATCAGAAAAGACTGGAAAGATACATGGAGGTTTTATCAAACGGCTGCAGATGCGCTGTGAAGCCTGAGAGCAGTGGATGATGGGATATCGTCTCACTCTGCCCAGGGATCTGAGCAACGTCAGAGTACTGCAGCGTCCAAATTCATTTCAGAGAGCTTAAACTACCCACACACACACCATGTAACTCTATGGCAGTAAATATGGTGTGTCAAATTAGAATGAGAAATTGTCTATGGAGATTTGTAGGGATCTTGCAACAGCTTGTCAACTCTGTGACTTGATTCTCATACAAAATCAAACCACAGAGTTTAGGGGGGGAACAAGTTGGAGGCTATTTACTTAATATAGTTCTTAAGAACAGAATGTTTGAAAGCTTGATTCTGATTGGTTGACAGACATTCCAAGGTGCCGACTAATATTCTATACAGTAACTGCTTGACAAAGAAGTGGCATTTGGCCACATTACAGATCCATATAACCAGTGCATGAAGTGGAAAAATAAAAGTGCCGGTACTTCCGATGCTCAGTTCAAAACGCGTTCCTGAAGAAGGGAGGGCGCAGCAGGCTTCCGTACATGCAACGAAAACTGGCGGTAGGCTAAAGGTAAAAATAGAGAAGTGCACCGGCCCATTTCAAGCACTGCATATACACAGTAAAAAAGAATTGTTGGTTTAACTTAAAAAAGTAAGTTATCTAGTTGCCTTAAAATTTTGAGTTCATTGAAATCAAAAATTTGAGTTCATACAATGAAGGCGATTGGTTTAATCAACAGAAACTCAAAATATTATGTTATCACAGGGGTAGGCGAGTTCAGTCCTGCTGAGTTTAGCTCCAACCTTAATCAAACACACCTGAACAAGCTAATCAAGCTCTTCAGGGTTACTAAGGCTATAGGCAGCTGAAGGGTTTTTTTTTAGGGTTGGAGCTAAACTCTGCAGGACAGTGGCTCTCTAGGACCAAACTTGCCTACCCCTGTGTTATCTGAACCACATTAATTACTTTGGCAAAAGTAATGTAATAATTACTTTGGCAAAAGTTGATTTGGCAAAAGAAAAAATGTTATGATAACAAATCATGAAAATAATTTTTTACAGTGTAACTTCACCATTCTCTTTGTTGCAAATCAACGAACCTTCAAAGAGGCCTACAGTCCAACATAGCAAAAGACTGACCGGGAACAAAAATTAAATAATAAAAATCTTTTAGTCTTTTAATTTTTTTGGGCAGCTGGGCATTAACAGATACTTTTGATTCCCAGCATCTGTTAGGTCTGCAGTGATGAGACGGGTGAACGAATGTGCTGTTAATAGCGATCTTTCATCAGTGTAATTATAGGCTGATAATCATGAGAACCCTCTGCGGAACGACCCTGAGCTTGAGTCATTCAACCCCAGAATGTTATACATCTGGGGTTGAATTCAGATATAGAATAAAATAAATTAAGTTGTCTGAACTCAAATCCTAACCCAAAAATATTTAGTCACATCTACAAACTTCACATAATCTTATGACATCAGAGCGTCTACACATAAACATGAAGATAGATGAGCTAAATTACTAGAGCTTTTAGTTCTAAGGAAAGGATGTTGGAAGCGGAATGGTTAAGGATCTATGATGCTGACATAAAGGTTGCAGGTTCAAGCCCCAGTTTATCTCCATTCTGCCCTTAATTAAGAACCCTAACCTCAAGTTCCTCAGGGGATTTCAGCACATCGGCATTAGATGTAATGTGAGTCACTTTATATGAGGCAGGCATCAAACAATGAATCAAGTGATTTGTTAATTAAGTCCAGATCAAGAGATAAAAGCAATTTTGTGTTTGTAATTAATGAAATGAAATGCCAGAACTCACTTAACTAAAATTGCCCAAGCATGCAGTGATGTTACTACTGATATAGCTAAAAATATCTGATTATTCATTTGGAATTATGCACACACAAGAAAAAAGAGTGAAAAACTCTCAATGTAAAGGGAAAAAAGAAGGTGAGAGAAAAAAAAAAATTGATGATATTCATTGTTTTTTCAGACCTGAAGCAGAAAGTCCTCTTTCCAGCATGAATTCCCATAACACCCTCACAACAGAGAAAAGACAGAAAGAGAAAATGAAAAACTACACACAGTAAGAGACAAAGAGAAAACCAAGTGGTTCACTGAAAACAAATTGTTCTGAGTGAAAGCTGTCTCACACCAACATACATGAGAGGAGAGAACAGGATTGGGAGAAAGATAAGAAAGAAAATAGGGAAAACATAAAGAATGAAACAATGCAGTATTATAGCAAACAAACAAGTTAGAAAGAGAGGCAAAGTGGGTCGCTTCCTTTGCAGATAACAAAAATATGTTCTAAGAACGTTTTGCTAACATTCCCATTTATTTAAGGGAATGTTATTTCTGAACATTCTGAAACAATCAGTAACACTTAAAGGATTAGTCCACTTTTAAATACACTTTTCCTGATAAATTTACTCACCCCCGTCATCCAAGATGTTCATGTCTTTCTTTCGTCAGTCGAAAAGAAATGAAGGTTTTTGAGAAAAACATTCCAGGATTATTATCCTTACAGTGGATTTCAATGGCTACCAACAGGTTGAAGGTCAAAATTACAGTTTCAGTGCAGCTTCAAGGGCTTTAAACGATACCAGATGAGTAATAAGGGTCTTATCTAGCGAATCGATCGGTCATTTTCGAAAAAAATACAACCGTTTATGCTTTATAAACAAAATATCACATTGAACGTACTTTCCGCTTCCGCATTCTTCATAACGTTTACGCTGAATGTTCTACGCCTTCCCTATTCTACTTACGGAACGAACGCAGCGCCCGTTTCGTTTTTTTCCGTAACTTGAATAGGGAAGGCGTAGGACATTCAGCGTAAGCGTTATGAAGAATGCGGAAGCGGAAAGTACGTTCAAGGCGATATTTTGTTTATAAAGCATAAACGGTTGTATTTTTTTCGAAAATGACCGATCGATTCGCTAGATAAGACCCTTATTACTCATCTGGTATCGTTTAAAGCCCTTGAAGCTGCACTGAAACTGTAATTTTGACCTTCAACCTGTTGGTAGCCATTGAAATCCACTGTAAGGAGAATAATCCTGGAATGTTTTCCTCAAAAACCTTCATTTCTTTAGACTGACGAAAGAAAGACATGAACATCTTGGATGACATGGGGGTGAGTAAATTTATCAGGAAAAGTGTATTTAAAAGTGGACTAATCCTTTAAACTAAAATGCTTCAGAGAAAAAAAAAAACATTCCATGAACAATGTATAAAAATAATGTTTTTGTGCTAAAATTTAGACCAAATAACTCTGAATCAGCATTCTATTAGTGTTACTGGAAGAATGTTGGCTCATAACTTTGAGAGAACCTTGCCAGAACGTAAGCCTAAGTTCTGATAACATGCTAGCTAGTTTACTATTTATTACAGCTTGACTGAGTCCAGATTAGTCCAGCAAAAACCTCAAACTGAATGATTTATGGCCGTCACACCCATACGTGTTTGTCCCAAAATAAACCTCAAAGGTGGATCCGTTCTTATGCAACATCCTTCAGCAAGCCTTCACCACTGTTTGCTTTCATTCTGGCTGATCCGCAAGGTATGTGTGTGTGCATGTGTGCTATGTGAAAATTCACATCAGACAGTGGTTTGGGTGTAATTAGGCTCAGAGGTGCTTGTTTTGCCTGAATTCTGGCAGACAAGATCAGTAGCCACGACATCAGGGACCCTTAGAGTGAAACTCAGCCAGAAGCACCATATACACCAACCCGCTATGATACTGACACACGCTCAAACACAAACTAGATCACAAGTGTACAGATGCGTCCAGTCAGTGATAACACACTTGACAGATGTAGGAACGTAAGGTGTGCTGATCGATACATCAGTGAATCTCAACCTTTTTTAAGTAATGGACCCCCGTCATATCTGGAACCATCCTCAAGGACCCCAGAATAAAATTGGCTCCTTGGTATCATTAATGTCTTTGTGACAAACAAATGCAATCAAGTGTAATTTACTGCTACATTAGTTGACTTGTCCTATATTCATATAGTCTATATTGTCTTCTTTTATGGAAACATGTCAAATGTCAAAATATACACAAAAAAAAAAATCATATTCAGATATTTTATAAGGACCCCCTGGCATTATGTCAAGGACCACTAGGGGTCCATGGACCCCTGGTTGAGAAACACTGCGATACATCACTGTGCCAAGATACCAAAATCTGCAATGAAATGTAAGATATTTCAGTATGAACACAATTATTTCTCATCGAATTCTCCCAAGACCAAATCTATCTGAGCGACGCTATCCTCTTTCATTTTAAAGTTCTAAGCTCTTACTATATATATATATATATATATATATATATATATATATATGCTGCATCTGCATCTATTTTTATTTCTGTCTTAGAAGAAACACTTTGGATAAAGTTGATACTTAAATGAAGCATAACTGAGAACTCCATCAAGTCTCCAGAGCATAAAGAGTAGCTTTCTCCTTTGGGTATTTCTATTTTATTTGTTTACCTGTTCTTTTCTTAGGCGCTTATTTCGCTCTCTCTCACTGGGAAATAAAGATTCCTTCAACAAATAAATACTTCAACCTACAAACACACACACATGCTTATACACAACCTCTCCACCCAGCTCACCCTGTGACTGAGCAAGTCATCCATTTATACGGTTCACCTCGGGAAACACTGGGGGTCACTTACTCTCTATTACTTTCTTTCTCTCTATCTCTTGATTCCTGCAGAGGCTGTGTCATGACAGTAATGTTAATCTTGTCCTGTGAGACAGAAATGATGACTGAATGAAAGAAAGGAGGGCAAGACTGCAGTAATAAAGTGCTCTCTATCTCTCAGCCAAGGTCTGGTGAACTCTTGAGGTGAGGAGTGAAGCTGTGGTCAACACTGCCCTTATTTTCTCATTGGGAGATCATCTCTGTTTGATTCCACATGATGGGATCATAATGTAGGGTGAGGTTGATGCAGATAGTGTTTGTTTTTGTGAAGGTGCAGATTTCATCTGTCTGGTGTTTTGTTATTCTCTCATTAATCAACACTTTGGCAGATGGCTCAGCTGCACACAAAGCAATCTACTGAAAATAACCAATCACCAATGTGAGAGCCATCAAACTTTCATGCATAAATATTCAGAAGTTTCAAACATCGCCGTTTGTTCTTCTAAATTACGAAATTACCTTCTAAACCAACACATTTTGTATAAATAATTCAGTTTAATCAATTCATTTACATCATGTTTTTGAAGGTATATCAATGTATATAAACTTGCAAATTCACCACTTATGGAAAACTAATGCATAAAAAATTAACCTCATTATAGCTATAGACCATGTCTGCCAAAAAAAAACCACATCACAGCTGCCAACTAAACTGAACAATTCCTCAATTCTACCTACAGTCATCGCACTCAAGAAACTGCAGATCCACAGCAGACTGTTCTGCCAACGTTTTGACAGCATTGTCATGTTTATTTAATAGTTGATAGTCATTCATTTTATATAACTTCCTATTCAGACGCTGACGCCATAAAGTAAAGAATCAAGTAATCATTTTCTTCATTTCATTTTTCATTGCACTCCAAACACATCAAACAAATGTTATGTAGTATTTCATCACCTTATGAGAGGAGAACAGGTGTAAAACACTTTAAATCAATTTGAAGAAAAATATACATTTGTGTTCAAAAACAATCACCTAATCATCCAATCATAATACATAAATACACACATATATGCAAATATATATATATATATACAGTTTAATGAAAAAGAATGGGAACCCCTTGCAGAATCTGTGAAAATGTGAATAATATTTTAACAAAATAAGAGAAATCATACAAAATGCATGTTATTTTTTATTCAGTACTGTCCAAAGTAAGATATTTTACAAGATGTTTACATAAAGTCCACATGACAAAAAATTTTATTTTTGAATTTATTAAAATAACCCCGTTCAAAAGTTTGGGAACCCTTGGTTCTTAATAGTGTTTGTGGTTACCTGCACTCTAAAAAATAAAACATTGGTTCAACAAAAAAAAAAAATATGTTAACGTTTTCCACTAGAATTTTTAACTTAAGCCAATTGGGAGAATTACATTAATTCAAAGCAATATTTTGAGTTGATCCAACATAATGTTTTAAGTAAGGTGAAGACGTTTTTTTGCCACAATAGAAACACATTTCTAAGTAACATGAACTTAATAATTGTCAACATGAATGCAACTATTTAAGTTGATCCAACATAATGTTTTAAGTAAGGTGAAATCTTGTGCAAAAAACATTATATAACACTTAATTTTAGCATTTACTCTCCCTTTCAAGTGCCAAAGCATGATGGGAAATATAAATCCCAGCCTAGTTTCACTTAACTTAAGTTCGTCTAAATGAAAAGAAGTGTTCATATAACTCAAAACAATGAAACACGTTTACACGTCATCAGATTGTATTTTACATTAACAGAACTTAAAATTAAATACATTTTTGATTAACTGAAAATGTTAAACTATGACAAGTCATGATAGTATATCGAATCAATAAGCATAATTTGTGTGTCATCCAAGCTCAATAAAATAACAATTACAAGTAAAAAGTCTAACAGTATTTCAGAACTTGATTTTTATTTCACAACAATATATATATTTAAGTAATGTCTAAAGGTCCCCGGAATTAGTTTTTAGAGTGTGGATGATCTACGACTGTTTTTTTTTTTGTTTTGTTTTTTGTGATGGTTGTTCATGAGTCTCTTATTTGTTCTGAGCAGTTAAACTGAGCTCTGTTCTTCAGAAAAATCCTCCAGATCCTGCAGATTCTTCAGTTTTCAAGGATTTTTTGCATATTTGACCCTTTCCAGCAGTGAATGTATGATTTTGAGATCCATCTTTTGAACAGGATAAAGGTGTTCAAATTTTTCTTATTTTGTTGAAATATCTTCTTCTTTTTTTCATTTAGTACTGCCCTTCAGAAGCAACAGAAGATACTTGCACGTTTCCCTGAAGACAAATTAAGTACTTACCTTGATCTTCAAATTCAAAAAGTTTTCATCCAGGTAACCACACACAGTATTAAGAACCAATGGTTCTCAACCTTTTGAATGGGGTTATTTTAATAAATTCAGCTATTTTTTTGTCATGTGGACTATATGTAAAAAATCTTTTATGTAAAATATCTTACTCAGGACATGCATTTTGTATGATCTCTCTTATTTTGTTAAAATTATTCACTTTTTCACAGATTCTGCAAGGGATTCCCATACTTTTTCATGCAACTGCATTTATATATATATATATATATATATATATATATATATATATATATATATATTCTGTGTAAATGCAAGTGAATTTAGCACTTAAAAACTATTCTGCTGCTGTCAGTGGATAGTCACACACGCACAATGGCACAAACATAATTACACACACTAGTTCTCTGTGAACGCTTTGATGAATTATTCACACCACACTAGATAAATTAGTGGGAGTGAATGAACAGGGTCTGGTCAGCTGACTACGCTCAAATCATTTTAACTGAAACCCAAACCAGCTGCAGAAACCCGAGATTCCCGCTCTGACCCAGACATCAGCCATTCCAACAAGTAACAGTTATTTGTCACAGTTAACAGCCTGTGAAAACACACACAATAATGCAGCTAAACATCTTAATAAACACAAACACACACAACGCACGTGCAGTTCGAGTGTATGAAGTTGGTAATGAGATAATGAGGGAACAATAAGCATCAACTAGCAGCTAAACAAAACATTAGCATTACAAACAAACTCTTGGCGAGAAAGAAAGGCACACGAGGCTAAAAAAAAGAGAGTGATTATGACTGGAAACAAATATTTCAAACCAGGTTTAGGGCATTAAAAATACACCAGGTCTCGAAATGTTCCACCTCAGATGGTACAAGTCAAAAATAATTAGCACATTCTCTCTTTCTCTGCCCCTCCCGTTCTATGATGATTAGTAAATCATTTTCATAGAGTGCCTCTCTCTTTCCTGTCAATCTACAGGCTAATTAAACTTGTTCTGGGTCTCAGGATGGGCAGATCACTGCATTTGACAGACACACCACCATTGCCCCTTTTCAACCATTTACATTGGCAACAGCTTTCAGATCCATCCTGTGAGTGAGAATGAGTTTATCAGCATATAGCGAGGCCTGTCCCACATGCAGTGCTCGGGTTAAACAACTCTTACACTAACAGTAGATCCAGGACCTGCACACAACAGAGCCAAATCAAATAAACTACTACATTCAGCGGTGATTCACAAAGGATTATTTCAGCAGCCAGTATCAGCGGGGCATCTGTGTGTTCCTAAGCCTTTTGCTCCCGACAACATCCTCCCTCATAGCGAACACATAACCAGCTCTGTTAGGAGGAGAATAAATGCGCACTGTGGCCTAAAGGGAGTTATATCAGCCAACCACATCAGCCAAGGCAATGCAATTACTGCGGAAATTATTGTTCCAACTACACATTCATATGGCTATATGCAGTGTTCATTTTTTTCCAGTCTATTATCTCTCTTCCAAAGTGATGTGGATGATTTATAAAGCACTAAATCTTGATTGGTGCAATTTACTGCAAAAACTATTTAAAAAGAAGAAAGTTTTGAAGTGTATGTGAAGCCCACATATTATTATACTTTTGTCTCTGTGGCGACCAGGGCGGGCGAGAGCCGTGAGGCCTTGAGTCTCTCACGGAGGAGCTCCGGAAGCATAAAAGGAGGAGCGACGACAGTGAAGGACGAGAGATGACCAGGCCTGGACTTTACGTTATGTTTTATTATGTTTGTGTGGCCGGCAGACGTCCGTGAGGGTCTACCGGCATTACTTTCCTTTGGTTTTTGGTTTATTTATTATATATTAAAGTTTGTTAAAATGTTCGCCGGTTCCCGCCTCCTTCTTCCCACATCTACGAACCGTGTTACAGTCTCGTTAAACTCACAAATCGTTAAACTGAGTTGGATCTTTTTCACATAAACGATCTGAATGATTCACTCACAAATAAGACTGAAGAAATTGTTCTTGGCTCAATTGAAATGATCAGAGATATTCTGGAGTCAACTCAGCAACTGAAATGATCTGAGTAAACTAAGTATTTAAATTAAGTTGTTAAAAATTAAACCTTTTTACCAAGTGTAAATCAATTTACTGGTTTAATGTATTGTTTAATGTAAAAGCAAAATACAGGCTTATGGGTTATGGGCCAAAGTGTCTTTTTAGACAGGCAAATCAGGGCTGCAACACACTGAACTGGGACAGATGACATGAAAAACACTTTATAAATAGGAAAATTACGTATAACGAAATAAATAACACTTTAGGCCTATTAATAATACTTTAAAAAAGGTGTTTTGTACGGTGTTTATTTAAAAGGAACTGAAAAACGTTGGGAAAACACTTACAAAATGATATGGACTTGCCATCTCACTTGAGTGAGTTGGTGGCCGTATGTGCGCGTGACGGCGCATCTACATGCGCGTGCCAGCCTGCCAGGCTCAGTGTACTGGGACCGAATAAATTTTACTGTTTCCAACCAGGGTAAGCTGATTTACAGGGGTAAGCCTTACTTTTATATGGCATATACTGTTAATGCGGTAAGTCAAGCACACACCCTGGCTCTCCCGCGCGCGCACACGCAAACTCATCAAGCTCATTGCCTTTTTTTACTCTGTATAGTATTATTTCTTAACCACGCTTGACACAAAATAGTCCAGCTTTATAGCTCCCTGGGTGATTCTCGGGTTTACACACAGGCTATAGCCTACCTATTAAGTTTCAGTGACCCGCGTCCGATCACGATCAGAATGCATGACTCACTAAAGCAACTGCCATGGATCACTAAAACAAGCAATACCCGTTTATTTTACTCAACTGATCAATGATTTTTAACTCATTGGAATAGTAAATACCATCTTTGTGAACATCTACGTTTTGGAAAAAAATACATTTAAGCACATGTAAAATGCAAGTGTCAATTTCTGTCAAACCAAAATAAACAATAAAAGCTGCATACCTGTTAGTGCGGTGGTCCGGATTATTGCCCAGCAGCAGAGAGGGGTCTCATTGCCCTTCCATTATGAGTTATTCCATCCACGAACCGGAGAGGCTTCAACAATCCGCACCAAATGATCCCTCCTATATCTAATATGTCAGAGAGAGTCAGAAACCCACAAATACTGAAAAGAAGTTCAGTCCTCTGATCACAAAAGCGCCCGATGTTCCCGCAGGGCGTCCGGGTGCGCGGACACGTAAAGTTCCTTCTCTTGCAGCGTCTCAGATCTTCATCTCAACTCAACGGAGAGCAGTGTGAAACTTCACATCAGCGCTTTCGCTTCTGGTTTAAAAAGCTTTAAAAATGTCTCTAACGGAGCCATCACCCCACGTAGTATCCTGTTGGGCTTGTTTTCACGGTGTTTGTCCGCGCTGGAGACGGTATGCGCTCTGTGCAGGATCTGCCGGTGCTAAAGGCAAAGGTCTGGAGCGCTGTGCTGCGCCGACTCGATCCCTGCTTGCTCTCCAGGGAAGTTAGAAGGAACCCAACGCGCAGTGAATCAGCGCCACTCAGCGGCGTCTGTGACAGCTATCACAAAAGTTCAGGGTTGCCGGTTCAACCATTTATCTGTTGTTTTTTATATTTTACAGGTTCATCTGAGTGGCATAAGACTTAGATAAACCTGCCATTTAATGGCACAAAACTTGCTAACTACATATGTGAAAAACACCATTTGACAGGCTACTAGAAGTCATTCCAAGCATGCCCGACTTATTTGAGTTCTCATGAACACATCAGTAAAAGATTACATTAACAAGAAAACATCAACTTTTACAATGTGTTAATAGAGTAGATTTTCTTAACACATTAACAATGGAAATACATAATTTTGTATTTGTATCTAAACTTTAATGATTCAACATATATTATACTTGAGACAATATGCCTGACATACTTTGTATTACACACTCTATGCATTGAGATTTTAGTTAGTATTGTCTGAAGTATATCTTAAATAGGCAAGCCTGGTTTGTTGTTTTGATTCTTGAAAATTAGTATTTGTAAAATAATAATAATAATAAAATAAAATACACTAGCCCATGTAATGTCACAGCCTTCAAATCATGGATAAATTAAATGTAAATAATCAGTAACACTTTACACTAAGGTTCATTAGTTAAACATTAGTTAATGCATTAACTAACATGAACTAACCATGAGCAATACATTTGTTACTGTATTTACTAATCTTCATTAATGTTAGTTAATGAAAACAGTTGTTCATTATTTGTTCATGTTAGTTCACAGTGCATTAACTAATGTTAACAAGATTTTAATAATGTATTAGTAAATGATGAAATTAACATTAACAAAGATTAAAATATTAATAATAAATGCTGTATAAATGCAGTTCATTATTAGTTCATGTTATCTAATGTAGTTGACTAATGAACCTTATTGTAAAGTGTTACCAAATAATCATTATAAAAGTATATGTGGCACAATTGCAAAATATGAAGATGTATCAAGACTTTTTTCAAGTTCTTTGGTTGGATTTTGATACCTTTGACAATTGATCAATTCTAATATTTAATGAAGTAGTTATTTTTTCGACATAAAAATGGTGTAATTGGGCTAAATGAAGAATAAATGCCAATTTAGAAATGAAAGGCATAATTGGTTGATTAAAAAGTACAGCCATTTTTACCTTGTTACCTTGTTTACCTTATTTTAGTTATCCAAAAACAGTCCGTTATACTTAAGTTGTGTTGGAGATCAATTTTGACTGGGATTCCGGGAACAGAGAAGCCATAACAAAATATATGTATTCTAATCGAGGGTCACAGAAGTACATGGCTGCTTTATTGATTACTTCAGCCAAATGTACAATTTGAAATGATTGCCACTGAATCGAATAAAGTGTCCACTGCACCTGGGTCTCATTTTGGCACCAAAGAGGCATTTGACAAAATGAGACCCCCTCAGTAGATGAAGATTGAGCACTCTTGGCTCTATCGTCTGAGTGCCTCCCCCACAGCTGAAATTCAATAGAAGTCACAAAGAATGATACATATGTGTTGGACTTCTTAAGTGATTTATAATGCTTGCAGTGTGTAGGGTGGACAAGTTGCCACTAGAGATGTTTGGTGAGAGAGTGAAAGAGATATGAAGGATAAACAGGGAGACAGGGGAAAGAGATGAACAGAGAGAGAGGAATAGACTGAGAAAGAGAGGAGAAAGACATTTGGCAGACATTGTTAAAAGCCTTTCAGAAGGCATTTGCTGTTGTCGATACATTTGGCTCAAGTTTATTACACCTGAAAGTAACTAATGCTTTCCATTACACTTCAAAGCCAAGCTTTTCAGAGAGATCTTACCATATCTGCTCTCACTCACTTTCTCTTCCCCAGAGGCTTTGGTGGAGTGTGTCTTTGGTCTGATCTAAGATCAGTTGTGCACGCTCTTCCTGTAACAGCATTAGATGAGGCCGGAAGGTCTCAGAACAGCAATAAAATCAAATCCATCTGTTGGGTCAAAGTGGATTTTATAGGCTGGTCTGCCATGTCGAGCCACTGAGAATACCTGAATCTGAGTGTCAGCCATTGTTTAAAGCTTATAAATCTCAGCAATGTCCCACATGTGGTTCAGGCCAAAACAGATCTCTATTTTTACTGCTGATATCTTATGTGAGTGGCATCTCCTATCATACAGACCGATATGTGTGTGCGTGTGTGTGACAGAGTCAATGTACTGTTGACATGTTTGTTTGCTCTGCATTAGACCCTTTCACAGCAGGAGCGCTGCTAGACAGACACAACTGGGCTAAAGGCTAACAGGGGGGACCGCGCTGGGTTAACAGCTGTGTCTGGGGCAAGAGAGAGAGACAGAAAGAGAGACATACAGTAGAAGCATGAAAATGATAGTAAACGATGGAGAGAGAAGAGCGACTGGTGCCAACTTTGGATTGACACACAAAACTGTCAAATATTATCTTTATAATCATTACAATCACAAGCTGTAATCACTGCCTGACATGTTCATTGTATCTACTTAACTGAATAAGCAGTTTGATCATTGAACCTGCTCTACCTCCTGAGAACAGGCTCAAAAGAACGATTCGTTCAAGAATCGGAAATCACTAATACTCAAGATATGTGCTCCACTGCCCTGTGTTTCTAATGCCATCTCCAACCTGGTAAAGAACAAGAGACTCAGTTATTCAATCACCTGCAAGCTCTAAATAGTCTACATTACTTACCTGTCTGTCTCCATTTTACAAAATAAAACATTCACTAACTGATTCACTAACATCTACCTTCTGAGTCTGGTATCCCCTGACATATATAATGTACATTACATTTAAATTGTACTTAATAAACAAATGTGGAAGGGACTATGTTACATTTAGTTGAACTGAGCTTAGGTTGAATTTTTGTTTAATGCATATTTCCAGTTTGCAAAAAAATGAAGCAAACATTGGTAGACCCTCTGTTTAAGACCTCTGATTTAAACATAAGAGCAAATAGAGAGTGAAGTTGTCGTAGTAGACAGTTTTACCCCTGGAGACAGTTAAGGATGGTGGTGTTGGTGGTGTGTCAACTCATCTGTCAGCACTCATCAGAGTCAATGGCTCCTTCCACAAAACAAAAACCTCAACACCTCTGTGTCTATCACAGTTCCAAACATGAACTATACACAATATTAATTAACCACACAGACTCTCTGAGCCAACATTCTGCCCTTGTGTATTTCACAGGTCTGACAGGGATCATCAGAGCAAAGCTGTGTTTGTGATCTCAGTTTCTGATTAATTGCAGTAATTCGATGACTTACATATACAAACCCGATTCCAAAAAAGTTGTGACTCTGTACAAATTGTGAATAAAAACAGAATGCAATGATGTGGAAGTTTCAAATTTCAATATTTTATTCAGAATACAACATAGATGACATATCAAATGTTTAAACTGAGAAAATGTATCATTTTAAGGGAAAAATAAGTTGATTTTAAATTTCATGGCATCAACACATCTCAAAAAAGTTGGGACAAGGCCATGTTTACCACTGCGTGGCATCCCCTCTTTTTATAACAGTCTGCAAATGTCTGGGGACTGAGGAGACAAGTTGCTCAAGTTTAGGAATAGGAATGTTGTCCCATTCTTGTCTACTACAGGCTTCTAGTTGCTCAACTGTCTTAGGTCTTCTTTGTCGCATCTTCCTCTTTATGAGCCGCCAAATGTTTTCTATGGGTGAAAGATCTGGACTGCAGGCTGGCAATTTCAGTACCTGGATCCTTCTTCTACGCAGCCATGATGTTGTAATTGATGCAGTATGTGGTCTGGCATTGTCATGTTGGAAAATGCAAGGTCTTCCCTGAAAAAGACGACGTCTGGATGGGAGCATATGTTGTTCTAGAACTTGGATAAACTTTTCAGCATTGATGGTGCCTTTCCAGATGTGTAAGCTGCCCATGCCACCCGCACTCATGCAACCCCATACCATCAGAGATGCAGGCTTCTGAACTGAGCACTGATAACAACTTGGGTTGTCCTTGTCCTCTTTAGTTCGGATGACATGGCGTCCCAGTTTTCCAAAAAGAACTTCCAAAAAAGATTCGTCTGACCACAGAACAGTTTTCCACTTTGCCACAGTTCATTTTAAATTAGCCTTGGCCCAGAGAAAACGCCTGCACTTCTGGATCATAGATATGGCTTCTTTTTTGACCTATAGAGTTTTAGCCGGCAACGGTGAATGGCACGGTGGATTGTGTTCACCGACAATGTTTTCTGGAAGTATTCATGAGCCCATGTTGTGATTTCCATTACAGTAGCATTCCTGTATGTGATGCAGTGCCGTCTAAGGGCCTGAAGATCACGGGCATCCAGTATGGTTTTCCGGCCTTGACCCTTACGCACAGAGATTGTTCCAGATTCTCTGAATCTTTGGATGATATTATGCACTGTAGATGATGATAACTTCAAACTCTTTGCAATTTTTCTCTGAGAAACTCCTTTCTGATATTGCTCCACTATTTTTCGCCGCAGCATTGGGGGAATTGGTGATCCTCTGCTCATCTTGACTTCTGAGAGACACTGCCACTCTGAGAGGCTCTTTTTATACCCAATCATGTTGCCAATTGACCTAATAAGTTGCAAATTGGTCCTCCAGCTGTTCCTTATATGTACATTTAACTTTTCCGGCCTCTTATTGCTACCTGTCCCAACTTTTTTTGGAATGTGTTGCTCCTCTGAAATCCAAAATGAGCCAATATTTGGCATGACATTTCAAAATGTCTCACTTTCAACATTTGATATGTTATCTATATTGTGAATAAAATATAAGTTTATGAGATTTGTAAATTATTGCATTCCTTTTTTATTCACAATTTGTACAGTGTCCCAACTTTTTTGGAATCGGGTTTGTACTTGTTATATCCTTAGGGACGCATGTTTATTTTTGTTGCTGGGGTAAGATGTGGTGCTTGTCTCTTCTGTGTATTTTCCTTTTGGTTATGGTCAGACTGTCAGTCCAAATTTGATTTTTGTGCATATCTGATTGAAATTGATGATTTAGCATGTATGAACGGCAACAAAAAAAAATCACATGAAATGCGATTTTTACAAATCCGTTACGAGCTACATTCATATGTGGATTGAAATCCTATTCAAATCTCGTTTCAGTCTGACTGCTCTGATCGGATTTCACATGGTTTATGTGACTTTCTCATGCCATGTAAACCATAAACGTCAGATGTTGTTATAGGAAACATGTTGAAAGTCACTGCAGAAACAAGGTAGTGTTGTTGCAAAGTGCCGGACGAGCAGAAAATGACAATGTTTTGAAACTGGCGGAGACGACAGCTCGGAATAGCACACATACCAACCTCCTACAATTCTGCTGTTGGCATATACTTACCAAAGCAATGCCATTGCCATACAAACCGATGCAGATATTCCAGGAAAACAAAAGAGAGACATGGACACACAAATCGGATCTGAAAAAGTTGTGATACACAATGTGGACAGTCAATAATTTTAGATCAGATTCCAATCGGATACACAAATAATCAGATTTGGACTGACAGTCTGAACGTAGCCATATTGTTTCCCTGTTGCTCCTCCCACTATCCGTTTATCCACTTATCAGCAAGTTTGTCCGAACACACCAAAATGTATTTCCATATTTCTGGTCGCTGAACACTCAGTTTTCACATATAAATGTGAACACAATATAAATGTGACAAGATTTGACATGTGTATTCTCCTGTTCATCAAAAGACATTGCTAATTCAGACAGCAGGTCTGATGCACCTGTTTTTACTGCCTTGAACCAGATCACTTGATTGCTGAGTGTCAGGTTTGGAAAAAGAAGAAATTTAAGAAGATCGCTCTAGTAAAAACTTTGAAATCCAGGCAGCTGTTCATTCTTTCTGTTGCTGTTTCCTTGCCTGACACTGATCACCACCCTGTTGTGATCTTGCAAGATTGGACCTTGTGAATTGGATAGTTATATGTGTCTGTCTTGCACCCAGTTAGCATTTAAAGGGGTAGGTCCTATATGGGGAATGATCTAGCAGGTGTTTTCCCCAGACCTACTGTGGTGAGCGAAGGCAATTACGGTGACACTATCTTTTCCAACAAGTTCCTGTCCGCATTTTTGGTGTGTGCAGTGGCGTACCTGTAAGCAGAAAAGTTTGCAGATGGTGTTGACCTTACCGGCTCACTCTGGCAAGCCCTCTCTGAACCTCCCAGATGTGAACAGACAACTAAGCCTGAAATGTGTGAAGTAACTAATGTGAATAAAAATCTGCTCAAACTTTACGTTGGTAAAGCTCGATTAACCCTTAAAGGGTTACTTCAGGATTTAGCATTAAGCTTTGTATTAGTAGAATACCACTAGTATTTTCGAATTACCGTGCTTTACCCCTTCATATCAGCCCGAGATGAGAGATTTATGCATTTTTATTCTGTAAAAAAGTCTCCAATGACGCAAAAATCGTCATTTTGCGTCATCGGAGGCTTTTTTGGCCAGAGGCTTAAAACTACAGCCAGTAATAGCAGGTAGTTCCGCATTTTTTCACCACGCCCATAACATATGCGCGTTTGAGGTTACTCACGGACATAGATCAAAGATTTTATCAAAAGTGGGTGTCAATTATATTTTTAAGCTTACAGTAATTAACTTTATTTTGTCTGCACAACATCAGTGGTTCATCTCGCAAATTTATCGGTCTCTGCAGTCATCTCAACCAATACAGCAACAGGCTTTTGTGGTAACGTTAGCATAAATATATAAATCGACTAACTCAGTTTTACAGAACAGTGGCTTTACTTTGATAACAGTCAACTTATATGCAACTTATATGTAATTGTCTATCTAACGTTACTTTGCTAAGTTTGCAGTTTTACTGCTACCTACAACACTACATATAGGCTACTGTGTTATCAGTCTAGTATCAGCGAGTCTTACCTCTAGGTGAATACGCTTAGTACCAGATGCCCAGGCTGTTCGTCCTCTGGGAAAGTGAATATCGATCGCGGTGTCCTTCAGAATGGTTCTCTTCATTGCAAGGATATTTGGTTCGTAGTCCTCGTGCTTGAAATGGAGACTACATATTCTGCGGTTTTTTAGGTTTTCTATAACGGTGTCATCTCCAAACTTCGGGTGTATGATGGCCCGCAGCCACTGTTTACATCGCTCCAAATGTTTAACTTAATCGGAAAATGATGGAAACTTACTTGTCCTTTCCTGGTTTTGGGTGTACATCCAGGTACAAAGCAATTTAGCACCATTTCGCTGTAAATGTATGAACTAACTCACGATTTATAGAATTAATATGTAACAAAGCAAGCCTAGTTGTTTGAATTTCCGCCTGTAACCGATAGGCGTGGTTTGGGCGTGGCCTCTCGCAAGGACAGCAAAACAAGTGCATTCTGGGATTTGTTGTCTTTCATCCACATTAGTCAAAAATACATTTTCTGCCTTTTCTCAGTCTAGAAAGCTCCAAATTCAAAAATAATTTCACATTTCTACTACATAAATGACCAATTTTAAATACACATTCATCTTTCCAGGGGTGAAGTACCCCTTTAAATGCATTTTCGCCAATCATTCTTACATATTCGGGTCTTTATCGACCCAAATCTATATCTAACACGGAAGGATCTCTACCTGTCGCGATATTAGAGTAACAATTACAGAAGAATAAAATAAAGCATATTTTGTTACCTTTTGGAGCTTGAAAGG
Source organism: Megalobrama amblycephala (assembly GCF_018812025.1). Taxonomy (NCBI): domain Eukaryota; kingdom Metazoa; phylum Chordata; class Actinopteri; order Cypriniformes; family Xenocyprididae; genus Megalobrama; species Megalobrama amblycephala. Next base: position 23,513,386 of record NC_063055.1, on the reverse strand, counting down.
GCTCCGTTTGAGCAGATGTTTTATGCCATCATCACTGTCCTCGTCAGAGCTCATTTCCCAGTAAATTCAGCAAATAATAGGCTAGTTTTATGTTTAAGGTCATGAATATGAGCCCATTCGCGATCTCAAACGTATTCTCAAAACTATATAATTTTCAACATCTTCAAAATCAATATTTCGATCGCTAACAGCTTCACCAGATCCATCCAGTGACAGTTACAGTCATATTTGATTGCGTTCAGTACTTGCTCTGCAGTAAATCGCTGAGCCATTTCATGTTTTTCTTATTATTTAGTTTTCTGTCTGAATGAGTCGTCACTTCAGCATTGTGTTTCAGACATTGCCACCTTGTGGAATAAAGGTGAATTGCACTTATTCCGTCATCTAAAATTCAATTATTGTTGGGAAGAAAAAATATACGTACACACATACACACCTCGGGTCGTTAGCGACCCTATACAATTTTTACAAAAAATGAATACAAAAATAGGCATTCTTTTATAATTTTATGATTTTTTTCTTTTTATATTCTTTATAATGAATTGATTGAGGAATACCAAGAAGGTTTATGTGTAACTTTAAAAAATGAATGAGCAGAAGGGTAGTGAATGATGTCCCGGGTCACTAAAGACCCGAGGTATGCATTTAAGGGTTAAGTGGGATGCAGAGAACAGACCCTTTGATGCAGTCTTACGCTGTGAGCAAGTGCCTGTTAGCAAAATTGTTTGCTTCGGCAATAATGGTGCACTAATACAGAAGTGGAAGACTATTTGTGATTTGTCTGATCATTGTGACATCTATCAAATAGTATTACCCACCAAGTACCATCCTCACATGTGGAAGCTTGTACATAAAAATGTACCTGCTGGTCATTTAGAAGTAAAAACATTTTGGAGTTCAGTCATGAAACTCTAGATGGCGCAGGAGGCTGATAGGTCTTTAACTCAATCTGCTTGTAATCACATATAGGGCACAGCTTATTGCTTCCTGCTATATCAGTAGCCAATGAGCTCGCTGCTCAACCATCAAAAACTTGGTCAGCATTTGCTATAGCAGTGCAGTGCACTTTCAGAAACCCTCCACCTTCCCCAGCTCCACATGAAATTCATGTGTGCAATTTTGTAAAGCAGCAGCATGTCTTACTTGCTCACAGCAGACTGCCGTGGATGTATTGGCAATAGCAAATACCATACTTGCTCTGAGCAGCAGCAGAAATAACCAACAGCAGCAGCAGCGTAGCAGGTCTATTCCGTTAAGACCAAACATATCAACATTGTCATATCCATTTCTATGCCTCAGGGAGTTGTCATACATAAATGAAGTGCTTCTTTTGGCCAGGCTGCAAATACTTTTTGGCAGAGATGCTCTTGTTGTCATATTCCCACTGCAATGGTTTATTTAAATTGTGGAAGTGGTGTTCCTCCTATATTCACAGATCCTAAGCCCCCTTAACTTTACACGCCCAGCACTCAGAAAACCGTGTTGCTTTTTATAGCCAGTGTTTTCTTCTGTATGGAAACTGTCATCTTCTGGTCTTAGCACTTTATGTGTGTTAGTGTTAAGGAGACATTGTAAAAGGCTATGCTGTTTTCTTCTAGAATTGTGTGTAAGGTTAATACGCTACCCCTAGAGTTGTATAAGGCAGTAGTGTACTTTTTTGTGGGATTATTTGCAGGGAGGTGGATGCCATTTTTGTTTGGGAACTCTTATTTTTCTCCTGTTTTAAGATAAAGAGGGAGTAAGGGAAGTCTTTATTTATTTATTTTTTCTTTTTTTTTTTTTGAGAAAGCAAGTTTAAATCCTGTGTATAAAGGACGTCTTTGATTTGTTATTTTGGCCATTTTCACTCCTGATGCCTTATCCCACTTTTTTATTTAATACAACTTTATCATATTCATTTGAATCTTTAAATCAGCGTTATGTTTTGTGCTGTCCTGGAACCTGGAGATGGGAGTCTTCTCTCTCTCTCTCTCTCTCTCTCTCTCTCTCTCTCTCTCTGTCCTTTTTGTCTATTTTTCATTTTTGAGAAACATCTAATACAAAGTTATTACATGAACTATGATTAACTCCATTAAGTCTCCTGAGCTATGAAAAGGCAACCTATAAAAACAGTGTTGTACTTCTAAATCAGCCCAATCAATGAATAAAAAGGTAGATGTGGTAGATGCGATGGAATGGAATTATTTAAAGTATGTGCGTCTGGTTTCAGATCTTGACTGTGAAAGCAGATACATTTAATTAGTGCAGTGCAAACAACTGTCAGAAAAGTTATAACAGAAAATCCACGGTCTTCACTTGTAAATCACAATCAAGAAATTAAATGCCATATATGCTTCAAAAGTTTACTTCAAAAGATTTAAAGGTCCCGTTTTTCGTGGTTTTTTGAAGCTTTGATTGTGTTTATAGTGTGCAATATAACATGTGTTCATGTTTCGTGTGTAAAAAAACACAGTATTTTTCACATAATTTACTAACGGGCTGATGACTTCCTTGTTCTATGAAGTCCCTCCTTCAGAAATACGTAACGAGTTCTGATTGTGCCAGCATTGTGCCTGTGTTGTGATTCGACAGCAGCTTAGCGAATCTTCCCCGGAAAGGTCACGCCTCTTACCATAACGTGGAGATGCACGCGCTCAGTGTTATTGTAAACGTCTTTAATTTTACCCTATCAATTTGAGCCGGAATCAGACCCGGTGATTGGACTGCGGGATGAAAATAACAGCGTTTCGACGACATGGCGACAAACACACTCTACAAACGCAACTCTTGTGTATTCCTGTGGGCGGAGGTTAGTCAAAAAACTGTTTTAGTGACGTCATTAAAGAAGGAAGTAGAGGGATGTAGCCCAAACTGGCCGTTCGATGTAGGCGACTTCTGTTAAATAAAATATCTCGCTTGGCATTGAACTTTGAGCTTTAAAATTTTACAGATTTTATTTATACTCTAACAACAACATTACACACTAACTAAAGTTTGAAACATGGGATCACGAAGAACGGGACCTTTAAAGGAAATTATTACTTTTTTCAGCAAAGATGCATTATATTGACTATAAGTGACAATAAATAAATGTATAATGGTAAAAAATATTTCTATTCATCAAAAATCTGAAGAAAAAAAAAGTAATCACAGTTTCCACAATTCATCACAAAAATATTAAGCATCAACTTTGATGTAGCTGTTTTCAACACTGATAATAAGAAATATTTCTGGAGTAATGGCTGCTGATTCACAAATTCAGCTTCACCATCACAGGAATCAATTGCATTATAACAGAAAATAATTTCAGATCAACAGAAAGTTATTTTAAATTGTAATAATATTTAATACTGTACAAATGTACAAAATGTCCAGGTAAACATCTACCCCTTTCTATTGGCGAAAATCAGATAATTTGTTGTGTAAATACAATTGAAAACATAAATCTGTATTTTAGGTCTTACATCTGAGATCTTCTAGCTGTAGATTGGCTAAAACTAAAATGGTTTCTATTTAAAAAAAAAAAAAAACACTTTATTTTATTTTTTGCTTTAAAAAGCCAGCATTTGTAATGCACTTCATACAGTGGATAGTTCAGTAGTAATGAGCAGGCTGTTCTGTCAGTAAGTCATGGTTCCACATTTACATAAATAGAAACAATGTCTAATAGCAGATGGTGTCCAATCAAAGCTTAAAAAGAGCTCCATATAGCTTTTTAATGGCATTGCTTGGTAGAAAATCTGTAAGCTTTAATTGTCCTGATAATAAATTGTACTTTAACCCTACTTCACTCAAGTAGCATCAAACCTTAAGCTAATGCTGAAAGCATAAAAGTCTTGAGCTTGTAAAAGTTACCTTTTAGTACAAGAGGTTACAGTGAACTGTTCACACTGAACGTTTTCTAGATTCCAATATCCTGTCTGGTTTCATGACTAACAATATCTCAAAACATATCAAAAAGACACATTAAGGGAAGAGTTTCTGTGCTCGCTTAACAAGACTAAATTTTTTAGGGCTCTAGACATTCTTTTAATACCTCGTTATTTTCAGAGAGGAGCTTCAGGACAGATTGTTAGCGATTGTTTAGCAATTTACCTTTGTTAGTGTTAGCAACTCCAGCCCAGAATAATCCAGTGTTGACATGAACAATTTAACAAACCTCAGCACATCCCATTCTGCCATCTGTCTTACCCTCCTCCTCTCTCACACAAAGAAAGTGGAAGAAATAAACTGAAATTGTGTTATGTAAATAAGAATATTACAAAATCTCTTAAGGTGTGTGTGGTTTGCACATGTGATTTATTTTCCATACTACAGAAGTTTTTGGTTTACTCACTGGAGATATTATGGCACTATTTTCTGCTTACAGAACTTGTGTGTTTACAGAACTTTACTTATGGGTGCTGTGTTCATGCCTGAATATGGTAAGTGTGGTCTTGGTAAACCCTACGTTATGGGGACATGTCCCCACAAAGACAGCAATATCTGAATTCCTTGTCCTTCTGGGGACATGTTTAGTCCCCATGAGGAAAACAGCTTATAATTCATACTAAGGTGTTTTTTGTTTGTTTGTTTGTTTGTTTTTTTGAAAATTTAAAAATGCAGAAAGTTTTCTGTGATGGGTAGGTTTAGGGTTAGAATGTACAGTTACAATATAAAAATCATTCATGTCTATAGAATGTCCCCATAAAACATGGAAACCCAACATGTTTGTGTTTGACTGTGTGTGACAGGCTGAGTGCAACAGAAATCATGTCATTCCAAATCTGTATGACTTCTTTCCTTATGCGGAACATAAAAGAGGATATTTTGAAAACTGTCTCAGTGTTTGTTTTTTTTTGTTTTTCTCGATACAGTGAAAGTCAATGGGGTCCACTGTTGTCTTTGGACTCCACTGACTTTCATTGTATGGACAAAAACAGTGTAAACATTCTTAAAAATATGTTCTTCTGTGTTCCACTGAAGTAAGAAGATAATGCAGTAAATATTGTGAAATATTATTAAAGACCCCCTGAAATCAAAAGTTAAGTTTTTTAGCTTTTAGTATGAATATGTTAGCCTTAAAGTCCCCCTGTAGTCAATCATTTTATCCCTTAAAACTCATCTTTGATCACTAAAATGACACATTTAAAAAAAAAAATTCCTGTGAAAAAAAAAAAATGCCTTAAAATAGCTTGAATGTAACTCTACAGCCTTGCCTCATTTATTATATGCAGATATATGAATATGTTAATTAGCCCCGCCTCCACTCACTCGCACAAGCTCAAGAGATCCCCTTGGTGAACTTACTGAGGTAAACACTACACAATGGTATCACTCTTTACAATGCCAGACACATAATGGTAATTAATATGATTAGCCTTTTGCTTGACTATGTTATCAAACAGCTAATAATGTGTTGCTAATGTTACAAAAACCATGTTCCCGTTCGCAAGTCAGACAGCTGCCTTTTAACAATCAGTATCCTTACAAATGCTTTGAACACCTTAACGTCAGTGGAGAAAGGCATATAGTTCATAATAACATCATTATATACATAATACACCCGCTATATTGCCAAATATACCCAATTTTTTATAACAACATAAAAATATACCGGGAATATATTCTCTAGTCTAGAGACTCTCCTGCTTCAGAGTGGACATGGTTAATGATATGCTGAAGCCCACTGGCACGTTGACGTGATTGGTTACAAGGTAGTTTGTGATGTCACAAACACCAGTGATTTCAAACCACAGGTTTGAGACTGTCTCTTTTTTCACTGCAGTTTTAAATAGAAAATACTCAACAATGCTGTTGACTTATGAATTTGCACATGGTTCGTCTTAAAGCATATAAAAAAACACCACATAGACACATAAACAACATTAAAATCTTGATTTTCACCACAGGGGAACTTTAAGGTTATTAATAAGTTGGTGTGTTCCAAAAAAAATTACAAAATTCGCATTTTGGAGATATAAGCATTCAAAACTGAATTCTCTGACTTCCGCTAAAATGGATCACGGATTTTCATGACATCACAATGGACTTCAGCTTCTCATCAGATCTGCTGTCCAATCAAACGCTCTCTAGAATCTAAAGCGCCCGCCCCCTAGAATTATAAATAGATGCTGAAGCTGCGGCTGAAATCGGTAATTTCTTCACACATTTACTAGTTTCTATATGGTGAATGGCACATAGTGCCATAGGCACATAGGGGATAGGGAACGATTAAGACAGTGTAAATATGCTTTCCATTGAGGCGAATGAAGTCTGGTTTCACGTTACGCTGCATTCACACGGGGCGTCAGAGTCAACGCTTGACGGAGGGCGTGTCTGAAGCTTATGTTGACGCGACCGTTATAGTGATAACAGCCAATCACATTACTTTTCAGTGTTGCATGAACGCAATTGGCTAGCGACTGCTCTAGGGTATTTGCATAGGGAGATCTGATTGGATGACGCCTGCGTTGGAGCTTGAAAAGTTGAGAAATATTATGGCAAGCCGTTTTAACATTTAACAGCTAGAGTGGATATGTGTTGCGGATATCTGTATTTCAGTTTTGCCTCGTCAAAAAGAACATTTCGGATATCCGCAACTACATTCTTCCTATCCATAATTGTCATTTCAGATATCCACAAAGACATTCTTCCTAGGACAAATGACGTCACTTTTGCCATTCATTTGTATGGGGTTTATCATTACAGATATCTACAATTCAGTTGCAGATATCCACTATGTGAATTACGGATATCTGTAACTGAATTGTAGATATCTGTAATTCCAGTTTGAGATATCTACAATTTGATTCTGACTAGTCATAGCTCCAGTTCAAGATATCTTTAATTCAACTCAATTCAAGATATCTACATGTTCCTTTTCAGATATCTCAAATTAAGTTTTGACTAGGCGAAATGACGTTGTAGATATCTGTAACCGGAATTATGACTAGTCAAAATGGCGTTGTAGATATCTCAAACTGGAGTTAGGGATAGTCATAATTTAATTGTAGATATCTATTATCAAGTTATAGATATCTTGAAATGAATTTTGATTAGAGATATCTGAAATTTGAGATATCTGTAATTTTCATTCCGCCTAGTCAAAATGTAATTGCAGATATCTTGAATTAGAGTTTTGACTAGGCGAAATGACGTTGCAGATATCTTTATGCAAATTAGGCCAGCACTTTTAGGCGGGAGCAGATCGTGTTGTTGTTCTAATCATTCAAATCGCACCTGTTAACTTGTAATTAGCACTGATTAGCACCATGCCATCACTAGTTATAATGACGTTTGAGATATCTTTAACCTTCATTCTGCCTATAGGCAAAACTGAATTACAGATATCTGCAATTGTCATTTAAGATTTGTGACGAGGTGAATGTCGTTTTCAATGACGTCATTGCAGATATCTGTAATTCAGTTTTGCCTAGTCAAAACTGCATTACAGATATCTTTATCTGTCGTTTCGACTAGTCACAATTAGGCTACGTTACAGATATCTCGAATGACAATTCCAACTATCCAAAATGTAATTACGACTAGTCAGAAAGACGTTGGTGATATCTACAACGTTAATTCCGGATAGTCGAACTTAACTTTTAAATGTTAAAACAGCTTTCCATAGTAATCTTCAACTTCTGCCGCTTGCAATGCGAGTGAAGCGACGCGACGGAACCCACAATTCAGTTCGGCAACGCATGACGTCACCCATTCAAAGTAAATGAGAAGCATTAACGCCGGCGCCCCTTGTGAATGCAGCGTTAGTGTCACACAAACTGCAGCGTACACAGTCTGCTCCAGTCCAGAGAGATGATAGTACAGAGCGGATCATATCCGCGAGTCAACGCAGACCACAAAACGTATCAGACCCATCTAAATTCTGCACCCAATGCTATATTTTAAAGCGATATAGAGGAGATTAGGCGGAGAAATGGTTAGAGATTAGAAGGAAACGAAAGTTTTAAGTTTTACTCTGGCCGAGCTGTGATATATAAATTAAACGCTATTGGCTATTTTTAAAAAGGGGAGGAGCTGTTCGATATGTCCCGTCCTGTCTTTCTGTTTCAGTTGAAATTACGTCAACACATTGAATAATGCAGCGCGTTCTAAGGAACTTCAAGGTTTATTTGTTGGAATACAATTGTGAGCAATTATGCCAATTTTTCCTTTTAAAATAATTGATTTTTATATAATTTATTAAAAGAATAGCTATATAGTAATAGCATCAATCTCAGGGATGGAGAAGAACACAATGGAGCAGGTCATATTTGTACTTTCAAAAATCAATTTGTCACATCAGCAGATCTGAAAACTAAAATATGTAAAAAAAAAAAAAAGAAAAAAAAGAAAAATATGACCAGTAAGGGCACCTAAAATTCACTTTATACAATTTTATAACAAAAATATTGAAGAGGGAGAAAAGCTTTTGCCCTCATAGTAACCATTCCCTGACCATGCCAACACTGCAGACTCCTCCTGGAGAGTTTCAGCACCACATTACAGTGGACAGCTCCAGCTACTGACTCAGGAAGGAATGGATTGACATGATCCTGATGCCAGAATAATTGGACATAAGCCTGGTTTCCTGATGAATGTCAGATGTGGAAAGGATGCAGAATATTCTGCATTATGGTTGCATAATGCAGAATTTTCTGCATCCTTTCCACATCTGATGTTTAACGATCAGTTCTCTTTATTTACTAAATGTAAAACTACTTTATTGCTACAGTACATTTCCATTAAGATGTTATTTAATGTTCTTATTAAGCAGTTATAAAGGAATGATGTGATGCTCAGACGGATCTATTTCACAAGTTGCTTGTCAAGATAAACAGCATGTCTCTCTCTCTCTCTCTCTCTCTCTCTCTCTCTCACACACACAGTCTGATACTGAATCTGTTTCATTAATGTCACAGATAGCATCAAGTCTGAGAATAAAAGCCTATGTGTGTGTGCATTTAAGAAAAGAACGAGAGGCTGTATGTGTGTTTCTGTCTGATAACTGATCATTAATGCATTAAATCAGTTACAGGTAGCATTTTTAAACTTATGAGTTCACTGACTTTCACCCGTCTCTCATTAGCAACGTTCACCTGCTCCTGCCGACAGTCGCCATGTGCACGTCAAGATAAACCACACCATTATAAAACAGCCGTATAAAGCCCAGTAATGCGCACACAGAGCTTTATAGAGCCCAATCCACGAGAACATTTACAGAGCAGCATAACTCAAAAAGAAAAGTAAGGATATTTATGAATTTCTGTATCGTGATGCTTTCAGCAGATTTATTCATGCTGCTATCTAATCTCATGTCGTCCCATTCGCACATTTATATGTTATGATGCAACAAGGTGTGACAATTTAAAAGACATCTGAGGTCTGAAAGTCTATCGTTGTGTATGTATGATGGCTCCTTTCTGCTCTAACAAACGGAAAAAGGATCTTTCTCTCCATTTATATGACTCACGTTGTTTGATATTCAACAAACCGCCTCCAAAAACTGACATAATGGCATTCTTACACACACATACAGAGAGAGACAGACAGAGCGAGAGGGGGAGACTGGCACAGCTAAAATACCAGCATTAGCATATGAAAGCTGCATCTGCGTGTCTGTTTGTGTCTGTGTTGTGTACGGCAGTTTGCAGTACGAGACACAGCGGAGTGTGTAGTGATATTCTACTCTGGGCTGAACATGGCTGCGCATGAGTCACACTGAGCTAAAGGTGATGTCCTCCGGGACTCCACAAAAGCCGGTTCGCTCGCTCACACAAACATATTAACCATGCCAACATCTGCCTGACAAAAGGGCATTTGTGGAGGATAGACAGTCATCAGCAAACCAGGCTTATGTCCAATTATTCTGGCATCAGGATCATGTCAATCCATTCCTTCCTGAGTCAGTAGCTGGAGCTGTCCACTGTACTGTGGTGCTGAAACTCTCCAGGAGGAGCCTGCAGTGTTGGCATGGTCAGGGAATGGTTACTATGAGGGCAAAACTTTTTCTCCCTCTTCAATATTTTAGGTTAATGTTATAAAATTGTATAAAGTGAATTTTAGGTGCCCTAACTGGTCATAATTTTTTTTTACATATTTTAGTTCTCAGATCTGCTGATGTGACAAATAGATTTTATCACACACTGAGTTTTGTTCACCAATAAAATTGAAAGTCTCAGACTTTATGGCAAGATATGATCCTTTAAATGATGACTGAAAATATGTATCTGGGTCAAAGTGGCTCATTGATGGAGTCACAAATATTCCATTCTCAATTTTAATATATCATAAAATGTATAACATTTTTAAATTATTACAAAAAATATATATACACATTTTTTATTCTTTTAATTTTTTTTATAAATTATTATTTTATTTATATATTATTTTTTTATTTTATGGAATATAATTTAATAATAAATGCAAAAATCAAATACATATTTTAGTGTAATATTTTATTATATTATAAAAAGATAATGTTATTTAAAAATAGTATTCTAGAAATAAATTATTATTTGTTTATACTTTACTGCTCAAAAATATGGAAGAGGATTAGGGCCAAGCAATAATAAAAAAATAAAACCATCTCGAGATTAAAGTTGTTAAATTTAGAGAAAAAACTTTTTAAATTTTGAGAAAAAAGTCGAGATAAAATGTTGAGAATAAAGTCATTATATTTAGGAGAAAAAAGTTGTTAAATTACGAGAACAAATACGTTAAATTATTAGAAAAATGTTGTTAAATTTCGAGAAAATGTTGAGAATAAACTCATTAAATTCTGAGAATAAAGTCATTAAATTACGAGAAAAAAGTCGTTAAATTATGAGAACAAATTCGTTAAATTTAACGACTTTTTTCTCGCAATTTAATGACTTTATTCTCAACATTTTATCTCGACTTTTTTCTCGAAATTTAACGAGTTTTTTCTCGAAATTTAACAACTTTAATCTCGAGATGGTTTTATTTTTTTATTATTGCTTGGCCCTAATCCTCTTCCTTTCAAAAATCTGGGATTAGTAAGGATTTTACTTTTTTTTTTTAAATAATACTTTTATTTAGCAAGAATGCATTAAATTGATCATAAGTGACAGTAAAGACATTTGCTGTCCTTTTGAACTTTCTATTTATCAAAGAATATTTATATTTTCAAAAAACACTTTTGAAAATATAAAGCAGCACAAATTGTTTTCAACACTGATAATAATAAGCAGCAAATCGGCATATTAGAATGATTTCTGAAGGATCATGTGACACTGAAGACTGGAGTAATGATGCTGAAAATTCCGCTTTGGAAAATTCACAGGAGTAAATGCAGTACCTCAGAGATGACGTGTTTTTGTAGGCCAACCCGGAAGTTAGCGGCGCACGGGTTCCCTCGATCGAAAGCCTATGCATTTTTCTCATAGACTTTTGGAAAATCGCAGAAAATAAGCTCTGTGTTTAACAAAGGGTTATGACACTTCCACGTTTTGTCTATCAAGATAATCTTTACAAGTTAACATAACATTTATAGATTTTGAAGCCTAAATAAAGTCGTCAGATATAAAAGGCTAACAGTAGGCTATAAACAGACTACAGTACACCATGGTCGCGGATCAACGTCACCACCACCAAACTTTCTCAAACTTCATTTAAAAAACAACTTTATTTAAAAACATGCTCGCTGATTATGATCTGCGCTGTTATGAATAATTTTCATGAGAAATGCTGTCCAAATGTCCTGTTTGTCATGATGACATCTAAAGTCCCGCCAAAGGAAGTAGTTCCTTTTGGCAACTTGTTAGCAACCGCCGTTTTTAAGACACAATAAAGGCTTAAAAAAAATCACTAGCGGGTTTTAACTGGTGTGTTTTATGTCATAGATCAAAACGTGAAAATATTCAGAGGCTTTGTTAACCACAGACCTTATTTCAGGCGATTTATCAAAAACCCATTAAAAAAACCCATAGACTTTAGGGCGATGGAACCGGAAGTCTTAAAATGCTAACTCGCTTCCGGGTTTTGCCTACAAAAACACGTTATCTCTGAGGTACACTATTACATTTCAAAATGTATTACTTTTTTTTTTTTTTTTTTAAACAGCTAAAAACTGTAATAATATTTCACAATATTACTGTTTTTACTGTATTTTTGATCAAATAAATGCAACCTTGGTGAGCAGAAGATACTTCTTTCATAACCATTAAAAAAATCTTACAGACCCCAAACTTTTGAACGGTAGTGAATAAAATGGTATATTATTATAAAATGGTTTACTAATCTTTTTCCTTATTTATAAAATGTTTAAAAAACACATTATACATCACACACATCACACACAAACTCACACTCCTCTTCCCTGTTACAGTTACACTCTTGCCCATCATTGCTGCTCCATTACCCATAATCCCTCTCTCTCAGTCAACTATTTCAACACTGTCAAACACAGACCTCTTTATATTCATCCAGTCTCTCTCACACACACACACTAGTTCTACTCTGAATGTGTGAGTAGGTGGTGCTGTGACAGAGATGAGCTGTGGGTCATTACTGTGGTGGTCTGCAGAGAATCTGAGGAAAAGATAATCAGGAAACAGACACGTTACCGAAGAAGAAGACAGACAGACAGATGGACGTAGTTCAAAATTCAAGACATTTACGAAATATTTCTGCCTTTTTAGAAGTATTAATCAGACAGGAAGTAAGAGAGGGAGAGGAAGAGAGAAAAAAAGGATTTGGCGGTTTCGAAAAGAAGTTCTCTGTACAGAACAAATGCACAGCAGCTTATTAGAGGAGAAGAGCGGCTTTACAATCTGAGTGAGCACCCAATTTACAGAAGGCTTGAAATGTGAAAGGTCATCCTAGTACAGAGAGACATGTCTCAGTTATGTAATAAATTGAAATGATTGATCTGAGACTGTTAAACAGCCTCATGAATGTTTCTGGTTTCTGTTCAGGTTTAGCATTCTGCAGTTGGAACGACAAAATTTCCCAGTCATGATCCCTGAATCTCACTGGCTTTCCACTCCAAAATGATTTTCATTTAGACACTAAGCTCCTATTATCGCTCCTTTCATCCATCCATCCTTTTATTGTCTCATTCTTCCATCGCCGCATCCTTCCTTCTTTTCCTTATCCTCTCATTCTGCACGTTTACCTAATCCTTCTCTTGTTCTCCGGCTAGTGGCATGCAGAGGCTGTTCTTGCGTTCCGATTTCTCCATAATCCAAAGCATTTCAGGAAAAACAACTAAAATCTGGGATTAAGTTTCGGTGGCCTTGTGGTGGAAGACAAATCTCTCTCTCTCTCTCTCTCTCTCGTTCGCTGTTTATCGCACTGCTTTCTTCACAAAAGCAGCTTTTGTACTTATCAGGATAAAATCAGGCGAAGGCATTTGAAAGTCTGGGGGGTGATACAAAAAAAGTCTTCCTGTGGGACTCACGCAGGCAGCTTTTAGTAAAAGAAGATGCTAGTGGATTTATTTTCTTTTAAGAATTGGAAACAAAGAGCACATCCATCCAAAGAAGGATTAATGGTTTTATCAAAGACAAACAGACTATTTTATTGAATAAATTGGTTGAAATGTGGCGAAGGGAGAAGGGGCTATCGGACTCCGATGCTTAATGACAAAATAACCTTATAAAATTCACACATTACACAGATGAGTACATAGTGCATAAGTAGCCTACATATAGTGTATAAGTGCATATTGTATAGTGCCTCGTTTGGAATGCAACTAATGACTTTAATACTCTACTATGATGAGCAATGATGCAAAAGTCTCATGAAAAGAATGAAACTCTTGACAAAAGCTTAATTGTGGCACATTTTTTTTATTATGTCTTTCTATATTATTATTATTATAACTAATTTTATTGTCATGATCCCCCTGTGTCTTTGTTCATGAACTTTTATTTTGATATGCTTCTGTCTTGTGTTGCCTGTA